>NW_027141953.1:0-702500 GCF_036365525.1 Heterodontus francisci | reverse complement strand
CATGTTACCAGGTGAACAGTATAAGTGAGGAGAGTGTGTTCCACTGATTGTTTAATACACACGGGACATGTTACCAGGTGAACAGTATATGTGAATAGAGTGTGTTCCCCTGATGGTTTAATATACACGGGACATGTTACCAGGTGAACAGTATAAGTGAGGAGACTGTGTTCCCCTGATGGTTTAATATACACAGGACATGTTACCAGGTGAACAGTGTAAGTGAGGAGAATGTGTTCCCCTGATGGTTTAATATACACAGGACATGTTACCAGGTGAAAAGTATAAGTCAGGAGAGTGTGTTCACCTGATTGTTTAATACTCACGGGACATGTTAACAGGTGAGCAGTATAAGTGAGGAGAGTGTGTTCCCCTGATGGTTTAACACGCACGGGACGTGTCACCAGGTGAAGAGTATAAGTGAGGAGTGTGTGTTCCGCTGATGGTTTAACACGCACGGGACATGTTACCAGGTGAACAGTATAAGTGAGGAGAGTGTGTTCCCCTGATTTTTTAAAACACACGACATGTCAACAGGTGAACAGTATCAGTGAGGAGTGTGTTCCCCTGATGGTTTAGCACGCACAGGACATGTTACCAGGTGAACAGTATAAGTGAGGAGAGTGTGTTCCCCTGATGGTTTAATATACACGGGACATGTTACCAGGTGAACAGTATAAGTGAGGAGAGTGTGTTCCCCTGATGGTCTAATATACATGGGACATGTTACCAGGTGAACAGCATAAGTGAGTAGAGTGTGTTCCCCTGATGGTTTAATATACACGGGACATGTTACCAGGTGAACAGTATAAGTGAGGAGAATGTGTTCCACTGATGGTTTAATATACACGGGACATGTTACCAGGTGAACAGTATAAGTGAGGAGAGTGTGTTCCCCTGATGGTTTAATATACACGGGACATGTTGCCAGGTGAACAGTATAAGTGAGGAGAGTGTGTTCCCCTGATGGTCTAATATACACGGGACATGTTACCAGGTGAACAGTATAAGTGAAGAGAGTGTGTTCCCCTGATGGTTTAATATGCACGGGACATGTTACCAGGTGAACAGTGTAAGTGAGGAGAGTGTGTTGCCCTGTTGGTTTAATATACACAGGACATGTTACCAGGTGAACAGTATAAGTGAGGAGAGGGTGTTCCCCTGATGGTTTAATATAGACGGGACATGTTACCAGGTGAACAGTATAAGTGAGGAGAGTGTGTTCCCCTGATGTTTTAATATACATGGGACATGTCACCAGATGAATTGAATAAGTGAGTAGAATGTGTTCCACTGATGATTTAATATACACGGGACATGTTACCAGGTGAACAGTAGAAGTGAGGAGAGTGAGTTCCCCTGATGTTTTAATATACACGGGACATGTTACCAGGTGAACAGTATAAGTCACGACAGTGTGTTCCCCTGATGGTATAATGTACATGGGACATGTTACCAGCTGAACAGTATAAGTGAGGAGAGGGCTTTCCCCTGATGGTTTAATATACAAGGGACATGTTACCAGGTGAACAGTATAAGTGAGGAGAGGGCTTTCCCCTGATGGTTTAATATACACGGGACATGTTACCAGCTGAACAGTATAAGTGAGGAGAGTTTGTTCCCCTGATTGTTTAATATACACGGGACATGTTACCAGCTGAACAGTATAAGTGAGGAGAGTGTGTTCCCCTGATGGTATAATATACACAGGACATGTTACCAGGTGAACAGTATAAGTGAGGAGAATGTATTCCCCTGATGGTTTAATATACACGGGACATGTTACCAGGTGAACAGTATAAGTGAGGAGAGTGAGTTCCCCTGATGGTTTAATATACACAGGACATGTTACCAGGTGAACAGTATAAGTGAGGAGAATGTGTTACCCTGATGGTTTAATATACACAGGACATGTTACCAGGTGAACAGTATAAGTGAGGAGAGTGAGTTCCCCTGATGGTTTAATATACACAGGACATGTTACCAGGTGAAAAGTATAAGTCTGGAGAGTGTGTTCCCCTGATTGTTTAATATACACGGGACATGTTACCAGGTGAACAGTATATGTGAAGAGAGTGTGTTCCCATGATGGTATAATATACACGGGACATGTTACCTGCTGAACAGCAGAAGAGAGGAGAAGGCTTTCCCCTGATGGGTTAATATACACGGGACATGTTACAAGGTGACGAGTATAAGTGAGGAGAGTGTTTTCCCCTCATTGTTTAATATACACGGGATATGTTAGCAGGTGAACAGTATCAGTGAGGAGAATGTGTTCCCCTGATGGTTTAATATACACGGGACATGTTACCAGGTGAACAGTATAAGTGAGGAGAGTGTGTTCCCCTGATTGTTAAATATAAACGGGACATGTTAGCAGGTGAACAGTATAAGTGAGGAGAGTGTGTTCCCCTGATGGTTTAATATACACGGGACATGTTCCCAGGTGAACAGGAGAAGTGAGGAGAGTGTGTTGCCCTGATGGTTTAATATACACGGGACATGTTGCAACGTGAACAGTATATGTGAGGAGAGTGTGTTCCCCTGATTGTTTAATACTCACGGGAGATGTTACCAGGTGAGCAGTAAAAGTGAGGAGAGTGTGTTCCCCTGATGGTTTAACACGCACGGGACGTGTCAACAGGTGAAGAGTAGAAATGAGGGGAGTGTGTTCCCCTGATTCTTTAATATACACGGGACATGTTACCAGGTGAACAGTATAAGTGAGGAGAGTGTGTTCCCCTGATGGTTTAATATACACAGGTCATGTTACCAGGTGAACAGTATAAGTGAGGAGAATGTGTTCCCCTGATTGTTTAATATACACACGACATGTTACCAGGTGAAAAGTATAAGTCAGGAGAGTGTGTTCCCCTGATTGTTTAATATACACGGGACATGTTACCAGGTGAACAGTATAAGTGAGGAGAGTGTGTTCCCCTGATGGTTTAATATGCACGGGACATGTTACCAGGTGAACAGTGTAAGTGAGGAGAGTGTGTTGCCCTGATGGTTTAATATACACGGGACATGTTACCAGGTGAACAGTATAAGTCACGACAGTGTGTTCCCCTGATGGTATAATGTACATGGGACATGTTACCAGCTGAACAGTATAAGTGAGGAGAGGGCTTTCCCTTGATGGTTTAATATACAAGGGACATGTTACCAGGTGAACAGTATAAGTGAGGAGAGGGCTTTCCCCTGATGGTTTAATATACACGGGACATGTTACCAGGTGAAAAGTATAAGTCACGACAGTGTGTTCCCCTGATGGTATAATGTACATGGGACATGTTACCAGCTGAACAGTATAAGTGAGGAGAGTGTGTTCCCCTGATGGTTTAATATACACGGGACATGTTACCAGCTGAACAGTATAAGTGAGGAGAGTTTGTTCCCCTGATTGTTTAATATACACGGGACATGTTACCAGCTGAACAGTATAAGTGAGGAGAGTGTGTTCCCCTGATTGTTTAATATACACGGGACATGTTACCAGTTGAACAGTATAAGTGAGGAGAGTGTGTTCCCCTGATGGTATAATATACACAGGACATGTTACCAGGTGAACAGTATAAGTGAGGAGAATGTATTCCCCTGATGGTTTAATATACACGGGACATGTTACCAGGTGAACAGTATAAGTCAGGAGAGTGTGTTCCCCTGATTGTTTAATATACACGGGACATGTTACCAGCTGAACAGTATAAGTGAGGAGAGTGTGTTCCCCTGATTGTTTAATATACACAGGTCATGTTACCAGGTGAACAGTATAAGTGAGGAGAGTGTGTTCCCCTGATGGTTTAATATACACAGGTCATGTTACCAGGTGAACAGTATAAGTGAGGAGAATGTGTTCCCCTGATGGTTTAATATACACGGGACATGTTAACAGGTGAGCAGTATATGTGAAGAGAGTGTGTTCCCCTTATGGTTTAATATACGTGGGACATGTTACCAGGTGACGAGTATAAGTGAGGAGAGTGTGTTCCCCTCATTGTTTAATATGCACGGGACATGTTAGCAGGTGAACAGTATCCGTGAGGAGAATTTGTTCCCCTGATGGTTTAATATACACGCGACATGTAAACAGGTGAACAGAAAAAGTGAGGAGAGTGTGTTCCCCTGATTGTTAAATATGCACGGGACATGTTACCAGGTGAACTGTATAAGTGAGGAGAGTGTGTTCCCCTGATGGTTTATTACACACGGGACAAGTTCCCAGGTGAACAGAAAAGGGAGGAGAGTGAGTTCCCCTGATGGTTCAATACACACGGGACAAGTTCCCAGGTGAACAGAAAAGGGAGGAGAGTGTCTTCCCCTGATGGTTTAATACTGACGGGACATGTCACCAGGTGAACAGTATAAGTGAGGAGAGTGAGTTCCCCTGATTGTTTAATACACACGGGACATGTTACCAGGTGAACAGTATATGTGAGGAGAGTGTGTTCATCTGATTGTTTAATACACACGGGACATGTCACCAGGTGAACAGTATAAGTGTGGAGAGTGCTTTCCCCTGATGTTTTAATATACACGGGACATGTTACCAGGTGAACAGTATAAGTGAGGACAGTGTGTTCCCCTGATGGTATAATATACACGGGACATGTTACCAGCTGAACAGTATAAGTGAGGAGTGGGCTTTCCCCTGATGGTTTAATATACAAGGGACATGTTACCAGGTGAACAGTATAAGTGACGAGAATGTGTTCCCCTGATTGTTTAATAAACACGGGACATGTTACCAGGAGAACAGTATAAGTGAGGAGAGTGTGTTCCCCTGATGGTATAATATACACGGGACATGTTACCAGCTGAACAGTATAAGTGAGGAGTGGGCTTTCCCCTGATGGTTTAATATACAAGGGACATGTTACCAGGTGAACAGTATAAGTGACGAGAATGTGTTCCCCTGATTGTTTAATAAACACGGGACATGTCACCAGGTGAACAGTATAAGTGAGGAGAGTGTGTTCCCCTGATTGCTTAATATACGTGGGACATGTTACAAGGTGACGAGTATAAGTGAGGAGAGTGTTTTCCCCTCATTGTTTAATATGCACGGGACATGTTAGCAGGTGAACAGTATCAGTGAGGAGAATGTGTTCCCCTGATGGTTTAATATACACGGGACATGTTACCAGGTGAACAGTATAAGTGAGGAGAGTGTGTTCCCCTGATTGTTAAATATAAACGGGACATGTTACCAGGTGAACAGTATAAGTGAGGAGAGAGTGTTCCCCTCATGGTTTAACACGCACGGGACATGTTACCAGGTGAACAGTATAAGTGAGGAGAGTGTGTTCCCCTGATGGTTTAATATACACGGGACATGTTACCAGGTGAACAGTATAAGTGAGGAGAGAGTGTTCCCCTCATGGTTTAACACGCACGGGACATGTTACCAGCTGAACAGTATAAGTGAGGAGAGTGTGTTCCCCTGATGGTATAATATACACGGGACATGTTACCAGGTGAACAGTATATGTGAAGAGAGTGTGTTCCCCTGATGGTTTAATATACACGGGACATGTTACCAGGTGAACAGTATAAGTGAGGAGACTGTGTTCCCCTGATGGTTTAATATACTCAGGACATGTTACCAGGTGAACAGTATAAGTGAGGAGAATGTGTTCCCCTGATGATTTAATATACACAGGACATGTTACCAGGTGAAAAGTATAAGTCAGGAGAGTGTGTTCACCTGATTGTTTAATACTCACGGGACATGTTAACAGGTGAGCAGTATAAGTGAGGAGAGTGTGTTCCCCTGATGGTTTAACACGCACGGGACGTGTTACCAGGTGAACAGTATAAGTGAGGAGAGTGTGTTCCCCTGATTTTTTAAAACACACGACATGTCAACAGGTGAACAGTATCAGTGAGGAGAGTGTGTTCCCCTGATGGTTTAATATACACGGGACATGTTACCAGGTGAACAGTATAAGTGAGGAGAGTGTGTTCCCCTGATGGTCTAATATACACGGGACATGTTACCAGGTGAACAGCATAAGTGAGTAGAGTGTGTTCCCCTGATGGTTTAATATACACGGGACATGTTACCAGGTGAACAGTATAAGTGAGGAGAATGTGTTCCACTGATGGTTTAATATACACGGGACATGTTACCAGGTGAACAGTATAGGTGAGGAGAGTGTGTTCCCCTGATGGTATAATATACACGGGACATGTTGCCAGGTGAACAGTATAAGTGAGGAGAGTGTGTTCCCCTGATGGTCTAATATACACGGGACATGTTACCAGGTGAGCAGTATAAGTGAAGAGAGTGTGTTCCCCTGATGGTTTAATATGCACGGGACATGTTACCAGGTGAACAGTGTAAGTGAGGAGAGTGTGTTGCCCTGATGGTTTAATATACACAGGACATGTTACCAGGTGAACAGTATAAGTGAGGAGAGGGTGTTCCCCTGATGGTTTAATATACACGGGACATGTTACCAGGTGAACAGTATAAGTGAGGAGAGTGTGTTCCCCTGATATTTTAATATACATGGGACATGTCACCAGATGAATTGAATAAGTGAGTAGAATGTGTTCCACTGATGATTTTATATACACGGGACATGTTACCAGGTGAACAGTAGAAGTGAGGAGAGTGAGTTCCTCTGATGTTTTAATATACACGGGACATGTTACCAGGTGAACAGTATAAGTCACGACAGTGTGTTCCCCTGATGGTATAATGTACATGGGACATGTTACCAGCTGAACAGTATAAGTGAGGAGAGGGCTTTCCCCTGATGGTTTAATATACAAGGGACATGTTACCAGGTGAACAGTATAAGTGAGGAGAGGGCTTTCCCCTGATGGTTTAATATACACGGGACATGTTACCAGGTGAACAGTATAAGTCACGACAGTGTGTTCCCCTGATGGTATAATGTACATGGGACATGTTACCAGCTGAACAGTATAAGTGAGGAGAGTGTGTTCCCCTGATGGTTTAATATACACGGGACATGTTACCAGCTGAACAGTATAAGTGAGGAGAGTTTGTTCCCCTGATTGTTTAATATACACGGGACATGTTACCAGCTGAACAGTATAAGTGAGGAGAGTGTGTTCCCCTGATGGTATAATATACACAGGACATGTTACCAGGTGAACAGTATAAGTGAGGAGAATGTATTCCCCTGATGGTTTAATATACACGGGACATGTTACCAGGTGAACAGTATAAGTGAGGAGAGTGTGTTCCCCTGATGGTTTAATATACACAGGACATGTTACCAGGTGAACAGTATAAGTGAGGAGAATGTGTTACCCTGATGGTTTAATATACACAGGACATGTTACCTGGTGAACAGTATAAGTGAGGAGAATGTGTTCCCCTGATGGTTTAATATACACGGGACATGTTAACAGGTGAGCAGTATATGTGAAGAGAGTGTGTTCCCCTTATGGTTTAATATACGTGGGACATGTTACCAGGTGACGAGTATAAGTGAGGAGAGTGTGTTCCCCTCATTGTTTAATATACACGGGACATGTTAGCAGGTGAACAGTATCCGTGAGGAGAATTTGTTCCCCTGATAGTTTAATATACACGCGACATGTAAACAGGTGAACAGAAAAAGTGAGGAGAGTGTGTTCCCCTGATTGTTAAATATGCACGGGACATGTTACCAGGTGAACTGTATAAGTGAGGAGAGTGTGTTCCCCTGATGGTTTATTACACACGGGACAAGTTCCCAGGTGAACAGAAAAGGGAGGAGAGTGATTTCCCCTGATGGTTCAATACACACGGGACAAGTTCCCAGGTGAACAGAAAAGGGAGGAGAGTGTCTTCCCCTGATGGTTTAATACTGACGGGACATGTCACCAGGTGAACAGTATAAGTGAGGAGAGTGTTTTCCCCTCATTGTTTAATATGCACGGGACATGTTAGCAGGTGAACAGTATCAGTGAGGAGAATGTGTTCCCCTGATGGTTTAATATACACGGGACATGTTACCAGGTGAAAAGTATAAGTGAGGAGAGTGTGTTCCCCTGATTGTTAAATATAAACGGGACATGTTACCAGGTGAACAGTATAAGTGAGGAGAGAGTGTTCCCCTCATGGTTTAACACGCACGGGACATGTTACCAGGTGAACAGTATAAGTGAGGAGAGTGTGTTCCACTGATTGTTTAATACACACGGGACATGTTACCAGGTGAACAGTATATGTGAAGAGAGTGTGTTCCCCTGATGGTTTAATATACACGGGACATGTTACCAGGTGAACAGTATAAGTGAGGAGACTGTGTTCCCCTGATGGTTTAATATACACAGGACATGTTACCAGGTGAAGAGTATAAGTGAGGAGAATGTGTTCCCCTGATGGTTTAATATACACAGGACATGTTACCAGGTGAAAAGTATAAGTCAGGAGAGTGTGTTCACCTGATTGTTTAATACTCACGGGACATGTTAACAGGTGAGCAGTATAAGTGAGGAGAGTGTGTTCCCCTGATGGTTTAACACGCACGGGACATGTTACCAGGTGAACAGTATAAGTGAGGAGAGTGTGTTCCCCTGATTTTTTAAAACACACGACATGTCAACAGGTGAACAGTATCAGTGAGGAGAGTGTGTTCCCCTGATGGTTTAACACGCACAGGACATGTTACCAGGTGAACAGTATAAGTGAGGAGAGTGTGTTCCCCTGATGGTTTAATATACACGGGACATGTTACCAGGTGAACAGAATAAGTGAGGAGAGTGTGTTCCCCTGATGGTCTAATATACACGGGACATGTTACCAGGTGAACAGCATAAGTGAGTAGAGTGTGTTCCCCTGATGGTTTAATATACACGGGACATGTTACCAGGTGAACAGTATAAGTGAGGAGAATGTGTTCCACTGATGGTTTAATATACACGGGACATGTTACCAGGTGAACAGTATAAGTGAGGAGAGTGTGTTCCCCTGATGGTTTAATATACACGGGACATGTTGCCAGGTGAACAGTATAAGTGAGGAGAGTGTGTTCCCCTGATGGTCTAATATACACGGGACATGTTACCAGGTGAACAGTATAAGTGAAGAGAGTGTGTTCCCCTGATGGTTTAATATGCACGGGACATGTTACCAGGTGAACAGTGTAAGTGAGGAGAGTGTGTTGCCCTGATGGTTTAATATACACAGGACATGTTACCAGGTGAACAGTATAAGTGAGGAGAGGGTGTTCCCCTGATGGTTTAATATAGAAGGGACATGTTACCAGGTGAACAGTATAAGTGAGGAGAGTGTGTTCCCCTGATGTTTTAATATACATGGGACATGTCACCAGATGAATTGAATAAGTGAGTAGAATGTGTTCCACTGATGATTTAATATACACGGGACATGTTACCAGGTGAACAGTAGAAGTGAGGAGAGTGAGTTCCCCTGATGTTTTAATATACACGGGACATGTTACCAGGTGAACAGTATAAGTCACGACAGTGTGTTCCCCTGATGGTATAATGTACATGGGACATGTTACCAGCTGAACAGTATAAGTGAGGAGAGGGCTTTCCCCTGATGGTTTAATATACAAGGGACATGTTACCAGGTGAACAGTATAAGTGAGGAGAGGGCTTTCCCCTGATGGTTTAATATACACGGGACATGTTACCAGGTGAACAGTATAAGTCACGACAGTGTGTTCCCCTGATGGTATAATGTACATGGGACATGTTACCAGCTGAACAGTATAAGTGAGGAGAGTGTGTTCCCCTGATGGTTTAATATACACGGGACATGTTACCAGCTGAACAGTATAAGTGAGGAGAGTTTGTTCCCCTGATTGTTTAATATACACGGGACATGTTACCAGCTGAACAGTATAAGTGAGGAGAGTGTGTTCCCCTGATGGTATAATATACACAGGACATGTTACCAGGTGAACAGTATAAGTGAGGAGAATGTATTCCCCTGATGGTTTAATATACACGGGACATGTTACCAGGTGAACAGTATAAGTGAGGAGAGTGTGTTCTCCTGATGGTTTAATATACACAGGACATGTTACCAGGTGAACAGTATAAGTGAGGAGAATGTGTTACCCTGATGGTTTAATATACACAGGACATGTTACCAGGTGAACAGTATAAGTGAGGAGAATGTGTTCCCCTGATGGTTTAATATACACAGGACATGTTACCAGGTGAAAAGTATAAGTCTGGAGAGTGTGTTCCCCTGATTGTTTAATATACACGGGACATGTTACCAGGTGAACAGTATATGTGAAGAGAGTGTGTTCCCATGATGGTATAATATACACGGGACATGTTACCTGCTGAACAGCAGAAGAGAGGAGAAGGCTTTCCCCTGATGGTTTAATATACATGGGACATGTTACCAGGTGAACAGTATAAGTGAAGAGAGCCTGTTCCCCTGATTGCTTAATATACGTGGGACATGTTACAAGGTGACGAGTATAAGTGAGGAGAGTGTTTTCCCCTCATTGTTTAATATACACGGGATATGTTAGCAGGTGAACAGTATCAGTGAGGAGAATGTGTTCCCCTGATGGTTTAATATACACGGGACATGTTACCAGGTGAACAGGAGAAGTGAGGAGAGTGTGTTCCCCTGATTGTTAAATATAAACGGGACATGTGACCAGGTGAACAGTATAAGTGAGGAGAGTGTGTTCCCCTGATGGTTTAATATACACGGGACATGTTACCAGGTGAACAGGAGAAGTGAGGAGAGTGTCTTGCCCTGATGGTTTAATATACACGGGACATGTTGCAACGTCAACAGTATATGTGAGGAGAGTGTGTTCCCCTGATTGTTTAATACTCACGGGACGTGTCAACAGGTAAAGAGTAGAAATGAGGGGAGTGTGTTCCTCTGATTGTTTAATATACACGGGACATGTTACCAGGTGAACAGTATAAGTGAGGAGAGTGTGTTCCCCTGATGGTTTAACACGCACGGGACGTGTCAACAGGTGAAGAGTAGAAATGAGGGGAGTGTGTTCCCCTGATTGTTTAATATACACGGGACATGTTACCAGGTGAACAGTATAAGTGAGGAGAGTGTGTTCCCCTGATGGTTTAATATACACGGGACATGTTACCAGGTGAACAGTATAAGTGAGGAGCGTGTGTTCCCCTGATGGTTTAATAGACACAGGTCATGTTACCAGGTGAACAGTATAAGTGAGGAGAATGTGTTCCCCTGATTGTTTAATATACACACGACATGTTACCAGGTGAAAAGTATAAGTCAGGAGAGTGTGTTCCCCTGATTGTTTAATATACACGGGACATGTTACCAGGTGAACAGTATAAGTGAGGAGAGTGTGTTCCCCTGATGGTTTAATATGCACGGGACATGTTACCAGGTGAACAGCGTAAGTGAGGAGTGTGTGTTGCCCTGAAGGTTTAATATACACGGGACATGTTACCAGGTGAACAGTATAAGTCACGACAGTGTGTTCCCCTGATGGTATAATGTACATGGGACATGTTACCAGCTGAACAGTATAAGTGAGGAGAGGGCTTTCCCCTGATGGTTTAATATACAAGGGACATGTTACCAGGTGAACAGTATAAGTGAGGAGAGGGCTTTCCCCTGATGGTTTAATATACACGGGACATGTTACCAGGTGAAAAGTATAAGTCACGACAGTGTGTTCCCCTGATGGTATAATGTACATGGGACATGTTACCAGCTGAACAGTATAAGTGAGGAGAGTGTGTTCCCCTGATGGTTTAATATACACGGGACATGTTACCAGCTGAACAGTTTAAGTGAGGAGAGTTTGTTCCCCTGATTGTTTAATATACACGGGACATGTTACCAGTTGAACAGTATAAGTGAGGAGAGTGTGTTCCCCTGATGGTATAATATACACAGGACATGTTACCAGGTGAACAGTATAAGTGAGGAGAATGTATTCCCCTGATGGTTTAATATACACGGGACATGTTACCAGGTGAACAGTATAAGTGAGGAGAGTGTGTTCCCCTGATGGTTTAATATACACAGGTCATGTTACCAGGTGAACAGTATAAGTGAGGAGAGTGTGTTCCCCTGATGGTTTAATATACACAGGTCATGTTACCAGGTGAACAGTAAAAGTGAGGAGAATGTGTTCCCCTGATGGTTTAATATACACGGGACATGTTAACAGGTGAGCAGTATATGTGAAGACAGTGTGTTCCCCTTATGGTTTAATATACGTGGGACATGTTACCAGGTGACGAGTATAAGTGAGGAGAGTGTGTTCCCCTCATTGTTTAATATACACGGGACATGTTAGCAGGTGAACAGTATCCGTGAGGAGAATTTGTTCCCCTGATGGTTTAATATACACGCGACATGTAAACAGGTGAACAGAAAAAGTGAGGAGAGTGTGTTCCCCTGATTGTTAAATATGCACGGGACATGTTACCAGGTGAACTGTATAAGTGAGGAGAGTGTGTTCCCCTGATGGTTTATTACACACGGGACAAGTTCCCAGGTGAACAGAAAAGGGAGGAGAGTGATTTCCCCTGATGGTTCAATACACACGGGACAAGTTCCCAGGTGAACAGAAAAGGGAGGAGAGTGTCTTCCCCTGATGGTTTAATACTGACGGGACATGTCACCAGGTGAACAGTATAAGTGAGGAGAGTGAGTTCCCCTGATTGTTTAATACACACGGGACATGTTACCAGGTGAACAGTATATGTGAGGAGAGTGTGTTCATCTGATTGTTTAATACACACGGGACATGTCACCAGGTGAACAGTATAAGTGAGGAGAGTGCTTTCCCCTGATGTTTTAATATACACGGGACATGTTACCAGGTGAACAGTATAAGTGAGGACAGTGTGTTCCCCTGATGGTATAATATACACGGGACATGTTACCAGCTGAACAGTATAAGTGAGGAGTGGGCTTTCCCCTGATGGTTTAATATACAAGGGACATGTTACCAGGTGAACAGTATAAGTGACGAGAATGTGTTCCCCTGATTGTTTAATAAACACGGGACATTTTACCAGCTGAACAGTATAAGTGAGGAGAGTGTGTTCCCATGATGGTATAATATACACGGGACATGTTACCTGCTGAACAGCAGAAGAGAGGAGAAGGCTTTCCCCTGATGGTTTAATATACATGGGACATGTTACCAGGTGAACAGTATAAGTGAAGAGAGCCTGTTCCCCTGATTGCTTAATATACGTGGGACATGTTACAAGGTGACGAGTATAAGTGAGGAGAGTGTTTTCCCTTCATTGTTTAATATGCACGGGACATGTTAGCAGGTGAACAGTATCAGTGAGGAGAATGTGTTCCCCTGATGGTTTAATATACACGGGACATGTTACCAGGTGAACAGTATAAGTGAGGAGAGTGTGTTCCCCTGATTGTTAAATATAAACGGGACATGTTACCAGGTGAACAGTATAAGTGAGGAGAGTGTGTTCCCCTGATGGTTTAATATACACGGGACATGTTACCAGGTGAACAGGAGAAGTGATGAGAGTGTGTTGCCCTGATGGTTTAATATACACGGGACATGTTGCAACGTGAACAGTATATGTGAGGAGAGTGTGTTCCTCTGATTGTTTAATACTCACGGGAGATGTTACCAGGTGAGCAGTAAAACTGAGGAGAGTGTGTTCCCCTGATGGATTAACACGCACGGGACGTGTCAACAGGTGAAGAGTAGAAATGAGGGGAGTGTGTTCCCCTGATTGTTTAATATACACGGGACATGTTACCAGGTGAAGAGTAGAAATGAGGGGTTGTGTTCCCCTGATTGTTTAATATACACGGGACATGTTACCAGGTGAACAGTCTCAGTGAGGAGAGTGTGTTCCCCTGATGGTTTAATATTCACAGGTCATGTTACCAGGTGAACAGTATAAGTGAGGAGAATGTGTTCCCCTGATGATTTAATATACACAGGACATGTTACCAGGTGAAAAGTATAAGTCAGGAGAGTGTGTTCCCCTGATTGTTTAATATACACGGGACATGTTACCAGGTGAACAGTATAAGTGAGGAGAGTGTGTTCCCCTGATGGTTTAATATACACAGGTCATGTTACCAGGTGAACAGTATAAGTGAGGAGAGTGTGTTCCCCTGATGGTTTAATATACAAAGGTCATGTTACCAGGTGAACAGTATAAGTGAGGAGAATGTGTTCCCCTGATGGTTTAATATACACGGGACATGTTAACAGGTGAGCAGTTTATGTGAAGAGAGTGTGTTCCCCTTATGGTTTAATATACGTGGGACATGTTACCAGGTGACGAGTATAAGTGAGGAGAGTGTGTTCCCCTCATTGTTTAATATACACGGGACATGTTAGCAGGTGAACAGTATCCGTGAGGAGAATTTGTTCCCCTGATGGTTTAATATACACGCGACATGTAAACAGGTGAACAGAAAAAGTGAGGAGAGTGTGTTCCATTGATTGTTAAATATGCACGGGTCATGTTACCAGGTGAACAGAAAAGGGAGGAGAGTGAGTTCCCCTGATGGTTTATTACACACGGGACAAGTTCCCAGGTGAACAGAAAAGGGAGGAGAGTGAGTTCCCCTGATGGTTCAATACACACGGGACAAGTTCCCAGGTGAACAGAAAAGGGAGGAGAGTGTCTTCCCCTGATGGTTTAATACTGACGGGACATGTCACCAGGTGAACAGTATATGTGAGGAGAGTGTGTTCATCTGATTGTTTAATACACACGGGACATGTCACCAGGTGAACAGTAAAAGTGAGGAGAGTGCTTTCCCCTGATGTTTTAATATAGACGGGACATGTTACCAGGTGAACAGTATAAGTGAGGACAGTGTGTTCCCCTGATGGTATAATATACACGGGACATGTTACCAGCTGAACAGTATAAGTGAGGAGAGGGCTTTCCCCTGATGGTTTAATATACAAGGGACATGTTACCAGGTGAACAGTATAAGTGACGAGAATGTGTTCCCCTGATTGTTTAATAAACACGGGACATGTTACCAGCTGAACAGTATAAGTGAGGAGAGGGCTTTCCCATGATGGTTTAATATACAAGGGACATGTTAACAGGTGAACAGTATAAGTGAGGATACTGTATTCCCCTGATGGTTTAATATACATGGGACATGTTACCAGGTGAAGAGTATAAGTGAGGAGAGTGTGTTCCCCTGATGGTTTAATATACAAGGGACATGTTACCAGGTGAACAGTATAAGTGAGGAGAATGTGTTCCCCTGATGGTTTAATATACACGGGACATGTTACCAGCTGAACAGTATAAGTGAGGAGAGGGCTTTCCCCTGATGGTTTGATATACACGGGACATGTTAGCAGGTGAACAGTATATGTGAGGAGAATGTATTCCTCTGATGGTTTAATATCCACGGGACATGTTACCAGCTGAACATTATAAGTGAGGAGAGGGCTTTCCCCTGATGGTTTAATATACACGGGACATGTTAGCAGGTGAACAGTATATGTGAAGAGAGTGTGTTCCCCTGATGGTTTAATATACACGGGACATGTTAGCAGGTGAACAGGATAAGTGAGGAGAATGTTTTCCCCTGATGGTTTAATATACACGGGACATGTTACCAGGTGAACAGTATAAGTGAGGAGAGTGTGTTCCCCTGATGGTTTAATATACACAGGACATGTTACCAGGTGAAAAGTATAAGTGAGGAGATTGTGTTCCATTGATGGTTTAATATACACGGGACATGTTACCAGGTGAAAAGTATAAGTGAGGAGAGTGTGTTCCCCTGATTGTTTAATACTCACGGGACATGTTACCAGGTGAGCAGTATAAGTGAGGAGAGTGTGTTCCCCTGATGGTTTAACATGCACGGGAGTTGTCACCAGGTGAAGAGTAGAAGTGAGGAGAGTATGTTCCCCTGATGGTCTAATATACACGGGACATGTTACCAGGTGAACAGTATATGTGAAGAGAGTGTGTTCCCCTGATGGTTTAATATACATGGGACATGTTACCAGGTGAACAGTATAAGTGAAGAGAGCGTGTTCCCCTGATTGCTTAATATACGCGGGACATGTTACAAGGTGACGAGTATAAGTGAGGAGAGTTTGTTTTCCCTCATTGTTTAATATACACGGGACATGTTAGCAGGTGAACAGTATCAGTGAGGAGAATGTGTTCCCCTGATGGTTTAATATACACGGGACATGTTACCAGGAGAACAGTATAAGTGAGGAAAGTGTGTTCCCCAGATCGTTTAATATACACGGGACATGTTACCAGGTGAACAGTATAAGTGAGGAGAGTGTGTTCCCCTGATGGTTTAATATACACGGGACTTATTACCAGGTGAACAGAATAAGTGAGGAGAGGGCTTTCCCCTGATGGTTTAATATTCACGGGACATGTTACCAGGTGAATTGTATAATTGAGGAGACTGTTTTGCCCTGATGGTTTAATATACACGGGACATGTTACCAGGTGAACAGTATAAGTGATGAGACTGTATTCCCCTGATGGTTCAATATACACGGGACATGTTAGCAGGTGAACAGTATAGGTGAGGAGAATGTGTTCCCCTCATGGTTTAATATACATGGGACATGTTGCCAGGTGAAGAGTAGAAGTGAGGAGAATGTGTTCCCCTGATTGTTTAATATACACGGGACATGTTAGCAGGTGAACAGTATCAGTGAGGAGAATGTGTTCCCCTGATGGTTTAATATACACGGGACATGTTACCAGGTGAACAGTATAAGTGAGGAGAGTGTGTTCCCCTGATTGTTAAATATAAAAGGGACATGTTACCAGGTGAACAGTATTAGTGAGGAGAGTGTGTTCCCCTGATGGTTTAATATACACGCGACATGTAAACAGGTGAACAGAAAAAGTGAGGAGAGTGTGTTCCACTGATTGTTAAATATGCACGGGTCATGTTACCAGGTGAACAGAAAAGGGAGGAGAGTGAGTTCCCCTGATGGTTTATTACACACGGGACAAGTTCCCAGGTGAACAGAAAAGGGAGGAGAGTGAGTTCCCCTGATGGTTCAATACACACGGGACAAGTTCCCAGGTGAACAGAAAAGGGAGGAGAGTGTCTTCCCCTGATGGTTTAATACTGACGGGACATGTCACCAGGTGAACAGTATAAGTGAGGAGAGTGAGTTCCCCTGATTGTTTAATACACACGGGACATGTTACCAGGTGAACAGTATATGTGAGGAGAGTGTGTTCATCTGATTGTTTAATACACACGGGACATGTCACCAGGTGAACAGTATAAGTGAGGAGAGTGCTTTCCCCTGATGTTTTAATATACACGGGACATGTTACCAGGTGAACAGTATAAGTGAGGACAGTGTGTTCCCCTGATGGTATAATATACACGGGACATGTTACCAGCTGAACAGTATAAGTGAGGAGAGGGCTTTCCCCTGATGGTTTAATATACAAGGGACATGTTACCAGGTGAACAGTATAAGTGACGAGAATGTGTTCCCCTGATTGTTTAATAAACACGGGACATGTTACCAGCTGAACAGTATAAGTGAGGAGAGGGCTTTCCCCTGATGGTTTAATATACAAGGGACATGTTACCAGGTGAACAGTATAAGTGAGGATACTGTATTCCCCTGATGGTTTAATATACATGGGACATGGTACCAGGTGAACAGTATAAGTGAGGAGAGTGTGTTCCCCTGATGGTTTAATATACAAGGGACATGTTACCAGGTGAACAGTATAAGTGAGGAGAATGTGTTCCCCTGATGGTTTAATATACACGGGACATGTTACCAGCTGAACAGTATAAGTGAGGAGAGGGCTTTCCCCTGATGGTTTGATATACACGGGACATGTTAGCAGGTGAACAGTATATGTGAGGAGAATGTATTCCGCTGATGGTTTAATATCCACGGGACATGTTACCAGCTGAACAGTATAAGTGAGGAGAGGGCTTTCCCCTGATGGTTTAATATACACGGGACATGTTAGCAGGTGAACAGTATATGTGAAGAGAGTGTGTTCCCCTGATGGTTTAATATACACGGGACATGTTAGCAGGTGAACAGGATAAGTGAGGAGAATGTTTTCCCCTGATGGTTTAATATACACGGGACATGTTACCAGGTGAACAGTATAAGTGAGGAGAGTGTGTTCCCCTGATGGTTTAATATACACAGGACATGTTACCAGGTGAACAGTATAAGTGAGGAGATTGTGTTCCATTGATGGTTTAATATACACGGGACATGTTACCAGGTGAAAAGTATAAGTGAGGAGAGTGTGTTCCCCTGATTGTTTAATACTCACGGGACATGTTACCAGGTGAGCAGTATAAGTGAGGAGAGTGTGTTCCCCTGATGGTTTAACATGCACGGGAGTTGTCACCAGGTGAAGAGTAGAAGTGAGGAGATTGTGTTCCCCTGATGGTCTAATATACACGGGACATGTTACCAGGTGAACAGTATATGTGAAGAGAGTGTGTTCCCCTGATGGTTTAATATACATGGGACATGTTACCAGGTGAACAGTATAAGTGAAGAGAGCGTGTTCCCCTGATTGCTTAATATACGCGGGACATGTTACAAGGTGACGAGTATAAGTGAGGAGAGTTTGTTTTCCCTCATTGTTTAATATACACGGGACATGTTAGCAGGTGAACAGTATCAGTGAGGAGAATGTGTTCCCCTGATGGTTTAATATACACGGGACATGTTACCAGGAGAACAGTATAAGTGAGGAGAGTGTGTTCCCCTGATTGTTAAATATACACGGGACATGTTACCAGGTGAACAGTATAAGTGAGGAAAGTGTGTTCCCCAGATCGTTTAATATACACGGGACATGTTACCAGGTGAACAGTATAAGTGAGGAGAGTGTGTTCCCCTGATGGTTTAATATACACGGGACTTATTACCAGGTGAACAGAATAAGTGAGGAGAGGGCTTTCCCCTGATGGTTTAATATTCACGGGACATGTTACCAGGTGAATTGTATAATTGAGGAGACTGTTTTGCCCTGATGGTTTAATATACACGGGACATGTTACCAGGTGAACAGTATAAGTGATGAGACTGTATTCCCCTGATGGTTCAATATACACGGGACATGTTAGCAGGTGAACAGTATAGGTGAGGAGAATATGTTCCCCTCATGGTTTAATATACATGGGACATGTTGCCAGGTGAAGAGTAGAAGTGAGGAGAATGTGTTCCCCTGATTGTTTAATATACACGGGACATGTTAGCAGGTGAACAGTATCAGTGAGGAGAATGTGTTCCCCTGATGGTTTAATATACACGGGACATGTTACCAGGTGAACAGTATAAGTGAGGAGAGTGTGTACCCCTGATTGTTAAATATAAAAGGGACATGTTACCAGGTGAACAGTATTAGTGAGGAGAGTGTGTTCCCCTGATGGTTTAATATACACGCGACATGTAAACAGGTGAACAGAAAAAGTGAGGAGAGTGTGTTCCACTGATTGTTAAATATGCACGGGTCATGTTACCAGGTGAACAGAAAAGGGAGGAGAGTGAGTTCCCCTGATGGTTCAATACACACGGGACAAGTTCCAAGGTGAACAGAAAAGGGAGGAGAGTGTCTTCCCCTGATGGTTTAATACTGACGGGACATGTCACCAGGTGAACAGTATAAGTGAGGAGAGTGAGTTCCCCTGATTGTTTAATACACACGGGACATGTTACCAGGTGAACAGTATATGTGAGGAGAGTGTGTTCATCTGATTGTTTAATACACACGGGACATGTCACCAGGTGAACAGTATAAGTGAGGAGAGTGCTTTCCCCTGATGTTTTAATATACACGGGACATGTTACCAGGTGAACAGTATAAGTGAGGACAGTGTGTTCCCCTGATGGTATAATATACACGGGACATGTTACCAGCTGAACAGTATAAGTGAGGAGAGGGCTTTCCCCTGATGGTTTAATATACAAGGGACATGTTACCAGGTGAACAGTATAAGTGACGAGAATGTGTTCCCCTGATTGTTTAATAAACACGGGACATGTTACCAGCTGAACAGTATAAGTGAGGAGAGGGCTTTCCCCTGATGGTTTAATATACAAGGGACATGTTACCAGGTGAACAGTATAAGTGAGGATACTGTATTCCCCTGATGGTTTAATATACATGGGACATGGTACCAGGTGAACAGTATAAGTGAGGAGAGTGTGTTCCCCTGATGGTTTAATATACAAGGGACATGTTACCAGGTGAACAGTATAAGTGAGGAGAATGTGTTCCCCTGATGGTTTAATATACACGGGACATGTTACCAGCTGAACAGTATAAGTGAGGAGAGGGCTTTCCCCTGATGGTTTGATATACACGGGACATGTTAGCAGGTGAACAGTATATGTGAGGAGAATGTCTTCCGCTGATGGTTTAATATCCACGGGACATGTTACCAGCTGAACAGTATAAGTGAGGAGAGGGCTTTCCCCTGATGGTTTAATATACACGGGACATGTTAGCAGGTGAACAGTATATGTGAAGAGAGTGTGTTCCCCTGATGGTTTAATATACACGGGACATGTTAGCAGGTGAACAGGATAAGTGAGGAGAATGTTTTCCCCTGATGGTTTAATATACACGGGACATGTTACCAGGTGAACAGTATAAGTGAGGAGAGTGTGTTCCCCTGATGGTTTAATATACACAGGACATGTTACCAGGTGAACAGTATAAGTGAGGAGATTGTGTTCCATTGATGGTTTAATATACACGGGACATGTTACCAGGTGAAAAGTATAAGTGAGGAGAGTGTGTACCCCTGATGGTTTAACATGCACGGGAGTTGTCACCAGGTGAAGAGTAGAAGTGAGGAGATTGTGTTCCCCTGATGGTCTAATATACACGGGACATGTTACCAGGTGAACAGTATATGTGAAGAGAGTGTGTTCCCCTGATGGTTTAATATACATGGGACATGTTACCAGGTGAACAGTATAAGTGAAGAGAGCGTGTTCCCCTGATTGCTTAATATACGCGGGACATGTTACAAGGTGACGAGTATAAGTGAGGAGAGTTTGTTTTCCCTCATTGTTTAATATACACGGGACATGTTAGCAGGTGAACAGTATCAGTGAGGAGAATGTGTTCCCCTGATGGTTTAATATACACGGGACATGTTACCAGGAGAACAGTATAAGTGAGGAGAGTGTGTTCCCCTGATTGTTAAATATACACGGGACATGTTACCAGGTGAACAGTATAAGTGAGGAAAGTGTGTTCCCCAGATCGTTTAATATACACGGGACATGTTACCAGGTGAACAGTATAAGTGAGGAGAGTGTGTTCCCCTGATGGTTTAATATACACGGGACTTATTACCAGGTGAACAGAATAAGTGAGGAGAGGGCTTTCCCCTGATGGTTTAATATTCACGGGACATGTTACCAGGTGAATTGTATAATTGAGGAGACTGTTTTGCCCTGATGGTTTAATATACACGGGACATGTTACCAGGTGAACAGTATAAGTGATGAGACTGTATTCCCCTGATGGTTCAATGTACACGGGACATGTTAGCAGGTGAACAGTATAGGTGAGGAGAATGTGTTCCCCTCATGGTTTAATATACATGGGACATGTTGCCAGGTGAAGAGTAGAAGTGAGGAGAATGTGTTCCCCTGATTGTTTAATATACACGGGACATGTTAGCAGGTGAACAGTATCAGTGAGGAGAATGTGTTCCCCTGATGGTTTAATATACACGGGACATGTTACCAGGTGAACAGTATAAGTGAGGAGAGTGTGTTCCCCTGATTGTTAAATATAAAAGGGACATGTTACCAGGTGAACAGTATAAGTGACGAGAATGTGTTCCCCTGATTGTTTAATAAACACGGGACATGTTACCAGCTGAACAGTATAAGTGAGGAGAGGGCTTTCCCCTGATGGTTTAATATACAAGGGACATGTTACCAGGTGAACAGTATAAGTGAGGATACTGTATTCCCCTGATGGTTTAATATACATGGGACATGGTACCAGGTGAACAGTATAAGTGAGGAGAGTGTGTTCCCCTGATGGTTTAATATACAAGGGACATGTTACCAGGTGAACAGTATAAGTGAGGAGAATGTGTTCCCCTGATGGTTTAATATACACGGGACATGTTACCAGCTGAACAGTATAAGTGAGGAGAGGGCTTTCCCCTGATGGTTTGATATACACGGGACATGTTAGCAGGTGAACAGTATATGTGAGGAGAATGTCTTCCGCTGATGGTTTAATATCCACGGGACATGTTACCAGCTGAACAGTATAAGTGAGGAGAGGGCTTTCCCCTGATGGTTTAATATACACGGGACATGTTAGCAGGTGAACAGTATATGTGAAGAGAGTGTGTTCCCCTGATGGTTTAATATACACGGGACATGTTAGCAGGTGAACAGGATAAGTGAGGAGAATGTTTTCCCCTGATGGTTTAATATACACGGGACATGTTACCAGGTGAACAGTATAAGTGAGGAGAGTGTGTTCCCCTGATGGTTTAATATACACAGGACATGTTACCAGGTGAACAGTATAAGTGAGGAGATTGTGTTCCATTGATGGTTTAATATACACGGGACATGTTACCAGGTGAAAAGTATAAGTGAGGAGAGTGTGTACCCCTGATGGTTTAACATGCACGGGAGTTGTCACCAGGTGAAGAGTAGAAGTGAGGAGATTGTGTTCCCCTGATGGTCTAATATACACGGGACATGTTACCAGGTGAACAGTATATGTGAAGAGAGTGTGTTCCCCTGATGGTTTAATATACATGGGACATGTTACCAGGTGAACAGTATAAGTGAAGAGAGCGTGTTCCCCTGATTGCTTAATATACGCGGGACATGTTACAAGGTGACGAGTATAAGTGAGGAGAGTTTGTTTTCCCTCATTGTTTAATATACACGGGACATGTTAGCAGGTGAACAGTATCAGTGAGGAGAATGTGTTCCCCTGATGGTTTAATATACACGGGACATGTTACCAGGAGAACAGTATAAGTGAGGAGAGTGTGTTCCCCTGATTGTTAAATATACACGGGACATGTTACCAGGTGAACAGTATAAGTGAGGAAAGTGTGTTCCCCAGATCGTTTAATATACACGGGACATGTTACCAGGTGAACAGTATAAGTGAGGAGAGTGTGTTCCCCTGATGGTTTAATATACACGGGACTTATTACCAGGTGAACAGAATAAGTGAGGAGAGGGCTTTCCCCTGATGGTTTAATATTCACGGGACATGTTACCAGGTGAATTGTATAATTGAGGAGACTGTTTTGCCCTGATGGTTTAATATACACGGGACATGTTACCAGGTGAACAGTATAAGTGATGAGACTGTATTCCCCTGATGGTTCAATGTACACGGGACATGTTAGCAGGTGAACAGTATAGGTGAGGAGAATGTGTTCCCCTCATGGTTTAATATACATGGGACATGTTGCCAGGTGAAGAGTAGAAGTGAGGAGAATGTGTTCCCCTGATTGTTTAATATACACGGGACATGTTAGCAGGTGAACAGTATCAGTGAGGAGAATGTGTTCCCCTGATGGTTTAATATACACGGGACATGTTACCAGGTGAACAGTATAAGTGAGGAGAGTGTGTTCCCCTGATTGTTAAATATAAAAGGGACATGTTACCAGGTGAACAGAAAAAGTGAGGAGAGTGTGTTCCCCTGATTGTTTAATAAACACGGGACATGTTACCAGGTGAACAGTATATGTGAAGAGAGTGTGTTCCCCTGATGGTATAATATACATGGGACATGTTACCAGGTGAACAGTATAAGTGAAGACAGCGTGTTCCCCTGATTGTTTAATATACGTTGGACATGTTACCAGGTGACGAGTATAAGTGAGGAGAGTGTGTTCCCCTCATGGTTTAAAGACACGGGACATGTTGCCAGGTGAACAATATAGGTGAGGAGAGTTTGTTCCCCTGATGTTTTAATAAACACGGGACATGTAAACAGGTGAACAGTATAAGTGAGGAGTGTGTGTTCCTCTGATTGTTAAATATACATGGGGACATGTTTCCAGCTGAACTGTATAAGTGAGGAGAGTGTGTTCCCCTGATTGTTTAATAAACACGGGACTTATTACCAGGTAAACAGTATAAGTGAGGAGAGGGCTTTCCCCTGATGGTTTAATATACACGGGACATGATACCAGGTGAACAGTATAAGTGAGGACAGTGAGTTCCCCTGATGGTTTAATACACACGGGACATGTTACCAGGTGAACAGAAAAGGGAGGAGAGTGTCTTCCCCTGATGGTTTAATACTGACGGGACATGTCACCAGGTGATCTGTATAAGTGAGGAGATTGTGTTCCCCTGATGGTTTAATTCTGACGGGACATTTCCCCAGGTGAACAGAAGAAGTGAGGAGAGTGTGTTCCCCTGATTGTTTAATACACAAGGTACATGTTACCAGGTGAACAGTATAAGTGAGGAGAGGGCTTTACCCTGATGGTTTAATATACAAGGGACATGTTACCAGGTGAACAGTATAAGTGAGGATACTGTATTCCCCTGATGGTTCAATATACACGGGACATGTTAGCTGGTGAACAGTATAAGTGAGGAGAATGTATTCCCATGAAATTTTAATATACAAGGGACATGTTACCAGGTGAACAGTATAATTGAGGAGAATGTGTTCCCCTGATGGTTTGATATACACGGGACATGTTACCAGGTGAACAGTATAAGTGAAGAGAGTGTGTTCCCCTGATGGTTTAATATACACGGGACATGTTACAACGTGAACAGTATAAGTGAGGAGAGTGTGTTCCGCTGATGGTTTAACACGCACGGGACGTGTCACCAGGTGAAGAGTATAAGTGAGGAGAGTGTGTTCCCCTGATGGTTTAATAGACATGGGACATGTTACCAGGTGAACAGTATAAGTGAAGAGAGCGTGTTCCCCTGATTGTTTAATATACGTGGGACATGTTACCAGGTGACGAGTATAAGTGAGGAGAGTATGTTCCCCTGATGGTTTAATATAGACGGGACATGTTACCAGGTGAACAGTATAAGTGATGAGAATGTATTCCCCTGATGGTTCAATATACACGGGACATGTTCGCAGGTGAACAGCATAGGTGAGGAGAATGTGTTCCCCTCATGGTTTAATATACATGGGACATGTTACCAGGTGAACAGTATAAGTGAGGAGAGTAGTTCCCCTGATGGTTTAACATGCACGGGACATGTTACCAGGTCAACAGTATAAGTGAGGAGAGTGTGTTCCCATGATGGTTTAACAGGCAGGGGACATGTTACCAGGTGAACAGTATAAGTGAGGAGAGTGTGTTCCCCTGTTGGTTTAATATACACGGGACAAGTTATCAGGTGAACAGTATAAGTGAAGAGAGTGTGTTCCCCTGATGGTTTAATACACACGGGACATGTTACCAGGTGAACAGTATAAGTGAGGAGAGTGTGTTCCCCTGATGGTTTAATATACACGGGACATGTTACCAGGTGAACAGTATAAGTGAGGAGAGTGTGTTCCCCTGATGGTTCAATATACACAGGACATGTTACCAGGTGAAAAGTATAAGTCAGGAGAGTGTGTTCCCCTGATTGTTTAATACTCACGGGACATGTTACCAGATGAATAGTATAAGTGAGGAGAGTGTGTTCCCCTGATGGTTTAATATACACGGGACAAGTCACCAGGTGAACAGTATAAGTGAGGAGAGTGAGTTCCCCTGATTGTTTAATACTCACGGGACATGTTACCAGGTGAGCAGTATAAGTGAGGAGAGTGTGTTCCCCTGATTGTTTAATATACACGGGACATGTTACCAGGTGAAAAGTATAAGTGAGGAGAGTGTGTTCCCCTGATGGTTCAATATACACAGGACATGTTACCAGGTGAAAAGTATAAGTCAGGAGAGTGTGTTCCCCTGATTGTTTAATATACACACGGGACATGTTACCAGGTGAACAGTATAAGTGAAGAGAGTGTTTTCCCCTGATGGTATAATATACACGGGACATGTTACCAGGTGAACAGTATATGTGAGGATACTGTATTCCCCTGATGGTTCAATATACACGGGACATGTTAGCTGGTGAACAGTACAAGTGAGGAGAATGTATACCTCTGATGGTTTAATGTACACGGGACATGTTACCAGCTGAACAGTATAAGTGAAGAGAGCGTGTTCCCCTGATTGTTTAATATACGTGGAACATGTTACCAGGTGACGAGTATAAGTGAGGAGAGTGTGTTCCCCTGATGGTTTAATATACACGGGTCATGTAAACAGGTGAACAGTATAAGTGAGGAGAGTGTGTTCCCCTGATGGTTTAATATACACGGGACATGTTACCAGGTGAACAGTATAAGTGAGGAGAGTGTGTTCCCCTGATGGTTTAATATACACGGGACATATTACCAGGTGAACAGTGTAAGTGAGGAGAGGGCTTTCCCCTGATGGTTTAATATACACGGGACATGTTACCAGGTGAACAGTATAAGTGAGGAGAGTTTGTTCCCCTGATGGTTTAATATACACGAGACATGTTACCAGCTGAACAGTATAAGTGAGGAGAGGGCTTTCGCCTGATGGTTTAATATACAAGGGACATGTTACCAGGTGAACAGTATATGTGAGGATACTGTATTCCCCTGATGGTTCAATATACACGGGACATGTTACCAGGTGAACAGTATAAGTCAGCAGAGTGTGTTCCCCTGATGGTATAATATACACGGGACATGTTACCAGGTGAACAGTATAAGTGAGGAGAGGGCTTTCCCCTGATGGTTTAATACACACGGGACATGTTACCAGGTGAACAGAAAAGAGAGGAGAGTGTCTTCCCCTGAAGGTTTAATACTTAAGTGATATGTCACCAGGTGAACAGTATAAGTGAGGAGAGTGTGTTCCCCTGATTGTTTAATACACAAAGGACATGTTACCAGGTGAACAGTATAAGTGAGGAGAGGGCTTTCCCCTGATGCTTATATTACAAGGGACATGTTACCAGGTGAACAGTATAAGTGAGGAGAATGTGTTCCCCTGATGGTTTGATACACACGGGACATGTTACCAGGTGAACAGTATATGTGAGGATACTGTATTCCCCTGATGGTTCAATATACACGGGACATGTTAGCTGGTGAACAGTACAAGTGAGGAGAATGTATTCCTCTGATGGTTTAATGTACACGGGACATGTTACCAGGTGAACAGTATAAGTGAGGAGAGTGTGTTCCCCTGATGGTTTAATATACAAGGGACATGTTACCAGGTGAACAGTATAAGTGAGGAGAGTGTGTTCCCCTGATGGTTTAATATACGCGGGATCTGTCACCAGGTGAACAGTATAAGTGAGGAGAGTGTGTTCCCCTGATTGTTTAATATACACGGGACATGTTCCCAGGTGAACAGTATAAGTGAGGAGAGTGTGTTCCCCTGATGGTTTAATATACACGGGACATGTCACCAGGTGAACAGTGTAAGTGAGGAGAGTGTGTTCCCCTGATTGTTTAAAACGCACGGGACATGTCACCAGGTGAACAGTGTAAGTGAGGAGAGTGTGTTCCCCTGATGGTTTAATATACACGGGACATGTCACCAGGTGAACAGTGTAAGTGAGGAGAGTGTGTTCCCCTAATGGTTCAATATACACGGGACATGTTAGCTGGTGAACAGTAGAAGTGAGGAGAATGTATTCCCCTGATGATTTAATATACACGGGACATGTTACCAGGTGAACAGTATAAGTGAGGAGAGTGTGTTCCCCTGATGGTTTAATATACACGGGACATGTTACCAGCTGAACAGTATAAGTGAGGAGACGGCTTTCCCCTGATGGTTTAATACACACGGGACATGTTACCAGGTGAACAGAAAAGAGAGGAGAGTGTCTTCCCCTGATGGTTTAATACTGACGGGATATGTCACCAGGTGAACAGTATAAGTGAGGAGAGTCTGTTCCCCTGATTGTTTAATACTGACGGGACATTTCCCCAGTTGAACTGTATAAGTGAAGAGAGAGTGTTCCCCTGATGGTTTAATATACACAGGACATGATACCAGGTGAACAGTATAAGTGAGGAGAGTGTGTTCCCCTGATGGTTTAATACTGACGGGACATTTCCCCTGGTGAACAGCATAAGTGAGGAGAGAGTGTTCCCCTGATGGTTTAATATACACAGGACATGATACCAGGTGAACAGTATAAGTGAGGAGAGTGTGTTCCCCTGATTGTTTAATACACAAAGGACATGTTACCAGGTGAACAGTATAAGTGAGGATTGGGCTTTCCCCTGATGCTTATATTACAAGGGTCATGTTACCAGGTGAACAGTATAAGTGAGGAGAATGTGTTCCCCTGATGGTTTGATACACACGGGACATGTTACCAGGTGAACAGTATATGTGAGGATACTGTATTCCCCTGATGGTTCAATATACACGGGACATGTTAGCTGGTGAACAGTACAAGTGAGGAGAATGTATTCCTCTGATGGTTTAATGTACACGGGACATGTTACCAGCTGAACAGTATAAGTGAGGAGAGTGTGTTCCCCTGATGGTTTAATATACAAGGGACATGTTACCAGGTGAACAGTATAAGTGAGGAGAATGTGTTCCCCTGATGGTTTGATATACACGGGACATGTTACCAGGTGAACAGTATAAGTGAGGAGAGTGTGTTCCCCTGATTGTTTAATATACACGGGACATGTTCCCAGGTGAACAGTATAAGTGAGGAGAGTGTGTTCCCCTGATGGTTTAATATACACGGGACATGTCACCAGGTGAACAGTGTAAGTGAGGAGAGTGTGTTCCCCTGATTGTTTAAAACGCACGGGACATGACACCAGGTGAACAGTGTAAGTGAGGAGAGTGTGTTCCCCTGATGGTTTAATATACACGGGACATGTCACCAGGTGAACAGTGTAAGTGAGGAGAGTGTGTCCCCCTGATGGTTTAATATACACGGGACATGTTACCAGGTGAACAGTATAAGTGAGGAGAGTGTGTTCCCCTGATGGATTAATATACACAGGACATGTTACCAGGTGAAGAGTATAAGTGATGAGACTGTGATCCCCTGATGGTTTAATACACACGGGACATGTTACCAGGTAAACAGTGTAAGTGAGGAGAGTGAGTTCCCCTGATGGTTTAATACAAACAGGACATGTTAGCAGGTGAACAGTATAAGTGAGGAGAGTGTATTCCCCTGATGGTTTAATATACACGGGACATGTTAGCAGGTGAACAGTATAAGTGAGGAGAATGTATTCCCCTGATGGTTTAATATACACGGGACATGTTACCAGGTGAACAGTATAAGTGAGGAGAGTGTGTTCCCCTGATGATTTAATATACACGGGACATGTTACCAGGTGAACAGTATAAGTGAGGAGAGTGTGTTCCCCTGATGGTTTAATATACCCGGGACATGTTACCAGGTGAACAGTATAAGTGAGGAGAGTGTGTTCCCCTGATGGTTTAATACACACGGGACATGTTACCAGGTGAACAGTATAAGTGAGGAGAGTGTGTTCCCCTGATGATTTAATACACACGGGACATGTTACCAGGTGAACAGTATAAGTGAGGAGAGTGTGTTCCCCTGATGATTTAATATACACGGGACATGTTACCAGCTGAACAGTATAAGTGAGGAGAGGGCTTTTCCCTGATGGTTTAATATACAAGGGACATGTTACCAGGTGAACAGTATAAGTGAGGAGAGTGAGTTCCCCTGATGGTTTAAAATACACGGGACAAGATACCAGGTGAACAGTATAAGTGAGGAGAGTGAGTTCCCCTGATGGTTTAATATTCACGGGACATGTTACCAGGTGAACAGTATAAGTGAGGAGAGTGCTTTCCCCTGATGTTTTAATACAAACAGGCCATGTTACCAGGTGAACAGTATAAGTGAGGAGAGTGTGTTGCCCTGATGGTTTAATATACACGCGACATGTTACGAGGTGAACAGTATAAGTGAGGAGAATGTGTTCCCCTGATGGTTTCATATACATGGGACATGTCACCAGATGAAAAGTATAAGTGAGGAGAGTGTGTTCCCCTGATGGTTTAATATACACGGGACATTTTACCAGTTGAACAGTATAAGTGAGGAGAGTGTGTTCCCCTGATGGTTTAATACGCACGGGACATGTCACCAGGTGAACCGTGTAAGTGAGGTGAGTGTGTTCCCCTGATTGTTTAATATACACAGGACATGTTACCAGATGAATTGTATAATTGAGCAGATTGTGTTCTCCTGATGGTTTAATATTCACGGGACATGTTCCCAGGTGAACAGTATAATTGAGGAGAGTGTGTTCCCCTGATGGTTTAATACGCACGGGACATGTTACCAGGTGAACAGTATAAGTGAGGAGAGTGTATTCACCAGATTCTTTAATACACACGGGACATGTCACCAGATGAACAGTATAAGTGAGGAGAGTGTGTTCTCCTGATTGTTTAATACACACGGGACATGTTCCCAGGTGAACAGTATAAGTGAGGAGAGAGCTTTCCCCTGATGGTTTAATATACACGGCACATGTTACCAGGTGAACAGTATAAGTGAGGAGAGTGTGTTCCCCTGATTGTTGAATACACACGGGACATGTTACCAGGTGAACAGTATAAGTGAGGAGAGTGTGTTCCCCTGATGGTTTAATATACACGGGACATGTTACGAGGTTAACAGTAGAAGTGAGGAGAGTGTGTTCCCCTGATGGTTTAATATACACGGGACATGTTACCAGCTCAAGAGTAGGAGTGAGGAGAGTGTGTTCCCCTGATTGTTTATTACGCACGGGACATGTCACCAGGTGAACAGTATATGTGAGGAGAGTATGTTCCCCTGATGGTTTAATATACATGGGACATGTAACCATGTGAACAGTATAAGTGAGCGGAGTGTGTTCCCCTGATAGTTTAATATACACGGGAAATGTTACCCGGTGAACAGTATAAGTGAGGAGAGCATTGTCCCCTCATGGTTTAATACACACGGGACATGTTACCAGGTGAACAGTATAAGTGAGGAGAGTGTGTTCTCCTGATGGTTTAATATGCACGGGACATGTTACCAGATGAACAGTATAAGTGAGGAGAGTGTGTTCCCCTGATTGTTTAATATTCACAGGACATGTTACCAGGTGAACAGTATAAGGGAGGAGAGTGTGTTCCCCTGATTGTTTAATACAAACAGGCCATGTTACCAGGTGAACAGTATAAGTGAGGAGAGTGTGTTGCCCTGATGGTTTAATATACACGCGACATGTTACGAGGTGAACAGTATAAGTGAGGAGAATGTGTTCCCCTGATGGTTTCATATACATGGGACATGTCACCAGATGAAAAGGATAAGTGAGGAGAGTGTGTTCCCCTGATGGTTTAATATACACGGGACATTTTACCAGTTGAACAGTAGAAGTGAGGAGAGTGTGTTCCCCTGATGGTTTAATACGCACGGGACATGTCACCAGGTGAACCGTGTAAGTGAGGTGAGTGTGTTCCCCTGATTGTTTAATATACACAGGACATGTTACCAGAAGAATTGTATAATTGAGCAGAGTGTATTCCCCTGATTGTTTAATACACACGGGATATGTTACCAGTTGAACAGGATAAGTGAGGAGAGTGTATTCACCAGATTCTTTAATACACAGGGGACATGTCACCAGGAGAACAGAATAAGTGAGGAGAGTGTGTTCCCCTGATTGTCTAATACACACGGGACATGTTACCAGGTGAACAGTATAATTGAGCAGAGTGTATTCCCCTGATTGTTTAATACACACGGGATATGTTACCAGTTGAACAGGATAAGTGAGGAGAGTGTATTCACCAGATTCTTTAATACACACGGGACATGTTACCAGATGAACAGTATAAGTGAGGAGAGTGTGTTCTCCTGATTGTTTAATATACACGGGACACGTCACCAGGTGAACAGTATAAGTGAGGAGAGTGTGCTCCCCTGATGGTTTAATACACATGGGACATGTCACCAGGTGAACAGTAGAAGTGAGGAGACTGTGTTCCCCCGATTTTTAAATATACACGGGACATGTTACCATGTGAACAGTATAAGTGAGCGGAATGTGTTCCCCTGATGGTTTAATATGCACGGGACATGTTACCAGATGAACAGTATAAATGAGGAGAGTGTGTTTCCCTGATGGTTTAATACGCACGGGACATGTTACCAGATGAACAGTATAAGTGAGGAGAGTGTGTTCCCCTGATGGTTTAATATACACGGGACATGTTCCCAGGTGAACAGTATAAGTGAGGAGAGAGCTTTCCCCTGATGGTTTAATATACACGGGACATGTTACCAGGTGAACAGTATAAGTGAGGAGAGGGCTTTCCCCTGATGGTTTAATATACACGGGACATGATACCAGGTGAACAGTATAAGTGAGGAGAGAGTGTTCCCTGATGGTTTAATATACATGGGACACGTTACCAGGTGAACAGTATAAGAGAAGAGAGTGTGTTCCCCTGATTGTTTAATACACACAGGACATGTCAACAGGTGAACAGTATAAGTGAGGAGAGTGTGTTCCCCTGATGCTTTAATACACACAGGACATGTTACCAGGTGAACAGTATAAGTGAGGAGAGAGTGTTCCCTGATGGTTTAATATACATGGGACACGTTACCAGGTGAACAGTATAAGAGAAGAGAGTGTGTTCCCCTGATTGTTTAATACACACAGGACATGTCAACAGGTGAACAGTATAAGTGAGGAGAGTGTGTTCCCCTGATGCTTTAATACACACAGGACATGTACCCAACTGAACATTATATGTGAGGAGAGTGTGTTCCCCTGATGGTTTAATACACACAGGACATGTACCCAACTGAACAGTATATGTGAGGAGAGTGTGTTCCCCTGATGGTTTAATACTGACAGGACATTTCCCCAGGTGAACATTATAAGTGAGGAGAGTGTGTTCCCCTGATGGTTTAATATACACCGGACATGTCACCAGGTGAACAGTATAAGTGAGGAGAGTGTGTTCCCTGATGGTTTAATATACATGGGACATGTTACCAGGTGAACAGTATAAGTGAGGAGAGTGTGTTCCCCAGATGGTTTAATTCTCACGTGACATGTTACCAGGTGAACAGTATAAGTGAGGAGAGTGTGTTCCCCTGATGCTTTAATACACACAGGACATGTACCCAACTGAACAGTATATGTGAGGAGAGTGTGTTCCCCTGATGGTTTAATACTGACAGGACATTTCCCCAGGTGAACATTATAAGTGAGGAGAGTGTGTTCCCCTGATTGTTTAATACACACAGGACATGTCAACAGGTGAACAGTATAAGTGAGGAGAGTGTGTTCCCCTGATGCTTTAATACACACAGGACATGTACCCAACTGAACAGTACATGTGAGGAGAGTGTGTTCCCCTGATGGTTTAATACTGACAGGGCATTTCCCCAGGTGAACATTATAAGTGAGGAGAGTGTGTTCCCCTGATTGTTTAATACACACAGGACATGTCACCAGGTGAACAGTATAAGTGAGGAGAGAGTGTTCCCTGATGGTTTAATATACATGGGACATGTTACCAGGTGAACAGTATAAGTGAGGAGAGTGTGTTCCCCAGATGGTTTAATTCTCACGTGACATGTTACCAGGTGAACAGTATAAGTGAGGAGAGTGTGTTCCCCTGATGCTTTAATACACACAGGACATGTACCCAACTGAACAGTATATGTGAGGAGAGTGTGTTCCCCTGATGGTTTAATACTGACAGGACATTTCCCCAGGTGAACATTATAAGTGAGGAGAGTGTGTTCCCCTGATTGTTTAATACACACAGGACATGTCAACAGGTGAACAGTATAAGTGAGGAGAGTGTGTTCCCCTGATGCTTTAATACACACAGGACATGTACCCAACTGAACAGTATATGTGAGGAGAGTGTGTTCCCCTGATGGTTTAATACTGACAGGGCATTTCCCCAGGTGAACATTATAAGTGAGGAGAGTGTGTTCCCCTGATTGTTTAATACACACAGGACATGTCACCAGGTGAACAGTATAAGTGAGGAGAGAGTGTTCCCTGATGGTTTAATATACATGGGACATGTTACCAGGTGAACAGTATAAGTGAGGAGAGTGTGTTCCCCAGATGGTTTAATTCTCACGTGACATGTTACCAGGTGAACAGTATAAGAGAAGAGAGTGTGTTCCCCTGATTGTTTAATACACACGACATGTTACCTGGTGAACAGTATAAGAGAGGAGAGTGTGTTCCCCTGATTGTTTAAAACACACGACATGTTACCTGGTGAACAGTATAAGTGAGGAGAGTGTGTTCCCCTGATTGTTTAAAACACACGACATGTTACCTGGTGAACAGTATAAGTGAGGAGAGTGTGTTCCCCTGATGGTTTAATTCTCACGGGACATGTTACCAGGTGAGGAGTGTAAGTGAGGAGAGTGTGTTCCCCTCATGGTTTAATACACACAGGACATGTCGACAGGTGAACAGTATAAGTGAAGAGAGTGAGTTCCCCTGATGGTTTAATATACACGGGACATGTAACCAAGTGAACAGTATCTGTGAGGACAGTGTTTTCCCCTGATTGTTTAATATACACGGGACATGTTACCAGGTGAACAGTATAAGTGAGGAGAGTGTGTTCCCCTGATTGTTTAATACACACGGGACATGTTACCAGGTGAACAGTATAAGTGAGGACAGTGTGTTCCCCTGATTGTTTAATATACACGGGACATGTTACCAGGTGAACAGTATAAGTGAGGAGAGTGTGTTCCCCTGATTGTTTAATACACACGGGACATGTTCCCAGGTGAACAGTATAAGTGAAGAGAGTGTGTTCCCCTGAATGTTTAATACACACGGGACATGTAACCAAGTGAACAGTATCTGTGAGGACAGTGTGTTCCCCTGATTGTTTAATATACACGGGACATGTTACCAGGTGAACAGTATAAGTGAGGAGAGTGTGTTCCCCTGATTGTTTAATACACACGGGACATGTTCCCAGGTGAACAGTATAAGTGAAGAGAGTGTGTTCCCCTGAATGTTTAATACACACGGGACATGTAACCAAGTGAACAATATCTGTGAGGAGAGTGTGTTCCCCTGATTGTTTAATACGCACGGGACATGTTACCAGGTGAACAGTATAAGTGAGGACAGTGTGTTCCCCTGATTGTTTAATATACACGGGACATGTTACCAGGTGAACAGTATAAGTGAGGAGAGTGTATTCCCCTGATGGTTTCATATACACGGGACATGTTACAACGTGAACAGTGTATGTGAAGAGAGTGTGTTCCCCTGATGGTTTAATACACACGGGACATGTTGCCAGGTGAACAGTATAAGTGAGGAGACTGTATTCCCCTGATGGTTCAATATACACGGGACATGTTAGCAGGTGAACAGTATAAGTGAGGAGAAAGTGTTCCCCTGATGGTTTAATATACACGGGACATGTTACCAGGTGAACAGTATAAGTGAGGAGAGTGTATTCCCCTGATGGTTTCATATACACGGGACATGTTACAACGTGAACAGTGTATGTGAAGAGAGTGTGTTCCCCTGATGGTTTAATATACATGGGACATGTTACCAGGTGAACAGTATAAGTGAGGAGAGTGTGTTCCCCTGATTGTTTAATACTCACGGGACATGTTACCAGGTGAGCATTATAAGTGAGGAGAGTGTGTTCCCCTGATGGTTTAACACGCACGGGACGTGTCACCAGGTGAAGAGTAGAAGTGAGGAGAGTGTGTTCCCCTTATGGTCTAACATACACGGGACATGTTACCAGGTGAACAATATATGTGAAGAGATGGCTTTCCCCTGATGGTTTAATATACACGGGACATGTTACCCGTGAACAGTATAAGTGAGGAGAGTGTGTTCCCCTGATTGTTTAATACTGACGGGACATTTCCCCACGTGAACAGTATAAGTGAGGAGAGTGTCTTCCCCTGATGGTTTAATACTGACGGGACATGTCACCAGTTGAACATTATAAGTGAGGAGAGAGTGTTCCCCTGATGGTTTAACATGCACAGGACATGTTACCAGGTGAATAGTAGAAGTGATGAGAGTGTGTTCCCCTGATGGTTTAATATACACAGGACATGATACCAGGTGAACAGTATAAGTGAGGAGAGTGTGTTCCCCTGATGGTATAATATACACAGGACATGATACCAGGTGAACAGTATAAGTGAGGAGAGTGTGTTCTCCTGATTGTTTAATATACACGGGACACGTCACCAGGTGAACAGTATAAGTGAGGAGAGTGTGCTCCCCTGATGGTTTAATACACATGGGACATGTCACCAGGTGAACAGTAGAAGTGAGGAGACTGTGTTCCCCCGATTTTTAAATATACACGGGACATGTTACCATGTGAACAGTATAAGTGAGCGGAATGTGTTCCCCTGATGGTTTAATATGCACGGGACATGTTACCAGATGAACAGTATAAATGAGGAGAGTGTGTTTCCCTGATGGTTTAATACGCACGGGACATGTTACCAGATGAACAGTATAAGTGAGGAGAGTGTGTTCCCCTGATGGTTTAATATACACGGGACATGTTCCCAGGTGAACAGTATAAGTGAGGAGAGAGCTTTCCCCTGATGGTTTAATATACACGGGACATGTTACCATGTGAACAGTATAAGTGAGGAGAGGGCTTTCCCCTGATGGTTTAATATACACGGGACATGATACCAGGTGAACAGTATAAGTGAGGAGAGAGTGTTCCCTGATGGTTTAATATACATGGGACACGTTACCAGGTGAACAGTATAAGAGAAGAGAGTGTGTTCCCCTGATTGTTTAATACACACAGGACATGTCAACAGGTGAACAGTATAAGTGAGGAGAGTGTGTTCCCCTGATGCTTTAATACACACAGGACATGTTACCAGGTGAACAGTATAAGTGAGGAGAGTGTGTTCCCTGATGCTTTAATACACACAGGACATGTACCCAACTGAACAGTATATGTGAGGAGAGTGTGTTCCCATGATGGTTTAATACACACAGGACATGTACCCAACTGAACAGTATATGTGAGGAGAGTGTGTTCCCCTGATGGTTTAATACTGACAGGACATTTCCCCAGGTGAACATTATAAGTGAGGAGAGTGTGTTCCCCTGATTGTTTAATACACACAGGACATGTCACCAGGAGAACAGTATAAGTGAGGAGTGAGTGTTCCCTGATGGTTTAATATACATGGGACATGTTACCAGGTGAACAGTATAAGTGAGGAGAGTGTGTTCCCCAGATGGTTTAATTCTCACGTGACATGTTACCAGGTGAACAGTATAAGTGAGGAGAGTGTGTTCCCCTGATGCTTTAATACACACAGGACATGTACCCAACTGAACAGTATATGTGAGGAGAGTGTGTTCCCCTGATGGTTTAATACTGACAGGACATTTCCCCAGGTGAACATTATAAGTGAGGAGAGTGTGTTCCCCTGATTGTTTAATACACACAGGACATGTCAACAGGTGAACAGTATAAGTGAGGAGAGTGTGTTCCCCTGATGCTTTAATACACACAGGACATGTACCCAACTGAACAGTATATGTGAGGAGAGTGTGTTCCCCTGATGGTTTAATACTGACAGGGCATTTCCCCAGGTGAACATTATAAGTGAGGAGAGTGTGTTCCCCTGATTGTTTAATACACACAGGACATGTCACCAGGTGAACAGTATAAGTGAGGAGAGAGTGTTCCCTGATGATTTAATATACATGGGACATGTTACCAGGTGAACAGTATAAGTGAGGAGAGTGTGTTCCCCAGATGGTTTAATTCTCACGTGACATGTTACCAGGTGAACAGTATAAGAGAAGAGAGTGTGTTCCCCTGATTGTTTAATACACACGACATGTTACCAGGTGAACAGTATAAGTGAGGAGAGTGTGTTCCCCTGATTGTTTAATTCTCACGGGACATGTTACCAGGTGAGGAGTGTAAGTGAGGAGAGTGTGTTCCCCTCATGGTTTAATTCTCACGGGACATGTTACCAGGTGAGGAGTGTAAGTGAGGAGAGTGTGTTCCCCTCATGGTTTAATACACACAGGACATGTCGACAGGTGAACAGTATAAGTGAAGAGAGTGAGTTCCCCTGATGGTTTAATATACACGGGACATGTAACCAAGTGAACAGTTTAAGGGAGGAGAGTGTGTTCCCCTGATGGTTTAACACGCACGGGACATGTTACCAGGTGAACAGTATAAGTGAGGACAGTGTGTTCCCCTGATTGTTTAATATACACGGGACATGTTACCAGGTGAACAGTATAAGTGAGGAGAGTGTGTTCCCCTGATTGTTTAATACACACGGGACATGTTCCCAGGTGAACAGTATAAGTGAAGAGAGTGTGTTCCCCTGAATGTTTAATACACACGGGACATGTAACCAAGTGAACAGTATCTGTGAGGACAGTGTGTTCCCCTGATTGTTTAATATACACGGGACATGTTACCAGGTGAACAGTATAAGTGAGGAGAGTGTGTTCCCCTGATTGTTTAATACACACGGGACATGTTCCCAGGTGAACAGTATAAGTGAAGAGAGTGTGTTCCCCTGAATGTTTAATACACACGGGACATGTAACCAAGTGAACAGTATCTGTGAGGAGAGTGTGTTCCCCTGATTGTTTAATACGCACGGGACATGTTACCAGGTGAACAGTATAAGTGAGGACAGTGTGTTCCCCTGATTGTTTAATATACACGGGACATGTTACCAGGTGAACAGTATAAGTGAGGAGAGTGTATTCCCCTGATGGTTTCATATACACGGGACATGTTACAACGTGAACAGTGTATGTGAAGAGAGTGTGTTCCCCTGATGGTTTAATACACACGGGACATGTTGCCAGGTGAACAGTATAAGTGAGGAGACTGTATTCCCCTGATGGTTCAATATACACGGGACATGTTAGCAGGTGAACAGTATAAGTGAGGAGAAAGTGTTCCCCTGATGGTTTAATATACACGGGACATGTTACCAGGTGAACAGTATAAGTGAGGAGAGTGTATTCCCCTGATGGTTTCATATACACGGGACATGTTACAACGTGAACAGTGTATGTGAAGAGAGTGTGTTCCCCTGATGGTTTAATATACATGGGACATGTTACCAGGTGAACAGTATAAGTGAGGGGAGTGTGTTCCCCTGATTGTTTAATACTCACGGGACATGTTACCAGGTGAGCATTATAAGTGAGGAGAGTGTGTTCCCCTGATGGTTTAACACGCACGGGACGTGTCACCAGGTGAAGAGTAGAAGTGAGGAGAGTGTGTTCCCCTTATGGTCTAACATACACGGGACATGTTACCAGGTGAACAATATATGTGAAGAGATGGCTTTCCCCTGATGGTTTAATATACACGGGACATGTTACCAGTGAACAGTATAAGTGAGAAGAGTGTGTTCCCCTGATTGTTTAATACTGACGGGACATTTCCCCACGTGAACAGTATAAGTGAGGAGAGTGTCTTCCCCTGATGGTTTAATACTGACGGGACATGTCACCAGTTGAACATTATAAGTGAGGAGAGAGTGTTCCCCTGATGGTTTAACATGCACAGGACATGTTACCAGGTGAATAGTATAAGTGATGAGAGTGTGTTCCCCTGATGGTTTAATATACACAGGACATGATACCAGGTGAACAGTATAAGTGAGGAGAGTGTGTTCCCCTGATGGTATAATATACACAGGACATGATACCAGGTGAACAGTATAAGTGAGGAGAGTGTGTTCCCCTGATGGTTTAATACTGACGGGACATTTCCCCACGTGAACAGTATAAGTGAGGAGAGTGTCTTCCCCTGATGGTTTAATACTGACGGGACATGTCACCAGTTGAACATTATAAGTGAGGAGAGAGTGTTCCCCTGATGGTTTAACACGCACAGGACATGTTACCAGGTGAATAGTATAAGTGATGAGAGTGTGTTCCCCTGATGGTTTAATATACACAGGACATGATACCAGGTGAACAGTATAAGTGAGGAGAGTGTGTTCCCCTGATGGTATAATATACACGGGACATGTTACCAGCTGAACAGTATAATTGAGGAGAGGGCTTTACCCTGATGGTTTAATATACACGGGACATGTTACCAGGTGAACAGTATAAGTGAGGACAATGTGTTCCCCTGATGGTTTAATATACATGGGACATGTTACCAGGTGAACAGTATAAGTGAGGATACTGTATTCCCCTGATGGTTCAATATACACGAGACATGTTAGCAGGTGAACAGTATAAGTGAGGAGAATGTATTACCCTGATGGTTTAATATACACGCGGCATGTTAGCAGGTGAAAAGTATAAGTGAGGAGATTGTGTTCCCCTGATTGTTTAATACTCACGGGACATGTTACCAGGTGAGCAGTATAAGTGAGGAGAGTGTCTTCCCCTGATGGTTTAATACTGACGGGACATGTCACCAGTTGAACATTATAAGTGAGGAGAGAGTGTTCCCCTGATGGTTTAACATGCACAGGACATGTTACCAGGTGAATAGTATAAGTGATGAGAGTGTGTTCCCCTGATGGTTTAATATACACGGGACATGTTACCAGGTGAACAGTATAAGTGAGGAGAGTGTATTCCCCTGATGGTTTCATATACACGGGACATGTTACAACGTGAACAGTGTATGTGAAGAGAGTGTGTTCCCCTGATGGTTTAATATACATGGGACATGTTACCAGGTGAACAGTATAAGTGAGGAGAGTGTGTTCCCCTGATTGTTTAATACTCACGGGACATGTTACCAGGTGAGCATTATAAGTGAGGAGAGTGTGTTCCCCTGATGGTTTAACACGCACGGGACGTGTCACCAGGTGAAGAGTAGAAGTGAGGAGAGTGTGTTCCCCTTATGGTCTAACATACACGGGACATGTTACCAGGTGAACAATATATGTGAAGAGATGGCTTTCCCCTGATGGTTTAATATACACGGGACATGTTACCAGTGAACAGTATAAGTGAGAAGAGTGTGTTCCCCTGATTGTTTAATACTGACGGGACATTTCCCCACGTGAACAGTATAAGTGAGGAGAGTGTCTTCCCCTGATGGTTTAATACTGACGGGACATGTCACCAGTTGAACATTATAAGTGAGGAGAGAGTGTTCCCCTGATGGTTTAACATGCACAGGACATGTTACCAGGTGAATAGTATAAGTGATGAGAGTGTGTTCCCCTGATGGTTTAATATACACAGGACATGATACCAGGTGAACAGTATAAGTGAGGAGAGTGTGTTCCCCTGATGGTATAATATACACAGGACATGATACCAGGTGAACAGTATAAGTGAGGAGAGTGTGTTCCCCTGATGGTTTAATACTGACGGGACATTTCCCCACGTGAACAGTATAAGTGAGGAGAGTGTCTTCCCCTGATGGTTTAATACTGACGGGACATGTCACCAGTTGAACATTATAAGTGAGGAGAGAGTGTTCCCCTGATGGTTTAACACGCACAGGACATGTTACCAGGTGAATAGTATAAGTGATGAGAGTGTGTTCCCCTGATGGTTTAATATACACAGGACATGATACCAGGTGAACAGTATAAGTGAGGAGAGTGTGTTCCCCTGATGGTATAATATACACGGGACATGTTACCAGCTGAACAGTATAATTGAGGAGAGGGCTTTACCCTGATGGTTTAATATACACGGGACATGTTACCAGGTGAACAGTATAAGTGAGGACAATGTGTTCCCCTGATGGTTTAATATACATGGGACATGTTACCAGGTGAACAGTATAAGTGAGGATACTGTATTCCCCTGATGGTTCAATATACACGAGACATGTTAGCAGGTGAACAGTATAAGTGAGGAGAATGTATTACCCTGATGGTTTAATATACACGGGACATGTTAGCAGGTGAAAAGTATAAGTGAGGAGATTGTGTTCCCCTGATTGTTTAATACTCACGGGACATGTTACCAGGTGAGCAGTATAAGTGAGGAGAATGCGTTCCCCTGATGGTTTAACATGCACGGGACGTGTCACCAGGTGAAGAGTAGAAGTGAGGAGATTGTGTTCCCCTGATGGTCTAATATACACGGGACATGTTACCAGGTGAACAGTATATGTGAAGAGAGTGTGTTCCCCTGATGGTTTAATATACATGGGACATGTTACCAGGTGAACAGTATAAGTGAAGAGAGCGTGTTCCCCTGATTGCTTAACATACGTGGGACATGTTACCTGGTGACGAGTAGAAGTGAGGAGAGTGTTTTCCCCTGATTGTTTCATATACACAGGACATGTTACCAGGGGAACATGATAAGTGAGGAGAATGTGTTCCCCTGATTGTTTAATACTCACGGAACATGTTACCAGGTGAGCAGTATAAGTGAGGAGAGTGTGTTCCCCTGATGGTTTAATATACACGGGCCATGTTACCAGGTGAAGAGTATAAGTGAGGAGAGTGTGTTCCGCTGATGATCTAATACTGATGGGACATGTCACCAGGTGAACAGTTTTAGTGAGGAGAGTGTGTTCCCCTGATGGTTTAATACTGATGGGACATGTCACCAGGTGAACAGTTTTAGTGAGGAGAGTGTGTTCCCCTGATTGTTTAATACTGACGGGACATTTCCCACGTGAACAGTATAAGTGAGGAGAGTGTCTTCCCCTGATGGTTTAATACTGACGGGACATGTCACCAGTTGAACAGTATAAGTGAGGAGAGTGTCTTCCCCTGATGGTTTAATACTGACGGGACATGTCACCAGGTGAACAGTATAAGTGAGGAGAGTGTGTTCCCCTGATGGTTTAATATAAACGGGACATGTTACCAGGTGAACAGTATAAGTGAGGAGAGTGTGTTCCCCTGATGGTTTAATATAAACGGGACATGTTACCAGGTGAACAGTATAAGTGAGGAGAGTGTGTTCCCCTGATGGTTTAATATACACGGGACATGTTCCCAGCTGAACAGTATAATTGAGGAGAGGGCTTTCCCCTGATGGTTTAATATACACGGGACATGTTACCAGGTGAACAGTATAAGTGAGGATACTGTATTCCCCTGATGGTTCAATATACACGGGACATGTTAGCAGGTGAACAGTGTAAGTGAGGAGATTGTGTTCCCCTGATTGTTTAATACTCACGGGACATGTTACCAGGTGAGCATTATAAGTGAGGAGAATGCGTTCCCCTGATGGTTTAACATGCACGGGACGTGTCACCAGGTGAAGAGTAGAAGTGAGGAGAGGGCTTTCCACTGATGGTTTAATATACAAGGGACATGTTACCAGGTGAACAGTATAAGTGAGGAGAGTGTGTTCCCCTGATGGTTTAACACGCACAGGACATGTTACCAGGTGAAGAGCATAAGTGAGGATACTTTATTCCCCTGATGGTTCAATATACACGGGACATGTTATCTGGTGAACAGTATAAGTGAGGACAGTGTGTTCCCCTGATGGTATAATATACACGGGACATGTTACCAGCTGAACAGTATAAGTGAGGAGAGGGCTTTCCCCTGATGGTTTGATATACAAGGGACATGTTACCAGGTGAACTGTATAAGTGAGGAGAATGTGTTCCACTGATGGTTTAATATACACGGGACATGTTAGCTGGTGAACAGTGTAAGTGAGCAGAATGTATTCCCCTGATGGTTTAATATACACGGGACATGTTACCAGGTGAACAGTATAAGTGAGGAGAATGCCTTCCCCTGATGGTTTAACATGCACGGGACGTGTCACCAGGTGAAGAGTAGAAGTGAGGAGATTGTGTTCCCCTGATGGTCTAATATACACGGGACATGTTACCAGGTGAACAGTATATGTGAAGAGAGTGTGTTCCCCAGATGGTTTAATATACATGGGACATGTTACCAGGTGAACAGTATAAGGGAAGAGAGCGTGTTCCCCTGATTGCTTAATATACGTGGGACATGTTACCTGGTGACGGGTATACGTGAGGAGAGTGTGTTCCCCTCATTGTTTAATATACACGGGACATGTTAGCATGTGAACAGTATCAGTGAGGAGAATGTGTTCCCCTGATGGTTTAATATACACGGGACATGTTACCAGGTGAACAGTATAAGTGAGGAGAGTGTGTTCCCGTGATGGTTTAATATACACGGGACAAGTTACCAGGTGAACAGTATAAGTGAGGAGAGTGTGTTCCCGTGATGGTTTAATATACACGGGACAAATTACCAGGTGAACAGTATAAGTGAGGAGAGTGTGTTCCCGTGATGGTTTAATATACACGGGACAAGTTACCAGTTGAACAGTATAAGTGAGGAGAGTGTGTTACCGTGATGGTTTAATATACACGGGACATGTTCCCAGGTGAACAGTATAAGTGATGAGAGTGTGTTCCCGTGATGGTTTAATATACACGGGACAAGTTCCCAGGTGAACAGCAAAAGTGAGGAGAGTGTGTTCCCCTGATTGTTTAATATACACGGGACATGTTACCAGATGAACAGTATCAGTGAGGAGAATGTGTTCCCCTGATGGTTTAATATACATGGGACATGTTACCAGGTGAACAGTATAAGTGAGGAGAGTGTGTTCCCCTGATATTGAATATACACGGGACATATTACCAGGTGAACAGTATAAGTGAGGACAGGGCTTTCCCCTGATGGTTTAATATACACGGGACATGTTACCAGGTGAACAGTATAAGTGAGGAGATTGTGTTCCCCTGATGGTTTAACACGCACAGGACATGTTACCAGGTGAACAGTATAAGTGAGGAGAGAGAGTTCCCCTGATGGTTTAACACGCACAGGACATGTTACCAGGTGAACAGTATAAGTGAGGAGAGAGAGTTCCCCTGACGGTTTAACACGCACAGGACATGTTACCAGGTGAACAGTATAAGTGAGGACAGAGAGTTCCCCTGATGGTTTAACACGCACAGGACATGTTACCAGGTGAACAGTATAAGTGAGGAGAGTGTGTTCCCCTGATGGTTTAACACGCACAGGACATGCCATCAGGTGAACAGTATGAGTGAGGAGAGTGCTTTCCCCTGATGTTTTAATATACACGGGACATGTTACCAGCTGAACAGTATAAGTGAGGAGAGGGCTTTCCTCTGATGGTTTAATATACACGGGACATGTTAGCTGGTGAACAGTGTAAGTGAGGAGAATGTATTCCCCTGATGGTTTAATATACACGGGACATGTTATCTGGTGAACAGTATAAGTGAGGAGAGGGCTTTCCCCTGATGGTTTAATATACAAGGGACATGTTACCAGGTGAACTGTATAAGTGAGGAGAATGTGTTCCACTGATGGTTTAATATACACGGGACATGTTAGCTGGTGAACAGTATAAGTGAGGAGAATGTATTCCCCTGATGGTTTAATATACACGGGACATGTTACCAGGTGAACAGTATAAGTGAGGACAGTGAGTTCCCCTGATGGTTTAATACACACGGGACATGTTACCAGGTGAACAGAAAAGGGAGGAGAGTGTCTTCCCCTGATGGTTTAATACTGGCGGGACATGTTACCAGGTGAACAGTATAAGTGAGGAGAGTGTGTTCCCCTGATGGTTTAATATACAATGGACATGTTTCCAGGTGAACAGTATAAGTGAGGAGACTGTATTCCCCTGATGGTTCAATATACACGGGACATGTTACCAGGTGAACAATATAAGTGAGGAGACTGTATTCCCCTGATGGTTCAATATACACGGGACATGTTAGCAGGTGAACAGTATAAGTGAGGAGAATGTGTTCCCCTGATGGTTTAATCTACACGGGACATGTTACCAGGTGAAAAGTATAAGTGAGGAGAGTGTTTTCCCCTGATTGTTTAATATACACGGGACATGTTACAACGTGAACAGTATAAGTGAGGAGAATGTGTTCCCCTGATGGTTTAATATACACGGGACATGTTACCAGGTGAACAGAAAAGGGAGGAGAGTGTGTTCCCCTGATTGTTTAATATACACGGGACATGTTACCAGCTGAACAGTATAAGTGAGGAGAGTGTGTTCCCCTGATTGTTTAATATACATGGGACATGTTACCAGGTGAACAGTATAAGTGAGCAGAGTGTGTTCCCCTGATGGTTGAATATACATGGGACGTGTTGCCAGGTGAACAGTATAAGTGAGGAGAGTGTGTTCCCCTGATTGTTTAATATACATGGGACATGTTACCAGGTGAACAGTATAAATGAGGAGAGAGTGTTCCCCTGATTGTTTAATACTCACGGGAGATGTTACCAGGTGAACAGTATAATTGAGGAGAGTGTGTTCCCCTGATGGTTTAATATACACGGGACATATTACCAGGTGAACAGTATAAGTGAGGACAGTGAGTTCCCCTGTTGGTTTAATACACACGGGACATGTTACCAGGTGAACAGAAAAGGGAGGAGAGTGTCTTGCCCTGATGGTTTAATACTGACGGGACATGGCACCAGGTGAACAGTATAAGTGAGGAGAGTGTGTTCCCCTGATGGTTTAACACGCACAGGACATGTCACCAGGTGAACAGTATAAGTGAGGAGAGTGTGTTCCCCTGATGGTTTAATACTGACGGGACATTTCCCCACGTGAACAGTATAAGTGAGGAGAGTGTGTTCCCCTGATGGTTTAACACGCACAGGACAAGTTACCAGGTGAACAGTATAAGTGAGGAGAGTGTGTTCCCCTGATGGTTTAACACGCACAGGACATGTTACCAGGTGAACAGTATAAGTGAGGAGAGTGTGTTCCCCTGATGGTATAATATACACGGGACATGTTACCAGGTGAACAGTATAAGTGAGGACAGTGTGTTCCCCTGATGGTATAATATACACGGGACATGTTACCAGGTGAACAGTATAAGTGAGGACAGTGTGTTCCCCTGATGGTATAATATACACGGGACATGTTACCAGGTGAACAGTATAAGTGAGGACAGTGTGTTCCCCTGATGGTTTAATATACACGGGACATGTTACCAGGTGAACAGTATAAGTGAGGAGAATGTATTCCCCTGATGTTTTAATATACACGGGACATGTTACCAGGTGAACAGTATAAGTGAGGACAGTGTGTTCCCCTGATGGTATAATATACACGGGACATGTTACCTGGTGAACAGTATAAGTGAGGACAGTGCTTTCCCCTGATGTTTTAATATACACGGGACATGTTACCAGGTGAACAGTATAAGTGAGGACAGTGCTTTCCCCTGATGTTTTAATATACACAGGACATGTTACCAGCTGAACAGTATAAGTGAGGAGAGTGTGTTCCCCTGATGGATTAATATACACGGGACATGTTACCAGGTGAACAGAAAAGGGAGGAGAGTGTCTTCCCCTGATGGTTTAATACACACAGGACATGTTACCAGGTGAACAGTAGAAGTGAGGAGAGTGAGTTCCCCTGATGGTTTAATTTACACGGGACATGTTACCAGGTGAACATTATAAGTGAGGAGAGTGTGTTCCCCTGATTGTTTAATATACACGGGAGATGTTACCAGGTGAACAGTCTAAGTGAGGACAGTGTGTTCCCCTGATGGTATAATGTACATGGGACATGTTACCAGGTGAACAGTATAAGTGAGGAGAGTGTGTTCCCCTGATGGTATAATATACACGGGACATGTTACCAGCTGAAGAGCATAAGTGAGGAGAAGGCTTTCCCCTGATGGTTTAATATACACGGGACATGTTACCAGGTGAACTGTATAAGTGAGGAGAATGTGTTCCCCTGATGGTTTAATATACACGGGACATGTTACCAGGTGAACAGGATAAGTGAGGAGAATGTATTCCCCTGATGGTTTAATATACACGGGACAGGTTACCAGGTGAACAGTAAAAGTGAGGAGAATGTGTTCCCCTGATGGTTTAATATACACAGGACATGTTACCAGATGAACAGTATAAGTGAGGAGAATGTGTTCCCCTGATGGTTTAATATACACGGGACATGTTTCCAGGTGAACAGTATAAGTGAGGAGAGTGTGTTCCCCTGATGGTTTAATATACACGGGACATGTTACCAGGTGAACAGTATAAGTGAGGAGAGTGTGTTCCCCTGATGGTTTAATATACACGGGACATGTTACCAGGTGAACAGTATAAGTGAGCAGAGTGTGTTCCCCTGATGGTTTAATATACACGGGACATGTTACCAGGTGAACAGTATAAGTGAGGAGAATGTGTTCCCCTGATGGTTTAATATACACGGGACATGTTACCAGGTGAACAGTAAAAGTGAGGATACTGTATTCCCCTGATGATTCAATATACACGGGACATGTTACCAGGTGAACAGTATAAGTGAGGAGAATGTGTTCCCCTGATGGTTTAATATACACGGGACATGTTACCAGGTGAACAGTAAAAGTGAGGATACTGTATTCCCCTGATGATTCAATATACACGGGACATGTTGCCAGGTGAATAGTATAAGTGAGAAGAGTGTTTTCCCCTGATGGTTTAAAATACACGGGGCATGTTACCAGCTGAACAGCATAAGTGAGGAGAAGGCTTTCCCCTGATGGTTTAATATACACGGGACGTGTTACCAGGTGAACAGTATAAGTGAGGAGAGTGTGTTCCCCTGATGGTTTAATATACACGGGACATGTTAGCAGTTGAACAGCATAAGTGAGGAGAATGTATTCCCCTGATGGTTTAATATACACGGGACATGTTACCAGGTGAACAGTATAAGAGAGGAGAATGTATTCCCCTGATTGTTTAATATACACGGGAGATGGTACCAGGTGAACAGTCTAAGTGAGGACAGTGTGTTCCCCTGATGGTATAATGTACATGGGACATGTTATCAGCTGAACAGTATAAGTGAGGAGAGGGCTTTGCCCTGATGGTTTAATATACAAGGGACATGTTCCCAGGTGAACAGTATAAGTGAGGAGAATGTGTTCCCCTGATGGTTTAATATACACGGGACATGTTACCAGGTGAACAGTATAAGTGAGGAGAGTGTGTTCCCCTAATGGTTTAATATACACAGGACATGTTACCAGGTGAACAGTATAAGTGAGGAGAATGTGTTCCCCCGATGGTTTAATATACACGGGACATGTTACCAGGTGAACAGTATAAGTGAGGAGAGTGTGTTCCCCTGATGGTTTAATATACACGGGACATGTTACCAGGTGAACAGTATAAGTGAGGAGAGTGTGTTCCCCTGATGGTTTAATATACACGGGACATGTTACCAGGTGAACAATATAAGTGAGGAGAGTGTGTTCCCCTGATGGTTTAATATACACGGGACATGTTACCAGGTGAACAGTATAAGTGAGGAGAGTGTGTTCCCCTGATGGTTTAATATACACGGGACATGTTACCAGGTGAACAGTATAAGTGAGGAGAATGTGTTCCCCTGATGGTTTAATATACACAGGACATGTTACCAGGTGAACAGAATAAGTGAGGAGAATGTGTTCCACTGATGGTTTAATATACACGGGACATGTTACCAGGTGAACAGTATAAGTGAGGAGAATGTGTTCCCCTGATGGTTTAATATACACAGGACATGTTGCCAGGTGAACAGTATAAGTGAGGATACTGTATTCCCCTGATGATTCAATATACACGGGACATGTTACCAGGTGAACAGTATAAGTGAGGAGAGTTTTTTCCCCTGATGGTTTAATATACACGGGACATGTTACCAGGTGAACAGTATAAGTGAGGAGAGTGTTTTCCCCTGATGGTTTAATATACACGGGACATGTTACCAGGTGAACAGTATAAGTGAGGAGAGTGTTTTCTCCTGATGGTTTAATATACACGGGACATGTTACCAGCTGAACAGCATAAGTGAGGAGAAGGCTTTCCCCTGATGGTTTAATATACACGGGACATGTTACCAGGTGAACAGTATAAGTGAGGAGAGTGTGTTCCCCTGATGGTATAATATACACGGGACATGTTACCAGCTGAAGAGCATAAGTGAGGAGAAGGCTTTCCCCTGATGGTTTAATATACACGGGACATGTTACCAGGTGAACAGTATAAGTGAGGAGAATGTATTCCCCTGATGGTTTAATATACACGGGACATGTTACCAGGTGAACAGTATAAGTGAGGAGAGTGTGTTCCCCTGATGGTTTAATATACACGGGACATGTTAGCAGGTGAACAGTATAAGTGAGGAGAATGTATTCCCCTGATGGTTTAATATACACGGGACATGTTTCCAGGTGAACAGTATAAGTGAGGAGAGTGTGTTCCCCTGATGGTTTAATATACACAGGACATGTTACCAGGTGAACAGCATAAGTGAGGAGAATCTGTTCCCCTGATGGTTTAATATACACAGGACATGTTACCAGGTGAACAGTATAAGTAAGGAGAGTGTGTTCCCTTGATGGTTTAACATACACGGGACATGTCACCAGGTGAACTCGATAAGTGAGGAGAGTGTGTCCCCCTGATGGTTTAACATACACGGGACATGTTACCAGGTGAACGGTATAAGTGAGGAGAGTGTGTTCCCCTGATTGTTTAATACACACGGGACATGTTACCAGGTGAACTCGAGAAGTGAGGAAAGTGTGTTCCACTGATGGCTTAATATACACGGGACATGTTACCAGGTGAACATAATAAGTGTGGAGAGTGTGTTCCCCTGATGGTTTAATACAGACGGGACGTGTGACCAGGTGAACAGTATAAGTGTGGAGAGTGTGTTCCCCTGATGGTTTAATACAGACGGGACATGTTACCAGGTGAACATTATAAGTGTGGAGAGTGTGTTCCCCTGATGGTTTAATACAGACGGGACATGTTACCAGGTGATCAGTATAATTGAGGAGAGTGTGTTCCCCTGAGGGTTTTATATACATGGGACATGTCACCAGGTGAACAGTATAAGTGAGGAGAATGTGTTCCCCTGATGGTTTAATACACACGGGACATGTTACCAGGTGAACAGAAAAGGGAGGAGAGTGTCTTCCCCTGATGGTTTAATATACACGGGACATGTTCCCAGGTGAACAGTATAAGTGAGGAGAATGTGTTCCCCTGATGGTTTAATACACACAGGACATGATACCAGGTGAACAGTAGAGGTGAGAAGAGTGAGTTCCCCTGATGGTTTAATATACACGGGACATGTTCCCAGGTGAACAGTATAAGTGAGGAGAATGTGTTCCACTGATGGTTTAATATACAAGGGACATGTTCCCAGGTGAACAGTATGAGTGAGGAGAATGTGTTCCACTGATGGTTTAATATACACGGGACATGTTACCAGGTGAACGGTATAAGTGAGGATACTGTATTCCCCTGATGGTTCAATATACACGGGACATATTACCAGGTGAACAGTATAAGTGAGGAGAGCGTTTTCCCCTGATGGTTTAATATACACGGGACATGTTACCAGGTGAACAGTATATGTGAGGAGAGTGTGTTCCCCTGATGGTTTAGTATACACGGGACATGTTACCAGCTGAACAGCATAAGTGAGGAGAAGGCTTTCCCCTGATGGTTTAATATACACGGGACATGTTACCAGGTGAACAGTATAAGTGAGGAGAGTGTGTTCCCCTGATGGTATAATATACACGGGACATGTTACCAGCTGAAGAGCATAAGTGAGGAGAAGGCTTTCCCCTGATGGTTTAATATACACGGGACATGTTACCAGGTGAAAAGTATAAGTGAGGAGAGTGTGTTCCCCTGATGGTTTAATATACACGGGACACGTTAGCAGGTGAACAGTATAAGTGAGGAGAATGTATTCCCCTGATGGTTTAATATACACGGGACATGTTACCAGGTGAAAAGTATAAGTGAGGAGAGTGTGTATCCCTGATGGTTTAATATACACAGGACATGTTACCAGGTGAACAGTATAAGTGAGGAGAATGTGTTCCCCTGATGGTTTAATATACACAGGACATGTTACCAGGTGAACAGTATAAGTAAGGAGAGTGTGTTCCCTTGATGGTTTAATATACACGGGACATGTTACCAGGTGAACAGTATAAGTGAGGATACTGTATTCCCCTGATGATTCAATATACACGGGACATGTTACCAGGTGAACAGTATAAGTGAGGAGAGTGTTTTCCCCTGATGGTTTATTATACACGGGACATGTTGCCAGGTGAACAGTATAAGTGAGGAGAGTGTTTTCCCCTGATGGTTTAAAATACACGGGACATGATACCAGCTGAACAGCATAAGTGAGGAGAAGGCTTTCCCCTGATGGTTTAATATACACGGGACGTGTTACCAGGTGAACAGTATAAGTGAGGACAGTGTGTTCCCCTGATGGTTTAATATACACGGGACATGTTAGCAGGTGAACAGTATAAGTGAGGAGAATGTATTCCCCTGATGGTTTAATATACACGGGACATGTTACCAGGTGAACAGAAAAGGGAGGAGAGTGTCTTCCCATGATGGTTTAATACACACAGGACATGATACCAGGTGAACAGTAGAAGTGAGGAGAGTGAGTTCCCCTGATGGTTTAATATACACGGGACATGTTACCAGTTGAACAGTATAAGTGAGGAGAGTGCTTTCCCCTGATGTTTTAATATACACGGGACATGTTACCAGGTGAACAGTATAAGTGAGGACATTGAGTTCCCCTGATGGTTTAATACACACGGGACATGTTACCAGGTGAACAGAAAAGGGAGGAGAGTGTCTTCCCATGATGGTTTAATACACACAGGACATGATACCAGGTGAACAGTAGAAGTGAGGAGAGTGAGATCCCCTGATGGTTTAATATACATGGGACATGTTACCAGGTGCACAGTCTAAGTGAGGACATTGTGTTCCCCTGATGGTATAATGTACATGGGACATGTTATCAGCTGAACAGTATAAGTGAGGAGAGGGCTTTGCCATGATGGTTTAATATACAAGGGACATGTTCCCAGGTGAACAGTATAAGTGAGGAGAATGTGTTCCCCTGATGGTTTAATATACACGGGACATGTTACCAGGTGAACAGTATAAGTGAGGAGAGTGTGTTCCCCTAATGGTTTAATATACACGGGACATGTTACCAGGTGAACAGTATAAGTGAGGAGAATGTGTTCCCCTGATGGTTTAATATACACAGGACATGTTACCAGGTGAACAGTATAAGTGAGGAGAATGTGTTCCCCCGATGGTTTAATATACACGGGACATGTTACCAGGTGAACAGTATAAGTGAGGAGAGTGTGTTCCCCTGATGGTTTAATATACACGGGACATGTTACCAGGTGAACAGTATAAGTGAGGAGAGTGTGTTCCCCTGATGGTTTAATATACACGGGACATGTTACCAGGTGAACAGTATAAGTGAGGAGAGTGTGTTCCCCTGATGGTTTAATATACACGGGACATGTTACCAGGTGAACAGTATAAGTGAGGAGAATGTGTTCCCCTGATGGTTTAATATACACAGGACATGTTACCAGGTGAACAGAATAAGTGAGGAGAATGTGTTCCACTGATGGTTTAATATACACGGGACATGTTACCAGGTGAACAGTATAAGTGAGGAGAATGTGTTCCCCTGATGGTTTAATATACACAGGACATGTTACCTGGTGAACAGAATAAGTGAGGAGAATGTGTTCCACTGATGGTTTAATATACACGGGACATGTTACCAGGTGAACAGTATAAGTGAGGATACTGTATTCCCCTGATGATTCAATATACACGGGACATGTTACCAGGTGAACAGTATAAGTGAGGAGAGTTTTTTCCCCTGATGGTTTAATATACACGGGACATGTTACCAGGTGAACAGTATAAGTGAGGAGAGTGTTTTCCCCTGATGGTTTAATATACACGGGACATGTTACCAGGTGAACAGTATAAGTGAGGAGAGTGTGTTCCCCTGATGGTTTAATATACACGGGACATGTTACCAGGTGAACAGTATAAGTGAGGAGAGTGTGTTCCCCTGATGGTTTAATATACACGGGACATGTTACCAGGTGAACAGTATAAGTGAGGAGAGTGTGTTCCCCTGATGGTTTAATATACACGGGACATGTTACCAGGTGAACAGTATAAGTAAGGATACTGTATTCTCCTGATGATTCAATATACACGGGACATGTTACCAGGTGAACAGTATAAGTGAGGAGAGTGTTTTCCCCTGATGGTTTAATACACACGGGACATGTTACCAGGTGAACAGTATAAGTGAGGAGAGTGTTTTCCCCTGATGGTTTAATATACACGGGACATGTTACCAGGTGAACAGTATAAGTGAGGAGAGTGTTTTCCCCTGATGGTTTAATATACACGGGACATGTTACCAGCTGAACAGTATAAGTGAGGAGAGTGTGTTCCCCTGATGGTATAATATACACGGGACATGTTACCAGCTGACGAGCATAAGTGAGGAGAAGGCTTTCCCCTGATGGTTTAATATACACGGGACATGTTACCAGGTGAACAGTATAAGTGAGGAGAATGTATTCCCCTGATGGTTTAATATACACGGGACATGTTACCAGGTGAACAGTATAAGTGAGGAGAGTGTATTCCCCTGATGGTTTAATATACACGGGACATGTTAGCAGGTGAACAGTATAAGTGAGGAGAATGTATTCCCCTGATGGTTTCATATACACGGGACATGTTTCCAGGTGAACAGTATAAGTGAGGAGAGTGTGTTCCCCTGATGGTTTAATATACACAGGACATGTTACCAGGTGAACAGTATATGTGAGGAGAATCTGTTCCCCTGATGGTTTAATATACACAGGACATGTTACCAGGTGAACAGTATAAGTGAGGAGAGTGTGTTCCCTTGATGGTTTAACATACACGGGACATGTCACCAGGTGAACGGTATAAGTGAGGAGAGTGTGTTCCCCTGCTGATTTTATATACATGGGACATGTCACCAGGTGATCTCTATCAGTGAGGAGAGTGTGTCCCCCAAATGGTTTAACATACACATGACATGTCACCAGGTGAACGGTATAAGTGAGGAGAGTGTGTTCCCCTGATTGTTTAATATACACGGGACATGTTACCAGGTGAACAGTATATGTGAGGAGAGTGTGTTCCCCTGATGGTTTAGTATACACGGGACATGTTACCAGCTGAACAGCATAAGTGAGGAGAAGGCTTTCCCCTGATGGTTTAATATACACGGGACATGTTACCAGGTGAACAGTATAAGTGAGGAGAGTGTGTTCCCCTGATGGTATAATATACACGGGACATGTTACCAGCTGAAGAGCATAAGTGAGGAGAAGGCTTTCCCCTGATGGTTTAATATACACGGGACATGTTACCAGGTGAACAGTATAAGTGAGGAGAGTGTGTTCACCTGATGGTTTAATATACACGGGACACGTTAGCAGGTGAACAGTATAAGTGAGGAGAATGTATTCCCCTGGTGGTTTAATATACACGGGACATGTTACCAGGTGAAAAGTATAAGTGAGGAGAGTGTGTTCCCCTGATGGTTTAATATACACAGGACATGTTACCAGGTGAACAGTATAAGTGAGGAGAATGTGTTCCCCTGATGGTTTAATATACACAGGACATGTTACCAGGTGAACAGTATAAGTGAGGAGAATGTGTTCCCATGATGGTTTAATATACACAGGACATGTTACCAGGTGAACAGTATAAGTGAGGAGAATGTATTCCCCTGGTGGTTTAATATACACGGGACATGTTACCAGGTGAAAAGTATAAGTGAGGAGAGTGTGTTCCCCTGATGGTTTAATATACACAGGACATGTTACCAGGTGAACAGTATAAGTGAGGAGAGTGTGTTCCCTTGATGGTTTAACATACACGGGACATGTCACCAGGTGAACTCTATAAGTGTGGAGAGTGTGTCCCCCTGATGGTTTAACATACACGGGACATGTCACCAGGTGAACTCTATAAGTGTGGAGAGTGTGTCCCCCTGATGGTTTAACATACACGGGACATGTTACCAGGTGAATGGTATAAGTGAGGAGAGTGTGTTCCCCTGATGATTTTATATACATGGGACATGTCACCAGGTGAACGCTATAAGTGAGGAGAGTGTGTCCCCCAAATGGTTTAAAATACACGGGACATGTTACCAGGTGAACGGTATAAGTGAGGAGAGTGTGTTCCCCTGAATGTTTAATACACACGGGACATGTTACCAGGTGAACTCAATAAGTGAGGAGAGTGTGTTCCCCTGATGGTTTAACATACACGGGACATGTTACCAGGTGAACGGTATAAGTGAGGAGAGTGTGTTCCCCTGATGATTTTATATCCACGGGACATGTTACCAGGTGAACATAATAAGTGTGGAGAGTGTGTTCCCCTGATGGTTTAATACAGACGGGACATGTTACCAGGTGAACATTGTAAGTGTGGAGACTGTGTTCCCCTGATGGTTTAATACAGACGGGACATGTTACCAGGTGAACATTATAAGTGTGGAGAGTGTGTTTCCCTGATGGTTTAATACACACGGGACATGTTACCAGGTGAACAGTATAAGTGTGGAGAGTGTGTTCCCCTGATGGTTTAATACAGACGGGACATGTTACCAGGTGAACATTATAAGTGTGGAGAGTGTGTTCCCCTGATGGTTTAATACAGACGGGACATGTTACCAGGTGATCAGTATAATTGAGGAGAGTGTGTTCCCCTGAGGGTTTTATATACATGGGACATGTCACCAGGTGAACAGTATAAGTGAGGAGAGTGTTTTCCCCTGATGGTTTAATACACACGGGTCATGTTACCAGGTGAACATTATAAGTGAGGAGAGTGTGTTCCCCTGATGGCTTAATATACATGTGACATGTCACCAGGTGAACTCTATAAGTGAGGAGAGTGTGTTCCCCTGATGGTTTAAAATACACGGGACATGTTACCAGGTGAACGGTATAAGTGAGGAGAGTGTGTTCCCCTGATGATTTTATATCCACGGGACATGTTACCAGGTGAACATTATAAGTGTGGAGAGTGTGTTCCCCTGATGGTTTAATACACACGGGACATGTTACCAGGTGAACAGTATAAGCGAGGAGAGTGTGTTCCCCTGATGGATTAATATACACAGGACATGTTACCAGGTGAGCAGTATAAGCGAGGAGAGTGTGTTCCCCTGATTGTTTCATACACACAGGACATGTTACCAGGTGAACAGTATAAGTGAGGAGAGTGTGTTCCCCTGATTGTTTGATGCACACGGTACATGTAACCAGGTGAACAGTATAAGTAAGGAGAGTGTGTTCCCCTGATTGTTTAATGTACACGGGACATGTTACCAGGTGAACTCGAGAAGTGAGGAGAGTGTGTTGCCTTGATGGTTTAACATACACGGGACATGTCTCCAGGTGAACTCTATAAGTGTGGAGAGTGTGTCCCCATGATGGTTTAACATACACGGGACATGTTACCAGGTGAGCAGTATAAGTGAGGAGAGTGTGTTCCCCTGATTGTCTAATATACATGGGACATGTTACCAGGTGAACAGTATATGTGAAGAGAGCGTGTTCCCCTGATGGTTTAATATACACGGGATATGTTACCAGCTGAACAGCATAAGTGAGGAGAAGGCTTTCCCCTGATGGTTTAATATACATGGGACATGTTACAATGTGAGGAGTATAAGTGAGGGGAGTGTTTTCCCCTCATTGTTTAATACACACGGGACATGTTACCAGCTGAACAGCATAAGTGAGGAGAAGGCTTTCCCCTGATGGTTTAACATACACGGGACATGTTACCAGGTGAACAGTATAAGTGAGGAGAATGTGTTCCCCTGATTGTTTAATATACATGGGACATGTTACCAGGTGAGCAGTCTAAGTGAGGAGAGTGTGATCCCCTGATGGTTTAACACGCACGGGATGTGTCACCAGGTGACGAGTAGAAGTGAGGAGAATGTGTTCCCCTGATGGTCTAATATACACGGGACATGTTACCAGGTGAACAGCATAAGTGAGGAGAAGGCTTTCCCCTGATGGTTTAATATACATGGGACATGTTACCAGGTGAACAGTATATGTGAGGAGAGTGTGTTCCCCTGATGGTTTAGTATACACGGGACATGTTACCAGCTGAACAGCATAAGTGAGGAGAAGGCTTTCCCCTGATGGTTTAATATACACGGGACATGTTACCAGGTGAACAGTATAAGTGAGGAGAGTGTGTTCCCCTGCTGGTATAATATACACGGGACATGTTACCAGCTGAAGAGCATAAGTGAGGAGAAGGCTTTCCCCTGATGGTTTAATATACACGGGACATGTTACCAGGTGAACAGTATAAGTGAGGAGAGTGTGTTCCCCTGATGGTTTAATATACACGGGACACGTTAGCAGGTGAACAGTATAAGTGAGGAGAATGTATTCCCCTGATGGTTTAATATACACGGGACATGTTACCAGGTGAACAGTATAAGTGAGGAGAGTGTGTTCCCCTGATGGTTTAATATACACAGGACATGTTACCAGGTGAACAGTATAAGTGAGGAGAATGTGTTCCCCTGATGGTTTAATATACACAGGACATGTTACCAGATGAACAGTATAAGTAAGGAGAGTGTGTTCCCTTGATGGTTTACCATACACGGGACATGTCACCAGGTGAACTCTATAAGTGTGGAGAGTGTGTCCCCCTGATGGTTTAACATACACGGGACATGTTACCAGGTGAGCAGTATAAGTGAGGAGAGTGTGCTCCCCTGATTGTCTAATATACACGGGACATGTTACCAGCTGAACAGCATAAGTGAGGAGAAGGCTTTCCCCTGATGGTTTTATATACATGGGACATGTTACAATGTGAGGAGTATAAGTGAGGGGAGTGTTTTCTCCTCATTGTTTAATACACACGGGACATGTTACCAGGTGAACAGTATAAGTGAGGACAGTGTGTTCCCCTGATGGTATAATATACACGGGACATGTTACCAGGTGAACAGCATAAGTGAGGAGAATGTGTTCCCCTGATTGTTTAATATACACTGGACATGTTACCAGGTGAACAGTATAAGTGAAGAGACTGTTTTCCCCTGATTGTTTAATGTACACAGGACATGTTACCAGGTGAACAGTATAAGTGAGGAGAGTGTGTTCCCCTGATTGTTTAATAGACACGGGACATGTTACCAGGTGAACAGTATAAGTGAGGAGAGAGAGTTCCCCTGATGGTTTAACACGCACAGGACATGTTACCAGGTGAACAGTATAAGTGAGGAGAGTGTGTTCCCCTGATGGTTTAACACGCACAGGACATGTTACCAGGTGAGCAGTCTAAGTGAGGAGAGTGTGATCCCCTGATGGTTTAACACGCACGGGATGTGTCACCAGGTGAAGAGTAGAAGTGAGGAGAATGTGTTCCCCTGATGGTCTAATATACACGGGACATGTTACCAGGTGAACAGCATAAGTGAGGAGAAGGCTTTCCCCTGATGGTTTAATATACATGGGACATGTTAGCAGGTGAACAGTATCAGTGAGGAGAATGTGTTCCCCTGATGGTTTAATATACACGGGACATGTTACCAGGTGAACTATATAAGTGAACAGAGTGTGTTCCCCAGATGGTTTAATATACACGGGACATGTTACAACGTGAACAGTATAAGTGAGGAGAGTGAGTTCCCCAGATGGTTAAATATACATGGGACATGTTAGCAGGTGAACAGTATAAGTGAGGAGAGTGTGTTCCCCAGATGGTTTAATATACACGGGACATGTTACAACGTGAACAGTATAAGTGAGGAGAGTGTGTTCCCCAGATGGTGTAACATACACGGGACATGTTACAACGTGAACAGTATAAGTGAGGAGAGTGTGTTCCCCTGATGGTTTAACAAGCACGGGACGTGTCACCAGGTGAAGAGTAGAAGTGAGGAGAGTGTTCCCCTGATGGTCTAATATACATGGGAAATGTTACCAGGTGAACAGTATAAGTGAAGAGAGCGTGTTCCCCTGATTGTTTAATATACGTGGGACATGTTACCAGGTGACGAGTATAATGAGGAGAGTGTGTTCCCCTGATGGTTTAATATACACGGGACATGTTACCAGGTGAACAGTATAAGTGATGAGAGTGCATTTGCCTGATGGTTCAATATACACGGGACATTTTAGCAGGTGAACAGTATAGGTGACGAGAATGTGTTCCCCTCATGGTTTAATATACATGGGACATGTTATCAGGTCAACAGTATAAGTGAGGAGAGTGTGTTCCCCAGATGGTTTAATATACACGGGACATGTTACCAGGTGAACAGTATAAGTGAGGAGAGTGTGTTCCCCTGATGGTTCAATGCACACGGGACATGTTACCATGTGAACAGAAAAGGGAGGAGAGTGTCTTCCCCTGATGATTTAATGTACACAGGACATGTTACCAGGTGAACAGTATAAGTGAGGAGAGTGTGTTCCCCTGATTGTTTAATAGACACGGGACATGTTACCAGGTGAACAGTATAAGTGAGGAGAGAGAGTTCCCCTGATGGTTTAACACGCACAGGACATGTTACCAGGTGAACAGTATAAGTGAGGAGAGTGTGTTCCCCTGATGGTTTAACACGCACAGGACATGTTACCAGGTGAGCAGTCTAAGTGAGGAGAGTGTGATCCCCTGATGGTTTAACACGCACGGGATGTGTCACCAGGTGAAGAGTAGAAGTGAGGAGAATGTGTTCCCCTGATGGTCTAATATACACGGGACATGTTACCAGGTGAACAGCATAAGTGAGGAGAAGGCTTTCCCCTGATGGTTTAATATACATGGGACATGTTAGCAGGTGAACAGTATCAGTGAGGAGAATGTGTTCCCCTGATGGTTTAATATACACGGGACATGTTACCAGGTGAACTATATAAGTGAACAGAGTGTGTTCCCCAGATGGTTTAATATACACGGGACATGTTACAACGTGAACAGTATAAGTGAGGAGAGTGAGTTCCCCAGATGGTTAAATATACATGGGACATGTTAGCAGGTGAACAGTATAAGTGAGGAGAGTGTGTTCCCCAGATGGTTTAATATACACGGGACATGTTACAACGTGAACAGTATAAGTGAGGAGAGTGTGTTCCCCAGATGGTGTAACATACACGGGACATGTTACAACGTGAACAGTATAAGTGAGGAGAGTGTGTTCCCCTGATGGTTTAACAAGCACGGGACGTGTCACCAGGTGAAGAGTAGAAGTGAGGAGAGTGTTCCCCTGATGGTCTAATATACATGGGAAATGTTACCAGGTGAACAGTATAAGTGAAGAGAGCGTGTTCCCCTGATTGTTTAATATACGTGGGACATGTTACCAGGTGACGAGTATAATGAGGAGAGTGTGTTCCCCTGATGGTTTAATATACACGGGACATGTTACCAGGTGAACAGTATAAGTGATGAGAGTGCATTTGCCTGATGGTTCAATATACACGGGACATTTTAGCAGGTGAACAGTATAGGTGACGAGAATGTGTTCCCCTCATGGTTTAATATACATGGGACATGTTATCAGGTCAACAGTATAAGTGAGGAGAGTGTGTTCCCCAGATGGTTTAATATACACGGGACATGTTACCAGGTGAACAGTATAAGTGAGGAGAGTGTGTTCCCCTGATGGTTCAATGCACACGGGACATGTTACCATGTGAACAGAAAAGGGAGGAGAGTGTCTTCCCCTGATGATTTAATATACACGGGACATGTTACCAGGTGAGCAGTATAAGTGAGGAGAGTGTGTTCCCCTGATTATTCAATGCACACGGGACATGTTACCAGGTGAACAGAAAAGGGAGGAGAGTGTCTTCCCCTGATGGTTTAATATGCACGGGACATGTTATCAGGTCAACAGTATAAGTGAGGAGAGTGTGTTCCCCTGATGGTTTAACATGCACGGGACATGATACCAGGTGAACAGTATAAGTGAGGACAGTGAGTTCCCCTAATGGTTTAATGCACACGGGACATGTTAACAGCTGAACAGAAAAGGGAGGAGATTGTCTTCCCCTGATGGTTTAATATACACGGGACATGTTACCAGGTGAACAGTATAAGTGAGGATGCTGTATTCCCCTGATGGTTCAATATACACGGGACATGTTAGCTGGTGAACAGTATAAGTGAGGAGAATGTATTCCCCTGATGGTTTAATATACACCAGACATGTTACCAGGTGAACAGTATAAGTGAGGAGAGTGTGTTCCCCTGATTGTTTTATACGCACGGGACATGTTACCAGGTGAACAGTATATGTGAAGCGAGTGTGCTCCCCTGATGGTTTAATATACATGGGACATGTTACCAGGTGAACAGTATAAGTGAAGAGAGTGTGTTCCCCTGATTGTTTAATAAACACGGGACATGTCACCAGGTGATCAGTATAAGTGAGGAGAGTGTGTTCCCCTGATGGTTTAATATACACGGGACATGTTACCAGGTGAACAGTATAAGTGAGGATACTGTATTCCCCATATGGTTCAATATACACGGGACATGTTAGCTGGTGAACAGTATAAGTGAGGAGAATGTATTCCCCTGATGGTTTAATATACACGGGACATGTTACCAGGTGAACAGTATAAGTGAGGAGAGAGTGTTCCCCTGATGGTATAATATACACGGGACATGTTACCAGCTGAACAGTATAAGTGAGGAGAGTGTGTTCCCCTGATTGTTAAATATAAACGGGACATGTTACCAGGTGAACAGTGTAAGTGAGGAGAGTGTGTTCCCCTGATGGTTTAAAACACACGGGACATGTTACCAGGTAAACAGTGTAAGTGAGGAGAGTGAGTTCCCCTGATGGTTTAATACAAACAGGACATGTTACCAGGTGAACAGTGTAAGTGAGGAGAGTGTGTTCCCCTGATTGTTTAATATACACGGGACATGTTAGCAGGTGAACAGTATAAGTGAGGAGAATGTATTCCCCTGATGGTTTAATGTAACGGGACATGTTACCAGGTGAACAGTATAAGTGAGGAGAGTGTGTTCCCCAGATGGTTTAATATACACAGGACATATCACCAGGTGAAAAGTATAAGTCAGGAGAGTGTGTTCCCCTGATTTTTTAATACTCACGGGACATGTTACCAGGTGAACAGTATAAGTGAGGAGAGTGTGTTCCCCTGATTGTTTAATATACGTGGGATATGTTAGCAGGTGAACAGTATAAGTGAGGAGAGTGTGTTCCCCTGATTGTTAAATATACACGGGACATGTTACCAGGTGGACTGTATAAGTGAGGAGAGGGCTTTCCCCTGATGGTTTAATATACACGGGACATGTTACCAGGTGAAGAGTATAAGTGAGGAGAGTGTGTTCCCCAGATGGTTTAATATACACGGGACATGTTACCAGGTGAACAGTATAAGTGAGGAGAGTGTGTTCCCCTGATGGTTTAATATACACAGGACATGTCACCAGGTGAAAAGTATAAGTCAGGAGAGTGTGTTCCCCTGATGGTTTAATATACACGAGACGTGTTACCAGGTGAAGAGTATAAGTGAGGAGAGTGTGTTCCCCAGATGGTTTAATATACACGGGACATGTTACCAGGTGAACAGTATAAGTGAGGAGAGGGCTTTCCCCTGATGGTTTAATATACACGGGACATGTTACCAAGTGAAAAGTATAAGTCAGGAGAGTGTGTTCCCCAGATGGTTTAATATACACGGGACATGTTACCAGGTGCACAGTATAAGTGATGAGAGTGTGTTCCCCTGATGGTTTAATATACACAGGACATGTCACCAGGTGAAAAGTATAAGTCAGGAGAGTGTGTTCCCCTGATGGTTTAATATACACGAGACGTGTTACCAGGTGAAGAGTATAAGTGAGGAGAGTGTGTTCCCCAGATGGTTTAATATACACGGGACATGTTACCAGGTGAACAGTATAAGTGAGGAGAGTGTGTTCCCCTGATGGTTTAATATACACGAGACATGTTACCAGGTGAACAGTATAATGAGGATACTGTATTCCCCTGATGGTTCAATATACACGGGACATGTTAGCTGGTAAACAGGATAAGTGAGGAGAATGTGTTCCCCTGATTGTTTAATACACACGGGACATGTTACCAGGTGAACAGTATATGTGAAGAGAGTGTGTTCCCCTGATGGTTTAATATACATGGGACATGTTACCAGGTGAACAGAATAAGTGAGGAGAGTGTGTTCCCCTAATGGTTCAATATACACGGGACTTATTACCAGGTGAACAGTATAAGTGAGGAGAGTGCTTTCCCCTGATGGTTTAATACACACGGGACATGTTACCAGTTGAAAAGAAAAGGGAGGAGAGTGCCTTCCCCTGATGGTTTAATACTGACGGGACATGTCAAGAGGTGAACAGTATAAGTGAGGACAGTGAGTTCCCCTAATGGTTTAATGCACACGGGACATGTTACCAGGTGAACAGAAAAGGGAGGAGAGTGTCTTCCCCTGATGGTTTAATATACACGGGACATGTTACCATGTGAACAGTATAAGTGAGGATACTGTATTCCCCTGATGGTTCAATATACACGGGACATGTTAGCTGGTGAACAGTATAAGTGAGGAGAATGTATTCCCCTGATGGTTTAATATACACGGGACATGTTACCAGGTGAACAGTATAAGTGAGGAGAGTGTGTTCCCCTGATTGTTTTATACGCACGGGACATGTTACCAGGTGAACAGTATATGTGAAGCGAGTGTGTTCCCCTGATGGTTTAATATACATGGGACATGTTACCAGGTGAACAGTATAAGTGAAGAGAGTGTGTTCCCCTGATGGTTTAATACACACGGGACATGTCACCAGGTGATCAGTATAAGTGAGGAGAGTGTGTTCCCCTGATGGTTTAATATACACAGGACATGATACCAGGTGAACAGGAAAGTGAGGAGAGTGTGTTCCCCTGATGGTTTAATATACACGGGACATGTTACCAGGTGAACAGTATAAGTGAGTATACTGTATTCCCCTGATGGTTCAATATACACGGGACTTGTTAGCTGGTGAACAGTATAAGTGAGGAGAATGTATTCCCCTGATGGTTTAATATACACGGGACATGTTACCAGGTAAACAGTATAAGTGAGGAGAGTGTGTTCCCCTGATGGTATAATATACACGGGACATGTTACCAGCTGAACAGTATAAGTGAGGAGAGTGTGTTCCCCTGATTGTTAAATATAAACGGGACATGTTACCAGGTGAACAGTGTCAGTGAGGAGAGTGTGTTCCCCTGATGGTTTAATACACACGGGACATGTTACCAGGTAAACAGTGTAAGTGAGGAGAGTGAGTTCCCCTGATGCTTTAATACAAACAGGACATGTTACCAGGTGAAAAGTGTAAGTGAGGAGAGTGTGTTCCCCTGATTGTTTAATATACATGGGACATGTTAGCAGGTGAACAGTATAAGTGAGGAGAATGTATTCCCCTGATGGTTTAATGTAACGGGACATGTTACCAGGTGAACAGTATAAGTGAGGTGAGTGTGTTCCCCTGATGGTTTAATATACACGGGACATGTTACCAGGTGAACAGTATAAGTGAGGAGAGTGTGTTCCCCAGATGGTTTAATATACACAGGACATGTCACCAGGTGAAAAGTATAAGTCAGGAGAGTGTGTTCCCCTGATTTTTTAATACTCACGGGACATGTTACCAGGTCAACAGTATAAGTGAGGAGAGTGTGTTCCCCTGATTGTTTAATATACGTGGGATATCTTTGCAGGTGAACAGTATAAGTGAGGAGAGTGTGTTCCCCTGATTGTTAAATATACACGGGACATGTTACCAGGTGAACTGTATAAGTGAGGAGAGTGTGTTCCCCTCATTGTTTAATATACACGGGACATGTTACCAGGTGAACAGTATAATGAGGATACTGTATTCCCCTGATGGTTTAATATACACGGGACATGTTACCAGGTGAACAGTATAAGTGAGGAGAATGTGTTCCCCTGATTGTTTAATACACACGGGACATGTTACCAGGTGAACAGTATATGTGAAGAGAGTGTGTTCCCCTGATGGTTTAATATACATGGGACATGTTACCAGGTGAACAGAATAAGTGAAGAGAGCGTGTTCCCCTAATTGTTTAATATACGTGGGACATGTTACCAGGTGACGAGTATAAGTGAGGAGAGTGTGTTCCCCTAATGGTGTAATATACACGGGACTTATTACCAGGTGAACAGTATAAGTGAGGAGAGTGCTTTCCCCTGATGGTTTAATATACACGGGACATGATACCAGGTGAAAAGTATAAGTGAGGACAGTGACTTCCACTGATGGTTTAATACACACGGGACATGTTACCAGGTGAACAGAAAAGGGAGGAGAGTGTCTTCCCCTGATGGTTTAATACTGACGGGACATGTCACCAGGTGAACAGTATAAGTGAGGAGAGTGTGTTTCCCTGATTGTTCAACACACACGGGACATGTTACCAGGTGAACACTATAAGTGAGGAGAGTGTGTTCCCCTGATGGTTTAATACTGACGGGACATGTTACCAGATGAACAGTATAAGTGAGGATCTTGTGTTCCCCTGATGGTTTAGTAATGACGGGACATGTTACCAGATAAACAGTATAAGTGAGGAGAATGTGTTCCCCTGATGGTTTAATGCACACAGGACATGTTACCAGGTGAACAGTACAAGTGAGGAGAGTGTGTTCCCCTGATGGTTTAATATACACGAGACATGTTACCAGGTGAACAGTATAGATGAGGAGAGTGTGTTCCCCTGATGGTTTAATATACACGGGACATGTTACCAGGTGAACAGCATAAGTGAGGAGAATGTGTTCCCCTGATTGTTTAATACGCACGGGACTTGTCACCAAGTGAACTGTATAAGTGAGGAGAATGTGTTCCCCTGAGTGTTTAATATACACGGGACATGTTGCCAGGTGAACAGTATAAGTGAGGATAGTGTGTTCCCCTGATGGTTTAATATACATGGGACATGTTACCAGGTGAACAGTGTAAGTGAGGAGAGTGTGTTCCCCTGATGGTTTAATATACACGGGACATGTCAACAGGTGAAAAGTTTAAGTGAGGAGAGTGTGTTCCCCTGATGGTTTAATATACACGGGACATGTTACCAGATGAACAGTCTCAGTGAGGAGAGTGTGTTCCCCTGATGGTTTAATATACACCGGACATGTCACCAAATGAACTGTATAAGTGAGGAGAGTATGTTCCCCTGATGGATTAATATACACGGACATGTCACCAAATGAACTGTATAAGTGAGGAGAGTGTGTTCCCCTGATGGTTTAATATACACGGGACATGTCACCAAATGAACTGTATAGGTGAGGAGAGTGAGTTCCCCTGATGGTTTAATATACACCGGACATGTTACCAGGTGAACAGTATAAGTGAGGAGAGTGTGATCCCCTGCTGGTTTAAGATACACGAGACATGTCACCAGGTGAACAGTATAAGTGAGGAGAGTGTGTTCCCCTGCTGGTTTAAGATACACAGGACATGTTACCAGGTGAACACTATAAGTGAGGAGAGTGTGTTCCCCTGATGGTTTAATACTGACGGGACATGTTACCAGATGAACAGTATAAGTGAGGAGCATGTGTTCCCCTGATGGTTTAGTAATGACGGGACATGTTACCAGATAAACAGTATAAGTGAGGAGAATGTGTTCCCCTGATTGTTTAATACACAAATGACATGTTACCAGGTGAACAGTATAAGTGAGGAGAGTGTGTTCCCCTGATTGTTTAATACACAAAGGACATGTTACCAGGTGAACAGTACAAGTGAGGAGAGTGTGTTCCCCTGATGGTTTAATGCACACAGGACATGTTACCAGGTGAACAGTACAAGTGAGGAGAGTGTGTTCCCCTGATGGTTTAATATACACGGGACATGTTACCAGATGAACAGTATAAGTGAGGAGAGTGTGTTCCCCTGATGGTTTAATGCACACAGGGCATGTTACCAGGTGAACAGTATAAGTGAGGAGAATGTGTTCCCCTGATGGTTTAATATACATGGGACTTGTCACCAGGTGAACAGTATAAGTGAGGAGAGTGTGTTCCCCTGATGGTTTAATATACACGGGACATGTTACCAGGTGAACAGTATAAGTGAGGTGAGTTTGTTCCCCTGATGGTTTAATACACACGGGACATGTCACCAGGTGAACAGTATAAGTGAGGAGACTGTGTTCCCCTGATGGTTTAATATACATGGGACATGTCACCAGGTGAACAGTATAAGTGAGGAGAGTGTGTTCCCTTGATGGTTTAATATACACGGGACATGTTACCAGGTGAACAGTATAAGTGAGGTGAGTTTGTTCCCCTGATGGTTTAATACACACGGGACATGTCACCAGGTGAACAGTATAAGTGAGGAGACTGTGTTCCCCTGATGGTTTAATAATGTCGGGACATTTCCCCAGGTGAACAGTATAAGTGAGGAGAGTCTGTTCCCCTGATGGTTTAATATACACGGGACATGTTACCAGGTGAACAGTATAAGTGAGGTGAGTTTGTTCCCCTGATGGTTTAATATACACGGGACATGTTACCAGGTGAACAGAATAAGTGAGGTGAGTTTGTTCCCCTGATGGTTTAAGATACACGGGACATGTTACCAGATGAACAGTATAAGTCAGGAGAGTGAGTTCCCCTGATGGTTTAATATACACGGGACATGTTACCAGGTGAACAGTATAAGTGAGGAGAGTGAGTTCCCCTGATGGTTTAATATACACCGGACATGTTACCAGGTGAATGTATAAGTGAGGAGAGTGTTTTCCCCTGATTGTTTAATATACACGGGACATGTTACCAGGTGAACAGTATAAGTGAGGAGAGTGAGTTCCCCTGATGGTTTAATATACACAGGACATGTCACCAGGTGAACAGTATAAGTGAGGAGAGTGTGTTCCCCTGATGGTTTAATACACAGGGGACATGTCACCAGGTGAACAGTATAAGTGAGGAGAGTGTGTTCCCCTGATTGTTTAATATACACGGGACATGTTACCAGGTGTACAGGATAAGTGAGGAGAGTGTGTTCCCCTGCTGGCTTAAGATACACCGGACATGTCACCAGGTGAACAGTATAAGTGAGGAGAGTGTGTTTCCCTGATTGTTCAACACACACGGGACATGTTACCAGGTGAACACTATAAGTGAGGAGAGTGTGTTCCCCTGATGGTTTAATATACACGGGACATGTTACCAGGTGAATGTATAAGTGAGGAGAGTGTTTTCCCCTGATTGTTTAATATACACGGGACATGTTACCAGGTGAATGTATAAGTGAGGAGAGTGTTTTCCCCTGATTGTTTAATATACACGGGACATGTTACAAGGTGAACAGTATAAGTGAGGAGAGTGTGTTCCCCTGATTGTTTAATATACACAGGACATGTTACCAGGTGAACAGTATAAGTGAGGAGAGTGTGTTCCCCTGACGGTTTAATATACATGGGACATGTCACCAGGTGAACATTATAAGTGAGGAGAGTTTGTTCCCCTGATGGTTTAATATACACCGGACATGTCACCAGGTGAACAGTATAAGTGAGGAGAGTGTGTTCCCCTGATGGTTTAATATACACAGGACATGTCACCAGGTGAACAGTATAAGTGAGGAGAGTGTGTTCCCCTGATGGTTTAATACACAGGGGACATGTCACCAGGTGAACAGTATAAGTGAGGAGAGTGTGTTCCCCTGATTGTTTAATATACACGGGACATGTTACCAGGTGTACAGGATAAGTGAGGAGAGTGTGTTCCCCTGCTGGCTTAAGATACACCGGACATGTCACCAGGTGAACAGTATAAGTGAGGAGAGTGTGTTTCCCTGATTGTTCAACACACACGGGACATGTTACCAGGTGAAAACTATAAGTGAGGAGAGTGTGTTCCCCTGATGGTTTAATACTGACGGGACATGTTACCAGATGAACAGTATAAGTGAGGATCTTGTGTTCCCCTGATGGTTTAGTAATGACGGGACATGTTACCAGATAAACAGTATAAGTGAGGAGAATGTGTTCCCCTGATGGTTTAATGCACACAGGACATGTTACCAGGTGAACAGTACAAGTGAGGAGAGTGTGTTCCCCTGATGGTTTAATATACACGAGACATGTTACCAGGTGAACAGTATAGGGGAGGAGAGTGTGTTCCCCTGATGGTTTAATATACACGGGACATGTTACCAGGTGAACAGCATAAGTGAGGAGAATGTGTTCCCCTGATTGTTTAATACGCACGGGACTTGTCACCAAGTGAACTGTATAAGTGAGGAGAATGTGTTCCCCTGAGTGTTTAATATACACGGGACATGTTGCCAGGTGAACAGTATAAGTGAGGATAGTGTGTTCCCCTGATGGTTTAATATACATGGGACATGTTACCAGGTGAACAGTGTAAGTGAGGAGAGTGTGTTCCCCTGATGGTTTAATATACACGGGACATGTCAACAGGTGAAAAGTTTAAGTGAGGAGAGTGTGTTCCCCTGATGGTTTAATATACACGGGACATGTTACCAGATGAACAGTCTCAGTGAGGAGAGTGTGTTCCCCTGATGGTTTAATATACACCGGACATGTCACCAAATGAACTGTATAAGTGAGGAGAGTGTGTTCCCCTGATGGATTAATATACACGGACATGTCACCAAATGAACTGTATAAGTGAGGAGAGTGTGTTCCCCTGATGGATTAATATACACGGGACATGTCACCAAATGAACTGTATAGGTGAGGAGAGTGTGTTCCCCTGATGGTTTAATACACACGAGACATGTTACCAGATGAACAGTCTCAGTGAGGAGAGTGTGTTCCTCTGATGGTTTAATATACACCGGACATGTTACCAGGTGAACAGTATAAGTGAGCGGAGTGTGTTCCCCTGATTGTTTAATATACACGCGACATGTTACCAGGTGAACAGTATAAGTGAGGAGAGTGTTTTCCCCTGATTGTTCAATGCACATTGGACATGTTACCAGGTGAACAGTATAAGTGAGGAGAGTGTGTTCCCCTGATGGTTTAATATACACGGGACATGTTACCAGGTGAACAGTATAAGTGAGGAGAATGTGTTCCACTGAAGGTTTAATATACACCGGACATGTTACCAGGTGAACAGTACAAGTGAGGAGAGTGTGTTCCCCTGATGGTTTAATTCACACGGGACATGTTACCAGGTGAACAGTATAAGTGAGGAAAGTGTGTTCCCCTGATTGTTTAATACACACGGGACATGTTACCAGGTGAACAGAATAAGTGAGGAGAGTGTGTTCCCCTGATGGTTTAATATACATGGGACATGTTACCAGGTGAACAGTATAAGTGAGGAGAGTGTGTTCCCCTGATGGTTTAATATACACGGGACATGTTACCAGGTGAATAGTATAAGTGAGGAGAATGTGTTCCCCTGATTGTTTAATATACACGGGACATGTTCCCAGGTGAACAGTATAAGTGAGGAGAGTGTGTTCCCCTGATGGTTTAATACACACGGGACATGTTACCAGGTGAACAGTGTAAGTGAGGAGAGTGTGTTCCCCTGATGGTTTAATATACATGGGACATGTTACCAGGTGAACAGTATAAGTGAGGAGATTGTGTTCCCCTGATGGTTTAATACACACGGGACATGTCACCAGGTGAACAGTATAAGTGAAGAGAGTGTGTTCCCCTGATGGTTTAATATACATGGGACATGTTACCAGGTGAACAGTATAAGTGAGGAGATTGTGTTCCCCTGATGGTTTAATACACACGGGACATGTCACCAGGTGAACAGTATAAGAGAGCAGAGTGTGTTCCCCTGATGGTTTAATATACACAGGGCATGTTACCAGATGAACAGTATAAGTGCGGAGAGTGTGTTCCCCTGATGGTTTAATACACATGGGACATGTTACCAGATGAACAGTATAAGTGAGGAGAGTGTGTTCCCCTGATGGTTTAATATACGCGGGACATGTTAGCAGATGAACAGTATAAGTGAGGAGAGTTTGTTCCCCTGATGTTTTAATACACAGGGGACATGTTACCAGATGAACAGTATAAGTGAGGAGAGTTTGTTCCCCTGATGTTTTAATACACAGGGGACATGTCACCAGGTGAACAGTATAAGTGAGGAGAGTGTGTTCCCCTGATGGTTTAATACACAGGGGACATGTTACCAGATGAACAGTATAAGTGCGGAGAGTGTGTTCCCCTGATGGTTTAATACACATGGGACATGTTACCAGATGAACAGTATAAGTGAGGAGAGTTTGTTCCCCTGATGTTTTAATACACAGGGGACATGTCACCAGGTGAACAGTATAAGTGAGGAGAGTGTGTTCCCCTGATGGTTTAATACACAGGGGACATGTCACCAGGTGAACAGTGTAAGTGAGGAGACTGTGTTCCCCTGATTGTTTAATATACACGGGACATGTTACCAGGTGTACAGGATAAGTGAGGAGAGTGTGTTCCCCTGATTGTTTAATAAACACGGGACATGTTACCAGGTGAACAGTATAAGTGAGGAGAGTGTGTTCCCCTGATGGTTTCATATACACGGGACATGTGACCAGATGAACAGTATAAGTGAGGAGAGTGTGTTCCCCTGATGTTTTAATACACAGGGGACATGTCACCAGGTGAACAGTATAAGTGAGGAGAGTGTGTTTCCCTGATTGTTCAACACACACGGGACATGTTACCAGGTGTACACTATAAGTGAGGAGAGTGTGTTCCCCTGATGGTTTAATACTGACGGGAAATGTTACCAGATGAACAGTATAAGTGAGGAGCTTGTGTTCCCCTGATGGTTTAATAATGACGGGACATGTTACCAGATAGACAGTATAAGTGAGGAGAATGTGTTCCCCTGATTGTTTAATACACACGGGACATGTTACCAGGTGAACAGTATAAGAGATGAGAGTGTGTTCCCCTGATTGTTTAATGCACACAGGACATGTTACCAGGGGAACAGGACAAGTGAGGAGAGTGTGTTCCCCTGATGGTTTAATATACACGAGACATGTTACCAGGTGAACAGTATAAGTGAGGAGAGTGTGTTCCCCTGATGGTTTAATGCACACAGGACATGTTACCAGGTGAACAGTACAAGTGAGGAGAGTGTGTTCCCCTGATGGTTTAATATACACGAGACATGTTACCAGGTGAACAGTATAAGTGAGGAGAGTGTGTTCCCCTGATGGTTTAATATACACGGGACATGTTACCAGGTGAACAGCATAAGTGAGGAGAATGTGTTCCCCTGATTGTTTAATACGCACGGGACTTGTCACCAAGTGAACTGTATAAGTGAGGAGAGTGTGTTCCCCTGAGTGTTTAATATACACGGGACATGTTGCCAGGTGAACAGTATAAGTGAGGAGAGTGTGTTCCCCTGATGGTTTAATATACATGGGACATGTTACCAGGTGAAAAGTGTAAGTGAGGAGAGTGTGTTCCCCTGATGGTTTAATATACACGGGACATGTCAACAGGTGAAAAGTTTAAGTGAGGAGAGTGTGTTCCCCTGATTGATGAATACGCACGGGACTTGTCACCAAGTGAACTGTATAAGTGAGGAGAGTGTGTTCCCCTGAGTGTTTAATATACACGGGACATGTTGCCAGGTGAACAGTATAAGTGAGGAGAGTGTGTTTCCCTGATGGTTTAATATACATCGGACATGTCACCAGGTGAACAGTATAAGTGAGGAGAGTGTGTTCCCCTGATGGTTTAATATACACGGGACATGTGACCAGGTGAACAGTATAAGTGAGGTGAGTTTGTTCCCCTGATGGTTTAATACACACGGGACATGTCACCAGGTGAACAGTATAAGTGAGGAGACTGTGTTCCCCTGATGGTTTAATACTGTCGGGACATTTCCCCAGGTGAACAGTATAAGTGAGGAGAGTTTGTTCCCCTGATTGTTTAATATACACAGGACATGTTGCCAGGTGAACAGTATAAGTGAGGTGAGTTTGTTCCCCTGATGGTTTAATATACACGGGACATGTTACCAGGTGAACAGTATAAGTGAGGTGAGTTTGTTCCCCTGATGGTTTAATATACACGGGACATGTTACCAGATGAACAGTATAAGTGAGGAGAGTGTGTTCCCCTGATTGTTTAATATACACGCGACATGTTACCAGGTGACCAGTATAAGTGAGGAGAGTGAGTTCCCCTGATGGTTTAATATACACCGGACATGTTACCAGGTGAATGTATAAGTGAGGAGAGTGTTTTCCCCTGATTGTTTAATATACACGGGACATGTTACCAGGTGAACAGTATAAGTGAGGAGAGTGTGTTCCCCTGATTGTTTAATATACACAGGACATGTTACCAGGTGAACAGTAGAAGTGAGGAGAGTGTGTTCCCCTGATGGTTTAATATACACCGGACATGTTACCAGGTGAATGTATAAGTGAGCAGAGTGTTTTCCCCTGATTGTTTAATATACACAGGACATGTTACCAGGTGAAAAGTATAAGTGAGGAGAGTGTGTTCCCCTGATGGTTTAATATACATGGGACATGTCACCAGGTGAACATTATAAGTGAGGAGAGTGTGTTCCCCTGATGGTTTAATATACATGGGACATGTTACCAGGTGAACAGTATAAGTGAGGAGAGTGTGTTCCCCTGATGGTTTAATATACACGGGACATGTTACCAGGTGAACAGTATAAGTGAGGAAAGTGTGTTCCCCTGATTGTTTAATACACACGGGACATGTTACCAGGTGAACAGAATAAGTGAGGAGAGTGTGTTCCCCTGATGGTTTAATATACATGGGACATGTTACCAGGTGAACAGTATAAGTGAGGAGAGTGTGTTCCCCTGATGGTTTAATATACACGGGACATGTTACCAGGTGAATAGTATAAGTGAGGAGAATGTGTTCCCCTGATTGTTTAATATACACGGGACATGTTCCCAGGTGAACAGTATAAGTGAGGAGAGTGTGTTCCCCTGATGGTTTAATACACACGGGACATGTTACCAGGTGAACAGTGTAAGTGAGGAGAGTGTGTTCCCCTGATGGTTTAATATACATGGGACATGTTACCAGGTGAACAGTATAAGTGAGGAGATTGTGTTCCCCTGATGGTTTAATACACACGGGACATGTCACCAGGTGAACAGTATAAGAGAGCAGAGTGTGTTCCCCTGATGGTTTAATATACACAGGACATGTTACCAGATGAACAGTATAAGTGCGGAGAGTGTGTTCCCCTGATGGTTTAATACACATGGGACATGTTACCAGATGAACAGTATAAGTGAGGAGAGTGTGTTCCCCTGATGGTTTAATATACGCGGGACATGTTAGCAGATGAACAGTATAAGTGAGGAGAGTTTGTTCCCCTGATGTTTTAATACACAGGGGACATGTCACCAGGTGAACAGTATAAGTGAGGAGAGTGTGTTCCCCTGATGTTTTAATACACAGGGGACATGTCACCAGGTGAACAGTATAAGTGAGGAGAGTGTGTTCCCCTGATGGTTTAATACACAGGGGACATGTCACCAGGTGAACAGTGTAAGTGAGGAGACTGTGTTCCCCTGATTGTTTAATATACACGGGACATGTTACCAGGTGTACAGGATAAGTGAGGAGAGTGTGTTCCCCTGATTGTTTAATAAACACGGGACATGTTACCAGGTGAACAGTATAAGTGAGGAGAGTGTGTTCCCCTGATGGTTTCATATACACGGGACATGTGACCAGATGAACAGTATAAGTGAGGAGAGTGTGTTCCCCTGATGTTTTAATACACAGGGGACATGTCACCAGGTGAACAGTATAAGTGAGGAGAGTGTGTTTCCCTGATTGTTCAACACACACGGGACATGTTACCAGGTGTACACTATAAGTGAGGAGAGTGTGTTCCCCTGATGGTTTAATACTGACGGGAAATGTTACCAGATGAACAGTATAAGTGAGGAGCTTGTGTTCCCCTGATGGTTTAATAATGACGGGACATGTTACCAGATAGACAGTATAAGTGAGGAGAATGTGTTCCCCTGATTGTTTAATACACACGGGACATGTTACCAGGTGAACAGTATAAGAGATGAGAGTGTGTTCCCCTGATTGTTTAATGCACACAGGACATGTTACCAGGGGAACAGGACAAGTGAGGAGAGTGTGTTCCCCTGATGGTTTAATATACACGAGACATGTTACCAGGTGAACAGTATAAGTGAGGAGAGTGTGTTCCCCTGATGGTTTAATGCACACAGGACATGTTACCAGGTGAACAGTACAAGTGAGGAGAGTGTGTTCCCCTGATGGTTTAATATACACGAGACATGTTACCAGGTGAACAGTATAAGTGAGGAGAGTGTGTTCCCCTGATGGTTTAATATACACGGGACATGTTACCAGGTGAACAGCATAAGTGAGGAGAATGTGTTCCCCTGATTGTTTAATACGCACGGGACTTGTCACCAAGTGAACTGTATAAGTGAGGAGAGTGTGTTCCCCTGAGTGTTTAATATACACGGGACATGTTGCCAGGTGAACAGTATAAGTGAGGAGAGTGTGTTCCCCTGATGGTTTAATATACATGGGACATGTTACCAGGTGAAAAGTGTAAGTGAGGAGAGTGTGTTCCCCTGATGGTTTAATATACACGGGACATGTCAACAGGTGAAAAGTTTAAGTGAGGAGAGTGTGTTCCCCTGATTGATGAATATGCACGGGACTTGTCACCAAGTGAACTGTATAAGTGAGGAGAGTGTGTTCCCCTGAGTGTTTAATATACACGGGACATGTTGCCAGGTGAACAGTATAAGTGAGGAGAGTGTGTTTCCCTGATGGTTTAATATACATTGGACATGTCACCAGGTGAACAGTATAAGTGAGGAGAGTGTGTTCCCCTGATGGTTTAATATACACGGGACATGTGACCAGGTGAACAGTATAAGTGAGGTGAGTTTGTTCCCCTGATGGTTTAATACACACGGGACATGTCACCAGGTGAACAGTATAAGTGAGGAGACTGTGTTCCCCTGATGGTTTAATACTGTCGGGACATTTCCCCAGGTGAACAGTATAAGTGAGGAGAGTTTGTTCCCCTGATTGTTTAATATACACAGGACATGTTGCCAGGTGAACAGTATAAGTGAGGTGAGTTTGTTCCCCTGATGGTTTAATATACACGGGACATGTTACCAGGTGAACAGTATAAGTGAGGTGAGTTTGTTCCCCTGATGGTTTAATATACACGGGACATGTTACCAGATGAACAGTATAAGTGAGGAGAGTGTGTTCCCCTGATTGTTTAATATACACGCGACATGTTACCAGGTGACCAGTATAAGTGAGGAGAGTGAGTTCCCCTGATGGTTTAATATACACCGGACATGTTACCAGGTGAATGTATAAGTGAGGAGAGTGTTTTCCCCTGATTGTTTAATATACACGGGACATGTTACCAGGTGAACAGTATAAGTGAGGAGAGTGTGTTCCCCTGATTGTTTAATATACACAGGACATGTTACCAGGTGAACAGTAGAAGTGAGGAGAGTGTGTTCCCCTGATGGTTTAATATACACCGGACATGTTACCAGGTGAATGTATAAGTGAGCAGAGTGTTTTCCCCTGATTGTTTAATATACACAGGACATGTTACCAGGTGAACAGTATAAGTGAGGAGAGTGTGTTCCCCTGATGGTTTAATATACATGGGACATGTCACCAGGTGAACATTATAAGTGAGGAGAGTGTGTTCCCCTGATGGTTTAATATACACCGGACATGTCACCAGGTGAACAGTATAAGTGAGGAGAGTGTGTTCCCCTGATGGTTTAATATACACAGGACATGTCACCAGGTGAACAGTATAAGTGAGGAGAGTGTGTTCCCCTGATGGTTTAATACACAGGGGACATGTCACCAGGTGAACAGTATAAGTGAGGAGAGTGTGTTCCCCTAATTGTTTAATATACACGGGACATGTTACCAGGTGTACAGGATAAGTGAGGAGAGTGTGTTCCCCTGCTGGTTTAAGATACACGGGACATGTCTCCAGGTGAACAGTATAAGTGAGGAGAGTGTGTTTCCCTGATTGTTCAACACACACGGGACATGTTACCAGGTGAACACTATAAGTGAGGAGAGTGTGTTCCCCTGATGGTTTAATACTGACGGGACATGTTACCAGATGAACAGTATAAGTGAGGATCTTGTGTTCCCCTGATGGTTTAATACTGACGGGACATGTTACCAGATAAACAGTATAAGTGAGGAGAATGTGTTCCCCTGATTGTTTAATACACAAAGGACATGTTACCAGGTGAACAGTACAAGTGAGGAGAGTGTGTTCCCCTGATGGCTTAATGCACACAGGACATGTTACCAGGTGAACAGGACAAGTGAGGAGAGTGTGTTTCCCTGATGGTTTAATATACACGAGACATGTTACCAGGTGAACAGTATAGGTGAGGAGAGTGTGTTCCCCTGATGGTTTAATATACACGGGACATGTTACCAGGTGAACAGCATAAGTGAGGAGAATGTGTTCCCCTGATTGTTTAATACGCACGGGACTTGTCACCAAGTGAACTGTATAAGTGAGGAGAATGTGTTCCCCTGAGTGTTTAATATACACGGGACATGTTGCCAGGTGAACAGTATAAGTGAGGATAGTGTGTTCCCCTGATGGTTTAATATACATGGGACATGTTACCAGGTGAACAGTGTAAGTGAGGAGAGTGTGTTCCCCTGATGGTTTAATATACACGGGACATGTTACCAGGTGAACAGTATAAGTGAGGTGAGTTTGTTCCCCTGATGGTTTAATACACACGGGACATGTCACCAGGTGAACAGTATAAGTGAGGAGACTGTGTTCCCCTGATGGTTTAATACTGTCGGGAAATTTCCCCAGGTGAACAGTATAAGTGAGGAGAGTTTGTTCCCCTGATTGTTTAATATACACGGGACATGTTCCCAGGTGAACAGTATAAGTGAGGAGAGTGTGTTCCCCTGATGGTTTAATACACACGGGACATGTTACCAGGTGAACAGTGTAAGTGAGGAGAGTGTGTTCCCCTGATGGTTTAATATACATGGGACATGTTACCAGGTGAACAGTATAAGTGAGGAGATTGTGTTCCCCTGATGGTTTAATACACACGGGACATGTCACCAGGTGAACAGTATAAGTGAAGAGAGTATGTTCCCCTGATGGTTTAATATACATGGGACATGTTACCAGGTGAACAGTATAAGTGAGGAGATTGTGTTCCCCTGATGGTTTAATACACACGGGACATGTCACCAGGTGAACAGTATAAGAGAGCAGAGTGTGTTCCCCTGATGGTTTAATATACACAGGACATGTTACCAGATGAACAGTATAAGTGCGGAGAGTGTGTTCCCCTGATGGTTTAATACACATGGGACATGTTACCAGATGAACAGTATAAGTGAGGAGAGTGTGTTCCCCTGATGGTTTAATATACGCGGGACATGTTAGCAGATGAACAGTATAAGTGAGGAGAGTTTGTTCCCCTGATGTTTTAATACACAGGGGACATGTCACCAGGTGAACAGTATAAGTGAGGAGAGTGTGTTCCCCTGATGTTTTAATACACAGGGGACATGTCACCAGGTGAACAGTATAAGTGAGGAGAGTGTGTTCCCCTGATGGTTTAATACACAGGGGACATGTCACCAGGTGAACAGTGTAAGTGAGGAGACTGTGCTCCCCTGATTGTTTAATATACACGGGACATGTTACCAGGTGTACAGGATAAGTGAGGAGAGTGTGTTCCCCTGATTGTTTAATAAACACGGGACATGTTACCAGGTGAACAGTATAAGTGAGGAGAGTGTGTTCCCCTGATGGTTTCATATACACGGGACATGTGACCAGATGAACAGTATAAGTGAGGAGAGTGTGTTCCCCTGATGTTTTAATACACAGGGGACATGTCACCAGGTGAACAGTATAAGTGAGGAGAGTGTGTTTCCCTGATTGTTCAACACACACGGGACATGTTACCAGGTGTACACTATAAGTGAGGAGAGTGTGTTCCCCTGATGGTTTAATACTGACGGGAAATGTTACCAGATGAACAGTATAAGTGAGGAGCTTGTGTTCCCCTGATGGTTTAATAATGACGGGACATGTTACCAGATAGACAGTATAAGTGAGGAGAATGTGTTCCCCTGATTGTTTAATACACACGGGACATGTTACCAGGTGAACAGTATAAGAGATGAGAGTGTGTTCCCCTGATTGTTTAATGCACACAGGACATGTTACCAGGGGAACAGGACAAGTGAGGAGAGTGTGTTCCCCTGATGGTTTAATATACACGAGACATGTTACCAGGTGAACAGTATAAGTGAGGAGAGTGTGTTCCCCTGATGGTTTAATGCACACAGGACATGTTACCAGGTGAACAGTACAAGTGAGGAGAGTGTGTTCCCCTGATGGTTTAATATACACGAGACATGTTACCAGGTGAACAGTATAAGTGAGGAGAGTGTGTTCCCCTGATGGTTTAATATACACGGGACATGTTACCAGGTGAACAGCATAAGTGAGGAGAATGTGTTCCCCTGATTGTTTAATACGCACGGGACTTGTCACCAAGTGAACTGTATAAGTGAGGAGAGTGTGTTCCCCTGAGTGTTTAATATACACGGGACATGTTGCCAGGTGAACAGTATAAGTGAGGAGAGTGTGTTCCCCTGATGGTTTAATATACATGGGACATGTTACCAGGTGAAAAGTGTAAGTGAGGAGAGTGTGTTCCCCTGATGGTTTAATATACACGGGACATGTCAACAGGTGAAAAGTTTAAGTGAGGAGAGTGTGTTCCCCTGATTGATGAATACGCACGGGACTTGTCACCAAGTGAACTGTATAAGTGAGGAGAGTGTGTTCCCCTGAGTGTTTAATATACACGGGACATGTTGCCAGGTGAACAGTATAAGTGAGGAGAGTGTGTTTCCCTGATGGTTTAATATACATCGGACATGTCACCAGGTGAACAGTATAAGTGAGGAGAGTGTGTTCCCCTGATGGTTTAATATACACGGGACATGTGACCAGGTGAACAGTATAAGTGAGGTGAGTTTGTTCCCCTGATGGTTTAATACACACGGGACATGTCACCAGGTGAACAGTATAAGTGAGGAGACTGTGTTCCCCTGATGGTTTAATACTGTCGGGACATTTCCCCAGGTGAACAGTATAAGTGAGGAGAGTTTGTTCCCCTGATTGTTTAATATACACAGGACATGTTGCCAGGTGAACAGTATAAGTGAGGTGAGTTTGTTCCCCTGATGGTTTAATATACACGGGACATGTTACCAGGTGAACAGTATAAGTGAGGTGAGTTTGTTCCCCTGATGGTTTAATATACACGGGACATGTTACCAGATGAACAGTATAAGTGAGGAGAGTGTGTTCCCCTGATTGTTTAATATACACGCGACATGTTACCAGGTGACCAGTATAAGTGAGGAGAGTGAGTTCCCCTGATGGTTTAATATACACCGGACATGTTACCAGGTGAATGTATAAGTGAGGAGAGTGTTTTCCCCTGATTGTTTAATATACACGGGACATGTTACCAGGTGAACAGTATAAGTGAGGAGAGTGTGTTCCCCTGATTGTTTAATATACACAGGACATGTTACCAGGTGAACAGTAGAAGTGAGGAGAGTGTGTTCCCCTGATGGTTTAATATACACCGGACATGTTACCAGGTGAATGTATAAGTGAGCAGAGTGTTTTCCCCTGATTGTTTAATATACACAGGACATGTTACCAGGTGAACAGTATAAGTGAGGAGAGTGTGTTCCCCTGATGGTTTAATATACATGGGACATGTCACCAGGTGAACATTATAAGTGAGGAGAGTGTGTTCCCCTGATGGTTTAATATACACCGGACATGTCACCAGGTGAACAGTATAAGTGAGGAGAGTGTGTTCCCCTGATGGTTTAATATACACAGGACATGTCACCAGGTGAACAGTATAAGTGAGGAGAGTGTGTTCCCCTGATGGTTTAATACACAGGGGACATGTCACCAGGTGAACAGTATAAGTGAGGAGAGTGTGTTTCCCTGATTGTTCAACACACACGGGACATGTTACCAGGTGTACACTATAAGTGAGGAGAGTGTGTTCCCCTGATGGTTTAATACTGACGGGAAATGTTACCAGATGAACAGTATAAGTGAGGAGCTTGTGTTCCCCTGATGGTTTAATAATGACGGGACATGTTACCAGATAGACAGTATAAGTGAGGAGAATGTGTTCCCCTGATTGTTTAATACACACGGGACATGTTACCAGGTGAACAGTATAAGAGATGAGAGTGTGTTCCCCTGATTGTTTAATGCACACAGGACATGTTACCAGGGGAACAGGACAAGTGAGGAGAGTGTGTTCCCCTGATGGTTTAATATACACGAGACATGTTACCAGGTGAACAGTATAAGTGAGGAGAGTGTGTTCCCCTGATGGTTTAATGCACACAGGACATGTTACCAGGTGAACAGTACAAGTGAGGAGAGTGTGTTCCCCTGATGGTTTAATATACACGAGACATGTTACCAGGTGAACAGTATAAGTGAGGAGAGTGTGTTCCCCTGATGGTTTAATATACACGGGACATGTTACCAGGTGAACAGCATAAGTGAGGAGAATGTGTTCCCCTGATTGTTTAATACGCACGGGACTTGTCACCAAGTGAACTGTATAAGTGAGGAGAGTGTGTTCCCCTGAGTGTTTAATATACACGGGACATGTTGCCAGGTGAACAGTATAAGTGAGGAGAGTGTGTTCCCCTGATGGTTTAATATACATGGGACATGTTACCAGGTGAAAAGTGTAAGTGAGGAGAGTGTGTTCCCCTGATGGTTTAATATACACGGGACATGTCAACAGGTGAAAAGTTTAAGTGAGGAGAGTGTGTTCCCCTGATTGATGAATACGCACGGGACTTGTCACCAAGTGAACTGTATAAGTGAGGAGAGTGTGTTCCCCTGAGTGTTTAATATACACGGGACATGTTGCCAGGTGAACAGTATAAGTGAGGAGAGTGTGTTTCCCTGATGGTTTAATATACATCGGACATGTCACCAGGTGAACAGTATAAGTGAGGAGAGTGTGTTCCCCTGATGGTTTAATATACACGGGACATGTGACCAGGTGAACAGTATAAGTGAGGTGAGTTTGTTCCCCTGATGGTTTAATACACACGGGACATGTCACCAGGTGAACAGTATAAGTGAGGAGACAGTGTTCCCCTGATGGTTTAATACTGTCGGGACATTTCCCCAGGTGAACAGTATAAGTGAGGAGAGTTTGTTCCCCTGATTGTTTAATATACACAGGACATGTTGCCAGGTGAACAGTATAAGTGAGGTGAGTTTGTTCCCCTGATGGTTTAATATACACGGGACATGTTACCAGGTGAACAGTATAAGTGAGGTGAGTTTGTTCCCCTGATGGTTTAATATACACGGGACATGTTACCAGATGAACAGTATAAGTGAGGAGAGTGTGTTCCCCTGATTGTTTAATATACACGCGACATGTTACCAGGTGACCAGTATAAGTGAGGAGAGTGAGTTCCCCTGATGGTTTAATATACACCGGACATGTTACCAGGTGAATGTATAAGTGAGGAGAGTGTTTTCCCCTGATTGTTTAATATACACGGGACATGTTACCAGGTGAACAGTATAAGTGAGGAGAGTGTGTTCCCCTGATTGTTTAATATACACAGGACATGTTACCAGGTGAACAGTAGAAGTGAGGAGAGTGTGTTCCCCTGATGGTTTAATATACACCGGACATGTTACCAGGTGAATGTATAAGTGAGCAGAGTGTTTTCCCCTGATTGTTTAATATACACAGGACATGTTACCAGGTGAACAGTATAAGTGAGGAGAGTGTGTTCCCCTGATGGTTTAATATACATGGGACATGTCACCAGGTGAACATTATAAGTGAGGAGAGTGTGTTCCTCTGATGGTTTAATATACACCGGACATGTCACCAGGTGAACAGTATAAGTGAGGAGAGTGTGTTCCCCTGATGGTTTAATATACACAGGACATGTCACCAGGTGAACAGTATAAGTGAGGAGAGTGTGTTCCCCTGATGGTTTAATACACAGGGGACATGTCACCAGGTGAACAGTATAAGTGAGGAGAGTGTGTTCCCCTAATTGTTTAATATACACGGGACATGTTACCAGGTGTACAGGATAAGTGAGGAGAGTGTGTTCCCCTGCTGGTTTAAGATACACGGGACATGTCTCCAGGTGAACAGTATAAGTGAGGAGAGTGTGTTTCCCTGATTGTTCAACACACACGGGACATGTTACCAGGTGAACACTATAAGTGAGGAGAGTGTGTTCCCCTGATGGTTTAATACTGACGGGACATGTTACCAGATGAACAGTATAAGTGAGGATCTTGTGTTCCCCTGATGGTTTAATACTGACGGGACATGTTACCAGATAAACAGTATAAGTGAGGAGAATGTGTTCCCCTGATTGTTTAATACACAAAGGACATGTTACCAGGTGAACAGTACAAGTGAGGAGAGTGTGTTCCCCTGATGGCTTAATGCACACAGGACATGTTACCAGGTGAACAGGACAAGTGAGGAGAGTGTGTTTCCCTGATGGTTTAATATACACGAGACATGTTACCAGGTGAACAGTATAGGTGAGGAGAGTGTGTTCCCCTGATGGTTTAATATACACGGGACATGTTACCAGGTGAACAGCATAAGTGAGGAGAATGTGTTCCCCTGATTGTTTAATACGCACGGGACTTGTCACCAAGTGAACTGTATAAGTGAGGAGAATGTGTTCCCCTGAGTGTTTAATATACACGGGACATGTTGCCAGGTGAACAGTATAAGTGAGGATAGTGGGTTCCCCTGATGGTTTAATATACATGGGACATGTTACCAGGTGAACAGTGTAAGTGAGGAGAGTGTGTTCCCCTGATGGTTTAATATACACGGGACATGTTACCAGGTGAACAGTATAAGTGAGGTGAGTTTGTTCCCCTGATGGTTTAATACACACGGGACATGTCACCAGGTGAACAGTATAAGTGAGGAGACTGTGTTCCCCTGATGGTTTAATACTGTCGGGACATTTCCCCAGGTGAACAGTATAAGTGAGGAGAGTTTGTTCCCCTGATTGTTTAATATACACAGGACATGTTGCCAGGTGAACAGTATAAGTGAGGTGAGTTTGTTCCCCTGATGGTTTAATATACACGGGACATGTTACCAGGTGAACAGTATAAGTGAGGTGAGTTTGTTCCCCTGATGGTTTAATATACACGGGACATGTTACCAGATGAACAGTATAAGTGAGGAGAGTGTGTTCCCCTGATTGTTTAATATACACGCGACATGTTACCAGGTGACCAGTATAAGTGAGGAGAGTGAGTTCCCCTGATGGTTTAATATACACCGGACATGTTACCAGGTGAATGTATAAGTGAGGAGAGTGTTTTCCCCTGATTGTTTAATATACACGGGACATGTTACCAGGTGAACAGTATAAGTGAGGAGAGTGTGTTCCCCTGATTGTTTAATATACACAGGACATGTTACCAGGTGAACAGTAGAAGTGAGGAGAGTGTGTTCCCCTGATGGTTTAATATACACCGGACATGTTACCAGGTGAATGTATAAGTGAGCAGAGTGTTTTCCCCTGATTGTTTAATATACACAGGACATGTTACCAGGTGAACAGTATAAGTGAGGAGAGTGTGTTCCCCTGATGTTTTAATATACATGGGACATGTCACCAGGTGAACATTATAAGTGAGGAGAGTGTGTTCCCCTGATGGTTTAATATACACCGGACATGTCACCAGGTGAACAGTATAAGTGAGGAGAGTGTGTTCCCCTGATGGTTTAATATACACAGGACATGTCACCAGGTGAACAGTATAAGTGAGGAGAGTGTTTTCCCCTGATGGTTTAATACACAGGGGACATGTCACCAGGTGAACTGTATAAGTGAGGAGAGTGTGTTCCCCTGATTGTTTAATATACACGGGACATGTTACCAGGTGTACAGGATAAGTGAGAAGAGTGTGTTCCCCTGCTGGTTTAAGATACACGGGACATGTCTCCAGGTGAACAGTATAAGTGAGGAGAGTGTGTTCCCCTGATGGTTTAATACTGACGGGACATGTTACCAGATGAACAGTATAAGTGAGGATCTTGTGTTCCCCTGATGGTTTAATACTGACGGGACATGTTACCAGATAAACAGTATAAGTGAGGAGAATGTGTTCCCCTGATTGTTTAAAACACAAAGGACATGTTACCAGGTGAACAGTACAAGTGAGGAGAGTGTGTTCCCCTGATGGCTTAATGCACACAGGACATGTTACCAGGTGAACAGGACAAGTGAGGAGAGTGTGTTCCCCTGATGGTTTAATATACACGAGACATGTTACCAGGTGAACAGTATAGGTGAGGAGAGTGTGTTCCCCTGATGGTTTAATATACACGAGACATGTTACCAGGTGAACAGCATAAGTGAGGAGAATGTGTTCCCCTGACTGTTTAATACGCACGGGACTTGTCACCAAGTGAACTGTATAAGTGAGGAGAATGTGTTCCCCTGAGTGTTTAATATACACGGGACATGTTACCAGGTGAACAGTATAAGTGAGGTGAGTTTGTTCCCCTGATGGTTTAATATACACGGGACATGTTACCAGATGAACAGTATAAGTGAGGAGAGTGTGTTCCCCTGATTGTTTAATATACACGCGACATGTTACCAGGTGACCAGTATAAGTGAGGAGAGTGAGTTCCCCTGATGGTTTAATATACACCGGACATGTTACCAGGTGAATGTATAAGTGAGGAGAGTGTTTTCCCCTGATTGTTTAATATACACGGGACATGTTACCAGGTGAACAGTATAAGTGAGGAGAGTGTGTTCCCCTGATTGTTTAATATAAACAGGACATGTTACCAGGTGAACAGTAGAAGTGAGGAGAGTGTGTTCCCCTGATGGTTTAATATACACCGGACATGTTACCAGGTGAATGTATAAGTGAGCAGAGTGTTTTCCCCTGATTGTTTAATATACACAGGACATGTTACCAGGTGAACAGTATAAGTGAGGAGAGTGTGTTCCCCTGATGTTTTAATATACATGGGACATGTCACCAGGTGAACATTATAAGTGAGGAGAGTGTGTTCCCCTGATGGTTTAATATACACCGGACATGTCACCAGGTGAACAGTATAAGTGAGGAGAGTGTGTTCCCCTGATGGTTTAATATACACAGGACATGTCACCAGGTGAACAGTATAAGTGAGGAGAGTGTGTTCCCCTGATGGTTTAATACACAGGGGACATGTCACCAGGTGAACTGTATAAGTGAGGAGAGTGTGTTCCCCTGATTGTTTAATATACACGGGACATGTTACCAGGTGTACAGGATAAGTGAGAAGAGTGTGTTCCCCTGCTGGTTTAAGATACACGGGACATGTCTCCAGGTGAACAGTATAAGTGAGGAGAGTGTGTTCCCCTGATGGTTTAATACTGACGGGACATGTTACCAGATGAACAGTATAAGTGAGGATCTTGTGTTCCCCTGATGGTTTAATACTGACGGGACATGTTACCAGATAAACAGTATAAGTGAGGAGAATGTGTTCCCCTGATTGTTTAATACACAAAGGACATGTTACCAGGTGAACAGTATAAGTGAGGATCTTGTGTTCCCCTGATGGTTTAATACTGACGGGACATGTTACCAGATAAACAGTATAAGTGAGGAGAGTGTGTTCCCCTGATGGCTTAATGCACACAGGACATGTTACCAGGTGAACAGGACAAGTGAGGAGAGTGTGTTCCCTTGATGGTTTAATATACACGAGACATGTTACCAGGTGAACAGTATAGGTGAGGAGAGTGTGTTCCCCTGATGGTTTAATATACACGAGACATGTTACCAGGTGAACAGCATAAGTGAGGAGAATGTGTTCCCCTGACTGTTTAATACGCACAGGACTTGTCACCAAGTGAACTGTATAAGTGAGGAGAATGTGTTCCCCTGAGTGTTTAATATACACGGGACATGTTGCCAGGTGAACAGTATAAGTGAGGATAGTGTGTTCCCCTGATGGTTTAATATACATGGGACATGTTACCAGGTGAACAGTGTAAGTGAGGAGAGTGTGTTCCCCTGATGGTTTAATATACACGGGACATGTCAACAGGTGAAAAGTTTAAGTGAGGAGAGTGTGTTCCCCTGATGGTTTAATATACACGGGACATGTTACCAGATGAACAGTCTCAGTGAGGAGAGTGTGCTCCCCTGATGGTTTAATATACACGGACATGTCACCAAATGAACTGTATAAGTGAGGAGAGTGTGTTCCCCTGATGGTTTAATATACACGGGACATGTCACCAAATGAACTGTATAGGTGAGGAGAGTGTGTTCCCCTGATGGTTTAATACACACGAGACATGTTACCAGATGAACAGTCTCAGTGAGGAGAGTGTCTTCCCCTGATGGTTTAATATACACGAGACATGTTACCAGGTGAACAGTATAGGGGAGGAGAGTGTGTTCCCCTGATGGTTTAATATACACGGGACATGTTACCAGGTGAACAGCATAAGTGAGGAGAATGTGTTCCCCTGATTGTTTAATACGCACGGGACTTGTCACCAAGTGAACTGTATAAGTGAGGAGAATGTGTTCCCCTGAGTGTTTAATATACACGGGACATGTTGCCAGGTGAACAGTATAAGTGAGGATAGTGTGTTCCCCTGATGGTTTAATATACATGGGACATGTTACCAGGTGAACAGTGTAAGTGAGGAGAGTGTGTTCCCCTGATGGTTTAATATACACGGGACATGTCAACAGGTGAAAAGTTTAAGTGAGGAGAGTGTGTTCCCCTGATGGTTTAATATACACGGGACATGTTACCAGATGAACAGTCTCAGTGAGGAGAGTGTGTTCCCCTGATGGTTTAATATACACGGGACATGTCAACAGGTGAAAAGTTTAAGTGAGGAGAGTGTGTTCCCCTGATGGTTTAATATACACGGGACATGTCAACAGGTGAAAAGTTTAAGTGAGGAGAGTGTGTTCCCCTGATGGTTTAATATACACGGGACGTGTCACCAAATGAACTGTATAGGTGAGGAGAGTGTGTTCCCCTGATGGTTTAATACACACGAGACATGTTACCAGATGAACAGTCTCAGTGAGGAGAGTGTGTTCCCCTGATGGTTTAATATACACCGCACATGTTACCAGGTGAACAGTATAAGTGAGCAGAGTGTGTTCCCCTGATTGTTTAATATACACGCGACATGTTACCAGGTGAACAGTATAAGTGAGGAGAGTGTGTTCCCCTGATGGTTTAATACTGACGGGAAATGTTACCAGATGATCAGTATAAGTGAGGAGCTTGTGTTCCCCTGATGGTTTAATAATGACGGGACATGTTTCCAGGTGAACAGTATAAGAGAGGAGTGTGTGTTCCCCTGATTGTTTAATGCACACAGGACATGCTACCAGGTGAACAGTACAAGTGAGGAGAGTGTGTTCCCCTGATGGTTTAATATACACGAGACATGTTACCAGGTGAACAGTATAAGTGAGGAGAGTGTGTTCCCCTGATGGTTTAATATACACGGGACATGTTACCAGGTGAACAGCATAAGTGAGGAGAATGTGTTCCCCTGATTGTTTAATACGCACGGGACTTGTCACCAAGTGAACTGTATGAGTGAGGAGAGTGTGTTCCCCTGAGTGTTTAATATACACGGGACATGTTGCCAGGTGAACAGTATAAGTGAGGAGAGTGTGTTCCCCTGATGGTTTAATATACATGGGACATGTTACCAGGTGAACAGTGTAAGTGAGGAGAGTGTGTTCCCCTGATGGTTTAATATACACGGGACATGTCAACAGGTGAAAAGTTTAAGTGAGGAGAGTGTGTTCCCCTGATGGTTTAATATACACGGGACATGTTACCAGATGAACAGTCTCAGTGAGGAGAGTGTGTTCCCCTGATGGTTTAATATACACGGGACATGTCACCAAATGAACTGTATAAGTGAGGAGAGTGTGTTCCCCTGATGGTTTAATATACACGGGACATGTCACCAAATGAACTGTATAAGTGAGGAGAGTGTGTTCCCCTGATGGTTTAATATACACGGGACATGTCACCAAATGAACAGTATAAGTGAGGAGAGTGTGTTCCCCTGATGGTTTAATATACACCGGATATGTTACCAGGTGAACAGTATAAGTGAGCATAGTGTGTTCCCCTGATGGTTTAATATACACGCGACATGTTACCAGGTGAACAGTATAAGTGAGGAGAGTGTTTTCCCCTGATTGTTTAATGCACACTGGACATGTTACCAAGTGTACAGGATAAGTGAGGAGAGTGTGTTCCCCTGCTGGTTTAAGATACACGGGACATGTCTCCAGGTGAACAGTATAAGTGAGGAGAGTGTGTTTCCCTGATTGTTCAACACACACGGGACATGTTACCAGGTGAACACTATAAGTGAGGAGAGTGTGTTCCCCTGATGGTTTAATACTGACGGGACATGTTACCAGATGAACAGTATAAGTGAGGATCTTGTGTTCCCCTGATGGTTTAATACTGACGGGACATGTTACCAGATAAACAGTATAAGTGAGGAGAATGTGTTCCCCTGATTGTTTAATACACAAAGGACATGTTACCAGGTGAACAGTACAAGTGAGGAGAGTGTGTTCCCCTGATGGCTTAATGCACACAGGACATGTTACCAGGTGAACAGGACAAGTGAGGAGAGTGTGTTTCCCTGATGGTTTAATATACACGAGACATGTTACCAGGTGAACAGTATAGGTGAGGAGAGTGTGTTCCCTGATGGTTTAATATACACGGGACATGTTACCAGGTGAACAGCATAAGTGAGGAGAATGTGTTCCCCTGATTGTTTAATACGCACGGGACTTGTCACCAAGTGAACTGTATAAGTGAGGAGAATGTGTTCCCCTGAGTGTTTAATATACACGGGACATGTTGCCAGGTGAACAGTATAAGTGAGGATAGTGGGTTCCCCTGATGGTTTAATATACATGGGACATGTTACCAGGTGAACAGTGTAAGTGAGGAGAGTGTGTTCCCCTGATGGTTTAATATACACGGGACATGTTACCAGGTGAACAGTATAAGTGAGGTGAGTTTGTTCCCCTGATGGTTTAATACACACGGGACATGTCACCAGGTGAACAGTATAAGTGAGGAGACTGTGTTCCCCTGATGGTTTAATACTGTCGGGACATTTCCCCAGGTGAACAGTATAAGTGAGGAGAGTTTGTTCCCCTGATTGTTTAATATACACAGGACATGTTGCCAGGTGAACAGTATAAGTGAGGTGAGTTTGTTCCCCTGATGGTTTAATATACACGGGACATGTTACCAGGTGAACAGTATAAGTGAGGTGAGTTTGTTCCCCTGATGGTTTAATATACACGGGACATGTTACCAGATGAACAGTATAAGTGAGGAGAGTGTGTTCCCCTGATTGTTTAATATACACGCGACATGTTACCAGGTGACCAGTATAAGTGAGGAGAGTGAGTTCCCCTGATGGTTTAATATACACCGGACATGTTACCAGGTGAATGTATAAGTGAGGAGAGTGTTTTCCCCTGATTGTTTAATATACACGGGACATGTTACCAGGTGAACAGTATAAGTGAGGAGAGTGTGTTCCCCTGATTGTTTAATATACACAGGACATGTTACCAGGTGAACAGTAGAAGTGAGGAGAGTGTGTTCCCCTGATGGTTTAATATACACCGGACATGTTACCAGGTGAATGTATAAGTGAGCAGAGTGTTTTCCCCTGATTGTTTAATATACACAGGACATGTTACCAGGTGAACAGTATAAGTGAGGAGAGTGTGTTCCCCTGATGTTTTAATATACATGGGACATGTCACCAGGTGAACATTATAAGTGAGGAGAGTGTGTTCCCCTGATGGTTTAATATACACCGGACATGTCACCAGGTGAACAGTATAAGTGAGGAGAGTGTGTTCCCCTGATGGTTTAATATACACAGGACATGTCACCAGGTGAACAGTATAAGTGAGGAGAGTGTGTTCCCCTGATGGTTTAATACACAGGGGACATGTCACCAGGTGAACTGTATAAGTGAGGAGAGTGTGTTCCCCTGATTGTTTAATATACACGGGACATGTTACCAGGTGTACAGGATAAGTGAGAAGAGTGTGTTCCCCTGCTGGTTTAAGATACACGGGACATGTCTCCAGGTGAACAGTATAAGTGAGGAGAGTGTGTTTTCCTGATGGTTTAATACTGACGGGACATGTTACCAGATGAACAGTATAAGTGAGGATCTTGTGTTCCCCTGATGGTTTAATACTGACGGGACATGTTACCAGATAAACAGTATAAGTGAGGAGAATGTGTTCCCCTGATTGTTTAATACACAAAGGACATGTTACCAGGTGAACAGTACAAGTGAGGAGAGTGTGTTCCCCTGATGGCTTAATGCACACAGGACATGTTACCAGGTGAACAGGACAAGTGAGGAGAGTGTGTTCCCCTGATGGTTTAATATACACGAGACATGTTACCAGGTGAACAGTATAGGTGAGGAGAGTGTGTTCCCCTGATGGTTTAATATACACGAGACATGTTACCAGGTGAACAGCATAAGTGAGGAGAATGTGTTCCCCTGACTGTTTAATACGCACGGGACTTGTCACCAAGTGAACTGTATAAGTGAGGAGAATGTGTTCCCCTGAGTGTTTAATATACACGGGACATGTTGCCAGGTGAACAGTATAAGTGAGGATAGTGTGTTCCCCTGATGGTTTAATATACATGGGACATGTTACCAGGTGAACAGTGTAAGTGAGGAGAGTGTGTTCCCCTGATGGTTTAATATACACGGGACATGTCAACAGGTGAAAAGTTTAAGTGAGGAGAGTGTGTTCCCCTGATGGTTTAATATACACGGGACATGTTACCAGATGAACAGTCTCAGTGAGGAGAGTGTGCTCCCCTGATGGTTTAATATACACGGACATGTCACCAAATGAACTGTATAAGTGAGGAGAGTGTGTTCCCCTGATGGTTTAATATACACGGGACATGTCACCAAATGAACTGTATAGGTGAGGAGAGTGTGTTCCCCTGATGGTTTAATACACACGAGACATGTTACCAGATGAACAGTCTCAGTGAGGAGAGTGTCTTCCCCTGATGGTTTAATATACACGAGACATGTTACCAGGTGAACAGTATAGGGGAGGAGAGTGTGTTCCCCTGATGGTTTAATATACACGGGACATGTTACCAGGTGAACAGCATAAGTGAGGAGAATGTGTTCCCCTGATTGTTTAATACGCACGGGACTTGTCACCAAGTGAACTGTATAAGTGAGGAGAATGTGTTCCCCTGAGTGTTTAATATACACGGGACATGTTGCCAGGTGAACAGTATAAGTGAGGATAGTGTGTTCCCCTGATGGTTTAATATACATGGGACATGTTACCAGGTGAACAGTGTAAGTGAGGAGAGTGTGTTCCCCTGATGGTTTAATATACACGGGACATGTCAACAGGTGAAAAGTTTAAGTGAGGAGAGTGTGTTCCCCTGATGGTTTAATATACACGGGACATGTTACCAGATGAACAGTCTCAGTGAGGAGAGTGTGTTCCCCTGATGGTTTAATATACACGGGACATGTCAACAGGTGAAAAGTTTAAGTGAGGAGAGTGTGTTCCCCTGATGGTTTAATATACACGGGACATGTCAACAGGTGAAAAGTTTAAGTGAGGAGAGTGTGTTCCCCTGATGGTTTAATATACACGGGACGTGTCACCAAATGAACTGTATAGGTGAGGAGAGTGTGTTCCCCTGATGGTTTAATACACACGAGACATGTTACCAGATGAACAGTCTCAGTGAGGAGAGTGTGTTCCCCTGATGGTTTAATATACACCGCACATGTTACCAGGTGAACAGTATAAGTGAGCAGAGTGTGTTCCCCTGATTGTTTAATATACACGCGACATGTTACCAGGTGAACAGTATAAGTGAGGAGAGTGTGTTCCCCTGATGGTTTAATACTGACGGGAAATGTTACCAGATGATCAGTATAAGTGAGGAGCTTGTGTTCCCCTGATGGTTTAATAATGACGGGACATGTTTCCAGGTGAACAGTATAAGAGAGGAGTGTGTGTTCCCCTGATTGTTTAATGCACACAGGACATGCTACCAGGTGAACAGTACAAGTGAGGAGAGTGTGTTCCCCTGATGGTTTAATATACACGAGACATGTTACCAGGTGAACAGTATAAGTGAGGAGAGTGTGTTCCCCTGATGGTTTAATATACACGGGACATGTTACCAGGTGAACAGCATAAGTGAGGAGAATGTGTTCCCCTGATTGTTTAATACGCACGGGACTTGTCACCAAGTGAACTGTATGAGTGAGGAGAGTGTGTTCCCCTGAGTGTTTAATATACACGGGACATGTTGCCAGGTGAACAGTATAAGTGAGGAGAGTGTGTTCCCCTGATGGTTTAATATACATGGGACATGTTACCAGGTGAACAGTGTAAGTGAGGAGAGTGTGTTCCCCTGATGGTTTAATATACACGGGACATGTCAACAGGTGAAAAGTTTAAGTGAGGAGAGTGTGTTCCCCTGATGGTTTAATATACACGGGACATGTTACCAGATGAACAGTCTCAGTGAGGAGAGTGTGTTCCCCTGATGGTTTAATATACACGGGACATGTCACCAAATGAACTGTATAAGTGAGGAGAGTGTGTTCCCCTGATGGTTTAATATACACGGGACATGTCACCAAATGAACTGTATAAGTGAGGAGAGTGTGTTCCCCTGATGGTTTAATATACACGGGACATGTCACCAAATGAACAGTATAAGTGAGGAGAGTGTGTTCCCCTGATGGTTTAATATACACCGGACATGTTACCAGGTGAACAGTATAAGTGAGCATAGTGTGTTCCCCTGATGGTTTAATATACACGCGACATGTTACCAGGTGAACAGTATAAGTGAGGAGAGTGTTTTCCCCTGATTGTTTAATGCACACTTGACATGTTACCAGGTGAACAGTATAAGTGAGGAGAGTGTGTTCCCCTGATTGTTTAATGCACACTGGACATGTTACCAGGTGAACAGTATAAGTGAGGAGAGTGTGTTCCCCTGATGGTTTAATACACACAGGACATGTCACCAGGTGAACAGTATAAGTGAGGAGAGAGTGTTCCCCTGATGGATTAATATACACGGGACATGTTACCAGGTGAACAGTATAAGTGAGGAGAGTGTGTTCCCCTGAAGGTTTAATATACACCGGACATGTTAGCAGGTGAACAGTATAAGTGAGGAGAGTGTGTTCCCCTGATTGTTTAATACAAACGGGACATGTTACCAGGTGAACAGAATAAGTGAGGAGAGTGTGTTCCCCTGATGGTTTAATATACATGGGACATGTTAACAGGTGAACAGTATAAGTGAGTAGAGTGTCTTCCCCTGATGGTTTAATATACACGGGACATGTTACCAGGTGAACAGTATAGTGAGGAGAATGTGTTCCCCTGATTGATGAATACATCCGGGACATGTTGCCAGGTGAACAGTATAAGTGAGGAGTGTGTGTTCCCCTGATGTTTTAATACACAGGGGACATGTCACCAGGTGAACAGTATAAGTGAGGAGAGTGTGTTCCCCTGATGTTTTAATACACAGGGGACATGTCACCAGGTGAACAGTATAAGTGAGGAGAGTGTGTTCCCCTGATGGTTTAATATATACAGGACATGTCACCAGGTGGACAGTATTAGTGAGGAGAGTGTGTTCCACTGATGGTTTAATACGCACGGGACATGTCACCAAGTGAACTGTATAAGTGAGGAGAGTGTGTTCCCCTGATGTTTTAATACACAGGGGACATGTCACCAGGTGAACAGTATAAGTGAGGAGAGTGTGTTCCCCTGATGGTTGAATACAAAGGGGACATGTCACCAGGTGAACAGTGTAAGTGAGGAGAGTGTGTTCCCCTGATTGTTTAATACACACGGGACATGTTACCAGGTGAACAGTATAAGTGAGGAGAGTGTGTTCCCCTGATGGTTTAATATACACAGGACATGTTACCAGGTGAACAGTATAAGTGAGGAGAGTGTGTTCTCCTGATGGTTTAATATACACAGGACATGTTACCAGGTGAACAGTATAAGTGAGGAGAGTGTGTTCCCCTGATGGTTTAATATGCACGGGACATGTTACCAGGTGAACAATATAAGTGAGGAGAGTGTGTTCCCCTGATGGTTTATATGCACGGGACATGTTACCAGGTGAACAGTATAAGTGAGGAGAGTGTGTTCGCCTGATGGTTTAATATACACAGGACATGTTACCAGGTGAACAGTATAAGTGAGGAGAGTGTGTTCCCCTGATTGTTTAATACGCACGGGACATGTTACCAGTTGAACAGTATAAGTGAGGAGAGTGTGTTCCCCTGATGGTTTAATATACACAGGACATGTTACCAGGTGAACAGTATAAGTGAGGAGAGTGTGTTCCCCTGATTGTTTAATATGCACGGGACATTTTACCAGGTGAACAGTATAAGTGAGGAGAGTGTGTTCTCCTGATGGTTTAATATACACAGGACATGTTACCAGGTGAACAGTGTAATTGAGGAGATTGTGTTCCCCTGATGGTTTAATATGCACGGGACATGTTACTAGGTGAACAGTATAAGTGAGGAGAGTGTGTTCCCCTGATGGTTTAATACGCACGGGACATGTTAGCAGGTGAACAGTATAAGTGAGGAGCTTGTGTTCCCCTGATGGTTTAATATGCACGGGACATGTTACCAGGTGAACAATATAAGTGAGGAGAGTGTGTTCCCCTGATTGTTTAATATATACGGGACATGTCACCAGGTGAACAGTATAAGTGAGGAGAGTGTGTTCCCCTGATTGTTTAATACGCACGGGACATGTTACCAGGTGAACAGTATTAGTGAGGAGAGTGTGTTCCACTGATGGTTTGATACACATGGGACATGTTACCAGGTGAACAGTGTAAGTGAGGAGAGTGTGTTCCCCTGATGGTTTAATATACACAGGACATGTGACCAGGTGAACAGTATAAGTGAGGAGAGTGTGTTCCCCTGATGGTTTAATACTCACGGGACATGTTACCAGGTGAACAGTATAAGTGAGGAGAGTGTGTTCCCCTGATTGTTTAATACACACAGGACATGTGACCATGTGAGCAGTATAAGTGAGGAGACTGTGTTCCCCTGATGGTTTAATATACACAGGACATGTGACCAGGTGAACAGTATAAGTGAGGAGAGTGTGTTCCCCTGATGGTTAAATACTCACGGGACATGTTACCAGGTGAACAGTATAAGTGAGGAGAGTGTGTTCCCCTGATGGTTTAATGCACACTGGACATGTTGCCAGGAGAACAGTATAAGTGAGGAGAGTGTGTTCCCCTGATGGTTTAATATACACGGGGCATGTTACCAGATGAACAGATTGTAGTGAGGAGAGTGTGGTCCACTGATGGTTTAATACAGAGGGGACATGTCACCAGGTGAAAAGTATAAGTGAAGAGAGTGTGTTCCCCTGATGGTTTAATATACACGGGACATGTTACCAGATGAACAGATTATAGTGATGAGAGTGCGGTCCACTGATGGTTTAATACACACGGGACATGTTACCAGGTGAACAGTATAAGTGAGGAGAGTGCTTTCCCCTGATGGTTTAATGCACACGGGACATGTTACCAGGTGAACAGTATAAGTGAGGAGAGTGTGTTCCCCTGATGGTTTAATATACACAGGACATGTTACCAGGTGAACAGTACAAGAGAGGAGAGTGTGTTCCACTGATAGTTTAATACACACGGGACATGTTACAAGGTGAACAGTATAAGTGAGGAGAGTGTATTCCCCTGATTGTTTAATACACACAGGACATGTTACCAGGTGAACAGTATAAGTGAGGAGAGTGTGTTCCCCTGATTGTTTAATACACACGAGACATGTCATCAAATGAACTGTATAAGTGAGGAGAGTGTGTTCCCCTGATGGTTTAATGCACACAGGACATGTTACCAGGTCAACAGTATAAGTGAGGAGAGTGTGTTCCCCTGATGGTTTAATATACACGGGACATGTTTCCAGGTGATCAGTGTAATTGAGGAGAGTGTATTCCCCTGATTGTTTAATACACACAGGACATGTCACCAAGTGAACTATATAAGTGAGGAGAGTGTGTTCCCCTGATTGTTTAATACTGACGGGACATTTCACCAGGTGATCAGTGTAAGTGAGGAAAGTGTGTTCCCCTGATGGTTTAATACACACGGGACATGTTACAAGGTGAACAGTATAAGTGAAGAGAGTGTATTCCCCTGATTGTTTAATACACACAGGACATGTTACCAGGTGAACAGTATAAGTGAGGAGAGTGTGTTCCCCTGATTGTTTAATACACACAGGACATGTGACCAGGTGAACAGTATAAGTGAGGAGAGTGTGTTCCCCTGATGGTTTAATATACACAGGACATTTGACCAGGTGAACAGTATAAGTGAGGAGAGTTTGTGCCCCTGATGGTTTAATATACACGGGGCATGTTACCAGATGAACAGATTGTAGTGAGGAGAGTGTGTTCCACTGATGGTTTAATACAGAGGGGACATGTCACCAGGTGAAAAGTATAAGTGAGGAGAGTGTGTTCCCCTGATGGTTTAATATACACGGGACATGTTACCAGATGAACAGATTATAGTGAGGAGAGTGTGGTCCACTGATGGTTTAATACACACGGTACATGTTACCAGGTGAACAGTATAAGTGAGGAGAGTGCTTTCCCCTGATGGTTTAATGCACACGGGACATGTTACCAGGTGAACAGTATAAGTGAGGAGAGTGTGTTCCCCTGATGGTTTAATATACACGGGGCATGTTACCAGATGAACAGATTGTAGTGAGGAGAGTGTGTTCCACTGATGGTTTAATACAGAGGAGACATGTCACCAGGTGAAAAGTATAAGTGAGGAGAGTGTGTTCCCCTGATGGTTTAATATACACGGGACATGTTACCAGATGAACAGATTATAGTGAGGAGAGTATGGTCCACTGATGGTTTAATACACACGGTACATGTTACCAGGTGAACAGTATAAGTGAGGAGAGTGCTTTCCCCTGATGGTTTAATGCACACGGGACATGTTACCAGGTGAACAGTATAAGTGAGGAGAGTGTGTTCCCCTGATTGTTTAATACACACGGGACATGTTACCAGGTGAACAGTATAAGTGAGGAGAGTGTGTTCCCCTGATGGTTTAATATACACAGGACATGTTACCAGGTGAACAGTATAAGTGAGGAGAGTGTGTTCTCCTGATGGTTTAATATACACAGGACATGTTACCAGGTGAACAGTATAATTGAGGAGAGTGTGTTCCCCTGATGGTTTAATATGCACGGGACATGTTACCAGGTGAACAATATAAGTGAGGAGAGTGTGTTCCCCTGATGGTTTAATATGCACGGGACATGTTACCAGGTGAACAGTATAAGTGAGGAGAGTGTGTTCCCCTGATGGTTTAATATACACAGGACATGTTACCAGGTGAACAGTATAAGTGAGGAGAGTGTGTTCCCCTGATTGTTTAATACGCACGGGACATGTTACCAGTTGAACAGTATAAGTGAGGAGAGTGTGTTCCCCTGATGGTTTAATATACACAGGACATGTTACCAGGTGAACAGTATAAGTGAGGAGAGTGTGTTCCCCTGATTGTTTAATATGCACGGGACATGTTACCAGGTGAACAGTATAAGTGAGGAGATAGTGTTCTCCTGATGGTTTAATATACACAGGACATGTTTCCAGGTGAACAGTGTAATTAAGGAGATTGTGTTCCCCTGATGGTTTAATATGCACGGGACATGTTACTAGGTGAACAGTATAAGTGAGGAGAGTGTGTTCCCCTGATGGTTTAATACGCACGGGACATGTTACCAGGTGAACAGTATAAGTGAGGGGCTTGTGTTCCCCTGATGGTTTAATATGCACGGGACATGTTACCAGGTGAACAATATAAGTGAGGAGAGTGTGTTCCCCTGATTGTTTAATATATACGGGACATGTCACCAGGTGAACAGTATAAGTGAGGAGAGTGTGTTCCACTGATGGTTTAATATGCACGGGACATGTTACCAGGTGAACAGGATAAGTGAGTAGAGTGTGTTCCCCTGATTGTTTAAAACGCACGGGACATGTTACCAGGTGAACAGTATTAGTGAGGAGAGTGTGTTCCACTGATGGTTTGATACACATGGGACATGTTACCAGGTGAACAGTATAAGTGAGGAGAGTGTGTTCCCCTGATGGTTTAATATACACAGGACATGTGACCAGGTGAACAGTATAAGTGAGGAGAGTGTGTTCCCCTGATGGTTTAATACTCACGGGACATGTTACCAGGTGAATAGTATAAGTGAGGAGAGAGTGTTCCCCTGATTGTTTAATACACACAGGACATGTGACCAGGTGAACAGTATAAGTGAGGAGAGTGTGTTCCCCTGATGGTTTAATATACACAGGACATGTGACCAGGTGAACAGTATAAGTGAGGAGAGTGTGTTCCCCTGATGGTCTAATACTCACGGGACAAGTTACCAGGTGAACAGTATAAGTGAGGAGAGTGTGTTCCCCTGATGGTTTAATGCACACGGGACATGTTGCCAGGAGAACAGTATAAGTGAGGAGAGTGTGTTCCCCTGATGGTTTAATATACACGGGGCATGTTCCCAGATGAACAGATTGTAGTGAGGAGAGTGTGGTCCACTGATGGTTTAATACAGAGGGGACATGTCACCAGGTGAAAAGTATAAGTGAGGAGAGTGTGTTCCCCTGATGGTTTAATATACACGGGACATGTTACCAGATGAACAGATTATAGTGAGGAGAGTGTGGTCCACTGATGGTTTAATACACACGGGACATGTTACCAGGTGAACAGTATAAGTGAGGAGAGTGCTTTCCCCTGATGGTTTAATGCACACGGGACATGTTACCAGGTGAACAGTATAAGTGAGGAGAGTGTGTTCCCCTGATGGTTTAATATACACAGGACATGTTGCCAGGTGAACAGTACAAGAGAGGAGAGTGTGTTCCCCTGATAGTTTAATACACACGGGACATGTTACAAGGTGAACAGTATAAGTGAGGAGAGTGTATTCCCCTGATTGTTTAATACACACAGGACATGTTACCAGGTGAACAGTATAAGTGAGGAGAGTGTGTTCCCCTGATTGTTTAATACACACGAGACATGTCACCAAATGAACTGTATAAGTGAGGAGAGTGTGTTCCCCTGATGGTTTAATGCACACAGGACATGTTACCAGGTCAACAGTATAAGTGAGGAGAGTGTGTTCCCCTGATGGTTTAATATACACGGGACATGTTTCCAGGTGATCAGTGTAAGTGAGGAGAGTGTGTTCCCCTGATTGTTTAATACGCACGGGACTTGTCACCAAGTGAACTATATAAGTGAGGAGAATGTGTTCCCCTGATTGTTTAATATACACGGGACATGTTACCAGGTGAACAGTATAAGTGAGGAGAGTGTGTTCCCCTGATTGTTTAATACTGACGGGACATGTCACCAGGTGATCAGTGTAAGTGAGGAAAGTGTGTTCCCCTGATGGTTTAATATACACGGGACATGTCAACAGGTGAAATGATTAAGTGAGGAGAGTGTGTTCCCCTGATGGTTTAATACACACGGGACATGTTACAAGGTGAACAGTATAAGTGAGGAGAGTGTATTCCCCTGTTGGTTTAATACACACAGGACATGTTACCAGGTGAACAGTATAAGTGAGGAGAGTGTGTTCCCCTGATTGTTTTATACACACAGGACATGTGACCAGGTGAACCGTATAAGTGAGGAGAGTGTGTTCCCCTGATGGTTTAATATACACAGGACATGTGACCAGGTGAACAGTATAAGTGAGGAGAGTGTGTTCCCCTGATGGTTTAATGCACACGGGACATGTTGCCAGGAGAACAGTATAAGTGAGGAGAGTGTGTTCCCCTGATGTTTTAATATACACGGGGCATGTTACCAGATGAACAGATTGTAGTGAGGAGAGTGTGTTCCACTGATGGTTTAATACAGAGGGGACATGTCACCAGGTGAAAAGTATAAGTGAGGAGAGTGTGTTCCCCTGATGGTTTAATATACACGGGACATGTTACCAGATGAACAGATTATAGTGAGGAGAGTGTGGTCCACTGATGGTTTAATACACACGGGACATGTTACCAGGTGAACAGTATAAGTGAGGAGAGTGCTTTCCCCTGATGGTTTAATGTACACGGGACATGTTACCAGGTGAACAGTATAAGTGGGGAGAGTGTGTTCCCCTGATGGTTTAATATACACAGGACATGTTACCAGTTGAACAGTACAAGAGAGGAGAGTGTGTTCCCCTGATATTTTAATACACACGGGACATGTTACAAGGTGAACAGTATAAGTGAGGAGAGTGTGTTCCCCTGATGGTTTAATATACACAGGACATGTTACCAGGTGAACAGTATAAGTGAGGAGAGTACTTTCCCCTGATGGTTTAATGCACACGGGACATTTTACCAGGTGAACAGTATAAGTGAGGAGAGTGTGTTCCCCTGATGGTTTAATATACACAGGACATGTTACCAGGTGAACAGTACAAGAGAGGAGAGTGTATTCCCCTGATTGTTTAATACACACAGGACATGTTACCAGGTGAACAGTATAAGTGAGGAGAGTGTGTTCCCCTGATTGTTTAATACACACGAGACATGTCACCAAATGAACTGTATAAGTGAGGAGAGTGTGTTCCCCTGATGGTTTAATGCACACAGGACATGTTACCAGGTCAACAGTATAAGTGAGGAGAGTGTGTTCCCCTGATGGTTTAATATACACGGGACATGTTTCCAGGTGATCAGTGTAAATGAGGAGAGTGTGTTCCCCTGATTGTTTAATACGCACGGGACTTGTCACCAAGTGAACTGTATAAGTGAGGAGAATGTGTTCCCCTGATTGTTTAATATACACGGGACATGTTACCAGGTGAACAGTATAAGTGAGGAGATTGTGTTCCCTTGATTGTTTAATACTGACGGGACATGTCACCAGGTGATCAGTGTAAGTGAGAAAAGTGTGTTCCCCTGATGGTTTAATATACACGGGACATGTCAACAGGTGAAATGATTAAGTGAGGAGAGTGTGTTCCCCTGATGGTTTAATATACACAGGACATGTTACCAGGTGAACAGTATAAGTGAGGAGAGTGTGTTCTCCTGATGGTTTAATATACACAGGACATGTTACCAGGTGAACAGTATAAGTGAGGAGAGTGTGTTCCCCTGATGGTTTAATATGCACGGGACATGTTACCAGTTGAACAATATAAGTGAGGAGAGTGTGTTCCCCTGATGGTTTAATATGCACGGGACATGTTACCAGGTGAACAGTATAAGTGAGGAGAGTGTGTTCCCCTGATGGTTTAATATACACTGGACATGTTACCAGGTGAACAGTATAAGTGAGGAGAGTGTGTTCCCCTGATTGTTTAATACGCACGGGACATGTTACCAGTTGAACAGTATAAGTGAGGAGAGTGTGTTCCACTGATGGTTTAATATGCATGGGACATGTTACCAGGTGAACAATATAAGTGAGGAGAGTGTGTTCCCCTGATTGTTTAATACGCACGGGACATGTTACCAGTTGAACAGTATAAGTGAGGAGAGTGTGTTCCCCTGATGGTTTAATATACACAGGACATGTTACCAGGTGAACAGTATAAGTGAGGAGAGTGTGTTCCCCTGATTGTTTAATATGCACGGGACATGTTACCAGGTGAACAGTATAAGTGAGGAGAGTGTGTTCTCCTGATGGTTTAATATACACAGGACATGTTACCAGGTGAACAGTATAATTGAGGAGCTTGTGTTCCCCTGATGGTTTAATATGCACGGGACATGTTACCAGGTGAACAATATAAGTGAGGAGAGTGTGTTCCCCTGATGGTTTAATACGCACGGGACATGTTTCCAGGTGAACAGTATTAGTGAGGAGAGTGTGTTCCACTGATGGTTTAATATGCACGGGACATGTTACCAGGTGAACAGTATAAGTGAGGAGAGTGTGTTCCCCTGATTGTTTAATATGCACGGGACATGTTACCAGGTGAACAGTATAAGTGAGGAGAGTGTGTTCCACTGATGGTTTAATATGCACGGGACATGTTACCAGGTGAACAGTATAAGTGAGGAGAGTGTGTTCCCCTGATTGTTTAATATGAACGGGACATGTTACCAGGTGAACAGTATTAGCGAGGAGAGTGTGTTCCACTGATGGTTTGATACACATGGGACATGTTACCAGGTGAACAGTATAAGTGAGGAGAGTGTGTTCCCCTGATGGTTTAATGCACACAGGACATGTGACCATTTGAACAGTATAAGTGAGGAGAGTGTGTTCCCCTGATGGTTTAATGCACACGGGACATGTTGCCAGGAGAACAGTAGAAGTGAGGAGAGTGTGTTTCCCTGATGGTTTAATATACACGGGGCATGTTACCAGATGAACAGATTGTAGTGAGGAGAGTGTGTTCCACTGATGGTTTAATACAGAGGGGACATGTCACCAGGTGAAAAGTATAAGTGAGGAGAGTGTGTTCCCCTGATGGTTTAATATACACGGGACATGTTACCAGATGAACAGATTATAGTGAGGAGAGTGTGGTCCACTGATGGTTTAATACACACGGGACATGTTACCAGGTGAACAGTGTAAGTGAGGAGAGTGCTTTCCCCTGATGGTTTAATGCACACGGGACATGTTACCAGGTGAACAGTATAAGTGAGGAGAGTGTGTTCCCCTGATGGTTTAATATACACAGGACATGTTACCAGGTGAACAGTACAAGAGAGGAGAGTGTTTTCCCCTGATAGTTTAATACACACGGGACATGTTACAAGGTGAACAGTATAAGTGAGGAGAGTGTATTCCCCTGATTGTTTAATACACACAGGACATGTTACAAGGTGAACAGTATAAGTGAGGAGAGTGTGTTCCCCTGATGGTTTAATATACACAGGACATGTTACCAGGTGAACAGTATAAGTGAGGAGAGTGCTTTCCCCTCATGGTTTAATGCACACGGGACATGTTACCAGGTGAACAGTATCAGTGAGGAGAGTGTGTTCCCCTGATGGTTTAATATACACAGGACATGTTACCAGGTGAACAGTACAAGAGATGAGAGTGTATTCCCCTGCTTGTTTAATACACACAGGACATGTTACCAGGTGAACAGTATAAGTGAGGAGAGTGTGTTACCCTGATTGTTTAATACACACGAGACATGTCACCAAATGAACTGTATAAGTGAGGAGAGTGTGTTCCCCTGATGGTTTAATGCACACAGGACATGTTACCAGGTCAACAGTATAAGTGAGGAGAGTGTGTTCCCCTGATGGTTTAATATACACGGGACATGTTTCCAGGTGATCAGTGTAAGTGAGGAGAGTGTGTTCCCCTAATTGTTTAATACGCACGGGACTTGTCACCAAGTGAACTATATAAGTGAGGAGAATGTGTTCCCCTGATTGTTTAATATACACGGGACATGTTACCAGGTGAACAGTATAAGTGAGGAGAGTGTGTTCCCTTGATTGTTTAATACTGACGGGACATGTCACCAGGTGATCAGTGTAAGTGAGAAAAGTGTGTTCCCCTGATGGTTTAATATACACGGGACATGTCAACAGGTCAAATGATTAAGTGAGGAGAGTGTGTTCCCCTGATGGTTTAATATACACAGGACATGTTACCAGGTGAACAGTATAAGTGAGGAGAGTGTGTTCTCCTGATGGTTTAATATACACAGGACATGTTACCAGGTGAACAGTATAAGTGAGGAGAGTGTGTTCCCCTGATGGTTTAATATGCACGGGACATGTTACCAGTTGAACAATATAAGTGAGGAGAGTGTGTTCCCCTGAAGGTTTAATATGCACGGGACATGTTACCAGGTGAACAGTATAAGTGAGGGGAGTGTGTTCCCCTGATGGTTTAATATACACAGGACATGTTACCAGGTGAACAGTATAAGTGAGGAGAGTGTGTTCCCCTGATTGTTTAATACGCACGGGACATGTTACCAGTTGAACAGTATAAGTGAGGAGAGTGTGTTCCCCTGATGGTTTAATATACACAGGACATGTTACCAGGTGAACAGTATAAGTGAGGAGAGTGTGTTCCCCTGATGGTTTAATATGCATGGGACATGTTACCAGGTGAACAATATAAGTGAGGAGAGTGTGTTCCCCTGATTGTTTAATACGCACGGGACATGTTACCAGTTGAACAGTATAAGTGAGGAGAGTGTGTTCCCCTGATGGTTTAATATACACAGGACATGTTACCAGGTGAACAGTATAAGTGAGGAGAGTGTGTTCCCCTGATTGTTTAATATGCACGGGACATGTTACCAGGTGAACAGTATAAGTGAGGAGAGTGTGTTCTCCTGATGGTTTAATATACACAGGACATGTTACCAGGTGAACAGTATAATTGAGGAGCTTGTGTTCCCCTGATGGTTTAATATGCACGGGACATGTTACCAGGTGAACAATATAAGTGAGGAGAGTGTGTTCCCCTGATGGTTTAATACGCACGGGACATGTTTCCAGGTGAACAGTATTAGTGAGGAGAGTGTGTTCCACTGATGGTTTAATATGCACGGGACATGTTACCAGGTGAACAGCATAAGTGAGGAGAGTGTGTTCCCCTGATTGTTTAATATGCACGGGACATGTTACCAGGTGAACAGTATAAGTGAGGAGAGTGTGTTCCACTGATGGTTTAATATGTACGGGACATGTTACCAGGTGAACAGTATAAGTGAGGAGAGTGTGTTCCCCTGATTGTTTAATACGCACGGGACATCTTACCAGGTGAACAGTATTAGTGAGGAGAGAGTGTTCCACTGATGGTTTGATACACATGGGACATGTTACCAGGTGAACAGTATAAGTGAGGAGAGTGTGTTCCCCTGATGGTTTAATGCACACAGGACATGTGACCATTTGAACAGTATAAGTGAGGAGAGTGTGTTCCCCTGATGGTTTAATGCACACGGGACATGTTGCCAGGAGAACAGTAGAAGTGAGGAGAGTTTGTTCCCCTGATGGTTTAATATACACGGGGCATGTTACCAGATGAACAGATTGTAGTGAGGAGAGTGTGTTCCACTGATGGTTTAATACAGAGGGGACATGTCACCAGGTGAAAAGTATAAGTGAGGAGAGTGTGTTCCCCTGATGGTTTAATATACACGGGACATGTTACCAGATGAACAGATTATAGTGAGGAGAGTGTGGTCCACTGATGGTTTAATACACACGGGACATGTTACCAGGTGAACAGTATAAGTGAGGAGAGTGCTTTCCCCTGATGGTTTAATGCACACGGGACATGTTACAAGGTGAACAGTATAAGTGATGAGATTGTGTTCCCCTGATGGTTTAATATACACAGGACATGTTACCAGGTGAACAGTACAAGAGAGGAGAGTGTGTTCCCCTGATAGTTTAATACACACGGGACATGTTACAAGGTGAACAGTATAAGTGAGGAGAGTGTATTCCCCTGATTGTTTAATACACACAGGACATGTTACCAGGTGAACAGTATAAGTGAGGAGAGTGTGTTCCCCTGATTGTTTAATACACACGAGACATGTCACCAAATGAACTGGATAAGTGAGGAGAGTGTGTTCCCATGATGGTTTAATGCACACAGGACATGTTACCAGGTCAACAGTATAAGTGAGGAGAGTGTGTTCCCCTGATGGTTTAATATACACGGGACATGTTTCCAGGTGATCAGTGTAAGTGAGGAGAGTGTGTTCCCCTGATTGTTTAATATACACGGGACATGTTACCAGGTGAACAGTATAAGTGAGGAGAGTGTGTTCCCCTGATTGTTTAATACTGACGGGACATGTTACCAGGTGATCAGTGTAAGTGAGGAAAGTGTGTTCCCCTGATGGTTTAATATACACGGGACATGTCAACAGGTGAAATGATTAAGTGAGGAGAGTGTGTTCCCCTGATGGTTTAATACACACGGGACATGTTACAAGGTGAACAGTATAAGTGAGGAGAGTGTGTTCCCCTGATGTTTTAATATACATGGGACATGTTACCAGGTGATCAGTGTAAGTGAGGAGAGTGTGTTCCCCTGATGGTTTAATATACACGGGACATGTCAACAGGTGAAAAGTTTAAGTGAGGAGAGTGTGTTCCCCTGATGGTTTAATATACACGGGACATGTCACCAGGTGAACAGTATAAGAGCGGAGCGTGTGTTCCCCTGATTGTTTAATACACACGGGACATGTCACCAAATGAACTGTATAATTGAAGAGAGTGTGTTTCCCTGATGGTTTAATACACATGGGACATGTTACCAGATGAACAGTCTCAGTGAGGAGAGTCTGTTCCCCTGGTGGTTTAATGGACACAGGACATGTTACCAGGTGAATGTATAAGTGAGGAGAGATTGTTCCCATGATTGTTTAATACACACGCGACATGTCACCAGGTGAACAGTATAAGTGAGGAGAGTGCGTTCCCCTAATTGTTTAATACTCACGGGACATGTAACAAAGTGAAAAGTATAAGTGAGGAGAGTGTGTTCCCCTGATTGTTTAATACGCACGTGACATTTCACCAGGTGAACAGAATAAGTGAGGAGAGTGTGTTCGCCTGATGGTTTAATATACACGGGACATGTTACCAGGTGAACAGTATAAGTGAGGAGAGTGTGTTCCCCTGATGGTTTAATATACCCGGGACATGTTACCAGATGAACAGTATAAGTGAGGAGAGTGTGTTCCCCGATTGTTTAATACACATGGGACATGTCACCAAATGAACTGTCTGAGTGAGGAGAGTGTGTTCCCCTGATGGTTTAATGCACACAGGACATGTTACCAGGTGAACAGTATAAGTGAGGAGAGTGTGTTCCCCGGATTGTTTAATACACACGGGACATGTCACCAAATGAACTGTATAAGTGAGGAGAGTGTGTTCCCCTGATGGTTTAATGCACACAGGACATGTTACCAGGTGAACAGTATAAGTGAGGAGAGTGTGTTCCCCTGAAGGTTTAATATACACGGGACATGTTACCAGGTGAACAGTATAAGTGAGGAGAGTGTGTTCCCCTGATGGTTTAATATACACGGGACATGTCACCAGGTGAACAGTATATGTGAGGAGAATGTGTTCCCCTGATTGTTTAATACGCACGGGACATGTTGCCGTGTGAACAGTATAAGTGAGGAGAGTGTGTTCCCCTGATGGTTTAATATGCAAGGGACATGTTACCAGGTGAACAGTGTAAGTGAGGAGAGTGTGTTCCCCTGATAGTTTAATATGCAAGGGACATGTTACCAGGTGAACAGTGTAAGTGAGGAGAGTGTGTTCCCCTGATGGTTTAATATACACGGGACATGTCAACTGGTGAAACGTTTAAGTGAGGAGAGTGTGTTCCCTTGATGGTTTAATATACACGGGACATGTTACCAGGTGAACAGAATAAGTGAGGAGAGTGCGTTCCCCTGATTGTTTAATACTCACGGGACATGTAACAAAGTGAAAAGTATAAGTGAGGAGAGTGTGTTCCCCTGATTGTTTAATACGCACGGGACATGTCACCAGGTGAACAGTATAAGTGAGCAGAATGTGTTCCCCTGATGGTTTAATATGCACGGGACATGTTACCAGATGAACAGTATAACTGAGGAGAGTGTGTTCCCCTGATGGTTTAATATACAAGGGACATGTTACCAGATGAACAGATTCGAGTGAGGAGAGTATGTTCCCCTGAAGGTTTAATACACACGGGACATTTCACCAGGTGAACAGTATAAGTGAGGAGAGTGTGTTCCACTGATGGTTTAATATACACGGGACAAGTTACCAGGTGAACAGTATAAGTGAGGAGAGTGTGTTCCACTGATGGTTTAATATGCACGGAACATGTTACCAGATGAACAGTATAAGTGAGGAGAGTGTGTTCCACTGATGGTTTAATATACACGGGACAAGTTACCAGGTGAACAGTATAAGTGAGGAGAGTGTATTCCCCTGATTGTTTAATACACACAGGACATGTTACCAGGTGAACAGTATAAGTGAGGAGAATGTGTTCCCCTGATGGTTTAATATACACGGGACATGTTACCAGGTGAACAGTATAAGTGAGGAGAATGTGTTCCCCTGATGGTTTAATATACACGGGACATGTTACCAGGTGAACTGTATAAGTGAGGAGAGTGTGTTCCCCTGATGGTTTAATACACACGGGACATGACACCAGGTGAAGAGTATAAGTGAGGAGAGTGTGTCCCCCTGATGGTTTAATGCACACAGGACATGTTACCAGGTGAACAGTATAAGTGAGGAGAGTGTGTTCCCCTGATGGTTTAATATGCACGGGACATATTACCAGGTGAACAGTATAAGTGAGGAGAGTGTGTTCCCCTGATTGTTTAATACTGACGGGACATGTTACCAGGTGATCAGTGTTAAGTGAGGAAAGTGTGTTCCCCTGATGGTTTAATATACACGGGACATGTCAACAGGTGAAATGATTAAGTGAGGAGAGTGTGTTCCCCTGATGGTTTAATACACACGGGACATGTTACAAGGTGAACAGTATAAGTGAGGAGAGTGTGTTCCCCTGATGTTTTAATATACATGGGACATGTTACCAGGTGATCAGTGTAAGTGAGGAGAGTGTGTTCCCATGATGGTTTAATATACACGGGACATGTCAACAGGTGAAAAGTTTAAGTGAGGAGAGTGTGTTCCCCTGATGGTTTAATATACACGGGACATGTCACCAGGTGAACAGTATAAGAGCGGAGCGTGTGTTCCCCTGATTGTTTAATACACACGGGACATGTCACCAAATGAACTGTATAATTGAAGAGAGTGTGTTTCCCTGATGGTTTAATACACATGGGACATGTTACCAGATGAACAGTCTCAGTGAGGAGAGTCTGTTCCCCTGGTGGTTTAATGGACACAGGACATGTTACCAGGTGAATGTATAAGTGAGGAGAGATTGTTCCCATGATTGTTTAATACACACGCGACATGTCACCAGGTGAACAGTATAAGTGAGGAGAGTGCGTTCCCCTAATTGTTTAATACTCACGGGACATGTAACAAAGTGAAAAGTATAAGTGAGGAGAGTGTGTTCCCCTGATTGTTTAATACGCACGTGACATTTCACCAGGTGAACAGAATAAGTGAGGAGAGTGTGTTCGCCTGATGGTTTAATATACACGGGACATGTTACCAGGTGAACAGTATAAGTGAGGAGAGTGTGTTCCCCTGATGGTTTAATATACCCGGGACATGTTACCAGATGAACAGTATAAGTGAGGAGAGTGTGTTCCCCGATTGTTTAATACACATGGGACATGTCACCAAATGAACTGTCTGAGTGAGGAGAGTGTGTTCCCCTGATGGTTTAATGCACACAGGACATGTTACCAGGTGAACAGTATAAGTGAGGAGAGTGTGTTCCCCGGATTGTTTAATACACACGGGACATGTCACCAAATGAACTGTATAAGTGAGGAGAGTGTGTTCCCCTGATGGTTTAATGCACACAGGACATGTTACCAGGTGAACAGTATAAGTGAGGAGAGTGTGTTCCCCTGAAGGTTTAATATACACGGGACATGTTACCAGGTGAACAGTATAAGTGAGGAGAGTGTGTTCCCCTGATGGTTTAATATACACGGGACATGTCACCAGGTGAACAGTATATGTGAGGAGAATGTGTTCCCCTGATTGTTTAATACGCACGGGACATGTTGCCGTGTGAACAGTATAAGTGAGGAGAGTGTGTTCCCCTGATGGTTTAATATGCAAGGGACATGTTACCAGGTGAACAGTGTAAGTGAGGAGAGTGTGTTCCCCTGATAGTTTAATATGCAAGGGACATGTTACCAGGTGAAGAGTGTAAGTGAGGAGAGTGTGTTCCCCTGATGGTTTAATATACACGGGACATGTCAACTGGTGAAACGTTTAAGTGAGGAGAGTGTGTTCCCTTGATGGTTTAATATACACGGGACATGTTACCAGGTGAACAGAATAAGTGAGGAGAGTGCGTTCCCCTGATTGTTTAATACTCACGGGACATGTAACAAAGTGAAAAGTATAAGTGAGGAGAGTGTGTTCCCCTGATTGTTTAATACGCACGGGACATGTCACCAGGTGAACAGTATAAGTGAGCAGAATGTGTTCCCCTGATGGTTTAATATGCACGGGACATGTTACCAGATGAACAGTATAACTGAGGAGAGTGTGTTCCCCTGATGGTTTAATATACAAGGGACATGTTACCAGATGAACAGATTCGAGTGAGGAGAGTATGTTCCCCTGAAGGTTTAATACACACGGGACATTTCACCAGGTGAACAGTATAAGTGAGGAGAGTGTGTTCCACTGATGGTTTAATATACACGGGACAAGTTACCAGGTGAACAGTATAAGTGAGGAGAGTGTGTTCCACTGATGGTTTAATATGCACGGAACATGTTACCAGATGAACAGTATAAGTGAGGAGAGTGTGTTCCACTGATGGTTTAATATACACGGGACAAGTTACCAGGTGAACAGTATAAGTGAGGAGAGTGTATTCCCCTGATTGTTTAATACACACAGGACATGTTACCAGGTGAACAGTATAAGTGAGGAGAATGTGTTCCCCTGATGGTTTAATATACACGGGACATGTTACCAGGTGAACAGTATAAGTGAGGAGAATGTGTTCCCCTGATGGTTTAATATACACGGGACATGTTACCAGGTGAACTGTATAAGTGAGGAGAGTGTGTTCCCCTGATGGTTTAATACACACGGGACATGTCACCAGGTGAAGAGTATAAGTGAGGAGAGTGTGTCCCCCTGATGGTTTAATGCACACAGGACATGTTACCAGGTGAACAGTATAAGTGAGGAGAGTGTGTTCCCCTGATGGTTTAATATGCACGGGACATATTACCAGGTGAACAGTATAAGTGAGGAGAGTGTGTTCCCCTGATGGTTTAATATACACGGGACATGTCACCAGGTGAACTGTATATGTGAGGAGAGTGTGTTCCCCTGATGGTTTAATATACACGGGACATGTTGCCAGGCGAACAGTGTAAGTTAGGAGAGTGTGTTCCCCTGATGGTTTAATATACGCGGGACATGTCAACAGGTGAAAAGTTTAAGTGAGGAGAGTGTGTTCCCCTGATGGTTTAATATCCACGGGACATGTCATCAGGTGAACAGTAGAAGTGCGGAGAGAGTGTTCCCCTGATTGTTTAGTACACCCGGGACTTGTCACCAAATGAACTGTATAAGTGAGGAGAGTGTGTTTCCCAGATGGTTTAATACACATGGGACATGTTACCAGATGAACAGTCTCAGTGAGGAGAGTGTGTTCCCCTGATGGTTTAATATACACAGCACATGTTACCAGGTGAATGTATAAGTGAGGAGAGTTTGTTCCCCTGATTGTTTAATACACACGCGACATGTCACAAGGTGAACAGTATAAGTGAAGAGAGTGTGTTCCCCTGATTGTTTAATACACACGTGACATTTCACCAAGTGAACTGTATAAGTGAGGAGAAGGCTTTCCCCTGATGGTTTAATATACACAGGACATGTTACCAGGTGAACAGTATAAGTGAGGAGAGTGTTTTCCCTTGATGGTTTAATATACACGAGACATGTTACCAGGTGAACAGTATAAGTGAGGAGAGTGTGTTCCCATGATGATTTAATATACACGGGACATGTTACCAGGTGAACAGTATAAGTGAGGAGAGTGAGTTCCCCTGATTGTTTTATATACCCGGGACATGTCACCAGGTGAACAGTATAAGTGAGGAGAGTGTGTTCCCCTGATGGTTTAATATGCACGGGACATGTTACCAGATGAACAGTATAAGTGAGGAGAGTGTGTTCCCCTGATGGTTTAATATGCACGGGACATGTTTCCAGCTGAACAGTATAAGTGAGGAGAGTGTGTTCCCCTGATGGTTTAATATACATGGGACATGTTACCAGGTGAACAGTATAAGTGAGGAGAGTGTGTTCCCCTGATGGTTTAATATGCACGGGACATGTTTCCAGCTGAACAGTATAAGTGAGGAGAGTGTGTTCCCCTGATGGTTTAATATACATGGGACATGTTACCAGGTGAACAGTATAACTGAAGAGAGTGTGTTCCCCTGATGGTTTAATATACACGGGACATGTTACCAGGTGAACAGTATAAGTGAGGAGAGTGCTTTCCCCTGATGGTTTAATATGCACGGGACATGTTACCAGATGAACAGTATAAGTGAGGAGAGTGTGTTCCCCTGATGGTTTAATATGCACGGGACATGTTTCCAGCTGAACAGTATAAGTGAGGAGAGTGTGTTCCCCTGATGGTTTAATATACATGGGACATGTTACCAGGTGAACAGTATAACTGAAGAGAGTGTGTTCCCCTGATGGTTTAATATACACGGGACATGTTACCAGGTGAACAGTATAAGTGAGGAGAGTGTTTTCCCCTGATGGTTTAATATACACAGGACATATTACCAGGTGAACAGTATAAGTGAGGAGAGTGTGTACCCTTGATGGTTTAATATACACGGGACATGTTACCAGGTGAACAGTATAACTGAAGAGAGTGTGTTCCCCTGATGGTTTAATATACACGGGACATGTTACCAGGTGAACAGTATAAGTGAGGAGAGTGCTTTCCCCTGATGGTTTAATATGCACGGGACATGTTACCAGATGAACAGTATAAGTGAGGAGAGTGTGTTCCCCTGATGGTTTAATATGCACGGGACATGTTTCCAGCTGAACAGTATAAGTGAGGAGAGTGTGTTCCCCTGATGGTTTAATATACATGGGACATGTTACCAGGTGAACAGTATAACTGAAGAGAGTGTGTTCCCCTGATGGTTTAATATACACGGGACATGTTACCAGGTGAACAGTATAAGTGAGGAGAGTGCTTTCCCCTGATGGTTTAATATACACAGGACATATTACCAGGTGAACAGTATAAGTGAAGGGAGTGTGTACCCTTGATGGTTTAATATACACGGGACATGTTACCAGGTGAACAGTATAAGTGAGGACAGTGTGTTCCCCTGATGGTTTAATATACACGGGACATGTTACCAGGTGAACAGTATAAGTGAGGAGAGTGTGTTCCCCTGCTGGTTTAATATACATGGGACATGTTGCCAGGTGAACTGTGTAAGTGAGGAGAGTGTGTTCCCCTGATGGTTTAATATACACAGGACATGTCACCAGGTGAAAAGTTTAAGTGAGGAGAGTGTGTTCCCCTGATGGATTAATACTGACAGGACATGTTACCAGATGAACAATATAAGTGAGGAGCTTGTGTTCCCATGATGGTTTAATACAGACGGGACATGTTACCAGATGAACAGTATAAGTGAGGAGAGTGTGTTCCCCTGATTGTTTAATACACACGGGACATGTCTTCAACTGAACTGCATAAGTGAGGAGAGTGTGTTCCCCTGATGGTTTAATGCACACAGGACATGTTACCAGGTGAACAGTGTAATTGAGGAGAGTGTGTTCCACTGATGGTTTAATACTGAGGGTCATGTTACCAGGTGAACAGGATAAGTGAGGAGAGTGTGTTCCCCTGATGGTTTAATACACACGGTACATGTTACCAGGTGAACAGTATAAGTGAGGAGAGTGTGTTCCCCTGATGGTTTAATATACACGGGACATGTTACCAGGTGAACAGTATAAGTGAGGAGAGTGAGTTCCGCTGATTGTTTTATATACCCGGGACACGTCAACAGGTGAACAGTATAAGTGAGAAGAGTGTGTTCCCCTGATTGTTTAATACACACGGGACATGTCACCAGGTGAACAGTATAAGTGAGGAGAGTGAGTTCCCCTGATTGTTTTATATACCCTGGACATGTCAACAGGTGAACAGTATAAGTGAGGAGAGTGTGTTCCCCTGATTGTTTAATACACACGGGACATGTCACCAGGTGAACAGTATAAGTAGGCGGAATGTGTTCCCCTGATGGTTTAATATGCACGGGACATGTTACCAGATGAACAGTATAAGTGAGGAGACTGTGTTCCCCTGATGGTTTAATATGCACGGGACATGTTTCCAGCTGAACAGTATAAGTGAGGAGAGTGTGTTCCCCTGATGGTTTCATATGCACGGGTCATGTTTCCAGCTGAACAGTATAAGTGAGGAGAGTGTGTTCCCTTGATGGTTTAATATACACGGGACATGTTACCAGGTGAACAGTATAAGTGAGGAGAGTGAGTTCCCCTGATTGTTTTATATACCCGGGACATGTCAACAGGTGAACAGTATAAGTGAGGAGAGTGTGTTCCCCTGATTGTTTAATACACACGGGACATGTCACCAGGTGAACAGTATAAGTGAGCGGAATGTGTTCCCCTGATGGTTTAATATGCACGGGACATGTCACCAGGTGAACAGTATAAGTGAGGAGACTGAGTTCCCCTGATTGTTTTATATACCCGGGACATGTCAACAGGTGAACAGTATAAGTGAGGAGAGTGTGTTCCCCTGATTGTTTAATACACACGGGACATGTCAACAGGTGAACAGTATAAGTGAGGAGAGTGTGTTCCCCTGATTGTTTAATACACACGGGACATGTCACCAGGTGAACAGTATAAGTGAGCGGAATGTGTTCCCCTGATGGTTTAATATGCACGGGACATGTTACCAGATGAACAGTATAAGTGAGGAGAGAGTGTTCCCCTGATGGTTTAATATGCACGGGACATGTTTCCAGCTGAACAGTATAAGTGAGGAGAGTGTGTTCCCCTGATGGTTTAATATGCACGGGACATGTTTCCAGCTGAACAGTATAAGTGAGGAGAGTGTGTTCCCCTGATGGTTTAATATGCACGGGACATGTTTCCAGCTGAACAGTATAAGTGAGGAGAGTGTGTTCCCCTGATGGTTTAATATGCACGGGACATGTTTCCAGCTGAACAGTATAAATGACGAGAGTGTGTTCCCCTGATGGTTTAATATACACGGGACATGTTACCAGGTGAACAGTATAAGTGAGGAGAGTGTGTTCCCTTGATGGTTTAATATACACGGGACATGTTACCAGGTGAACAGTATAAGTGAGGACAGTGTGTTCCCCTGGTGGTTTAATATACACGGGACATGTTAGCAGGTGAACAGTATAAGTGAGGAGAGTGTGTTCCCCTGCTGGTTTAATATACATGGGACATGTTACCAGGTGAACAGTGTAAGTGAGGAGAGTGTGTTCCCCTGATGGTTTAATATACACGGGACATGTCACCAGGTGAAAAGTTTAAGTGAGGAGAGTGTGTTCCCCTGATGGTTTAATACTGACGGGACATGTTACCAGATGAACAGTATAAGTGAGGAGCTTGTGTTCCCCTGATGGATTAATACTGACGGGACATGTTACCAGATGAACAGTATAAGTGAAGAGCTTGTGTTCCCATGTTGGTTTAATACAGACGGGTCATGTTACCAGATGAACAGTATAAGTGAGGAGAGTGTGTTCCCCTGATGGTTTAATGCACACAGGACATGTTACCAGGTGAACAGTATAAATGAGGAGAGTGTGTTCCTCTGATGGTTTAATACTGAGGGGACATGTTACCAGGTGAACAGTATAAGTGAGGAGAATGTGTTCCCCTGATGGTTTAATACACGCGGGACATGTCACCAGGTGAACAGTATAAGTGAGGAGAGTGTGTTCCCCTGATGGTTTAATATACACAGGACATGTCACCAGGTGAACAGTATAAGTGAGGAGAGTGTGTTCCCCTGATGGTTTAATACACACGGGACATGTCACCAGGTGAACAGTGTAACTGAGGAGAGTGAGTTCCCCTGATGGTTTAATATACACGGTATATGTTACCAGGTGAAAAGTATAAGTGAGGAGAGTGTGTTCCCCTGATGGTTTAATATACACGGGACATGTTACCAGGTGAACAGTATAAGTGAGGAGAGTGTGTTCCCCTGATGGTTTAATATACACGGGACATGTTACCAGGTGAACAGTATAAGTGAGGAGAATGTGTTCCCCTGATGATTTAATACTGACGGGACATGTTACCAGGTGAACAGTATAATTGAGGAGAGAGTGTTCCCCTGATGGTTTAATATCCACGGGACATGTTACCAGGTGAACAGTATAAGTGAGGAGAATGTGCTCCCTTGATGGTTTAATATACACAGGACATGTTACCAGGTGAACAGTATTAGTGAGGAGCTTGTGTTCCCCTGATGGTTTGATATACACGGGACATGTTACCAGGTGAACAGTATAAGTGAGGAGATTGTGTTCCCCTGATGGTTTGATATACACGGGACATGTTACCAGGTGAACAGTATAAGTGAGGAGAGTGTGTTCACCTGATGGTTTGATACTGACGGGACATGTTACCAGATGAACAGTATAAGTGAGGAGCTTGTGTTCCCCTCATGGTTTAATACTGACGGGACATGTTACCAGGTGAACAGTATAAGTGAGGAGAGTGTGTTACCCTGATTGTTTAATACGCACGGGACATATCACAAGGTGAACAGTATAAGTGAGGAGATTGAGTTCCCCTGATTGTTTAATATACCCGGGACATGTCAACATGTGAACAGTATAAGTGAGGAGAGTGTGTTCCCCTGATTGTTTAATACACACGGGACATGTTACCAGATGAACAGGAGAAGTGAGGAGAGTGTGTTCCCCTGAAGGTTTAATATGCACGGGACATGTTACCAGATGAACCGTATAAGTGGGGAGCTTGTGTTCCCCTGATGGTTTAATACTGACGGGACATGTTACCAGATGAACAGTACAAGTGAGGACAGTGTGTACCCCTGATTGTTTAATACACACGGGACATGTCACCAACTGAACTGTATAAGTGAGGAGAGTGTGTTCCCCTGATGGTTTAATGCACACAGGACATGTTACCAGGTGAACAGTATAATTGAGGAGAGTGTGTTCCACTGATGGTTTAATACTGAGGGGACATGTTACCAGGTGAACAGTATAAGTGAGGAGAGTGTGTTCCCCTGATGTTTTAATATACATGGGACATGTTACCAGGTGAACAGTGTAAGTGAGGAGAGTGTGTTCCCCAGTTTGTTTAATATACACGGGACATGATGCCAGGTGAACAGTATAAGTGAGGAGAGTGTGTTCCCCTGATGTTTTAATATACATGGGACATGATGCCAGGTGAACAGTATAAGTGAGGAGAGTGTGTTCCCCTGATGGTTTAATATACACGGGACATGTCACCAGGTGAAAGGTTTAAGTGAGGAGAGTGTGTTCCCCTGAAGCTTTAATATACACGGGACATGTCACCAGGTGAACAGTATAAGTGAGGAGAGTGTGTTCCCCTGATTGTTTAATACACACGGGACATGTCACCAAATGAACTGCATAAGTGAGGAGAGTCTGTTCCCCTGATGATTTAATACACACGGGTCATGTTACCAGATGAACACTCTCAGTGAGTAGAGTGTGTTCCCCTGATGATTTAATATTCACAGGACATGTTACCAGGTGAACAGTATAAGTGAGGAGAATGTGTTCCCCTGATGCTTTAATATACTCAGACATGTTACCAGCTGAACAGTTTAAGTGAGGAGAGGGTGTTCCCCTTATGGTTTAATATACACAGGACATGTTACCAGGTGAACAGTATAAGTGAGGAGAGTGTGTTCCCCTGATGCTTTAATATACACAGTACATGTTACCAGGTGAACAGTATAAGTGAGGAGAGGGTGTTCCCCTTATGGTTTAATATACACAGGACATGTTACCAGGTGAACAGTGTAAGTGAGGAGAATGTGTTCCCCTGATTGTTAAATACGCACGGGATTTGTCACCAAGTGAACTGTATAGGTGAGGAGAATGTGTTCCCCAGATTGTTTATTATACACGGGACATGATGCCAGGTGAACAGTATAAGTGAGGAGAGTGTGTTCCCCTGATGGTTTAATATAAATGGGACATGTTACCAGGTGAAAAGTTTAAGTGCGGAGAGTGTGATCCCCTGATGGTTTAATATACCCGGGACATGTCACCAGGTGAACAGTATAAGTGAGGAGATATTGTTCCCCTGATGGTTTAATACACACGGGACATGTTACCAGATGAACTGTCTCAGTGAGGAGAGTGTGTTCCCCTGATGGTTTAATATACACAGGACATGTTACCAGGTGAACAGTATAAGTGAGGAGAGTGAGTTCCCCTGATGGTTTAATATACGCGGGAAATGTTACCAGATGAACAGTATAAGTGAGGAGAATGTGTTCCCCTGATTGTTTATTATACACGGGACATGTTACCAGGTGAACAGTATAAGTGAGGAGAGTGTGTTCCCCTGATGGTTTAATATACGCGGGAAATGTTACCAGATGAACAGTATAAGTGAGGAGAGTGTGTTCCCCTGATGGTTTAATACACACTGGACATGTTACCAGGTGAACAGTATAAGTGAGGAGAGTGTGTTCCCCTGATGGTTTAATACTGACGGAACATGTTACCAGATGAACAGTATAAGTGAGGAGAGTGTGTTCCCCTGATGGTTTAATATGCATGGGACATGTTACCAGGTGAACAGTATAAGTGAGGATACTGTATTCCCCTGATGGTTCAATATACACGGGACATGTTACCAGGTGAACAGTATATGTGAGGAGAGTGTGTTCCCCTGATGGTTTAATATACACGGGACATGTTACCAGGTGAACAGTATAAGTGAGGAGAGTGTGTTCCCCTGATGGTTTAATACTGACGGAACATGTTACCAGATGAACAGTATAAGTGAGGAGAGTGTGTTCCCCTGATGGTTTAATATACACAGTACATGTTACCAGGTGAACAGTATATGTGAGGAGAGTGTGTTCCCCTCATGGTTTAATATACACGGGACATGTTACCAGGTGAACAGTATATGTGAGGAGAGTGTGTTCCCCTGATGGTTTAATATGCATGGGACATGTTACCAGGTGAACAGTATAAGTGAGGAGAGTGTGTTCCCCTGATGGTTTAATATACACGGGACATGTTACCAGGTGAACAGTATATGTGAGGAGAGTGTGTTCCCCTCATGGTTTAATATACACGGGACATGTAACCAGATGAACAGTATAAGTGAGGAGCTTGTGTTCCCCTGATGGTTTAATAATGCCGGGACATGTTACCAGATGAACAGTATAAGTGAGGAGAGTGTGTTCCCCTGATTGTTTAATACACACGGGACATGTTACCAGGTGAACAGTATAATTGAGGAGAGTGTGTTCCACTGATGGTTTAATACTGAGGGGACATGTTACCAGGTGAACAGTATAAGTGAGGAGATTGTGTTCCCCTGATGGTTTAATATACACAGGACATGTTACCAGGTGAACAGTGTAAGTGAGGAGAATGTGTTCCCCTTGATGGTTTAATATACACAGGACATGATGCCAGGTGAACAGTATAAGTCAGGAGAGAGTGTTCACCTCATTGTTTAATATACACGGGACATGTCACCAGGTGAACAGTATAAGTGAGGAGAATGTGTTCCCCAGATTGTTTAATATACATGGGACATGTTACCAGGCGAACAGTGTAAGTGAGGAGAGTGTGTTCCCCTGATGGTTTAATATACACGGGACATGTCACCAGGTGAAAAGTTTAAGTGAGGAGAGTGTGTTCCCCTGATGGTTTAAAATACACGGGACATGTCACCAGGTGAACAGTATAAGTGAGGAGAGTGTGTTCCCCTGATTGTTTAATACACACGGGACAAGTCACCAAATGAACTGTATGAGTGAGGAGAGTGTGTTCCCCTGATGATTTAATACACACGGGACGTGTTACCAGATGAACAGTATAAGTGAGGAGAGTGTGTTCCCCTGATGATTTAATATACACGGGACATGTTACCAGGTGAACAGTATAAGTGAGGAGAGTGTGTTCCCCTGATGATTTAATATACACGGGACATGTTACCAGGTGAACAGTATAAGTGAGGAGAATGTGTTCCCCAGATTGTATAATATACATGGGACATGTTACCAGGCGAACAGTGTAAGTGAGGAGAGTGTGTTCCCCTGATGATTTAATATACACGGGACATGTTACCAGGTGAACAGTATAAGTGAGGAGAGTGTGTTCGCCTGATGGTTTAATATACACGGGACATGTTACCTGGTGAACAGTATAAGTGAGGAGAGTGTATTCCCCGGATGGTTTAATACACACGGGACATGTCACCAGGTGAACAGTACAAGTGAGGAGAGTGTGTTCCCCTGATGGTTTTATATACACGGACATGTCACCAGGTGAACAGTATAAGTGAGGAGAGTGTGTTGCCCTGATGGTTTAATACACACGGGACATGTTACCAGGTGAACAGTATAAGTGAGGAGAGTGTGTTCCCCTGATTGTTTAATATATATGGGAAATGTTACCAGATGAACAGTATAAGTGAGGAGAGTGTGTTCCCCTGATGATTTAATATACACATGACATGTTACCAGGTGAACAGTATAAGTGAGGAGAGTGTGTTCCCCTGATGGTTTAATATACCCGGTATATGTTACCAGGTGAAAAGTTTAAGTGAGGAGAGAGTGTTCCCCTGATGGTTTAATATACACGGGACATGATGCCAGGTGAACAGTATAAGAGAGGAGAGTGTGTTCCCCTGATTGTTTAATACACACGGGACATGTCACCAGGTGAAAAGTTTAAGTGAGGAGAGTGTGTTCCCCTGATGGTTTAATATACATGGGACATTTTACCAGGTGAACAGTGTAAGTGAGGAGAGTGTGTTCCCCTGATGGTTTTATATACACGGACATGTCACCAGGTGAACAGTATAAGTGAGGAGAGTGTGTTCCCCTGATGGTTTAATATACACGTTACATGTTACCAGGTGAACAGTATATGTGAGGAGAGTGTGTTCCCCTGATGGTTTAATATGCATGGGACATGTTACCAGGTGAACAGTATAAGTGAGGAGAGTGTGTTCCCCTGATGGTTTAATATACACGTTACATGTTACCAGGTGAACAGTATATGTGAGGAGAGTGTGTTCCCCTCATGGTTTAATATACACGGGACATGTTACCAGATGAACAGTATAAGTGAGGAGCTTGTGTTCCCCTGATGGTTTAATACTGCCGGGACATGTTACCAGATGAACAGTATAAGTGAGGAGAGTGTGTTCCCCTGATTGTTTAATACACACGGGACATGTCACCAACTGAACTGTATAAGTGAGGAGAGTGTGTTCCCCTGATGGTTTAATATGCATGGGACATGTTCCCAGGTGAACAGTGTAAGTGAGGAGAGTGTGTTCCCCTGATTGTTTAATACACACGGGACATGTTGCCAGGTGAACAGTATAAGTGAGGAGAGTGTGTTCACCTGATGGTTTAATATACACGGCACATGTTACCAGGTGAACAGTATAAGTGAGGAGAGTGTGTTCCCCTGATGGTTTAATATACACGGGACATGTTACCAGGTGAACAGTATAAGTGAGGAGAGTGTGTTCCCCTGATGGTTTAATATACACAGGACATGATGCCAGGTGAACAGTATAAGTGAGGAGAGTGTGTTCCCCTGATGGTTTAATATACACGTTACATGTTACCAGGTGAACAGTATATGTGAGGAGAGTGTGTTCCCCTGATGGTTTAATATGCATGGGACATGTTACCAGGTGAACAGTATAAGTGAGGAGAGTGTGTTCCCCTGATGGTTTAATATACACGTTACATGTTACCAGGTGAACAGTATATGTGAGGAGAGTGTGTTCCCCTCATGGTTTAATATACACGGGACATGTTACCAGATGAACAGTATAAGTGAGGAGCTTGTGTTCCCCTGATGGTTTAATACTGCCGGGACATGTTACCAGATGAACAGTATAAGTGAGGAGAGTGTGTTCCCCTGATTGTTTAATACACACGGGACATGTCACCAACTGAACTCTATAAGTGAGGAGAGTGTGTTCCCCTGATGGTTTAATATGCATGGGACATGTTCCCAGGTGAACAGTGTAAGTGAGGAGAGTGTGTTCCCCTGATTGTTTAATACACACGGGACATGTTGCCAGGTGAACAGTATAAGTGAGGAGAGTGTGTTCACCTGATGGTTTAATATACACGGCACATGTTACCAGGTGAACAGTATAAGTGAGGAGAGTGTGTTCCCCTGATGGTTTAATATACACGGGACATGTCACCAGGTGAACAGTATAAGTGAGGAGAATGTGTTCCCCAGAATGTTTAATATACATGGGACATGTTACCAGGTGAACAGTGTAAGTGAGGAGAGTGTGTTCCCCTGATGGTTTAATATACACGGGACATGTCACCAGGTGAAAAGTTTAAGTGAGGAGAGTGTGTTCCCCTGATGGTTTAAAATACTCGGGACATGTCACCAGATGAACAGTATAAGAGAGGAGAGTGTGTTCCCCTGATTGTTTAATACACACGGGACAAGTCACCAAATGAACTGTATGAGTGAGGAGAGTGTGTTCCCCTGATGATTTAATACACACGGGACATGTTACCAGATGAACACTCTCAGTGAGGTGAGTGTGTTCCCCTGATGATTTAATATACACATGACATGTTACCAGGTGAACAGTATAAGTGAGGACAGTGTGTTCCCCTGATGGTTTAATACACACGGGACATGTCACCAGGTGAAAAGTTTAAGTGAGGAGAGTGTGTTCCCCTGATGGTTTAATATACACGGGACATGTCACCAGATGAACAGTATAAGAGAGGAGAGTGTGTTCCTTTGATTGTTTAATACACACGGGACAAGTCACCAAATGAACTGTATGAGTGAGGAGATTGTGTTCCCCTGATGATTTAGTATACACGATACATGTTACCAGGTGAACAGTATAAGTGAGGAGAGTGTGTTCCCCTGATGGTTTAATATACACGGGACATGTTACCAGGTGAACAGTATAAGTGAGGAGAGTGTATTCCCCGGATGGTTTAATACACACGGGACATGTCACCTGGTGAACAGTACAAGTGAGGAGAGTGTGTTCGCCTGATGATTTAATATACACGGTACATGTTACCAGGTGAACAGTATAAGTGAGGAGAGTGTGTTCCCCTGATGGTTTAATATACACGGGACATGTTACCTGGTGAACAGTATAAGTGAGGAGAGTGTATTCCCCGGATGGTTTAATATACACGGGACATGTTACCAGGTGAACAGTATAAGTGAGGAGATTGTGTTCCCCTGATGGTTTAATATACACAGGACATGATGCCAGGTGAACAGAATAAGTGAGGAGAGTGTGTTCCCCTGATTGTTTAATATACACGGGACATGTCACCAGGTGAACAGTATAAGTGAGGAGAATGTGTTCCCCAGAATGTTTAATATACATGGGACATGTTACCAGGTGAACAGTGTAAGTGAGGAGAGTGTGTTCCCCTGATGGTTTAATATACACGGGACATGTCACCAGGTGAAAAGTTTAAGTGAGGAGAGTGTGTTCCCCTGATGGTTTAAAATACACGGGACATGTCACCAGATGAACAGTATAAGAGAGGAGAGTGTGTTCCCCTGATTGTTTAATACACACGGGACAAGTCACCAAATGAACTGTATGAGTGAGGAGAGTGTGTTCCCCTGATGATTTAATACACACGGGACATGTTACCAGATGAACACTCTCAGTGAGGTGAGTGTGTTCCCCTGATGATTTAATATACACATGACATGTTACCAGGTGAACAGTATAAGTGAGGAGACTGTGTTCCCCTGATGGTTTAATACACACGGGACATGTCACCAGGTGAAAAGTTTAAGTGAGGAGAGTGTGTTCCCCTGATGGTTTAATATACACGGGACATGTCACCAGATGAACAGTATAAGAGAGGAGAGTGTGTTCCCCTGATTGTTTAATACACACGGGACAAGTCACTAAATGAACTGTATGAGTGAGGAGATTGTGTTCCCCTGATGATTTAATATACACGGTACATGTTACCAGGTGAACAGTATAAGAGAGGAGAGTGTGTTCCCCTGATGGTTTAATATACACGGGACATGTTACCTTGTGAACAGTATAAGTGAGGAGAGTGTATTCCCCGGATGGTTTAATACACACGGGACATGTCACCTGGTGAACAGTACAAGTGAGGAGAGTGTGTTCCCCTGATGGTTTTATATACACGGACATGTCACCAGGTGAAAAGTTTAAGTGAGGAGAGTGTGTTCCCCTGATGGTTTAAAATACACGGGACATGTCACCAGATGAACAGTATAAGAGAGGAGAGTGTGTTCCCCTGATTGTTTAATAAACACGGGACAAGTCACCAAATGAACTGTATGAGTGAGGAGATTGTGTTCCCCTGATGATTTAATATACACGGTACATGTTACCAGGTGAACAGTATAAGTGAGGAGAGTGTGTTCCCCTGATGGGTTAATATACACGGGACATGTTACCTGGTGAACAGTATAAGTGAGGAGAGTGTATTCCCCGGATGGTTTAATACACACGGGACATGTCACCTGGTGAACAGTACAAGTGAGGAGAGTGTGTTCCCCTGATTGTTTAATATACATGGGAAATGTTACCAGATGAACAGTATAAGTGAGGAGAGTGTGTTCCCCTGATTGTTAAATAAGCACGGGACTTGTCACCAAGTGAACTGTATAAGTGAGGAGAATGTGTTCCCCAGATTGTTTATTATACACGGGACATGATGCCAGGTGAACAGTATAAGTGAGGAGAGTGTGTTCCCCTGATGATTTAATATACGTGGGACATGTTACCAGGTGAAAAGTTTAAGTGAGGAGAGTCTGTTCCCCTTATGGTTTAATACACACGGGACATGTTACCAGATGAACTCTCTCAGTGAGGAGAGTGTGTTCCCCTGATGGTTTAATATACGTGGGACATGTTACCAGGTGAAAAGTTTAAGTGAGGAGAGTGTGTTCCCCTGATGGTTTAATATACCCGGGACATGTCACCAGGTGAACAGTATAAGTGAGGAGAGATTGTTCCCCTGATGGTTTAATACACACGGGAAATGTTACCAGATGAACAGTATAAGTGAGGAGAATGTGTTCCCCTGATGGTTTAATACACACGGGACATGTTACCAGGTGAACAGTATAAGTGAGGAGAGTGTGTTCCCCTGATGGTTTAATACTGACGGAACATGTTACCAGATGAACAGTATAAGTGAGGAGAGTGTGTTCCCCTGATGGTTTAATACTGACGGAACATGTTACCAGATGAACAGTATAAGTGAGGAGAGTGTGTTCCCCTGATGGTTTAATATGCATGGGACATGTTACCAGGTGAACAGTATATGTGAGGAGAGTGTGTTCCCCTCATGGTTTAATATACACGGAACATGTTACCAGATGAACAGTATAAGTGAGGAGCTTGTGTTCCCCTGATGGTTTAATACTGCCGGGACATGTTACCAGATGAACAGTATAAGTGAGGAGAGGGTGTTCCCCTGATTGTTTAATACACACGGGACATGTCACCAACTGAACTGTATAAGTGAGGAGAGTGTGTTCCCCTGATGGTTTAATATGCATGGGACATGTTACCAGGTGAACAGTGTAAGTGAGGAGAGTGTGTTCCCCTGATTGTTTAATACACACGGGACATGTTGCCAGGTGAACAGTATAAGTGAGGAGAGTGTGTTCACCTGATGGTTTAATATACACGGCACATGTTACCAGGTGAACAGTATAAGTGAGGAGAGTGTGTTCCCCTGATGGTTTAATATACACGGGACATGTTACCAGGTGAACAGTATAAGTGAGGAGAGTGTGTTCCCCTGATGGTTTAATATACACAGGACATGATGCCAGGTGAACAGTATAAGTGAGGAGAGTGTGTTCCCCTGATTGTTTAATATACACGGGACATGTCACCAGGTGAACAGTATAAGTGAGGAGAATGTGTTCCCCAGATTGTTTAATATACATGGGACATGTTACCAGGTGAACAGTGTAAGTGAGGAGAGTGTGTTCCCCTGATGGTTTAATATACACGGGACATGTCACCAGGTGAAAAGTTTAAGTGAGGAGAGTGTGTTCCCCTGATGGTTTAAAATACACAGGACATGTCACCAGATGAACAGTATAAGAGAGGAGAGTGTGTTCCCCTGATTGTTTAATACACACGGGACAAGTCACCAAATGAACTGTATGAGTGAGGAGAGTGTGTTCCCCTGATGATTTAATACACACGGGACATGTTACCAGATGAACACTCTCAGTGAGGAGAGTGTGTTCCACTGATGGTTTAATATACACGGGACATGATGCCAGGTGAACAGTATAAGAGAGGAGAGTGTGTTCCCCTGATTGTTTAATACACACGGGACATGTCACCAGGTGAAAAGTTTAAGTGAGGAGAGTGTGTTCCCCTGATGGTTTAAAATACACGGGACATGTCACCAGGTGAACAGTATAAGTGAGGAGAGTGTGTTCCCCTGATGGTTTAATATACACGGGACATGTCACCAGGTGAAAAGTTTAAGTGAGGAGAGTGTGTTCCCCTGATGGTTTAAAATACACGGGACATGTCACCAGATGAACAGTATAAGAGAGGAGAGTTTGTTCCCCTGATTGTTTAATACACACGGGACATGTCACCAGGTGAACAGTATAAGTGAGGAGAGTGTATTGCCCTGATGGTTTAATACACACGGGACATGTTACCAGATGAACACTCTCAGTGAGGAGAGTGTGTTCCCCTGATGGTTTAATATACACAGGGCATGTTACCAGGAGAACAGTAAAAGTGAGGAGAGTGTGTTCCCCTGATGGTTTAATACACACGGGACATGTTACCAGGTGAACAGTATAAGTGAGGAGAGTGTGTTCCCCTGATGGTTTAATATACACGGTACATGTTACCAGGTGAACAGTATATGTGAGGAGAGTGTGTTCCCCTCATGGTTTAATATACACGGGACATGTTACCAGATGAACAGTATAAGTGAGGAGCTTGTGTTCACCTGATGGTTTAATACTGCCGGGACATGTTACCAGATGAACAGTATAAGTGAGGAAAGTGTGTTCCCCTGATTGTTTAATACTGCCGGGAAATGTTACCAGATGAACAGTATAAGTGAGGAGAGTGTGTTCCCCTGATTGTTTAATACTGCCGGGACATGTTACCAGATGAACAGTATAAGTGAGGAGAGTGTGTTCCCCTGATTGTTTAATACTGCCGGGACATGTTACCAGATGAACAGTATAAGTGAGGAGAGTGTGTTCCCCTGATTGTTTAATACACACGGGACATTTTACCAGATGAACAGTATAAGTGTGGAGAGTGTGTTCCCCTGATGGTTTAATATACACAGGACATGTTACCAGGTGAACAGTATAAGTGAGGAGAGTGTGTTCCACTGATTGTTTAATACACACGGGACATTTTACCAGATGAACAGTATAAGTGAGGAGAGTGTGTTCCCCTGATGGTTTAATATACACAGGACATGTTACCAGGTGAACAGTATAAGTGAGGAGAGTGTGTTCCCCTGATGGTTTAATATACACAGGACATGTTACCAGATGAACAGTGTAAGTGAGGAGAGTGTGTTCCCCTGATGGTTTAATATACACGGTACATGTTACCAGGTGAACAGTATATGTGAGGAGAGTGTGTTCCCCTCATGGTTTAATATACACGGGACATGTTACCAGATGAACAGTATAAGTGAGGAGAGTGTGTTCCCCTGATTGTTTAATACTGCCAGGTCATGTTACCAGATGAACAGTATAAGTGAGGAGAGTGTGTTCCCCTGATTGTTTAATACTGACGGGACATGTTACCAGATGAACAGTATAAGTGAGGAGAGTGTGTTCCTCTGATTGTTTAATACTGCCGGGACATGTTACCAGATGAACAGTATAAGTGAGGAGAGTGTGTTCCCCTGATTGTTTAATACACACGGGACATTTTACCAGATGAACAGTATAAGTGTGGAGAGTGTGTTCCCCTGATGGTTTAATATACACAGGACATGTTACCAGGTGAACAGTATAAGTGAGGAGAGTGTGTTCCCCTGATGGTTTAATATACACAGGACATGTTACCAGATGAACAGTGTAAGTGAGGAGAGTGTGTTCCCCTGATGGTTTAATATACACGGGACATGTTACCAGGTGAACAGTGTAAGTGAGGAGAATGTGTTCCCCTGATGGTTTAATATACACAGGATATGATGCCAGTTGAACAGTATAAGTGAGGAGAATGTGTTCCCCAGATTGTTTAATATACATGGGACATGTTACCAGGTGAACAGTGTAAGTGAGGAGAGTGTGTTCCCCTGATGGTTTAATATACACGGGACATGTTACCAGGTGAACAGTATAAGTGAGGAGAGTGTGTTCCCCTGATGGTTTAAAATACACGGGACATGTCACCAGATGAACAGTATAAGAGAGGAGTGTGTGTTCCCCTGATTGTTTAATACACACGGGACAAGTCACCAAATGAACTGTATGAGTGAGGAGAGTGTGTTCCCCTGATTGTTTAATACACACGGGACAAGTCACCAAATGAACTGTATAAGTGAGAAGAGTGTGTTCCCCTGATGATTTAATATACACGGGACATGATGCCAGGTGAACAGTATAAGTGAGGAGAGTGTGTTCCCCTGATGGTTTAATATACACGGGACATGTCACCAGGTGAAAAGTTTAAGTGAGGAGAGAGTCTTCCCCTGATGGTTTAATATACACGGTACATGTTACCAAGTGTACAGTATAAGTGAGCAGAGTGTGTTCCCCTGATGTTTTAATATACACGGGACATGATGCCAGGTGAATAGTATAAGTGAGGAGAGTGTGTTCCCCTGATGGTTTAATATACATGGGACATGTTACCAGGTGAACAGTGTAAGTGAGGAGAGTGTGTTCCCCAGATGGTTTAAAATACACGGGACATGTCACCAGATGAACAGTATAAGAGAGGAGAGTCTGTTCCCCTGATTGTTTAATACACACGGGACAAGTCACCAAATGAACTGTATGAGTGAGGAGATTGTGTTCCCCTGATGATTTAATATACACGGTAAATGTTACCAGGTGAACAGTATAAGTGAGGAGAGTGTGTTCCCCTGATGGTTTAATATACACGGGACATGTTACCTGGTGAACAGTATAAGTGAGGAGAATATGTTCCCCGGATTGTTTAATACGCACGGGACTTGTCACCAAGTGAACAGTATAAGTGAGGAGAGTGTGTTCCCCTGATGGTTTAATATACATGGGACATGTTACCAGGTGAACAGTGTAAGTGAGGAGAGTGTGTTCCCCTGATGGTTTAATATACACGGGACATGTCACCAGGTGAAAAGTTTAAGTGAGGAGAGTGTGATGCCCTGGTGGTTTAATATACCCGGGACATGTCACCAGGTGAACAGTATAAGTGAGGAGAGTGTATTCCCCTGATGGTTTAATACACACGGGACATGTTACCAGATGAACAGTATAAGTGAGGAGAGTGTGTTCCCCTGATGGTTTAATATACATGGGACATGTTACCAGGTGAACAGTGTAAGTGAGGAGAGTGTGTTCCCCTGATTGTTTAATACGCACGGGACTTGTCACCAAGTGAACATTATAAGTGAGGAGAGTGTGTTCCCCTGATGGTTTAATATACATGGGACATGTTACCAGGTGAACAGTGTAAGTGAGGAGAGTGTGATGCCCTGGTGGTTTAATATAGCCGGGACATGTCACCAGGTGAACAGTATAAGTGAGGAGAGTGTATTCCCCTGATGGTTTAATACACACGGGACATGTTACCACATGAACACTCTCAGTGAGGAGAGTGTGTTCCCCTGATGGTTTAATATACACAGGACATGTTACCAGGTGAACAGTATAAGTGAGGAGAGTGTGTTCCCCTGATGGTTTAATATACACAGGACATGTTACCAGATGAACAGTATAAGTGAGGAGAGTGTGTTCCCCTGATGGTTTAATATACATGGGACATGTTACCAGGTGAACAGTGTAAGTGAGGAGAGTGTGTTCCCCTGATTGTTTAATACACACGGGACATTTAACCAGATGAACAGTATAAGTGAGGAGAGTGTGTTCCCCTGATGGTTTAATATACACAGGACATGTTACCAGGTGAACAGTATAAGTGAGGAGAGTGTGTTCCCCTGATGGTTTAATATACACAGGACATGTTACCAGATGAACAGTGTAAGTGAGGAGAGTGTATTGCCCTGATGGTTTAATACACACGGGACATGTTACCAGATGAACACTCTCAGTGAGGAGAGTGTGTTCCCCTGATGGTTTAATATACACAGGACATGTTACCAGGAGAACAGTAAAAGTGAGGAGAGTGTGTTCCCCTGATGGATTAATACACACGGGACATGTTACCAGGTGAACAGTATAAGTGAGGAGAGTGTGTTCCCCTGATGGTTTAATATACACGGTACATGTTACCAGGTGAACAGTATATGTGAGGAGAGTGTGTTCCCCTCATGGTTTAATATACACGGGACATGTTACCAGATGAACAGTATAAGTGAAGAGCTTGTGTTCCCCTGATGGTTTAATACTGCCGGGACATGTTACCAGATGAACAGTATAAGTGAGTAGAGTGTGTTCCCCTGATTGTTTAATACTGCCGGGACATGTTACCAGATGAACAGTATAAGTGAGGAGAGTGTGTTCCCCTGATTGTTTAATACTGCCGGGACATGTTACCAGATGAACAGTATAAGTGAGGAGAGTGTGTTCCCCTGATTGTTTAATACTGCCGGGACATGTTACCAGATGAACAGTATAAGTGAGGAGAGTGTGTTCCCCTGATTGTTTAATACACACGGGACATTTTACCAGATGAACAGTATAAGTGAGGAGAGTGTGTTCCCCTGATGGTTTAATATACACAGGACATGTTACCAGGTGAAAAGTGTAAGTGAGGAGAATGTGTTCCCCTGATGGTTTAATATACACAGGATATGATGCCAGGTGAACAGTATAAGTGAGGAGAGTGTGTTCCCCTGATTGTTTAATATACACGGGACATGTCACCAGGTGAACAGTATAAGTGAGGAGAATGTGTTCCCCAGATTGTTTAATATACATGGGACATGTTACCAGGTGAACAGTGTAAGTGAGGAGAGTGTGTTCCCCTGATGGTTTAATATACACGGGACATGTCACCAGGTGAAAAGTTTAAGTGAGGAGAGTGTGTTCCCCTGATGGTTTAAAATACACGGGACATGTCACCAGATGAACAGTATAAGAGAGGAGAGTGTGTTCCCCTGATTGTTTAATACACACGGGACAAGTCACCCAATGAACTGTATGAGTGAGGAGGGTGTGTTCCCCTGATGATTTAATACACATGGGACATGTTACCAGATGAACAATCTCAGTGAGGAGAGTGTGTTCCCCTGATGATTTAATATACACGGGACATGATGCCAGGTGAACAGTATAAGTGAGGAGAGTGTGTTCCCCTAATGGTTTAATATACACGGGACATGTCACCAGGTGAAAAGTTTAAGTGAGGAGAGAGTGTTCCCCTGATGGTTTAATATACACGGTACATGTTACCAGGTGAACAGCATAAGTGAGCAGAGTGTGTTCCCCTGATGTTTTAATATACACGGGACATGATGCCAGGTGAACAGTATAAGTGAGGAGAGTGTGTTCCCCTGATGGTTTAATATACATGGGACATGTTACCAGGTGAACAGTGTAAGTGAGGAGAGTGTGTTCCCCTGATGGTTTAAAATACACGGGACATGTCACCAGATGAACAGTATAAGAGAGGAGAGTCTGTTCCCCTGATTGTTTAATACACACGGGACAAGTCACCAAATGAACTGTATGAGTGAGGAGATTGTGTTCCCCTGATGATTTAATATACACGGTAAATGTTACCAGGTGAACAGTATAAGTGAGGAAAGTGTGTTCCCCTGATGGTTTAATATACACGGGACATGTTACCTGGTGAACAGTATAAGTGAGGAGAGTGTATTCCCCGGATGGTTTAATATACACGCGACATGTTACCAGGTGAACAGTATAAGTGAGGAGAATATGTTCCCCGGATTGTTTAATACGCACGGGACTTGTCACCAAGTGAACAGTATAAGTGAGGAGAGTGTGTTCCCCTGATGGTTTAATATACATGGGACATGTTACCAGGTGAACAGTGTAAGTGAGGAGAGTGTGTTCCCCTGATGGTTTAATATACAAGGGACATGTCACCAGGTGAAAAGTTTAAGTGAGGAGAGTGTGATGCCCTGGTGGTTTAATATACCCGGGACATGTCACCAGGTGAACAGTATAAGTGAGGAGAGTGTATTCCCCTGATGGTTTAATACACACGGGACATGTTACCAGATGAACACTCTCAGTGAGGAGAGTGTGTTCCCCTGATGGTTTAATATACACAGGACATGTTACCAGGTGAACAGTATAAGTGAGGAGAGTGTGTTCCCCTGATGGTTTAATATACACAGGACATGTTACCAGATGAACAGTATAAGTGAGGAGAGTGTGTTCCCCTGATGGTTTAATATACATGGGACATGTTACCAGGTGAACAGTGTAAGTGAGGAGAGTGTGTTCCCCTGATTGTTTAATACGCACGGGACTTGTCACCAAGTGAACAGTATAAGTGAGGAGAGTGTGTTCCCCTGATGGTTTAATATACATGGGACATGTTACCAGGTGAACAGTGTAAGTGAGGAGAGTGTGATGCCCTTGTGGTTTAATATACCCGGGACATGTCACCAGGTGAACAGTATAAGTGAAGAGAGTGTATTCCTCTGATGGTTTAATACACACGGGACATGTTACCAGATGAACACTCTCAGTGAGGAGAGTGTGTTCCCCTGATGGTTTAATATACACATGACATGTTACCAGGTGAACAGTATAAGTGAGGAGAGTGTGTTCCCCTGATGGTTTAATATACACGGGACATGTTACCAGGTGAACAGTATAAGTGAGGAGAGTGTGTTCCCCTGATGGTTTAATATACATGGGACATGTTACCAGGTGAACAGTGTAAGTGAGGAGAGTGTGTTCCCCTGATTGTTTAATACACACGGGACATTTTACCAGATGAACAGTATAAGTGAGGAGAGTGTGTTCCCCTGATGGTTTAATATACACAGGACATGTTACCAGGTGAACAGTATAAGTGAGGAGAGTGTGTTCCCCTGATGGTTTAATATACACAGGACATGTTACCAGATGAACAGTGTAAGTGAGGAGAGTGTGTTCCCCTGATGGTTTAATATACACGGGACATGTTACCAGGTGAACAGTGTAAGTGAGGAGAATGTGTTCCCCTGATGGTTTAATATACACCGGATATGATGCCAGGTGAACAGTGTAAGTGAGGAGAGTGTGTTCCCCTGATTGTTTAATATACATGGGACATGTTACCAGGTGAACAGTGTAAGTGAGGAGAGTGTGTTCCCCTGATTGTTTAATACACACGGGACATGTCACCAGGTGAAAAGTTTAAGTGAGGAGAGTGTGTTCCCCTGATGGTTTAAAATACACAGGACATGTTACCAGGTGAAAAGTTTAAGTGAGGAGAGTGTGTTCCCCTGATGGTTTAAAATACACGGGACATGTCACCAGATGAACAGTATAAGAGAGGAGAGTGTGTTCCCCGATTGTTTAATACACACGGGACAAGTCACCAAATGAACTGTATGAGTGAGGAGATTGTGTTCCCCTGATGATTTAATATACACGGTACATGTTACCAGGTGAACAGTATAAGTGAGGAGAGTGTGTTCCCCTGATGGTTTAATATACACGGGACATGTTACCTGGTGAACAGTATAAGTGAGGAGAGTGTATTCCCCGGATGGTTTAATATACACGCGACATGTTACCAGGTGAACAGTATAAGTGAGGAGAATATGTTCCCCGGATTGTTTAATACGCACGGGACCTGTCACCAAGTGAACAGTATAAGTGAGGAGAGTGTGTTCCCCTGATGGTTTAATATACATGGGACATGTTACCAGGTGAACAGTGTAAGTGAGGAGAGTGTGTTCCCCTGATGGTTTAATATACACGGGACATGTCACCAGGTGAAAAGTTTAAGTGAGGAGAGTGTGATGCCCTGGTGGTTTAATATACCCGGGACATGTCACCAGGTGAACAGTATAAGTGAGGAGAGTGTATTCCCCTGATGGTTTAATACACACGGGACATGTTACCAGATGAACACTCTCAGTGAGGAGAGTGTGTTCCCCTGATGGTTTAATATACACAGGACATGTTACCAGGTGAACAGTATAAGTGAGGAGAGTGTGTTCCCCTGATGGTTTAATATACACAGGACATGTTACCAGATGAACAGTATAAGTGAGGAGAGTGTGTTCCCCTGATGGTTTAATATACATGGGACATGTTACCAGGTGAACAGTGTAAGTGAGGAGAGTGTGTTCCCCTGATGGTTTAATATACATGGGACATGTTACCAGGTGAACAGTGTAAGTGAGGAGAGTGTGATGCCCTGGTGGTTTAATATACCCGGGACATGTCACCAGGTGAACAGTATAAGTGAGGAGAGTGTATTCCCCTGATGGTTTAATACACACGGGACATGTTACCAGATGAACACTCTCAGTGAGGAGAGTGTGTTCCCCTGATGGTTTAATATACACAGGATTGTTACCAGGTGAACAGTATAAGTGAGGAGAGTGTGTTCCCCTGATTGTTTAATATACACAGGACATGTTACCAGGTGAACAGTATAAGTGAGGAGAGTGTGTTCCCCTGATGGTTTAATATACACAGGACATGTTACCAGGTGAACAGTATAAGTGAGGAGAGTGTGTTCCCCTGATTGTTTAATATACACAGGACATGTTACCAGATGAACAGTATAAGTGAGGAGAGTGTGTTCCCCTGATGGTTTAATATACATGGGACATGTTACCAGGTGAACAGTGTAAGTGAGGAGAGTGTGTTCCCCTGATTGTTTAATACACACGGGACATTTTACCAGATGAACAGTATAAGTGAGGAGAGTGTGTTCCCCTGATGGTTTAATATACACAGGACATGTTACCAGGTGAACAGTATAAGTGAGGAGAGTGTGTTCCCCTGATGGTTTAATATACACAGGACATGTTACCAGATGAACAGTGTAAGTGAGGAGAGTGTGTTCCCCTGATGGTTTAATATACACGGGACATGTTACCAGGTGAACAGTGTAAGTGAGGAGAGTGTGTTCCCCTGATGGTTTAATATACACGGGACATGTCACCAGGTGAAAAGTTTAAGTGAGGAGAGTGTGTTCCCCTGATGGTTTAAAATACACGGGACATGTCACCAGCTGAACAGTATAAGAGAGGAGAGTGTGTTCCCCTGATTGTTTAATACACACGGGACAAGTCACCAAATGAACTGTATGAGTGAGGAGAGTGTGTTCCCCTGATTGTTTAATATACACGGGACATGTCACCAGGTGAACAGTATAAGTGAGGAGAATGTGTTCCCCAGATTGTTTAATATACATGGGACATGTTACCAGGTGAACAGTGTAAGTGAGGAGAGTGTGTTCCCCTGATGGTTTAATATACACGGGACATGTCACCAGGTGAAAAGTTTAAGTGAGGAGAGTGTGTTCCCCTGATGGTTTAATATACACGGTACATGTTACCAGGTGAACAGTATAAGTGAGGAGAGTGTGTTCCCCTGATGTTTTAATATACACGGGACATGATGCCAGGTGAACAGTATAAGTGAGGAGAGTGTGTTCCCCTGATGGTTTAATATACATGGGACATGTTACCAGGTGAACAGTGTAAGTGAGGAGAGTGTGTTCCCCTGATGGTTTAAAATACACGGGACATGTCACCAGATGAACAGTATAAGAGAGGAGAGTGTGTTCCCCAGATTGTTTAATACACACGGGACATGTCACCAGGTGAAAAGTTTAAGTGAGGAGAGTGTGTTCCCCTGATGGTTTAAAATACACGGGACATGTCACCAGATGAACAGTATAAGTGAGGAGAGTGTGTTCCCCTGATTGTTTAATACACACGGGACATGTCACCAGGTGAAAAGTTTAAGTGAGGAGAGTGTGTTCCCCTGATGGTTTAAAATACACGGGACATGTCACCAGGTGAACAGTATAAGTGAGGAGAGAGTGTTCCCCTGATGGTTTAATATACACGGGACATGTCACCAGGTGAAAAGATTAAGTGAGGAGAGTGTGTTCCCCTGATGGTTTAAAATACACGGGACCTGTCACCAGATGAACAGTATAAGAGAGGAGAGAGTGTTCCCCTGATTGTTTAATACACACGGGACAAGTCACCAAATGAACTGTATGAGTGAGGAGATTGTGTTCCCCTGATGATTTAATATACACGGTACATGTTACCAGGTGAACAGTATAAGTGAGGAGAGTGTGTTCCACTGATGGTTTAATATACACGGGACATGTTACCTGGTGAACAGTATAAGTGAGGAGAGTGTATTCCCCGGATGGTTTAATATACACGCGACATGTTACCAGGTGAACAGTATAAGTGAGGAGAATATGTTCCCCGGATTGTTTAATACGCACGGGACTTGTCACCAAGTGAACAGTATAAGTGAGGAGAGTGTGTTCCCCTGATGGTTTAATATACATGGGACATGTTACCAGGTGAACAGTGTAAGTGAGGAGAGTGTGTTCCCCTGATGGTTTAATATACACGGGACATGTCACCAGGTGAAAAGTTTAAGTGAGGAGAGTGTGATGCCCTGGTGTTTTAATATACCCGGGACATGTCACCAGGTGAACAGTATAAGTGAGGAGAGTGTATTCCCCTGATGGTTTAATACACACGGGACATGTTACCAGATGAACACTCTCAGTGAGGAGAGTGTGTTCCCCTGATTGTTTAATATACACAGGACATGTTACCAGGTGAACAGTATAAGTGAGGAGAGTGTGTTCCCCTGATGGTTTAATACACACGGGACATGTTACCAGATGAACACTCTCAGTGAGGAGAGTGTGTTCCCCTGATTGTTTAATATACACAGGACATGTTACCAGATGAACAGTATAAGTGAGGAGAGTGTGTTCCCCTGATGGTTTAATATACATGGGACATGTTACCAGGTGAACAGTGTAAGTGAGGAGAGTGTGTTCCCCTGATTGTTTAATACACATGGGACATTTTACCAGATGAACAGTATAAGTGAGGAGAGTGTGTTCCCCTGATGGTTTAATATACACGGGACATGTTACCAGATGAACAGTATAAGTGAGGAGAGTGTGTTCCCCTGATGGTTGAATATACACGGGACATGTTAACAGATGAACAGTATAAGTGAGGAGAGTGTGTTCCCCAGATTGTTTAATATACATGGGACATGTTACCAGGTGAACAGTGCAAGTGAGGAGAGTTTGTTCCCCTGATGGTTTAAAATACACGGGACATGTCACCAGATGAACAGTATAAGAGAGGAGAGTGTGTTCCCCTGATTGTTTAATACACACGGGACAAGTCACCAAATGAACTGTATGAGTGAGGAGAGTGTGTTCCCCTGATGATTTAATACACACGGGATATGTTACCAGATGAACACTCTCAGTGAGGATAGTGTGTTCCCCTGATGATTTAATATACACATGACATGTTACCAGGTGAACAGTATAAGTGAGGAGAGAGTGTTCCCCTGATGGTTTAATATACCCGGTACATGTTACCAGGTGAACAGTATAAGTGAGGAGAGTGTGTTCCCCTGATGGTTTAATATACACGGGACATGATGCCAGGTGAACAGTATAAGTGAGGAGAGTGTGTTCCCTGATGGTTTAATATACACGGGACATGTCACCAGGTGAAAAGTTTAAGTGAGGAGAGAGTGTTCCCCTGATGGTTTAATATACACGGGACATGTTACCAGGTGAACAGTGTAAGTGAGGAGAGTGTGTTCCCCTGATTGTTTAATACACACGGGACATTTTACCAGATGAACAGTATAAGTGAGGAGAGTGTGTTCCCCTGATGGTTTAATATACACGGGACATGTTACCAGATGAACAGTTTAAGTGAGGAGAGTGTGTTCCCCTGATGGTTGAATATACACGGGACATGTTACCAGATGAACAGTTTAAGTGAGGAGAGTGTGTTCCCCTGATGGTTGAATATACACGGGACATGTTACCAGATGAACAGTTTAAGTGAGGAGAGTGTGTTCCCCTGATTGTTTAATATGCATGGGAAATGTTACCAGATGAACAGTATAAGTGAGGAGAGTGTGTTCCCCTGATTGTTTAATATACACGGGAAATGTTACCAGGTGAACAGTATATGTGAGGAGAGTGTGTTCCCCTGATGGTTTAATACACACGGGACATTTCACCAGGTGAACAGTATAAGTGAGGAGAGTGTGTTCCCCTGATTGTTTGATATACACGGGAAATGTTACCAGATGAACAGTATAAGTGAGGAGGGTGTGTTTCCCTGATGGTTTAATACAAACGGGACATGATTCCGGTCGAACAGTTTAAGTGAGGAGAGTGTGTTCCCCTGATGGTTTCATATACACGGGACATGTGACCAGGTGAACAGTATAATTGAGGAGAGTGTGTTCCCCTGATGGTTTAATGCACATGGGACATGTTACCAGGTGAACAGTGTAAGTGAGGAGAGTGTGTTCCCCTGATTGTTTAATAAACACGGGACATGTTACCGGGTGAACAGTATAAGTGAGGATAGTGTGTTCCCCTGATTGTTTAATATACACGGGAAATGTTACTAGGTGAACAGTATAAGTGAGGAGAGTGTGTTCCTCTGATTGCTTAATATACATGGGAAATGTTACCAGATGAACAGTATATGTGAGGAGAGTGTGTTCCCCTGATGGTTTAATACACACGGGACATGATTCCGGTCGAACAGTTTAAGTGAGGAGAGTGTGTTCCCCTGATGGTTTCATATACACGGGACATGTGACCAGGTGAACAGTATAATTGAGGAGAGTGTGTTCCCCTGATGGTTTAATGCACATGGGACATGTTACCAGGTGAACAGTATAAGTGAGGAGAGTGTGATCCCCTGATTGTTTAATAAACACGGGACATGTTACCAGGTGAACAGTATAAGTGAGGAGAGTGTGTTCCCCTGATGGTTTTATATACACGGACATGTCACCAGGTGAACAGTATAAGTGAGGAGAGTGTTTTCCCCTGATGGTTTAATACACAATGGACATGTTACCAGGTGAACAGTATAAGTGAGGAGAGTGTGTTCCCCTGATTGTTTAATAAACACGGGACATGTTACCACGTGAACAGTATAAGTGAGGAGAGTGTGTTCCCCTGATGGTTTAATATACAGGGGACATGTTTCCAGGCGAACAGTATAAGTGAGGAGAGTGTGTTCCCCTGAGTGTTTAATATACACGGGACATGTTACCAGGTGAACAGTATAAGTGAGGAGAGTGTGTTCCCTTGATAGTTTAATATACACGGGACATGTTACCAGAAGAACAGTATAAGTGAGGAGAGTGTGTTCCCCTGATGGTTTTTTACGCAAGGGACGTGTTACCAGATGAACAGTATAAGTGAGGAGAGTGTGTTCCCCTGATGGTTTTTTACGCAAGGGACATGTTACCAGGTGAAGAGTATAAGTGAGGAGAGTATGTTCCCCTGATGGTTTAATATACACGGGACATGTTTCCAGGCGAACAGTATAAGTGAGGAGAGTGTGTTCCCCTGATTGTTTAATGCAAAGGGACATGTTACCAGGTAAACAGTATAAGTGAGGAGAGTGTGTTCCCCTGATGGTTCAATACACACGGGACATGTCACCAGGTGAACAGTGTAAGTGAGGAGAGTGTGTTCCCCTGATGGTTTTTTACGCAAGGGACGTGTTACCAGGTGAACAGTATAAGTGAGGAGAGTGTGTTCCCCTGATGGTTTTTTACGCAAGGGACATGTTACCAGGTGAACAGTATAAGTGAGGAGAGTGTGTTCCCCTCATTGTTTAATACACACGGGACATGTTACCAGGTGAACAGTATAAGTGAGGAGAGTGTGTTCCCCAGATTGTTTAATATACATGGGACATGTTACCAGGTGAACAGTGTAAGTGAGGAGAGTTTGTTCCCCTGATGGTTTAAAATACACGGGACATGTCACCAGATGAACAGTATAAGAGAGGAGAGTGTGTTCCCCTGATTGTTTAATACACACGGGACATGTTAGCAGTTGAAAAGATTAAGTGAGGAGACTTTGTTCCCCTGATGGTTTAATATACATGGGACATGTTACCAGGTGACAAGTGTAAGTGAGGAGAGTGTGTTCCCCTGATGGTTTAATACACACGGGAAATGTTACCAGATGAACAGTATAAGTGAGGAGAGTGTGTTCCCCTGATGGTTTAATATACACGGGACATGTTACCAGATGAACAGTATAAGTGAGGAGAGTGTGTTCCCCTGATTGTTTAATATACACGGGATATGTAACCAGGTGAACAGTATAAGTGAGGAGAGTGTGTTCCCCTGATGGTTTAATACTGACGGGAAATGTTACAAGATGAACAGTATAAGTGAGGAGAGTGTGTTCCCCTGATGGTTTAATACACACGGGAAATGTTACCAGATGAACAGTATAAGTGAGGAGAGTGTGTTCCCCTGATGGTTTAATATACACGGGACATGTTACCAGATGAACAGTATAAGTGAGGAGAGTGTGTTCCCCTGATTGTTTAATATACACGGGATATGTAACCAGGTGAACAGGATAAGTGAGGAGAGTTTGTTCCCCTGATGGTTTAATACGCAATGGACATGTCACCAAGTGAACTGTATAAGTGAGGAGAGTGTGTTCCCCTGATTGTTTAATACACACGGGACATGTTACCAGATGAACAGTATAAGTGAGGAGAGTGTGTTCCACTGATTGTTTAATAAACACGGGACATGTTACCAGGTGAACAGTATAAGTGAGGAGAGTGTGTTCCCCTGATGGTTTTATATACACGGACATGTCACCAGGTGAACAGTATAAGTGAGGAGAGTGTGTTCCCCTGATGGTTTAATACACACGGGAAATGTTACGAGATGAACACTATAAGTGAGGAGAGTGTGTTCCCCTGATAGTTTAATATACACGGGACATGTTACCAGATGAACAGTATAAGTGAGGAGAGTGTGTTCCCCTGATGGTTTTTTACGCAAGGGACGTGTTACCAGGTGAACAGCATAAGTGAGGAGTCTGTGTTCCCCTGATGGTTTAATACTGACGGGACATGTTACCAGATGAACAGTATAAGTGAGGAGAGTGTGTTCCCCTGATGGTTTAATACACACGGGACATGTTACCAGGTGAACAGTATAAGTGAGGAGAGTGTGTTCCCCTGATTATTTAATACACACGGGACATGTTAGCAGGTGAAAAGTTTAAGTGAGGAGACTTTGTTCCCCTGATGGTTTAATATACATGGGACATGTTACCAGATGAACAGTATAAGTGAGGAGAGTGTGTTCCCCTGATGGTTTAATACACACGAGACATGTTACCAGATGATCAGTATAAGTGAGGAGAGTGTGTTCCCCTGATGGTTTAATACACATGGGACATGTTACCAGATGAACAGTATAAGTGAGGAGAGTGTGTTCCCCTGATTGTTTAATACACATAGGACATGTTACCAGATGAACAGTATAAGTGAGGAGAGTGTGTTCCCCTGATTGTTTAATACACACGGGACATGTTACCAGGTGAACAGTATAAGTGAGGAGAGTGTGTTCCCCTGATTGTTTAATACACACGGGACATGTTACCAGGTGAACAGTATAAGTGAGGAGAGTGTCTTCGCCTGATGTTTTAATGTACACGGGAAATGTTACCAGGTGAACTGTATAAGTGAGGAGAGTGTGTTCCCCTGATTGTTTAATACACACGGGACATGTTACCAGATGAACAGTATAAGTGAGGAGAGTGTGTTCCCCTGATTGTTTAATACACACGGGACATGTTACCAGGTGAACAGTAGAAGTGAGGAGAGTGTGTTCCATGATGTTTTAATGCGCACAGGACATGTTACCAGGTGAACAGTATAAGTGAGGAGAGTGTGTTCCCCTGATGTTTTAATACTGACGGGACATGTTACCAGTTGAACAGTATAAGTGAGGAGAGTGTGTTCCCCTGATGGCTTAATATGCACGGGACATGTTACCAGGTTCACAGTATAAGTGAGGAGAGTGTGTTCCCTGGATGGTTTAATACTGACGGGACATGTTACCAGATGAACTGTATAAGTGAGGAGAGTGTGTTCCCCTGATTGTTTAATAAACACGGGACATGTTACCAGATGAACAGTATAAGTGAGGAGAGTGTGTTCCCCTGATTGTTTACTACTGACGTGATATTGTACCAGATGAACAGTATAAATGAGGAGCGTGTGTTCCCCTGATGGTTTAATACACACAGGACATGTTACCAGGTGAACAGTATAAGTGAGGAGAGTGTGTTCCCCTGATTGTTTAATACACCACGGGACATGTTACCAGATGAACAGTATAAGTGAGGAGAGTGTGTTCCCCTGATGGTTTAATACACACAGGACATGTTACCAGGTGAACAGTATAAGTGAGGAGAGTGTGTTCCCCTGATTGTTTAATACACCACGGGACATGTTACCAGATGAACAGTCTAAGTGAGGAGAGTGTGTTCCCCTGATGGTTTAATACACACAGGACATGTTACCAGGTGAACAGTATAAGTGAGGAGAGTGTGTTCCCCTGATTGTTTAATACACACGGGACATGTTACCAGGTGAACAGTATAAGTGAGGAGAGTGTGTTCCCCTGATTGTTTAATACACACGGGACATGTTACCAGGTGAACAGTATAAGTGAGGAGAGTGTGTTCCCCTGATTGTTTAATACACACGGGACATGTTACCAGGTGAACAGTATAAGTGAGGAGAGTGTGTTCCCCTGATGGTTTAATATACATGGGACATGTTACCAGGTGAAAAGTGTAAGTGAGGGGAGGGTTTTCCCCTGATTGTTTAATGCACACGGGACATGTCAACAGGTGAAAAGCTTAAGTGAGGAGGGTGTGTTCCCCTGATGGTTTAATAAACATGGGACATGTCACCAGGTGAACAGTATAAGTGAGGAGAGTGTTTTCCCCTGATTGTTTAATATACACGGGACATGTTACCAGGTGAAAAGTATAAGTGAGGAGAATGTGTTCCCCTGATTGTTTAATATACACGGGACATGTCACCAGGTGATCAGTATAAGTGAGGAGAGTGTGTTCCCCTGATGGTTTAATACTGAGGTGATATGTTACCAGATGAACAGTATAAGTGAGGAGAGTGTGTTCCCCTGATGGTTTAATACGCACGGGACATGTTACCAGGTGAACAGTATAAGTGAGGAGAGTGTGTTCCCCTGATGGTTTAATATACACAGGACATGTCACCAGGTGAACTGTAATAGTGAGGAGAGTATGTTCCCCTGATTGTTTAATACGCACGGGACATGTCACCAGGTGAACAGTATAAGTTAGGAGAGTGTGTTCCCCTGATGGTTTAATACTGACGTGATATGTTACCAGATGAACAGTATAAGTGAGGAGAGTCTGTTCCCCTGATGGTTTAATACGCACGGGACATGTCACCAGGTGAACTGTAATAGTGAGGAGAGTATGTTCCCCTGATTGTTTAATACGCACGGGACATGTCACCAGGTGAACAGTATAAGTGAGGAGAGTGTGTTCCCCTGATGGTTTAATCCTGACGTGATATGTTACCAGATGAACAGTCTCAGTGAGGAGAGTGTGTTCCCCTGATGGTTTAATCCTGACGTGATATGTTACCAGATGAACAGTCTCAGTGAGGAGAGTGTGTTCCCCTGATTGTTTAATACACACGGGACATGTTACCAGATGAACAGTGTAAGTGAGGAGAGTGTGTTCCCCTGATTGTTTAATACACATAGGACATGTTACCAGGTGAACAGTATAAGTGAGGAGAGTGTGTTCCCCTGATGGTTTAATATACACAGGACATGTCACCAGGTGAACTGTAATAGTGAGGAGAGTATGTTCCCCTGATTGTTTAATACACACGGGACATGCCACCAGGTGAACAGTATAAGTGAGGAGAGTGTGTTCCCCTGATGGTTTAATCCTGACGTGATATGTTACCAGATGAACAGTCTCAGTGAGGAGAGTGTGTTCCCCTGATTGTTTAATACACACGGGACATGTTACCAGATGAACAGTGTAAGTGAGGAGAGTGTGTTCCCCTGATTGTTTAATACACATAGGACATGTTACCAGATGAACAGTATAAGTGAGGAGAGTGTGTTCCCCTGATTGTTGAATACACACGGGACATGTTACCAGGTGAACAGTATAAGTGAGGAGAGTGTCTTCCCCTGATGTTTTAATGTACACGGGAAATGTTACCAAGTGAACTGTATAAGTGAGGAGAGTGTGTTCCCCTGATTGTTTAATACACACGGGACATGTTACCAGATGAACAGTATAAGTGAGGAGAGTGTGTTCCCCTGATTGTTTAATACACACGGGACATGTTACCAGGTAAACAGTAGAAGTGAGGAGAGTGTGTTCCCCTGATGGTTTAATGCGCACAGGACATGTTACCAGGTGAACAGTATAAGTGAGGAGAGTGTGTTCCACTGATGGCTTAATATACACGGGACATGTTACCAGGTGAACAGTAGAAGTGAGGAGAGTGTGTTCCCCTGATTGTTTAATACACACGGGACATGTTACCAGGTGAACAGTATAAGTGAGGAGAGTGTGTTCCCCTGATTGTTTAATACACACGGGACATGTTACCAGGTGAACAGTATAAGTGAGGAGAGTGTGTTCCCCTGATGGTTTAATATGCATGGGACATGTTACCAGGTGAACAGTAGAAGTGAGGAGAGTGTCTTCCCCTGATGGCTTAATATACACGGGACATGTTACCAGATGAACAGTATAAGTGAGGAGAGTGTGTTCCCCTGATTGTTTAATACACACAGGGCATGTTACCAGGTGAACAGTATAAGTGAGGAGAGTGTGTTCCCCTGATTGTTTAATACACACAGGGCATGTTACCAGGTGAACAGTATAAGTGAGGAGAGTGTTTTCCCCTGATGGTTTAAGAGACACGGGACATGTTACCAGGTGAACTTTATAAGTGAGGAGAGTGTCTTCCCCTGATGGTTTAATGTACACGGGAAATGTTACCAGGTGAACTGCATAAGTGAGGAGACTGTGTTCCCCTGATTGTTTAATACACACGGGACATGTTACCAGATGAACAGTATAAGTGAGGCGAGTGTGTTCCCTGATTGTTTAATACACACGGGACATGTTACCAGGCGAACAGTAGAAGTGAGGAGAGTGTGTTCCCCTGATGCTTTAATGCGCACAGGACATGTTACCAAGTGAACAGTATAAGTGAGGAGAGTGTGTTCCCTGGATGGTTTAATACTGACGGGACATGTTACCAGGTGAACAGTATAAGTGAGGAGAGTGTGTTCCCTGGATGGTTTAATACTGACGGGACATGTTACCAGATGATCAGTATAAGTGAGGAGAGTGTGTTCCCCTGATTATTTAATACACACGGGACATGTTACCAGGTGAACAGTATAATGGAGGAGAGTGTGTTCCCCTGATGGTTTAATACTGACGGGACATGTTACCAGGTGAACAGTATAAGTGAGGAGAGTGTGTTCATCTGATGGTTTAATATACATGGGACATGTTACCAGGTGAAAAGTGTAAGTGAGGAGAGGGTTTTCCCCTGATTGTTTAATACACACGGGACATGTCAACAGGTGAAAAGCTTAAGTGAGGAGGGTGTGTTCCCCTGATGGTTTAATAAACATGGGACATGTTACCAGGTGAACAGTTTAAGAGAGAAGAGAGTGTTGCCCTGATGGTTTAATATACATGGGACATGTCACCAGGTGAACAGTATAAGTGAGGAGAGTGTTTTCCCCTGATTGTTTAATATACACGGGACATGTTACCAGGTGAACAGTATAAGTGAGGAGAATGTGTTCCCCTGATTGTTTAATATACACGGGACATGTCACCAGGTGAACAGTATAAGTGAGGAGAGTGTGTTCCCCTGATGGTTTAATACGCACGGGACATCTTGCCAGGTGAACAGTATAAGTGAGGAGAGTGTGTTCCCCTGATGGTTTAATACTGACGTGATATGTTACCAGATGAACAGTATAAGTGAGGAGAGTGTGTTCCCCTGATGGTTTAATACGCACGGGACATGTTACCAGGTGAACAGTATAAGTGAGGAGAGTGTGTTCCCCTGATGGTTTAATATACACAGGACATGTCACCAGGTGAACTGTAATAGTGAGGAGAGTATGTTCCCCTGATTGTTTAATACGCACGGGACATGTCACCAGGTGAACAGTATAAGTTAGGAGAGTGTGTTCCCCTGATGGTTTAATACTGACGTGATATGTTACCAGATGAACAGTATAAGTGAGGAGAGTGTGTTCCCCTGATGGTTTAATACGCACGGGACATGTTACCAGGTGAACAGTATAAGTGAGGAGAGTGTGTTCCCCTGATGGTTTAATATACACAGGACATGTCACCAGGTGAACTGTAATAGTGAGGAGAGTATGTTCCCCTGATTGTTTAATACACACGGGACATGTCACCAGGTGAACAGTATAAGTGAGGAGAGTGTGTTCCCCTGATGGTTTAATACTGACGTGATATGTTACCAGATGAACAGTCTCAGTGAGGAGAGTGTGTTCTCCTGATTGTTTAATTCACACGGGACATGTTACCAGATGAACAGTGTAAGTGAGGAGAGTGTGTTCCCCTGATTGTTTAATACACATAGGACATGTTACCAGATGAACAGTATAAGTGAGGAGAGTGTGTTCCCCTGATTGTTTAATACACACGGGACATGTTACCAGGTGAACAGTATAAGTGAGGAGAGTGTCTTCCCCTGATGTTTTAATGTACACGGGAAATGTTACCAAGTGAACTGTATAAGTGAGGAGAGTGTGTTCCCCTGATTGTTTAATACACACGGGACATGTTACCAGATGAACTGTATAAGTGAGGAGAGTGTGTTCCCCTGATTGTTTAATACACATGGGACATGTTACCAGGTGAACAGTAGAAGTGAGGAGAGTGTGTTCCGCTGATGGTTTAATGCGCACAGGACATGTTACCAGGTGAACAGTGTAAGTGAGGAGAGTGTGTTCCCCTGATGTTTTAATACTGACGGGACATGTTACCAGTTGAACAGTATAAGTGAGGAGAGTGTGTTCCCCTGATGGTTTAATATACACGGGACATGTTACCAGGTGAACAGTATAAGTGAGGAGAGTGTGTTCCCTGGATGGTTTAATACTGACGTGATATGTTACCAGATGAAGAGTATAAGTGAGGAGCGTGTGTTCCCCTGATGGTTTAATACACACAGGATATGTTACCAGGTGAACAGTATAAGTGAGGAGAGTGTGTTCCCCTGATTGTTTACTACTGACGTGATATGTTACCAGGTGAACAGTATAAGTGAGGAGCGTGTGTTCCCCTGATGGTTTAATACACACAGGATATGTTACCAGGTGAACTGTATAAGTGAGGAGAGTGTGTTCCCCTGATGGTTTAATATACACGGGACATGTTACCAGGTGAACAGTATAAGTGAGGAGAGTGTGTTCCCCTGATTGTTTAATAACTGACGGGACATGTCACCAGGTGAACAGTATAAGTGAGGAGAATGTGTTCCCCTGATGTTTTAATATACACGGGACATGTTACCAGGTGAACAGTATAAGTGAGGAGAGTGTGTTCCCCTGATGGTTTAATATACACGGGACATGTTACCAGGTGAACAGTATAAGTGAGGAGAGTGTGTTCCCCTGATTGTTTAATACACACAGGGCATGTTACCAGGTGAACAGTATAAGTGAGGAGAGTGTCTTCCCCTGATGGCTTAATATACACGGGACATGTTACCAGATGAACAGTATAAGTGAGGAGAGTGTGTTCCCCTGATTGTTTACTACTGACGTGATATGTTACCAGGTGAACAGTATAAGTGAGGAGAGTGTGTTCCCCTGATTGTTTAATATACACGGGACATGTTACCAGGTGAACAGTATAAGTGAGGAGAGTGTGTTCCCCTGATTGTTTAATACACACAGGGCATGTTACCAGGTGAACAGTATAAGTGAGGAGAGTGTCTTCCCCTGATGGCTTAATATACACGGGACATGTTACCAGATGAACAGTATAAGTGAGGAGAGTGTGTTCCCCTGATTGTTTACTACTGACGTGATATGTTACCAGGTGAACAGTATAAGTGAGGAGAGTGTGTTCCCCTGATTGTTTAATACACACAGGGCATGTTACCAGGTGAACAGTATAAGTGAGGAGAGTGTCTTCCCCTGATGGCTTAATATACACGGGACATGTTACCAGGTGAACAGTATAAGTGAGGAGAGTGTTTTCCCCTGATGGTTTAAGAGACACGGGACATGTTACCAGGTGAACAGTATAAGTGAGGAGAGTGTCTTCCCCTGATGGTTTAATGTACACGGGAAATGTTACCAGATGAACAGTATAAGTGAGGCGAGTGTGTTCCCCTGATTGTTTAATACACACGGGACATGTTACCAGGTGAACAGTAGAAGTGAGGAGAGTGTGTTCCCCTGATGGTTTAATGCACACGGGACATGTTACCAGGTGAACAGTATAAGTGAGGAGAGTGTGTTCCCCTGATGGCTTAATATACACGGGACATGTTACCAGGTGAACAGTATAAGTGAGGAGAGTGTGTTCCCTGGATGGTTTAATACTGACGGGACATGTTACCAGATGAGCAGTATAAGTGAGGAGAGTGTGTTCCCCTGATTGTTGAATGCACACGGGACATGTTACCAGATGAGCAGTATAAGTGAGGAGAGTGTGTTCCCCTGATTGTTTACTACTGACGTGATATGTTACCAGGTGAACAGTATAAGTGAGGAGACTGTGTTCCCCTGATTGTTGAATGCACACGGGACATGTTACCAGATGAACAGTATAAGTGAGTAGAGTGTGTTCCCCTGATTGTTTACTACTGACGTGATATGTTACCAGGTGAACAGTATAAGTGAGGAGAGTGTGTTCCCCTGATTGTTTACTACTGACGTGATATGTTACCAGGTGAACAGTATAAGTGAGGAGACTGTGTTCCCCTGATGGTTTAATATACACGGGACATGTTACCAGGTGAACAGTATAAGTGAGGAGAGTGTGTTCCCCTGATGGTTTAATATACACGGGACATGTTACCTGGTGAACAGTATAAGTGAGGAGAGTGTGTTCCCCTGATTGTTTAATAACTGACGGGACATGTGACCAGGTGAACAGTATAAGTGAGGAGAGTGTGTTCCCCTGATGGTTTAATATACACGGGACATGTTACCAGGTGAACAGTATAAGTGAGGAGAGTGTGTTCCCCTGATTGTTTAATACACACAGGGCATGTTACCAGGTGAACAGTATAAGTGAGGAGAGTGTCTTCCCCTGATGGCTTAATATACACGGGACATGTTACCAGGTGAACAGTATAAGTGAGGAGAGTGTGTTCCCCTGATTGTTTAATACACACGGGACATGTTACCAGAAGATCAGTATAAGTGAGGAGAGTGTGTTCCCCTGATTGTTTAATACACACGGGACATGTTACCAGGTGAACAGTATAAGTGAGGAGAGTGTCTTCCCCTGATGGCTTAATATACACGGGACATGTTACCAGATGAACAGTATAAGTGAGGAGAGTGTGTTCCCCTGATTGTTTACTACTGACGTGATATGTTACCAGGTGAACAGTATAAGTGAGGAGAGTGTGTTCCCCTGATTGTTTAATATACACGGGACATGTTACCAGGTGAACAGTATAAGTGAGGAGAGTGTGTTCCCCTGATTGTTTAATACACACAGGGCATGTTACCAGGTGAACAGTATAAGTGAGGAGAGTGTCTTCCCCTGATGGCTTAATATACACGGGACATGTTACCAGATGAACAGTATAAGTGAGGAGAGTGTGTTCCCCTGATTGTTTACTACTGACGTGATATGTTACCAGGTGAACAGTATAAGTGAGGAGAGTGTGTTCCCCTGATTGTTTAATACACACAGGGCATGTTACCAGGTGAACAGTATAAGTGAGGAGAGTGTCTTCCCCTGATGGCTTAATATACACGGGACATGTTACCAGGTGAACAGTATAAGTGAGGAGAGTGTTTTCCCCTGATGGTTTAAGAGACACGGGACATGTTACCAGGTGAACAGTATAAGTGAGGAGAGTGTCTTCCCCTGATGGTTTAATGTACACAGGAAATGTTACCAGATGAACAGTATAAGTGAGGCGAGTGTGTTCCCCTGATTGTTTAATACACACGGGACATGTTACCAGGTGAACAGTAGAAGTGAGGAGAGTGTGTTCCCCTGATGGTTTAATGCACACGGGACATGTTACCAGGTGAACAGTATAAGTGAGGAGAGTGTGTTCCCCTGATGGCTTAATATACACGGGACATGTTACCAGGTGAACAGTATAAGTGAGGAGAGTGTGTTCCCTGGATGGTTTAATACTGACGGGACATGTTACCAGATGAGCAGTATAAGTGAGGAGAGTGTGTTCCCCTGATTGTTGAATGCACACGGGACATGTTACCAGATGAGCAGTATAAGTGAGGAGAGTGTGTTCCCCTGATTGTTTACTACTGACGTGATATGTTACCAGGTGAACAGTATAAGTGAGGAGACTGTGTTCCCCTGATTGTTGAATGCACACGGGACATGTTACCAGATGAACAGTATAAGTGAGTAGAGTGTGTTCCCCTGATTGTTTACTACTGACGTGATATGTTACCAGGTGAACAGTATAAGTGAGGAGAGTGTGTTCCCCTGATTGTTTACTACTGACGTGATATGTTACCAGGTGAACAGTATAAGTGAGGAGACTGTGTTCCCCTGATGGTTTAATATACACGGGACATGTTACCAGGTGAACAGTATAAGTGAGGAGAGTGTGTTCCCCTGATGGTTTAATATACACGGGACATGTTACCTGGTGAACAGTATAAGTGAGGAGAGTGTGTTCCCCTGATTGTTTAATAACTGACGGGACATGTGACCAGGTGAACAGTATAAGTGAGGAGAGTGTGTTCCCCTGATGGTTTAATATACACGGGACATGTTACCAGGTGAACAGTATAAGTGAGGAGAGTGTGTTCCCCTGATTGTTTAATACACACAGGGCATGTTACCAGGTGAACAGTATAAGTGAGGAGAGTGTCTTCCCCTGATGGCTTAATATACACGGGACATGTTACCAGGTGAACAGTATAAGTGAGGAGAGTGTGTTCCCCTGATTGTTTAATACACACAGGGCATGTTACCAGGTGAACAGTATAAGTGAGGAGAGTGTGTTCCCCTGATTGTTTAATACACACGGGACATGTTACCAGAAGATCAGTATAAGTGAGGAGAGTGTGTTCCCCTGATTGTTTAATACACACGGGACATGTTACCAGGTGAACAGTATAAGTGAGGAGAGTGTGTTCCCCTGATTGTTTAATACTCACGGGACATGTTACCAGATGATCAGTAAAAGTGAGGAGAGTGTGTTCCCCTGATTGTTTAATACACACGGGACATGTTACCAGGTGAACAGTATCAGGGAGGAGAGTGTGTTCCCCTGATGGTTTAATACAGACTGGACATGTCACCAGGTGAACAGTATAATTGAGGAGAGTGTGATCCCCTGATTGTTTAATACACACGGGACATGTTTCCAGGTGAGCAGTATAAGTGAGGAGAGTCTGTTCCCCTGATTGTTTAATACTGACGGGACATGTCACCAGGTGAACAGTATAAGTGAGGAGAGTGTGTTCCCCTGATTCTTTAATACACACGGGACATTTCACCAGGTGAACAGTGTAAGTGAGGAGAGTGTGTTCCCCTGATTGTTCAATACACACGGGACATGTTACCAGGTGAACAGTATAAGTGAGGAGAGTGTGTTCCCCTGATGGTTTAATGCACATGGGACATGTTACCAGGTGAACAGTATAAGTGAGGAGAGTGTGTTCCCCTGATGGTTTCATATACACGGGACATGTTCCCAGATGAACAGTAAAGTGAGGAGAGTGTGTTCATCTGATGGTTTAATATACATGGGACATGTTACCAGGTGAAAAGTGTAAGTGAGGAGATGGTTTTCCCCTGATGGTTTAATATACATGGGACATGTCACCAGGTGAACAGTATAAGTGAGGAGAGTGTTTTCCCCTGATTGTTTAATACACACGGGACATGTCACCAGGTGAACAGTATAAGTGAGGAGAGTGTGTTGCCCTGATGGTTTAATACTGACGTGATATGTTACCAGATGAACAGTATAAGTGAGGAGAGTGTGTTCCCCTGATTGTTTAATACACCACGGGACATGTTACCAGATGAACAGTATAAGTGAGGAGAGTGTGTTCCCCTGATTGTTTAATACACACGGGACATGTTACCAGATGAACAGTATAAGTGAGGAGAGTGTGTTCCCCTGATTGTTTAATACACACGAGACATGTTAACAGGTGAACAGTATAAGTGAGGAGAGTGTGTTCCCCTGATTGTTTAATACACACGGGACATGTTACCAGATGAACAGTATAAGTGAGGAGAGTGTGTTCCCCTGATTGTTTAATACACACGGGACATGTTACCAGGTGAACAGTATAAGTGAGGAGAGTGTTTTCCCCTGATTGTTTAATACACACGGGACATGTTACCAGATGAACAGTATAAGTGAGGAGAGTGTGTTCCCCTGATTGTTTAATACACACGGGACATGTTACCAGGTGAACAGTATAAGTGAGGAGAGTGTGTTGCCCTGATGGTTTAATACACACGGGACATGTTAACAGGTGAACAGTGTAAGTGAGGAGAGTGTGTTCCCCTGATTGTTTAATACACACGGGACATGTTACCAGGTGAACAGTATAAGTGAGGAGAGTGTGTTCCCCTGATTGTTTAATACACACGGGACATGTTACCAGGTGATCAGTATAAGTGAGGAGAGTGTGTTCCCCTGATTGTTTAATACACACGGGACATGTTACCAGGTGAACAGTATAAGTGAGGAGAGTGTGTTCCCCTGATTGTTTAATACACACGGGACATGTTACCAGGTGATCAGTATAAGTGAGGAGAGTGTGTTCCCCTGATTGTTTAATACACACAGGGCATGTTACCAGGTGAACAGTATTTGTGAGGAGAGTGTGTTCCCCTGATGGTTTAAGAGACACGGGACATGTTACCAGGTGAACAGTATAATTGAAGAGTGGGTTCCCCTGATGGTTTAATGCACACAGGACATGTTACCAGGTGAACAGTATAAGTGAGGAGAGTGTGTTCCCCTGATGGTTTAATATACACGGGACATGTTACCAGGTGAACGGTTTAAGTGAGGAGAGTGTGTTCCCCTGATGGTTTAATGTACATGGGACATGTTACCAGGTGAACAGTATAAGTGAGGAGAGTGTGTTCCCCAGATTGTTTCATATACACGGGACATGTCACCAGGTGAACAGTATATGTGAGGAGAGTGTGTTCCCCTGATTGTTTAATGCACACGGGACATGTTACCAGGTGAACAGTATAAGTGAGGAGCGTGTGTTCACCGATTGTTTAATACACACAGGGCATGTTACCAGGTGAACAGTATTTGTGAGGAGAGTGTTTTCCCCTGATGGTTTAAGAGACACGGGACATGTTACCAGGTGAACAGTATAATTGAAGAGTGTGTTCCCCTGATGGTTTAATGCACACAGGACATGTTACCAGGTGAACAGTATAAGTGAGGAGAGTGTGTTCCCCTGATGGTTTAATATACACGGGACATGTTACCAGATGAACGGTTTAAGTGAGGAGAGTGTGTTCCCCTGATGGTTTAATATACATGGGACATGTTACCAGGTGAACAGTATAAGTGAGGAGAGTGTGTTCCCCAGATGGTTTAATATACACAGGACATGTTTCCAGGTGAACAGTATAAGTGAGGAGAGTTTGTTCCCCTGATTGTTTAATATACACGGGACATGTCACCAGGTGAACAGTATATGTGAGGAGAGTGTGTTCCCCTGATTGTTTAATGCACACGGGACATGTTACCAGGTGAACAGTATAAGTGAGGAGAGTGTGTTCCCCTGATGGCTTAATATACACGGGACATGTTACCAGGTGAATAGTATAAGTGAGGAGAGTGTGTTCCCCTGATGGTTTAATATACACGGGACATGTTACCAGGTGAACAGTATAAGTGAGGAGAGTGTGTTCCCCAGATTGATTATTATACACGGGACATGTTACCAGGTTAACAGTGTAAGTGAGGAGACTGTGTTCCCCTGATTGTTTAATACACACGGGACATGTCAGCAGGTGAAAAGTTTAAGTGAGCAGAGTGTGTTCCCCTGATGGTTTAATATACATGGGACATGTCAACAGGTGAATAGTATAAGTGAGGAGAATGTGTTCCCCAGATGGTTTAATACGCACGGGACATGTTACCAGGTGAACAGTATAATGAGGAGATTGTGTTCCCCTGATGGTTTAATATACACGGGACATGTTTCCGGGTGAACAGTATAAGTGAGGAGATTGTGTTCCCCTGATGGTTTAATACACACGGGACATGTTACCAGATGAACAGTATAAGTGAGGAGAGTGTGTTCCCCTGATGGTTTAATACACACGGGACATTTTACCAGATGAACAGTATAAGTGAGGAGATTGTGTTCCCCTGATGGTTTAATATACACGGGACATGTTTGCAGGTGAACAGTATAAGTGAGGAGAGTGTTTTCCCTTGATGGTTTAATACACACGGGACTTGTTACCACATGAACAGTATAAGTGAGGAGTGTGTGTTCTCCTGATTGTTTAATATACACGGGACATGTCACCAGGTGAACAGTATAAGTGAGGAGAGTGTGTTCCCCTGATGGTTTAATACACATGGGACATGTTACCAGATGAACAGTATAAGTGAGGAGAGTGTGTTCCCCTGATTGTTTTATATACACGGACATGTCAACAGGTGAACAGTATAAGTGAGGAGAGTGTGTTCCCCTGATGGTTTAATACGCACGGGACATGTTCCCAGGTGAACAGTATAAGTGATGAGAGTGTGTTCCCCTGATTGGTTAATACGCACGGGACATGTTACTAGGTGAACAGCATAAGTGAGGAGATTGTGTTCCCCTGATGGTTTAATACACACGGGACATGTTACCAGGTGAACAGTATAAGTCAGGAGAGTGTGTTCCCCTGATGGTTTAATATACACGGGACATGTTACCAGGTGAACAGTATAAGTGAGGAGAGTGTGTTCCCCTGATGGTTTAATATACATGGGACATGTCACCAGGTGAACAGAATATGTGAGGAGAGTGTATTCCCCTGATTGTTTAATACACACGGGACATGTTACCAGGTGAACAGTATAAGTGAGGAGAGTGTGTTCCCCTGATGGTTTAATATACACGGGACATGTTACCAGGTGAACAGTATAAGTGAGGAGAGTGTGTTCCCCTGATTGTTCAATATACACGGGACATGTTACCAGGTGAACAGTATAAGTGAGGAGAGTGTGTTCCCCTGATGGTTTAATATACACGGGACATGTTACCAGGTGAACAGTATAAGTGAGGAGAGTGTGTTCCCCTGATTGTTCAATGCACACGGGACATGTTTGCAGGTGAACAGTATAAGTGAGGAGAGTGTGTTCCCCTGATTGTTTAATATACACGGGACATGTTACCAGGTGAACAGTATAAGTGAGGAGAGTGTGTTCCCCTGATGGTTTAATATACACGGGACATGTTACCAGGTGAACAGTATAAGTGAGGAGAGTGTGTTCCCCTGATTGTTCAATGCACACGGGACATGTTTGCAGGTGAACAGTATAAGTGAGGAGAGTGTGTTCCCCTGATTGTTTAATATACACGGGACATGTTACCAGGTGAACAGTATAAGTGAGGAGAGTGTGTTCCCCTGATGGTTTAATATACACGGGACATGTTACCAGGTGAACAGTATAAGTGAGGAGAGTGTGTTCCCCTGATTGTTTAATACACACAGGACATATTACCAGGTGAAAAGTATAAGTGAGGAGAGTGTTTTCCCCTGATGGTTTAAGAGACACGGGACATGTTACCAGGTGAACAGTATAAGTGATGAGAGCGTTTTCCCCTGATTGTTTAATACACACAGGGCATGTTACCAGGTGAACAGTATTTGTGAGGAGAGTGTTTTCCCCTGATGGTTTAAGAGACACGGGACATGTTACCAGGTGAACAGTATAAGTGACGAGAGTGTGTTCCCCTGATGGTTTAATACACACGGGACATGTTAACAGGTGAACAGTGTAAGTGAGGAGAGTGTGTTCCCCTGATTGTTTAATAACACGGGACATGTTACCAGGTGAACAGTATAAGTGAGGAGAGTGTGTTCCCCTGATTGTTTAATACACACATGGCATGTTACCAGGTGAACAGTATAAGTGAGGAGAGTGTCTTCCCCTGATTGTTTAATACACACGGGACATGTTACCAGGTGATCAGTATAAGTGAGGAGAGTGTGTTCCCCTGATTGTTTAATACACACAGGGCATGTTACCAGGTGAACAGTATTTGTGAGGAGAGTGTTTTCCCCTGATGGTTTAAGAGACACGGGACATGTTACCAGGTGAACAGTATAATTGAAGAGTGTGTTCCCCTGATGGTTTAATGCACACAGGACATGTTACCAGGTGAACAGTATAAGTGAGGAGAGTGTGTTCCCCTGATGGTTTAATACACACGGGACATGTTACCAGGTGAACAGATTAAGTGAGGAGAGTGTGTTCCCCAGATTGATTATTATACACGGGACATGTTACCAGGTTAACAGTGTAAGTGAGGAGACTGTGTTCCCCTGATTGTTTAATACACACGGGACATGTCAGCAGGTGAAAAGTTTAAGTGAGCAGAGTGTGTTCCCCTGATGGTTTAATATACATGGGAAATGTCAACAGGTGAATAGTATAAGTGAGGAGAATGTGTTCCCCAGATGGTTTAATACGCACGGGACATGTTACCAGGTGAACAGTATAATGAGGAGATTGTGTTCCCCTGATGGTTTAATATACACGGGACATGTTTCCGGGTGAACAGTATAAGTGACGAGATTGTGTTCCCCTGATGGTTTAATACACACGGGACATGTTACCAGATGAACAGTATAAGTGAGGAGAGTGTGTTCCCCTGATGGTTTAATACACACGGGACATTTTACCAGATGAACAGTATAAGTGAGGAGATTGTGTTCCCCTGATGGTTTAATATACACGGGACATGTTTGCAGGTGAACAGTATAAGTGAGGAGAGTGTTTTCCCTTGATGGTTTAATACACACGGGACTTGTTACCACATGAACAGTATAAGTGAGGAGTGTGTGTTCTCCTGATTGTTTAATATACACGGGACATGTCACCAGGTGAACAGTATAAGTGAGGAAAGTGTGTTCCCCTGATGGTTTAATACACATGGGACATGTTACCAGATGAACAGTATAAGTGAGGAGAGTGTGTTCCCCTGATTGTTTTATATACACGGACATGTCAACAGGTGAACAGTATAAGTGAGGAGAGTGTGTCCCCCTGATGGTTTAATACGCACGGGACATGTTCCCAGGTGAACAGTATAAGTGATGAGAGTGTGTTCCCCTGATTGTTTAATACGCACGGGACATGTTACTAGGTGAACAGCATAAGTGAGGAGATTGTGTTCCCCTGATGGTTTAATACACACGGGACATGTTACCAGGTGAACAGTATAAGTGAGGAGAGTGTGTTCCCCTGATTGTTTAATGTACACAGGACATGTTACAAGGTGAACAGAATAAGTGAGGAGAGTGTGTTCCCCTGATTGTTTAATATACACGGGACATGTTACCAGGTGAACAGTATAAGTGAGGAGAGTGTGTTCCCCTGATGGTTTAATATACACGGGACATGTTACCAGGTGAACAGTATAAGTGAGGAGAGTGTGTTCCCCTGATTGTTCAATGCACACGGGACATGTTTGCAGGTGAACAGTATAAGTGAGGAGAGTGTGTTCCCCTGATGGTTTAATATACACGGGACATGTTACCAGGTGAACAGTATAAGTGAGGAGAGTGTGTTCCCCTGATTGTTCAATGCACACGGGACATGTTTGCAGGTGAACAGTATAAGTGAGGAGAGTGTGTTCCCCTGATTGTTTAATATACACGGGACATGTTACCAGGTGAACAGTATAAGTGAGGAGAGTGTGTTCCCCTGATGGTTTAATATACACGGGACATGTTACCAGGTGAACAGTATAAGTGAGGAGAGTGTGTTCCCCTGATTGTTTAATACACACAGGGCATGTTACCAGGTGAAAAGTATAAGTGAGGAGAGTGTTTTCCCCTGATGGTTTAAGAGACACGGGACATGTTAACAGGTGAACAGTATAAGTGAGGAGAGCGTTTTCCCCTGATGGTTTAATATACACGGGACATATTGCCAGGTGAACAGTATAATTGAAGAGAGTGTGTTCCCCTGATGGTTTAATGCACACAGGACATGTTACCAGGTGAACAGTATAAGTGAGGAGAGTGTGTTCCCCTGATGGTTTAATATACACGGGACATGTTACCAGGTGAACAGTATAAGTGAGGAGAGTGTGTTCCCCTGATTGTTTAATACACACAGGACATGTTACCAGGTGAACAGTATAAGTGCTGAGAGTGTTTTCCCCTGACGGTTTAAGAGACACGGGACATGTTACCAGGTGAACAGTATAATTGAAGAGAGTGTGTTCCCCTGATGGTTTAATGCACACAGGACATGTTACCAGGTGAACAGTATAAGTGAGGAGAGTTTGTTCCCCTGATGGTTTAATATACAAGGGACATGTTACCAGGTGAACGGTTTAAGTGAGGAGAGTGTGTTCCCCTGATGGTTTAATATACATGGGACATGTTACCAGGTGAACAGTATAAGTGAGGAGAGTGTGTTCCCCTGATGGTTTAATATACACAGGACATGTTTCCAGGTGAACAGTATAAGTGAGGAGAGTTTGTTCCCCTGATTTTTTAATACTGACTGGACATGTCACCAGGTGAACAGTATATGTGAGGAGAGTGTGTTCCCCTGATTGTTTAAAAGACACGGGACATGTTACCAGATGAACAGTATAAGTGAGGAGAGTGTGTTCCCGTGATGGTTTAATATACACGGGACATGTTACCAGGTGAACAGTATAAGAGAGGAGAGTGTGTTCCCCTGATGGTTTAATATACACGGGACATGTTGGCAGGTGAACAGTATAAGTGAGGAGAGTGTGTTCCCCTGATTGTTTAATACACACGGGACATGTGAACAAGTGAACAGTATAAGTGAGGAGAGTCTGTTCCCCAGATTGATTATTATACACGGGACATGTTACTAGCTGAATAGTATTAGTGAGGATAGTGTGTTCCCCTGATGGTTTAATATACATGGGACATGTTACCAGGTTAACAGTGCAAGTGAGGAGACTGTGTTCCCCTGATTGTTTAATACACACGGGACATGTTACCAGGTGAACAGTTTAAGAGAGCAGAGTGTGTTCCCCTGATGGTTTAATATACATGGGACATGTCAACAGGTGAATAGTATAAGTGAGGAGAATGTGTTCCCCAGATGATTTAATACGCACGGGACATGTTACCAGGTGAACAGTATAAGTGAGGAGAGTGTGTTCCCCTGATGGTTTAATACACACGGGACATGTTACCAGGTGAACAGTATAAGTGAGGAGAATGTGTTCCACTGATTGTTTAATATACACAGGACATGTTACAAGGTGAACAGGATAAGTGAGGAGAGTGTGTTCCCCTGATGGTTTAATATACACGGGACATGTTACCAGGTGAACAGTATAAGTGAGGAGAGTGTGTTCCCCTGATGGTTTAATATGCATTGGACATGTTACCAGGTGAACAGTATAAGTGAGGAGACTGTGTTCCCCTGATGGTTTAATATGCATTGGACATGTTACCAGGTGAAAAGTATAAGTGAGGAGAGTGTTTTCCCCTGATTGTTTAATACACACGGGACATATTGCCAGGTGAACAGTATAATTGAAGACAGTGTGTTCCCCTGATGGTTTAATACACACAGGACATGTTACCAGGTGAACAGTATAAGTGAGGAGAGTGTGTTCCCCTGATGGTTTAATATACACGGGACATGTTACCAGGTGAACAGTATAAGTGAGGAGAGTGTGTTCCCCTGATGGTTTAATATACATGGGACATGTTACCAGGTGAACAGCATAAGTGAGGAGAGTGTGTTCCCCTGATGGTTTAATATACACGGGACATGTTTCCAGGTGAACAGTATAAGTGAGGAGCGTTTGTTCCCCTGATTGTTTAATACTGACGGGACATGTCACCTGGTGAACAGTATAAGTGAGGAGAGTGTGTTCCCCTGATTCCTTAATATACACGGGACATGTTACCAGGTGAACAGTATAAGTGAGGAGAGTGTGTTCCCCTGATGGTTTAATATACACGGGACATGTTAACAAGTGAACAGTATAAGTGAGGAGAGTGGGTTCCCCTGATGGTTTAATACACACGGGACATGTTACCAGATGAACAGTATAAGTGAGGAGAGTGTGTTCCCCTGATGGTTTAATACACACGGGACATTTTACCAGATGAACAGTATAAGTGAGGAGATTGTCTTCCCCTAATGGTTTAATATACACAGGACATGTTACCAGATGAACAGTATAAGTGAGGAGAGTGTGTTCCCCTGATGGTTTAATACACACGGGACATTTTACCAGATGAAAAGTATAAGTGAGGAGATTGTGTTCCCCTGATGGCTTAATATACACGGGACAGGTTTCCAGGTGAACAGTATAAGTGAGGAGAGTGTGTTCCCCTGATGGTTTAATACACACGGGACATGTTACCACATGAACAGTATAAGTGAGGAGAGTGTGTTCCCCTGATGGTTTAATACCCACGGGACATGTTACCAGATGAACAGCATTAGTGAGGAGCGTGTGTTCCCTGATGGTTTAATACACATGGGACATGTCACCAGGAGAACTGTATAAGTGAGGAGATTGTGTTCTCCTGATTGTTTAATATACATGGGACACGTCACCAGGTGAACAGTATAAGTGAGGAGAGTGTGTTCCCCTGATGGTTTAATACACATGGGACATGTCACCAGGTGAACAGTATAAGTGAGGAGAGTGTGTTCCCCTGATGGTTTAATACACACGGGACATGTCACCAGATGAACAGTATAAGTGAGGAGAGTGTGTTCCCCTGATGGTTTAATACGCACGGGACATGTTACTAGGTGAACAGCATAAGTGAGGAGATTGTGTTCCCCTGATTGTTTAATACGCACGGGACATGTTACCAGGTGAACAGTGTAAGTGAGGAGAGTGTGTTCCCCTGATGGTTTAATACACACGGGACATGTTACCAGGTGAACAGTATAAGTGAGGAGAGTGTGTTCCCCTGATGGTTTAATATACACGGGACATGTTACCAGGTGAACAGTGTAAGTGAGGAGAGTGTGTTCCCCTGATGGTTTAATATACACGGGACATGTTACCAGGTGAACAGTATAAGTGAGGAGAGTGTGTTCCCCAGATGGTTTAATATACACGGGACATGTTACCAGGTGAACAGTATAAGTGAGGAGAGTGTGTTCCCCTGATGGTTTAATATGCATTGGACATGTTACCAGGTGAACAGTATAAGTGAGGAGACTGTGTTCCCCTGATGGTTTAATATACACGGGACATGTTACCAGGTGAACAGTATAAGTGAGGAGAGTGTGTTCCCCTGATGGTTTAATATACAAGGGACATGTTACCAGGTGAACAGTATAAGTGAGGAGAGTGTGTTCCCCTGATGGTTTAATATACACGGGACATGTTAACAAGTGAACAGTATAAGTGAGGAGAGTGGGTTCCCCTGATGGTTTAATACACACGGGACATGTTACCAGATGAACAGTATAAGTGAGGAGAGTGTGTTCCCCTGATGGTTTAATACACACGGGACATTTTACCAGATGAACAGTATAAGTGAGGAGATTGTCTTCCCCTGATGGTTTAATATACACAGGACATGTTACCAGATGAACAGTATAAGTGAGGAGAGTGTGTTCCCCTGATGGTTTAATACACACGGGACATTTTACCAGATGAACAGTATAAGTGAGGAGATTGTGTTCCCCTGATGGCTTAATATACACGGGACAGGTTTCCAGGTGAACAGTATAAGTGAGGAGAGTGTGTTCCCCTGATGGTTTAATACACACGGGACATGTTACCACATGAACAGTATAAGTGAGCAGAGTGTGTTCCCCTGATGGTTTAATACCCACGGGACATGTTACCAGATGAACAGCATTAGTGAGGAGCGTGTGTTCCCTGATGGTTTAATACACATGGGACATGTCACCAGGTGAACTGTATAAGTGAGGAGATTGTGTTCTCCTGATTGTTTAATATACATGGGACATGTCACCAGGTGAACAGTATAAGTGAGGAGAGTGTGTTCCCCTGATGGTTTAATACACATGGGACATGTCACCAGGTGAACAGTATAAGTGAGGAGAGTGTGTTCCCCTGATGGTTTAATACACGGGGGACATGTTACCAGGTGAACAGTATAAGTGAGGAGAGTGTGTTCCGCTGATGGTTTTATATACACGGACATGTCATCAGGTGAACAGTATAAGTGAGGAGAGTGTGTTCCGCTGATGGTTTAATACGCACGGGTCATGTTACCAGGTGAACAGAATATGTGAGGAGAGTGTGTTCCCCTGATAGTTTAATAGACACAGGACATGTTCCCAGGTGAACTGCATAAGTGAGGAGAGTGTGTTCCCCTGATGGTTTAATATACACAGGACATGTCACCAGGTGAACAGTATAAGTGAGGAGAGTGTGTTCCCCTGATGGTTTAATGTACACGGGACATGTTACCAGGTGAACAGTATAAGTGAGGAGAATGTGTTCCCCTGATGGTTTAATATACACGGGACATGTCACCAGGTGAACAGTATAAGTGAGGAGAGTGTGTTCCCCTGATGGTTTAATACACATGGGACATGTTACCACATGAACAGTATAAGTGAGGAGAGTTTGTTCCCCTGATTGTTTAATACTGACGGGACATGTCACCAGGTGAACAGTATAAGTGAGGAGAGGGTGTTCCCCTGATTGTTTAATGCACACGGGACATGTTACCAGGTGAACAGTATAAGTGAGGAGAGTGTGTTCCCCTGATTCCTTAATATACACGGGACATGTTACCAGGTGAACAGTATAAGTGAGGAGAGTGTGTTCCCCTGATTGTTTAATGCACACAGGACATGTTACCAGGTGAACAGTATAAGTGAGGAGAGTGTGTTCCCCTGATTCCTTAATATACACGGGACATGTTACCAGGTGAACAGTATAAGTGAGGAGAGTGTGTTCCCCTGATTGTTTAATGCACACGGGACATGTTACCAGGTGAACAGTATAAGTGAGGAGAGTGTGTTCCCCTGATTCCTTAATATACACGGGATATGTTACCAGGTGAACAGTATAAGTGAGGAGAGTGTGTTCCGCTGATGGTTTAATACACACGGGACATGTTACCACATGAACAGTATAAGTGAGGAGAGTGTGTTCACCTGATGGTTTAATACTCACGGGACATGTTACCAGATGAACAGTATAAGTGAGGAGAGTGTGTTCACCTGATGGTTTAATACACACGGGACATGTTACCACATGAACAGTATAAGTGAGGAGAGTGTGTTCACCTGATGGTTTAATACTCACGGGACATGTTTCCAGGTGAACAGTATAAGTGAGGAGAGTGTTTTCCCCTGATGGTTTAATACACGCGGGACATGTTACCACATGAACAGTATAAGTGAGGAGAGTGTGTTCCACTGATGGTTTAATATATACGGGACATGTTTCCAGGTGAACAGTATAAGTGAGGAGAGAGTGTTCCCCTGATTGTTTAATAAACACGGGACATGTTACCAGATGAACAGTATAAGTGAGGAGAATGTGTTCTCCTGATTGTTTAATATACACGGGACATGTCACCAGGTGAACTGTATAAGTGAGGAGAGTTTGTTCCCCTGATGGTTTAATACACATGGGACATGTTACCAGATGAACAGTATAAGTGAGGAGAGTGTGTTCCCCTGATTGTTTTATATACACGGACATGTCAACAGGTGAACAGGAAAAGTGAGGAGAGTGTGTTCCCCTGATGGTTTAATACACACGGGACATGTTACCAGATGAACAGTATAAGTGAGGAGATTGTGTTCCCCTGATTGTTTAATACGCACGGGACATGTTACCAGGTGAACATTATAAGTGAGGAGAGTGTGTTCCCCTGATGGTTTAATACACACGGGACATGTTACCAGGTGAACAGTATAAGTGACGAGAGTGTGTTCCCCTGATAGTTTAATATACATGGGACATGTCACCAGGTGAACAGTGTAAGTGAGGAGAGTGTGTTCCCCTGATGGTTTAATACACGTGGGACATGTCACCAGGTGAACAGTATAAGTGAGGAGAGCGTGTTCCCCTGATGGTTTAATATACACGGGACATGTTACCAGGTGAACAGTATAAGTGAGGAGAGTGTGTTCCCCTGATGGTTTAATATGCATTGGACATGTTACCAGGTGAACAGTATAAGTGAGGAGAGTGTGTTCCCCTGATGGTTTAATATGCATTGGACATGTTACCAGGTGAAAAGTATAAGTGAGGAGAGTGTTTTCCCCTGATTGTTTAATACACACGGGACATATTGCCAGGTGAACAGTATAATTGAAGACAGTGTGTTCCCCTGATGGTTTAATACACACAGGACATGTTACCAGGTGAACAGTATAAGTGAGGAGAGTGTGTTCCCCTGATGGTTTAATATACATGGGACATGTTACCAGGTGAACAGCATAAGTGAGGAGAGTGTGTTCCCCTGATGGTTTAATATACACGGGACATGTTTCCAGGTGAACAGTATAAGTGAGGAGAGTTTGTTCCCCTGATTGTTTAATACTGACGGGACATGTCACCTGGTGAACAGTATAAGTGAGGAGAGTGTGTTCCCCTGATTCCTTAATATACACGGGACATGTTACCAGGTGAACAGTATAAGTGAGGAGAGTGTGTTCCCCTGATGGTTTAATATACACGGGACATGTTAACAAGTGAACAGTATAAGTGAGGAGAGTGGGTTCCCCTGATGGTTTAATACACACGGGACATGTTACCAGATGAACAGTATAAGTGAGGAGAGTGTGTTCCCCTGATGGTTTAATACACACGGGACATTTTACCAGATGAACAGTATAAGTGAGGAGATTGTCTTCCCCTGATGGTTTAATATACACAGGACATGTTACCAGATGAACAGTATAAGTGAGGAGAGTGTGTTCCCCTGATGGTTTAATACACACGGGACATTTTACCAGATGAAAAGTATAAGTGAGGAGATTGTGTTCCCCTGATGGCTTAATATACACGGGACAGGTTTCCAGGTGAACAGTATAAGTGAGGAGAGTGTGTTCCCCTGATGGTTTAATACACACGGGACATGTTACCACATGAACAGTATAAGTGAGGAGAGTGTGTTCCCCTGATGGTTTAATACCCACGGGACATGTTACCAGAAGAACAGCATTAGTGAGGAGCGTGTGTTCCCTGATGGTTTAATACACATGGGACATGTCACCAGGAGAACTGTATAAGTGAGGAGATTGTGTTCTCCTGATTGTTTAATATACATGGGACACGTCACCAGGTGAACAGTATAAGTGAGGAGAGTGTGTTCCCCTGATGGTTTAATACACATGGGACATGTCACCAGGTGAACAGTATAAGTGAGGAGAGTGTGTTCCCCTGATGGTTTAATACACACGGGACATGTCACCAGATGAACAGTATAAGTGAGGAGAGTGTGTTCCCCTGATTTTTTTATATACACGGACATGTCAACAGGTGAACAGTATAAGTGAGGAGAGTGTGTTCCCCTGATGGTTTAATACGCACGGGACATGTTACCAGGTGAACAGCATAAGTGAGGAGAGTGTGTTCCCCTGATGGTTTAATACACACGGGACATGTTACCAGGTGAACAGTGTAAGTGAGGAGAGTGTGTTCCCCTGATGGTTTAATACACACGGGACATGTTACCAGGTGAACAGTATAAGTGAGGAGAGTGTGTTCCCCTGATAGTTTAATATACATGGGACATGTCACCAGGTGAACAGTATAAGTGAGGAGAGTGTGTTCCCCTGATTGTTTAATATACACGGGACATGTTACCAGGTGAACAGTATAAGTGAGGAGAGCGTGTTCCCATGATGGTTTAATATACACGGGACATGTTACCAGGTGAACAGTATAAGTGAGGAGAGCGTGTTCCCATGATGGTTTAATATACACGGGACATGTTACCAGGTGAACAGTATAAGTGAGGAGAGCGTGTTCCCATGATGGTTTAATATACACGGGACATGTTACCAGGTGAACAGTATAAGTGAGGAGAGTGTGTTCCCCTGATGGTTTAATATACACGGGACATGTTACCAGGTGAACAGTATAAGTGAGGAGAGCGTGTTCCCATGATGGTTTAATATACACGGGACATGTTACCAGGTGAACAGTATAAGTGAGGAGAGTGTGTTCCCCTGATGGTTTAATATGCATTGGACATGTTACCAGGTGAACAGTATAAGTGAGGAGACTGTGTTCCCCTGATGGTTTAATATACACGGGACATGTTACCAGGTGAACAGTATAAGTGAGGAGAGTGTGTTCCCCTGATGGTTTAATATACACGGGACATGTTAACAAGTGAACAGTATAAGTGAGGAGAGTGGGTTCCCCTGATGGTTTAATACACACGGGACATGTTACCAGATGAACAGTATAAGTGAGGAGAGTGTGTTCCCCTGATGGTTTAATACACACGGGACATTTTACCAGATGAACAGTATAAGTGAGGAGATTGTCTTCCCCTGATGGTTTAATATACATGGGACATGTTACCAGGTGAACAGCATAAGTGAGGAGAGTGTGTTCCCCTGATGGTTTAATATACACGGGACATGTTTCCAGGTGAACAGTATAAGTGAGGAGAGTTTGTTCCCCTGATTGTTTAATACTGACGGGACATGTCATCTGGTGAACAGTATAAGTGAGGAGAGTGTGTTCCCCTGATTCCTTAATATACACGGGACATGTTACCAGGTGAACAGTATAAGTGAGGAGAGTGTGTTCCCCTGATGGTTTAATATACACGGGACATGTTAACAAGTGAACAGTATAAGTGAGGAGAGTGGGTTCCCCTGATGGTTTAATACACACGGGACATGTTACCAGATGAACAGTATAAGTGAGGAGAGTGTGTTCCCCTGATGGTTTAATACACACGGGACATTTTACCAGATGAACAGTATAAGTGAGGAGATTGTCTTCCCCTGATGGTTTAATATACACAGGACATGTTACCAGATGAACAGTATAAGTGAGGAGAGTGTGTTCCCCTGATGGTTTAATACACACGGGACATTTTACCAGATGAAAAGTATAAGTGAGGAGATTGTGTTCCCCTGATGGCTTAATATACACGGGACAGGTTTCCAGGTGAACAGTATAAGTGAGGAGAGTGTGTTCCCCTGATGGTTTAATACACACGGGACATGTTACCACATGAACAGTATAAGTGAGGAGAGTGTGTTCCCCTGATGGTTTAATACCCACGGGACATGTTACCAGAAGAACAGCATTAGTGAGGAGCGTGTGTTCCCTGATGGTTTAATACACATGGGACATGTCACCAGGAGAACTGTATAAGTGAGGAGATTGTGTTCTCCTGATTGTTTAATATACATGGGACACGTCACCAGGTGAACAGTATAAGTGAGGAGAGTGTGTTCCCCTGATGGTTTAATACACATGGGACATGTCACCAGGTGAACAGTATAAGTGAGGAGAGTGTGTTCCCCTGATGGTTTAATACACACGGGACATGTCACCAGATGAACAGTATAAGTGAGGAGAGTGTGTTCCCCTGATTTTTTTATATACACGGACATGTCAACAGGTGAACAGTATAAGTGAGGAGAGTGTGTTCCCCTGATGGTTTAATACGCACGGGACATGTTACCAGGTGAACAGCATAAGTGAGGAGAGTGTGTTCCCCTGATGGTTTAATACACACGGGACATGTTACCAGGTGAACAGTGTAAGTGAGGAGAGTGTGTTCCCCTGATGGTTTAATACACACGGGACATGTTACCAGGTGAACAGTATAAGTGAGGAGAGTGTGTTCCCCTGATAGTTTAATATACATGGGACATGTCACCAGGTGAACAGTATAAGTGAGGAGAGTGTGTTCCCCTGATTGTTTAATATACACGGGACATGTTACCAGGTGAACAGTATAAGTGAGGAGAGCGTGTTCCCATGATGGTTTAATATACACGGGACATGTTACCAGGTGAACAGTATAAGTGAGGAGAGCGTGTTCCCATGATGGTTTAATATACACGGGACATGTTACCAGGTGAACAGTATAAGTGAGGAGAGCGTGTTCCCATGATGGTTTAATATACACGGGACATGTTACCAGGTGAACAGTATAAGTGAGGAGAGTGTGTTCCCCTGATGGTTTAATATACACGGGACATGTTACCAGGTGAACAGTATAAGTGAGGAGAGCGTGTTCCCATGATGGTTTAATATACACGGGACATGTTACCAGGTGAACAGTATAAGTGAGGAGAGTGTGTTCCCCTGATGGTTTAATATGCATTGGACATGTTACCAGGTGAACAGTATAAGTGAGGAGACTGTGTTCCCCTGATGGTTTAATATACACGGGACATGTTACCAGGTGAACAGTATAAGTGAGGAGAGTGTGTTCCCCTGATGGTTTAATATACACGGGACATGTTAACAAGTGAACAGTATAAGTGAGGAGAGTGGGTTCCCCTGATGGTTTAATACACACGGGACATGTTACCAGATGAACAGTATAAGTGAGGAGAGTGTGTTCCCCTGATGGTTTAATACACACGGGACATTTTACCAGATGAACAGTATAAGTGAGGAGATTGTCTTCCCCTGATGGTTTAATATACACAGGACATGTTACCAGATGAACAGTATAAGTGAGGAGAGTGTGTTCCCCTGATGGTTTAATACACACGGGACATTTTACCAGATGAACAGTATAAGTGAGGAGATTGTGTTCCCCTGATGGCTTAATATACACGGGACAGGTTTCCAGGTGAACAGTATAAGTGAGGAGAGTGTGTTCCCCTGATGGTCGAATACACACGGGACATGTTACCACATGAACAGTATAAGTGAGCAGAGTGTGTTCCCCTGATGGTTTAATACCCACGGGACATGTTACCAGATGAACAGCATTAGTGAGGAGCGTGTGTTCCCTGATGGTTTAATACACATGGGACATGTCACCAGGTGAACTGTATAAGTGAGGAGATTGTGTTCTCCTGATTGTTGAATATACATGGGACATGTCACCAGGTGAACAGTCTAAGTGAGGAGAGTGTGTTCCCCTGATGGTTTAATACACATGGGACATGTCACCAGGTGAACAGTATAAGTGAGGAGAGTGTGTTCCCCTGATGGTTTAATACACGGGGGACATGTTACCAGGTGAACAGTATAAGTGAGGAGAGTGTGTTCCGCTGATGGTTTTATATACACGGACATGTCATCAGGTGAACAGTATAAGTGAGGAGAGTGTGTTCCGCTGATGGTTTAATACGCACGGGTCATGTTACCAGGTGAACAGAATATGTGAGGAGAGTGTGTTCCCCTGATGGTTTAATAGACACAGGACATGTTCCCAGGTGAACTGCATAAGTGAGGAGAGTGTGTTCCCCTGATGGTTTAATATACACAGGATATGTCACCAGGTGAACAGTATAAGTGAGGAGAGTGTGTTCCCCTGATGGTTTAATACACATGGGACATGTTACCACATGAACAGTATAAGTGAGGAGAGTTTGTTCCCCTGATTGTTTAATACTGACGGGACATGTCACCAGGTGAACAGTATAAGTGAGGAGAGGGTGTTCCCCTGATTGTTTAATGCACACGGGACATGTTACCAGGTGAACAGTATAAGTGAGGAGAGTGTGTTCCCCTGATTCCTTAATATACACGGGACATGTTACCAGGTGAACAGTATAAGTGAGGAGAGTGTGTTCCCCTGATTGTTTAATGCACACAGGACATGTTACCAGGTGAACAGTATAAGTGAGGAGAGTGTGTTCCCCTGATTCCTTAATATACACGGGACATGTTACCAGGTGAACAGTATAAGTGAGGAGAGTGTGTTCCCCTGATTGTTTAATGCACACGGGACATGTTACCAGGTGAACAGTATAAGTGAGGAGAGTGTGTTCCCCTGATTCCTTAATATACACGGGATATGTTACCAGGTGAACAGTATAAGTGAGGAGAGTGTGTTCCCCTGATGGTTTAATACACACGGGACATGTTACCACATGAACAGTATAAGTGAGGAGAGTGTGTTCACCTGATGGTTTAATACTCACGGGACATGTTACCAGATGAACAGTATAAGTGAGGAGAGTGTGTTCCCCTGATGGTTTAATATATACGGGACATGTTTCCAGGTGAACAGTATAAGTGAGGAGAGTGTTTTCCCCTGATGGTTTAATACAAGTGGGACATGTTACCACATGAACAGTATAAGTGAGGAGAGTGTGTTCCACTGATGGTTTAATATATACGGGACATGTTTCCAGGTGAACAGTATAAGTGAGGAGAGTGTGTTCCCCTGATGGTTTAATACTCACGGGACATGTCACCAGGTGAACTGTATAAGTGAGGAGAGTTTGTTCCCCTGATGGTTTAATACACATGGGACATGTTACCAGATGAACAGTATAAGTGAGGAGAGTGTGTTCCCCTGATTGTTTTATATACACGGACATGTCAACAGGTGAACTGGAAAAGTGAGGAGAGTGTGTTCCCCTGATGGTTTAATACGCACGGGACATGTCTCCAGGTGAACAGTATAAGTGAGGAGAGGGTGTTCCCCTGATTGTTTAATGCACACGGGACATGTTACCAGGTGAACAGTATAAGTGAGGAGATTGTGTTCCCCTGATTGTTTAATACGCACGGGACATGTCTCCAGGTGAACAGTATAAGTGAGGAGAGGGTGTTCCCCTGATTGTTTAATGCACACAGGACATGTCACCAGGTGAACAGCATAAGTGAGGAGATTGTGTTCCCCTGATTGTTTAATACGCACGGGACATGTTACCAGGTGAACAGTATAAGTGAGGAGATTGTGTTCCCCTGATTGTTTAATACGCACGGGACACGTTACCAGGTGAACAGTATAAGTGAGGAGAGTGTGTTCCCCTGATTGTTTAATATACACGGGACATGTTACCAGGTGAACAGTATAAGTGAGGAGAGTGTGTTCCCCTGATTGTTTAATACGCACGGGACATGTTACCAGGTGAACAGCATAAGTGAGGAGATTGTGTTCCCCTGATTGTTTAATATACACGGGACATGTTACCAGGTGAACAGTATAAGTGAGGAGAGTGTGTTCCCCTGATGGTTTAATATACACGAGACATGTTACCAGGTGAACAGTATAAGTGAGGAGAGGGTGTTCCCCTGATTGTTTAATGCACACAGGACATGTCACCAGGTGAACAGCATAAGTGAGGAGATTGTGTTCCCCTGATTGTTTAATACGCACGGGACATGTTACCAGGTGAACAGTATAAGTGAGGAGATTGTGTTCCCCTGATTGTTTAATACGCACGGGACACGTTACCAGGTGAACAGTATAAGTGAGGAGAGTGTGTTCCCCTGATTGTTTAATATACACGGGACATGTTACCAGGTGAACAGTATAAGTGAGGAGAGTGTGTTCCCCTGATTGTTTAATACGCACGGGACATGTTACCAGGTGAACAGCATAAGTGAGGAGATTGTGTTCCCCTGATTGTTTAATATACACGGGACATGTTACCAGGTGAACAGTATAAGTGAGGAGAGTGTGTTCCCCTGATGGTTTAATATACACGAGACATGTTACCAGGTGAACAGTATAAGTGAGGAGAGGGTGTTCCCCTGATGTTTTAATGCACACGGGACATGTTACCAGATGAACAGTATAAGTGAGGAGAGTGTGTTCCCCTAATGTTTTAATAGACACGGGACAAGTTACCAGGTGAACAGTATAAGTGAGGCGAGTGTGTTCCCCAGATTGTTTAATATACACGGGACATGTTACCAGATGAACAGTATAAGTGAGGAGATTGTGTTCCCCTGATTGTTTAATATACACGGGACATGTTACCAGGTGAACAGTATAAGTGAGGAGAGTGTGTTCCCCTGATGGTTTAATACGCACGGGACATGTTACTAGGTGAACAGCATAAGTGAGGAGATTGTGTTCCCCTGATTGTTTAATACGCACGGGACATGTTACCAGGTGAACAGTATAAGTGAGGAGAGTGTGTTCCCCTGATGGTTTAATATACACGGGACATGTTACCAGGTGAACAGTATAAGTGAGGAGAGTGTGTTCCCCTGATTGTTTAATATACACGGGACATGTTACCAGGTGAACAGTATAAGTGAGGAGAATGTGTTCCCCTGATGGTTTAATATACACGGGACATGTTACCAGGTGAACAGTATAAGTGAGGAGAGTGTGTTCCCCTGATTGTTTAATACACACGGGACATGTTACCAGGTGAACAGTATAAGTGAGGAGAGCGTGTTCCCCTGATGGTTTAATATACACGGGACATGTTACCAGGTGAACAGTATAAGTGAGGAGAGTGTGTTCCCCTGATGGTTTAATATGCATTGGACATGTTACCAGGTGAACAGTATAAGTGAGGAGACTGTGTTCCCCTGATGGTTTAATATACACGGGACATGTTACCAGGTGAACAGTATAAGTGAGGAGAGTGTGTTCCCCTGATGGTTTAATATACACGAGACATGTTACCAGGTGAACAGTATAAGTGAGGAGAGGGTGTTCCCCTGATTGTTTAATGCACACAGGACATGTCACCAGGTGAACAGCATAAGTGAGGAGATTGTGTTCCCCTGATTGTTTAATACGCACGGGACATGTTACCAGGTGAACAGTATAAGTGAGGAGATTGTGTTCCCCTGATTGTTTAATACGCACGGGACACGTTACCAGGTGAACAGTATAAGTGAGGAGAGTGTGTTCCTCTGATTGTTTAATATACACGGGACATGTTACCAGGTGAACAGTATAAGTGAGGAGAGTGTGTTCCCCTGATTGTTTAATACGCACGGGACATGTTACCAGGTGAACAGCATAAGTGAGGAGATTGTGTTCCCCTGATTGTTTAATATACACGGGACATGTTACCAGGTGAACAGTATAAGTGAGGAGAGTGTGTTCCCCTGATGGTTTAATATACACGAGACATGTTACCAGGTGAACAGTATAAGTGAGGAGAGGGTGTTCCCCTGATGTTTTAATGCACACGGGACATGTTACCAGATGAACAGTATAAGTGAGGAGAGTGTGTTCCCCTAATGTTTTAATAGACACGGGACAAGTTACCAGGTGAACAGTATAAGTGAGGCGAGTGTGTTCCCCAGATTGTTTAATATACACGGGACATGTTACCAGATGAACAGTATAAGTGAGGAGATTGTTTTCCCCTGATTGTTTAATATACACGGGACATGTTACCAGGTGAACAGTATAAGTGAGGAGAGTGTGTTCCCCTGATGGTTTAATACGCACGGGACATGTTACTAGGTGAACAGCATAAGTGAGGAGATTGTGTTCCCCTGATTGTTTAATACGCACGGGACATGTTACCAGGTGAACAGTATAAGTGAGGAGAGTGTGTTCCCCTGATGGTTTAATATACACGGGACATGTTACCAGGTGAACAGTATAAGTGAGGAGAGAGTGTTCCCCTGATTGTTTAATATACACGGGACATGTTACCAGGTGAACAGTATAAGTGAGGAGAATGTGTTCCCCTGATGGTTTAATATACACGGGACATGTTACCAGGTGAACAGTATAAGTGAGGAGAGTGTGTTCCCCTGATTGTTTAATACACACGGGACATGTTACCAGGTGAACAGTATAAGTGAGGAGAGCGTGTTCCCCTGATGGTTTAATATACACGGGACATGTTACCAGGTGAACAGTATAAGTGAGGAGAGTGTGTTCCCCTGATGGTTTAATATGCATTGGACATGTTACCAGGTGAACAGTATAAGTGAGGAGACTGTGTTCCCCTGATGGTTTAATATACACGGGACATGTTACCAGGTGAACAGTATAAGTGAGGAGAGTGTGTTCCCCTGATGGTTTAATATGCATTGGACATGTTACCAGGTGAACAGTATAAGTGAGGAGAGCGTGTTCCCCTGATGGTTTAATATACACGGGACATGTTACCAGGTGAACAGTATAAGTGAGGAGAGTGTGTTCCCCTGATGGTTTAATATGCATTGGACATGTTACCAGGTGAACAGTATAAGTGAGGAGACTGTGTTCCCCTGATGGTTTAATATACACGGGACATGTTACCAGGTGAACAGTATAAGTGAGGAGAGTGTGTTCCCCTGATGGTTTAATATACACGGGACATTTTACCAGGTGAACAGTATAAGTGAGGAGAGTGTGTTCCCCTGATTGTTTAATATACACTTAGGGCATGTTACCAGGTGAAAAGTATAAGTGAGGAGAGTGTTTTCCCCTGATTGTTTAATACACACGGGACATATTACCAGGTGAAGAGTATAAGTGAGGAGAGTGTGTTCCCCTGATGGTTTAAGAGACACGGGACATGTTACCAGGTGAACAGTATAAGTGAGGAGAGCGTTTTCCCCTGATGGTTTAAAAGACACGGGACATATTGCCAGGTGAACAGTATAAGTGAGGAGAGTGTGTTCCCCTGATGGTTTAATACACATGGGACATGTTACCACATGAACAGTATAAGTGAGGAGAGTTTGTTCCCCTGATTGTTTAATACTGACGGGACATGTCACCAGGTGAACAGTATAAGTGAGGAGAGTGTGTTCCCCTGATTGTTTAATGCACACGGGACATGTTACCAGGTGAACAGTATAAGTGAGGAGAGTGTGTTCCCCTGATTCCTTAATATACACGGGACATGTTACCAGGTGAACAGTATAAGTGAGGAGAGTGTGTTCCCCTGATTGTTTAATGCACACGGGACATGTTACCAGGTGAACAGTATAAGTGAGGAGAGTGTGTTCCCCTGATTCCTTAATATACACGGGAAATGTTACCAGGTGAACAGTATAAGTGAGGAGAGTGTGTTCCCCTGATTGTTTAATGCACACGGGACATGTTACCAGGTGAACAGTATAAGTGAGGAGAGTGTGTTCCCCTGATTCCTTAATATACACGGGACATGTTACCAGGTGAACAGTATAAGTGAGGAGAGTGTGTTCCCCTGATGGTTTAATACACACGGGACATGTTACCACATGAACAGTATAAGTGAGGAGAGTGTGTTCACCTGATGGTTTAATACTCACGGGACATGTTACCAGATGAACAGTATAAGTGAGGAGAGTGTGTTCCCCTGATGGTTTAATATATATGGGACATGTTTCCAGGTGAACAGTATAAGTGAGGAGAGTGTTTTCCCCTGATGGTTTAATACACGCTGGACATGTCACCACATGAACAGTATAAGTGAGGAGAGTGTGTTCCACTGATGGTTTAATATACACGGGGCATGTTACCAGGTGAACAGTATAAGTGAGGAGAGTGTGTTCCCCTGATTGTTTAATACACACAGGGCATGTTACCAGGTGAAAAGTATAAGTGAGGAGATTGTTTTCCCCTGATTGTTTAATACACACGGGACATATTACCAGGTGAAGAGTATAAGTGAGGAGAGTGTGTTCCCCTGATGGTTTAAGAGACACGGGACATGTTACCAGGTGAACAGTATAAGTGAGGAGAGCGTTTTCCCCTGATGTTTTAAAAGACACGGGACATATTGCCAGGTGAACAGTATAATTGAAGACAGTGTGTTCCCCTGATGGTTTAATACACACAGGACATGTTACCAGGTGAACAGTATAAGTGAGGAGAGTGTGTTCCGCTGATGGTTTAATATACACGGGACATGTTACCAGGTGAACAGTATAAGTGAGGAGAGTGTGTTCCCCTGATGGTTTAATATACATGGGACATGTTACCAGGTGAACAGTATAAGTGAGGAGAGTGTGTTCCCCTGATGGTTTAATATACAAGGGACATGTTTCCAGGTGAACAGTATAAGTGAGGAGAGTGTGTTCCCCTGATTGTTTAATACTGACGGGACATGTCACCAGGTGAACAGTATAAGTGAGGAGAGTGTGTTCCCCTGATTCCTTAATATACACGGGACATGTTACCAGGTGAACAGTATAAGTGAGGAGAGTGTTTTCCCCTGATTGTTTAATGCACACGGGACATGTTACCAGGTGAACAGTATAAGTGAGGAGAGTGTGTTCCCCTGATTCCTTAATATACACGGGACATGTTACCAGGTGAACAGTATAAGTGAGGAGAGTGTGTTCCCCTGATGGTTTAATATACACGGGACATGTTACCAGGTGAACAGTATAAGTGAGGAGAGTGTGTTCCCCTGATGGTTTAATATACATGGGACATGTTACCAGGTGAACAGCATAAGTGAGGAGAGTGTGTTCCCCTGATGGTTTAATATACACGGGACATGTTTCCAGGTGAACAGTATAAGTGAGGAGAGTTTGTTCCCCTGATTGTTTAATACTGACGGGACATGTCACCAGGTGAACAGTATATGTGAGGAGAGTGTGTTCCCCTGATTGTTTAATGCACACGGGACATGTTACCAGGTGAACAGTATAAGTGAGGAGAGTGTGTTCCCCTGATCCCTTAATATACACGGGACATGTTACCAGGTGAACAGTATAAGTGAGGAGAGTGTGTTCCCCTGATGGTTTAATATACACGGGACATGTTAACAAGTGAACAGTATAAGTGAGGAGAGTGGGTTCCCCTGATGGTTTAATACACACGGGACATGTTACCAGATGAACAGTATAAGTGAGGAGAGTGTGTTCCCCTGATGGTTTAATACACACGGGACATTTTACCAGATGAACAGTATAAGTGAGGAGATTGTCTTCCCCTGATGGTTTAATATACACAGGACATGTTACCAGATGAACAGTATAAGTGAGGAGAGTGTGTTCCCCTGATGGTTTAATACACACGGGACATTTTACCAGATGAACAGTATAAGTGAGGAGATTGTGTTCCCCTGATGGCTTAATATACACGGGACAGGTTTCCAGGTGAACAGTATAAGTGAGGAGAGTGTGTTCCCCTGATGGTTTAATACACACGGGACATGTTACCACATGAACAGTATAAGTGAGGAGAGTGTGTTCCCCTGATGGTTTAATACCCACGGGACATGTTACCAGATGAACAGCATTAGTGAGGAGCGTGTGTTCCCTGATGGTTTAATACACATGGGACATGTCACCAGGTGAACTGTATAAGTGAGGAGATTGTGTTCTCCTGATTGTTTAATATACATGGGACATGTCACCAGGTGAACAGTATAAGTGAGGAGAGTGTGTTCCCCTGATGGTTTAATACACATGGGACATGTCACCAGGTGAACAGTATAAGTGAGGAGAGTGTGTTCCCCTGATGGTTTAATACACGGGGGACATGTTACCAGGTGAACAGTATAAGTGAGGAGAGTGTGTTCCGCTGATGGTTTTATATACACGGACATGTCAACAGGTGAACAGTATAAGTGAGGAGAGTGTGTTCCGCTGATGGTTTAATACGCACGGGTCATGTTACCAGGTGAACAGAATATGTGAGGAGAGTGTGTTCACCTGATGGTTTAATAGACACAGGACATGTTCCCAGGTGAACTGCATAAGTGAGGAGAGTGTGTTCCCCTGATGGTTTAATATACACAGGACATGTCACCAGGTGAACAGTATAAGTGAGGAGAGTGTGTTCCCCTGATGGTTTAATATACACGGGACATGTTACCAGGTGAACAGTATAAGTGAGGAGAATGTGTTCCCCTGATGGTTTAATATACACGGGACATGTCACCAGGTGAACAGTATAAGTGAGGAGAGTGTGTTCCCCTGATGGTTTAATACACATGGGACATGTTACCACATGAACAGTATAAGTGAGGAGAGTGTGTTCCCCTGATGGTTTAATACACACGGGACATGTTACCACATGAACAGTATAAGTGAGCAGATTGTGTTCCCCTGATGGTTTAATATACACGGGACATGTCACCAGGTGAACAGTATATTTGAGGAGAGTGTGTTCCCCTGATGGTTTAATACACATGGGACATGTTACCACATGAACAGTATAAGAGAGGAGAGTGTGTTTCCCTGATGGTTTAATATACACGGGACATGTTACCAGATGAACAGTATAAGTGAGGAGATTGTGTTCTCCTGATTGTTTAATATACACGGGACATGTTACCAGATGAAAAGTATAAGTGAGGAGAGTGTGTTCCCCTGATTGTTTTATATACACGGACATGTCAACAGGTGAACAGTATAAGTGAGGAGAGTGTGTTCCCCTGATGGTTTAATACACACGGGACATGTTACCAGGTGAACAGTATAAGTGAGGAGAGTGTGTTCCCCTGATTGTTTAATATACACAGGACATGTCACCAGGAGAACAGTGTAAGTGAGGAGAGTGTGTTCCCCTGATGGTTTAATACACATGGGACATGACACCAGGTGAACAGTATAAGTGAGGAGAGTGTGTTCCCCTGATTGTTTAATATACACGGGACATGTTACCAGGTGAACAGTATATGTGATGAGAGTGTGTTCCCCTGATGGTTTAATATACACAGGACATGTCACCAGGTGAACAGTATAAGTGAGGAGAGTGTGTTCCCCTGATGGTTTAATATGCAAGGGACATGTTACCAGGTGAACAGTATAAGTGAGGGGAATGTGTTCCCCTGATTGTTTAATATACATGTGACATGTCACCAGGTGAAAAGTATAAGTGAGGAGAGTGTGTTCCCCTGATGGTTTAATATGCAAGGGACATGTTACCAGGTGAACAGTATAAGTGAGGGGAATGTGTTCCCCTGATTGTTTAATACACATGGGACATGACACCAGGTGAACAGTATAAGTGAGGAGAGTGTGTTCCCCTGATGGTTTAATATGCAAGGGACATGTTACCAGGTGAACAGTATAAGTGAGGGGAATGTGTTCCCCTGATTGTTTAATATACATGGGACATGTTACCAGGAGAACAGTATAAGTGAGGAGACTGTGTTCCCCTGATGGTTTAATATACACGGGACATGTTACCAGATGAACAGTATAAGTGATGAGAGTGTGTTCCCCTGATGGTTTAATATGCTAGGGACATGCTACCAGGTGAACAGTATAAGTGAGGAGAGTGTGTTCCCCTGATGGTTTAATATACACGGGACATGTTACCTGGTGAACAGTATAAGTGAGGAGAGTGTGTTCCCCTGATGGTTTAATATACACGGGACATGTTACCAGGTGAACAGTATAAGTGAGGAGAATGTGTTCCCCTGATGGTTTAATATACACGGGACATGTCACCAGGTGAACAGTATAAGTGAGGAGAGTGTGTTCCCCTGATGGTTTAATACACATGGGACATGTTACCACATGAACAGTATAAGTGAGGAGAGTGTGTTCCCCTGATGGTTTAATACACACGGGACATGTTACCACATGAACAGTATAAGTGAGCAGATTGTGTTCCCCTGATGGTTTAATATACACGGGACATGTCACCAGGTGAACAGTATATTTGAGGAGAGTGTGTTCCCCTGATGGTTTAATACACATGGGACATGTTACCACATGAACAGTATAAGAGAGGAGAGTGTGTTTCCCTGATGGTTTAATATACACGGGACATGTTACCAGATGAACAGTATAAGTGAGGAGATTGTGTTCTCCTGATTGTTTAATATACACGGGACATGTTACCAGATGAAAAGTATAAGTGAGGAGAGTGTGTTCCCCTGATTGTTTTATATACACGGACATGTCAACAGGTGAACAGTATAAGTGAGGAGAGTGTGTTCCCCTGATGGTTTAATACACACGGGACATGTTACCAGGTGAACAGTATAAGTGAGGAGAGTGTGTTCCCCTGATTGTTTAATATACACAGGACATGTCACCAGGAGAACAGTGTAAGTGAGGAGAGTGTGTTCCCCTGATGGTTTAATACACATGGGACATGACACCAGGTGAACAGTATAAGTGAGGAGAGTGTGTTCCCCTGATTGTTTAATATACACGGGACATGTTACCAGGTGAACAGTATATGTGATGAGAGTGTGTTCCCCTGATGGTTTAATATACACAGGACATGTCACCAGGTGAACAGTATAAGTGAGGAGAGTGTGTTCCCCTGATGGTTTAATATGCAAGGGACATGTTACCAGGTGAACAGTATAAGTGAGGGGAATGTGTTCCCCTGATTGTTTAATATACATGTGACATGTCACCAGGTGAAAAGTATAAGTGAGGAGAGTGTGTTCCCCTGATGGTTTAATATGCAAGGGACATGTTACCAGGTGAACAGTATAAGTGAGGGGAATGTGTTCCCCTGATTGTTTAATACACATGGGACATGACACCAGGTGAACAGTATAAGTGAGGAGAGTGTGTTCCCCTGATGGTTTAATATGCAAGGGACATGTTACCAGGTGAACAGTATAAGTGAGGGGAATGTGTTCCCCTGATTGTTTAATATACATGGGACATGTTACCAGGAGAACAGTATAAGTGAGGAGACTGTGTTCCCCTGATGGTTTAATATACACGGGACATGTTACCAGATGAACAGTATAAGTGATGAGAGTGTGTTCCCCTGATGGTTTAATATGCTAGGGACATGCTACCAGGTGAACAGTATAAGTGAGGAGAGTGTGTTCCCCTGATGGTTTAATATACACGGGACATGTTACCAGGTGAACAGTATAAGTGAGGAGAGTGTGTTCCCCTGATGGTTTAATATACACGAGACATGTTACCAGGTGAACAGTATAAGTGAGGAGAGTGTGTTCCCCTGATGGTTTAATATACACGGGACATGTTAACAAGTCAACAGTATAAGTGAGGAGAGTCTGTTCCCCAGATTGATTATTATACACGGGACATGTTACTAGCTGAATAGTATTAGTGAGGATAGTGTGTTCCCCTGATGGTTTAATATACATGGGACATGTTACCAGTTTAACAGTGTAAGTGAGGAGACTGTGTTCCCCTGATTGTTTAATACACACGGGACATGTCAGAAGGTGAAAAGTTTAAGTGAGGACAGTGTGTTCCCCTGATGGTTTAATATACATGGGACATGTTACCAGGTGAACAGTTTAAGAGAGCAGAGTGTGTTCCCCTGATGGTTTATTGTACATGGGACATGTCAACAGGTGAATAGTATTAGTGAGGAGAATGTGTTCCCCTGATGGTTTAATACACACGGGACATGTTACCAGATGAAGAGTATAAGTGAGGAGATTGTGTTCCCCTGATGGTTTAATATACACGGGACAGGTTTCCAGGTGAACAGTATAAGTGAGGAGAGTGTGTTCCCCTGATGGTTTAATACGCACGGGACATGTTACCACATGAACAGTATAAGTGAGGAGAGTGTGTTCTCCTGATGGTTTAATATACACGGGACATGTTACCAGATGAACAGTATAAGTGAGGAGAGTGTGTTCCCCTGATGGTTTAATACAAACGGGACATGTTACCAGGGGAACAGTATAAGTGAGGAGAGTGTGTTCCCCTGATGGTTTAATATACACGGGACATGTTACCAGATGAACAGTATAAGTGAGGAGAGTGTGTTCTCCTGATTGTTTAATATACACGGGACATGTTACCAGATGAACAGTATAAGTGAGGAGAGTGTGTTCTCCTGATTGTTTAATATTCACGGGACATGTCACCAGGTGAACAGTATAAGTGAGGAGAGTGTGTTCCCCTGATGGTTTAATACATATGGGACATGTTACCAGATGAACAGTATAAGTGAGGAGAGTGTGTTCCCCTGATTGTTTTATATACACGGACATGTCAACAGGTGAATAGTATAAGTGAGGAGAGTATGTTCCCCTGATGGTTTAATATACACAGGACATGTTACCAGGTGATCTGTATAAGTGAGGAGAGTGTGTTCCCCTGATTGTTTAATACTCACGGGACATGTTACCAGGTGAACAGTATAAGTGAGGAGAGTGTGTTCCCCTGATGGTTTAATACACATGGGACATGTTACCAGGTGAACAGTATAAGTGAGGAGAGTGTGTTCCCCTGATGGTTTAATATACACGGGACATGTTACCAGGTGAACAGTATAAGTGAGGAGAGTGTGTTCCCCTGATGGTTTAATATACACGGGACATGTTACCAGGTGAACAGTATAAGTGAGGAGAGTGTGTTCCCCTGATGGTTTAATATACACGGGACATGTTACCAGGTGAACAGTATAAGTGAGGAGATTGTGTTCTCCTGATTGTTTAATACTCACGGGACATGTTACCAGGTGAACAGTATAAGTGAGGAGAGTGTGTTCCCCTGATGGTTTAATATACACGGGACATGTTACCAGGGGAACAGTATAAGTGAGGAGAGTGTGTTCCCCTGATTGTTTTATATACACGGACATGTCAACAGGTGAACAGTATAAGTGAGGAGAGTGTGTTCCCCTGATTGTTTAATAAGCACGGGACATGTTACCCGGTGAAAAGTATAACTGAGGAGAGTGTGTTCGCCTGATTGTTCAATATAAACAGGACATGTCACCAGGTGAACAGTGTAAGTGTGGAGAGTGTGTTCCCCTGATGGTTTAATATACACGGGACATGTTACCAGGTGAACAGTATAAGTGAGGAGAATGTGTTCCCATGATGGTTTAATACACATGGGACATGTCACCAGGTGAACAGTATAAGTGATGAGAGTGTGTTCCCCTGATGGTTTAATATACACGGGACATGTTACCAGGTGAACAGTATAAGTGAGGGGAATGTGTTCCCCTGATTGTTTAATATACATGGGACATGTTACCAGGAGAACAGTATAAGTGAGGAGACTGTGTTCCCCTGATGGTTTAATATACACGGGACATGTTACCAGGTGAACAGTATAAGTGATGAGAGTGTGTTCCCCTGATGGTTTAATATGCAAGGGACATGTTACCAGGTGAACAGTATAAGTGAGCCGACTGTGTTCCCCTGATGGTTTAATATACACGGGACATGTTACCAGGTGAACAGTATAAGTGAGGAGAGTGTGTTCCCCTGATTGTTCAATGCACACGGGACATGTTTGCAGGTGAACAGTATAAGTGAGGAGAGTGTGTTCCCCTGATGGCTTAATATACACGGGTCATGATACCAGGTGAACAGTATAAGTGAAGAGAGTGTGTTCCCCTGATTGTTCAATGCACACGGGACATGTTTGCAGGTGAACAGTATAAGTGAGGAGAGTGTGTTCCCTTGATTGTTTAATACACACAGGGCATGTTACCAGGTGAAAAGTATAAGAGAGGAGAGTGTTTTCCCCTGATGGTTTAATGCACACGGGACATGTTTCCAGGTGAACAGTATAAGTGAGGAGAGTTTGTTCCCCTGATTGTTTAATACTGACGGGACATGTCACCAGGTGAACAGTATAAGTGAGGAGAGTTTTTCCCCTGATTGTTTAATGCAGACGGGACATGTTACCAGGTGAACAGTGTAAGTGAGGAGAGTGTGTTCCCCTGATGGCTTAATATACACGGGACATGTTACCAGGTGAACAGTATAAGTGAGGAGATTGTGTTCTCCTGATTGTTTAATAAACACGGGACATGTTACCAGGTGAACAGTATAAGTGAGGAGAGTGTGTTCCCCTGATTGTTTTATATACACGGACATGTCAACAGGTGAACAGTATAAGTGAGGAGAGTGTGTTCCCCTGATGGTTAAATATACACAGGACATGTTACCAGATGAACAGTATAAGTGAGGAGAGTGTGTTCCCCTGATGGTTTAATATACAAAGGACATGTTACCAGGTGAACAGGATAAGTGAGGAGAGTGTGTTCCCCTGATTGTTTAATACTGACGGGACATGTCACCAGGTGAACAGTGTAAGTGAGGAGATTGTGTTCCCCTGATGGTTTAATACACACGGGACATTTTACCAGGTGAACAGTATAATTGAGGAGAGTGTGTTCCCCTGATTGTTTAATATACACAGGACATGTCACCAGGTGAACAGTGTAAGTGAGGAGAGTGTGTTCCCCTGATGGTTTAATATACACGGGACATGTTTCCAGGTGAACAGTATAAGTGAGGAGAGTTTGTTCCCCTGATTGTTTAATACTGACGGGACATGTCACCAGGTGAACAGTATATGTGAGGAGAGTGTGTTCCCCTGATTGTTTAATGCACACGGGACATGTTACCAGGTGAACAGTATAAGTGAGGAGAGTGTGTTCCCCTGATCCCTTAATATACACGGGACATGTTACCAGGTGAACAGTATAAGTGAGGAGAGTGTGTTCCCCTGATGGTTTAATACACACGGGACATGTTACCAGATGAACAGTATAAGTGAGGAGAGTGTGTTCCCCTGATGGTTTAATACACACGGGACATTTTACCAGATGAACAGTATAAGTGAGGAGATTGTCTTCCCCTGATGGTTTAATATACACAGGACATGTTACCAGATGAACAGTATAAGTGAGGAGAGTGTGTTCCCCTGATGGTTTAATACACACGGGACATTTTACCAGATGAACAGTATAAGTGAGGAGATTGTGTTCCCCTGATGGCTTAATATACACGGGACAGGTTTCCAGGTGAACAGTATAAGTGAGGAGAGTGTGTTCCCCTGATGGTTTAATACACACGGGACATGTTACCACATGAACAGTATAAGTGAGGAGAGTGTGTTCCCCTGATGGTTTAATACCCACGGGACATGTTACCAGATGAACAGCATTAGTGAGGAGCGTGTGTTCCCTGATGGTTTAATACACATGGGACATGTCACCAGGTGAACTGTATAAGTGAGGAGATTGTGTTCTCCTGATTGTTTAATATACATGGGACATGTCACCAGGTGAACAGTATAAGTGAGGAGAGTGTGTTCCCCTGATGGTTTAATACACATGGGACATGTCACCAGGTGAACTGTATAAGTGAGGAGAGTGTGTTCCCCTGATGGTTTAATACACGGGGGACATGTTACCAGGTGAACAGTATAAGTGAGGAGAGTGTGTTCCGCTGATGGTTTTATATACACGGACATGTCAACAGGTGAACAGTATAAGTGAGGAGAGTGTGTTCCGCTGATGGTTTAATACGCACGGGTCATGTTACCAGGTGAACAGAATATGTGAGGAGAGTGTGTTCACCTGATGGTTTAATAGACACAGGACATGTTCCCAGGTGAACTGCATAAGTGAGGAGAGTGTGTTCCCCTGATGGTTTAATATACACAGGACATGTCACCAGGTGAACAGTATAAGTGAGGAGAGTGTGTTCCCCTGATGGTTTAATATACACGGGACATGTTACCAGGTGAACAGTATAAGTGAGGAGAATGTGTTCCCCTGATGGTTTAATATACACGGGACATGTCACCAGGTGAACAGTATAAGTGAGGAGAGTGTGTTCCCCTGATGGTTTAATACACATGGGACATGTTACCACATGAACAGTATAAGTGAGGAGAGTGTGTTCCCCTGATGGTTTAATACACACGGGACATGTTACCACATGAACAGTATAAGTGAGCAGATTGTGTTCCCCTGATGGTTTAATATACACGGGACATGTCACCAGGTGAACAGTATATTTGAGGAGAGTGTGTTCCCCTGATGGTTTAATACACATGGGACATGTTACCACATGAACAGTATAAGAGAGGAGAGTGTGTTTCCCTGATGGTTTAATATACACGGGACATGTTACCAGATGAACAGTATAAGTGAGGAGATTGTGTTCTCCTGATTGTTTAATATACACGGGACATGTTACCAGATGAAAAGTATAAGTGAGGAGAGTGTGTTCCCCTGATTGTTTTATATACACGGACATGTCAACAGGTGAACAGTATAAGTGAGGAGAGTGTGTTCCCCTGATGGTTTAATACACACGGGACATGTTACCAGGTGAACAGTATAAGTGAGGAGAGTGTGTTCCCCTGATTGTTTAATATACACAGGACATGTCACCAGGAGAACAGTGTAAGTGAGGAGAGTGTGTTCCCCTGATGGTTTAATACACATGGGACATGACACCAGGTGAACAGTATAAGTGAGGAGAGTGTGTTCCCCTGATTGTTTAATATACACGGGACATGTTACCAGGTGAACAGTATATGTGATGAGAGTGTGTTCCCCTGATGGTTTAATATACACAGGACATGTCACCAGGTGAACAGTATAAGTGAGGAGAGTGTGTTCCCCTGATGGTTTAATATGCAAGGGACATGTTACCAGGTGAACAGTATAAGTGAGGGGAATGTGTTCCCCTGATTGTTTAATATACATGTGACATGTCACCAGGTGAAAAGTATAAGTGAGGAGAGTGTGTTCCCCTGATGGTTTAATATGCAAGGGACATGTTACCAGGTGAACAGTATAAGTGAGGGGAATGTGTTCCCCTGATTGTTTAATACACATGGGACATGACACCAGGTGAACAGTATAAGTGAGGAGAGTGTGTTCCCCTGATGGTTTAATATGCAAGGGACATGTTACCAGGTGAACAGTATAAGTGAGGGGAATGTGTTCCCCTGATTGTTTAATATACATGGGACATGTTACCAGGAGAACAGTATAAGTGAGGAGACTGTGTTCCCCTGATGGTTTAATATACACGGGACATGTTACCAGATGAACAGTATAAGTGATGAGAGTGTGTTCCCCTGATGGTTTAATATGCTAGGGACATGCTACCAGGTGAACAGTATAAGTGAGGAGAGTGTGTTCCCCTGATGGTTTAATATACACGGGACATGTTACCAGGTGAACAGTATAAGTGAGGAGAGTGTGTTCCCCTGATGGTTTAATATACACGAGACATGTTACCAGGTGAACAGTATAAGTGAGGAGAGTGTGTTCCCCTGATGGTTTAATATACACGGGACATGTTAACAAGTCAACAGTATAAGTGAGGAGAGTCTGTTCCCCAGATTGATTATTATACACGGGACATGTTACTAGCTGAATAGTATTAGTGAGGACAGTGTGTTCCCCTGATGGTTTAATATACATGGGACATGTTACCAGGTGAACAGTTTAAGAGAGCAGAGTGTGTTCCCCTGATGGTTTATTGTACATGGGACATGTCAACAGGTGAATAGTATTAGTGAGGAGAATGTGTTCCCCTGATGGTTTAATACACACGGGACATGTTACCAGATGAAGAGTATAAGTGAGGAGATTGTGTTCCCCTGATGGTTTAATATACACGGGACAGGTTTCCAGGTGAACAGTATAAGTGAGGAGAGTGTGTTCCCCTGATGGTTTAATACGCACGGGACATGTTACCACATGAACAGTATAAGTGAGGAGAGTGTGTTCTCCTGATGGTTTAATATACACGGGACATGTTACCAGATGAACAGTATAAGTGAGGAGAGTGTGTTCCCCTGATGGTTTAATACAAACGGGACATGTTACCAGGGGAACAGTATAAGTGAGGAGAGTGTGTTCCCCTGATGGTTTAATATACACGGGACATGTTACCAGATGAACAGTATAAGTGAGGAGAGTGTGTTCTCCTGATTGTTTAATATACACGGGACATGTTACCAGATGAACAGTATAAGTGAGGAGAGTGTGTTCTCCTGATTGTTTAATATTCACGGGACATGTCACCAGGTGAACAGTATAAGTGAGGAGAGTTTGTTCCCCTGATGTTTAATACATATGGGACATGTTACCAGATGAACAGTATAAGTGAGGAGAGTGTGTTCCCCTGATTGTTTTATATACACGGACATGTCAACAGGTGAACAGTATAAGTGAGGAGAGTGTGTTCCCCTGATGGTTTAATATACACAGGACATGTTACCAGGTGATCTGTATAAGTGAGGAGAGTGTGTTCCCCTGATTGTTTAATACTCACGGGACATGTTACCAGGTGAACAGTATAAGTGAGGAGAGTGTGTTCCCCTGATGGTTTAATACACATGGGACATGTTACCAGGTGAACAGTATAAGTGAGGAGAGTGTGTTCCCCTGATGGTTTAATATACACGGGACATGTTACCAGGTGAACAGTATAAGTGAGGAGAGTGTGTTCCCCTGATGGTTTAATATACACGGGACATGTTACCAGGTGAACAGTATAAGTGAGGAGAGTGTGTTCCCCTGATGGTTTAATATACACGGGACATGTTACCAGGTGAACAGTATAAGTGAGGAGATTGTGTTCTCCTGATTGTTTAATACTCACGGGACATGTTACCAGGTGAACAGTATAAGTGAGGAGAGTGTGTTCCCCTGATGGTTTAATATACACGGGACATGTTACCAGGGGAACAGTATAAGTGAGGAGAGTGTGTTCCCCTGATTGTTTTATATACACGGACATGTCAACAGGTGAACAGTATAAGTGAGGAGAGTGTGTTCCCCTGATTGTTTAATAAGCACGGGACATGTTACCCGGTGAAAAGTATAACTGAGGAGAGTGTGTTCGCCTGATTGTTCAATATAAACAGGACATGTCACCAGGTGAACAGTGTAAGTGTGGAGAGTGTGTTCCCCTGATGGTTTAATATACACGGGACATGTTACCAGGTGAACAGTATAAGTGAGGAGAATGTGTTCCCATGATGGTTTAATACACATGGGACATGTCACCAGGTGAACAGTATAAGTGATGAGAGTGTGTTCCCCTGATGGTTTAATATACACGGGACATGTTACCAGGTGAACAGTATAAGTGAGGGGAATGTGTTCCCCTGATTGTTTAATATACATGGGACATGTTACCAGGAGAACAGTATAAGTGAGGAGACTGTGTTCCCCTGATGGTTTAATATACACGGGACATGTTACCAGGTGAACAGTATAAGTGATGAGAGTGTGTTCCCCTGATGGTTTAATATGCAAGGGACATGTTACCAGGTGAACAGTATAAGTGAGCCGACTGTGTTCCCCTGATGGTTTAATATACACGGGACATGTTACCAGGTGAACAGTATAAGTGAGGAGAGTGTGTTCCCCTGATTGTTCAATGCACACGGGACATGTTTGCAGGTGAACAGTATAAGTGAGGAGAGTGTGTTCCCCTGATGGCTTAATATACACGGGTCATGATACCAGGTGAACAGTATAAGTGAAGAGAGTGTGTTCCCCTGATTGTTCAATGCACACGGGACATGTTTGCAGGTGAACAGTATAAGTGAGGAGAGTGTGTTCCCTTGATTGTTTAATACACACAGGGCATGTTACCAGGTGAAAAGTATAAGAGAGGAGAGTGTTTTCCCCTGATGGTTTAATGCACACGGGACATGTTTCCAGGTGAACAGTATAAGTGAGGAGAGTTTGTTCCCCTGATTGTTTAATACTGACGGGACATGTCACCAGGTGAACAGTATAAGTGAGGAGAGTTTTTCCCCTGATTGTTTAATGCAGACGGGACATGTTACCAGGTGAACAGTGTAAGTGAGGAGAGTGTGTTCCCCTGATGGCTTAATATACACGGGACATGTTACCAGGTGAACAGTATAAGTGAGGAGATTGTGTTCTCCTGATTGTTTAATAAACACGGGACATGTTACCAGGTGAACAGTATAAGTGAGGAGAGTGTGTTCCCCTGATTGTTTTATATACACGGACATGTCAACAGGTGAACAGTATAAGTGAGGAGAGTGTGTTCCCCTGATGGTTAAATATACACAGGACATGTTACCAGATGAACAGTATAAGTGAGGAGAGTGTGTTCCCCTGATGGTTTAATATACAAAGGACATGTTACCAGGTGAACAGGATAAGTGAGGAGAGTGTGTTCCCCTGATTGTTTAATACTGACGGGACATGTCACCAGGTGAACAGTGTAAGTGAGGAGATTGTGTTCCCCTGATGGTTTAATACACACGGGACATTTTACCAGGTGAACAGTATAATTGAGGAGAGTGTGTTCCCCTGATTGTTTAATATACACAGGACATGTCACCAGGTGAACAGTGTAAGTGAGGAGACTGCGTTCCCCTGATGGTTTAATACACATGGGACATGACACCAGGTGAACAGTAGAAGTGAGGAGAGTGTGTTCCCCTGATGGTTTAATATACACGGGACATGTTACCAGGTGAACAGAATATCTGTGGAGAGTGTGTTCCCCTGATGGTTTAATATACACAGGACATGTTACCAGGTGAACAGCATAAGTGAGGAGAGTATGTTCCCCTGATTGTTTAATACACACGGGACATGTTACCAGGTAAACAGTATAAGTGAGGAGAGTATGATCCCCTGATGGTTAAATACACACAGGACATATCACCATTTGAACAGTATAAGTGAGGAGAGTGTGTTCCCCTGATGGTTTAATATACACAGGACATGTCACCAGGTGAACAGTATAAGTGAGGAGAGTGTGTTCCCCTGATTGTTTAATACTGACAGGACATGTCACCATGTGAACAGTATTAGTGAGGAGAGAGTGTTCCCCGGATTGTTTAATACTGACGGGACATGTTACCAGGTGAACAGTATAAGTGAGGAGAGTGTGTTCCCCTGATTGTTTAATACGCACGTGTCATTTTCCTAGGTGAACAGCATAAGTGAGGAGATTGTGTTCCCCTGATGGTTTAATACACACGGGACATGGTACCAGGTGAACAGTATAAGTGAGGAGAGTGTGTTCCCCTGATTGTTTTATACACACAGGGCATGTTACCAGGTGAACAGTTTAAGTGAGGAGAGCGTGTTCCCCTGATGGTTTAATATGCATGGGACATGTTACCAGGTGAACAGTATAAGTGAGGAGACTGTGTTCCCCTGACGGTTTAAGAGACACGGGACATGTTACCAGGTGAACAGTATAAGTGAGGAGAGTGTTTTCCCCTGATGGTTTAAGAGACACGGGACATGTTACCAGGTGAACAGTATAAGTGAGGAGAGTGTGTTCCCCTGATGGTTTAATATACACGGGACATGTTACCAGGTGAACAGTATAAGTGAGGAGAGTGTGTTCCCCTGATGGTTTAATATACACGGGACATGTTACCAGGTGAACAGTATAAGTGAGGAGATTGTGTTCTCCTGATTGTTTAATACTCACGGGACATGTTACCAGGTGAACAGTATAAGTGAGGAGAGTGTGTTCCCCTGATGGTTTAATATACACGGGACATGTTACCAGGGGAACAGTATAAGTGAGGAGAGTGTGTTCCCCTGATTGTTTTACATACACGGACATGTCAACAGGTGAACAGTATAAGTGAGGAGAGTGTGTTCCCCTGATGGTTTAATAAGCACGGGACATGTTACCCGGTGAACAGTATAACTGAGGAGAGTGTGTTCCCCTGATTGTTTAATATACACAGGACATGTCACCAGGTGAACAGTGTAAGTGATGAGAGTGTGTTCCCCTGATGGTTTAATATGCAAGGGACATGTTACCAGGTGAACAGTATAAGTGAGCAGACTGTGTTCCCCTGATGGTTTAATGTACACGGGACATGTTACCAGGTGAACAGTATAAGTGAGGAGAGTGTGTTCCCCTGATTGTTCAATGCACACGGGACATGTTTGCAGGTGAACAGTATAAGTGAGGAGAGTGTGTTCCCCTGATGGCTTAATATACACGTGTCATGATACCAGGTGAACAGTATAAGTGAGGAGAGTGTGTTCCCTTGATTGTTTAATATACACGGGACATATTGCCAGGTGAACAGTATAATTGAAGAGAGTGTGTTCCCCTGATGGTTTAATGCACACGGGACATGTTTCCAGGTGAACAGTATAAGTGAGGAGAGTTTGTTCCCCTGATTGTTTAATACTGACGGGACATGTCACCAGGTGAACAGTATAAGTGAGGAGAGTGTGTTCCCCTGATTGTTTAATGCACACGGGACATGTTAACAGGTGAACAGTGTAAGTGAGGAGAGTGTGTTCCCCTGATGGCTTAATATACACGGGACATGTTACCAGGTGAACAGTATAAGTGAGGAGATTGTGTTCTCCTGATTGTTTAATATACACGGGACATGTTACCAGGTGAACAGTATAAGTGAGGAGAGTGTGTTCCCCTGATTGTTTTATATACACGGACATGTCAACAGGTGAACAGTATAAGTGAGGAGAGTGTGTTCCCCTGATGGTTAAATATACACAGGACATGTTACCAGATGAACCGTATAAGTGAGGAGAGTGTGTTCCCCTGATGGTTTAATATACAAAGGACATGTTACCAGGTGAACAGGATAAGTGAGGAGAGTGTGTTCCCCTGATTGTTTAATACTGACGGGACATGTCACCAGGTGAACAGTGTAAGTGAGGAGATTGTGTTCCCCTGATGGTTTAATACACACGGGACATGTTACCAGGTGAACAGTATAATTGAGGAGAGTGTGTTCCCCTGATTGTTTAATATACACAGGACATGTTACCAGATGAACAGTATAAGTGAGGAGAGTGTGTTCTCCTGATTGTTTAATACACACGGGACATGTCACCAGGTGAACAGTATAAGTGAGGAGAGTGTGTTCTCCTGATTGTTTAATATACACGGGACATGTTACCAGATGAACAGTATAAGTGAGGAGAGTGTGCTCTCCTGATTGTTTAATACACACGGGACATGTCACCAGGTGAACAGTATAAGTGAGGAGAGTGTGTTCTCCTGATTGTTTAATACACACGGGACATGTCACCAGGTGAACAGTATAAGTGAGGAGAGTGTGTTCTCCTGATTGTTTAATATACACGGGACATGTCACCAGGTGAACAGTGTAAGTGAGGAGAGTGCGTTCCCCTGATTGTTTAATACACACAGGACATGTCACCAGGTGAACAGTATAAGTGAGGAGAGTGTGTTCTCCTGATTGTTTAATATACACGGGACATGTTACCAGATGAACAGTATAAGTGAGGAGAGTGTGTTCTCCTGATTGTTTAATATTCACGGGACATGTCACCAGGTGAACAGTATAAGTGAGGAGAGTGTGTTCCCCTGATTGTTTTATATACACGGACATGTCAACAGGTGAACAGTATAAGTGAGGAGAGTGTGTTCCCCTGATGGTTTAATATACACAGGACATGTTACCAGGTGATCTGTATAAGTGAGGAGAGTGTGTTCCCCTGATTGTTTAATACTCACGGGACATGTTACCAGGTGAACAGTATAAGTGAGGAGAGTGTGTTCCCCTGATGGTTTAATACACATGGGACATGTTACCAGGTGAACAGTATAAGTGAGGAGAGTGTGTTCCCCTGATGGTTTAATATACACGGGACATGTTACCAGGTGAACAGTATAAGTGAGGAGAGTGTGTTCCCCTGATGGTTTAATATACACGGGACATGTTACCAGGTGAACAGTATAAGTGAGGAGAGTGTGTTCCCCTGATGGTTTAATATACACAGGACATGTTACCAGGTGAACAGTATAAGTGAGGAGATTGTGTTCTCCTGATTGTTTAATACTCACGGGACATGTTACCAGGTGAACAGTATAAGTGAGGAGAGTGTGTTCCCCTGATGGTTTAATATACACGGGACATGTTACCAGGGGAACAGTATAAGTGAGGAGAGTGTGTTCCCCTGATTGTTTTATATACACGGACATGTCAACAGGTGAACAGTATAAGTGAGGAGAGTGTGTTCCCCTGATGGTTTAATAAGCACGGGACATGTTACCCGGTGAAAAGTATAACTGAGGAGAGTGTGTTCGATTGATTGTTCAATATAAACAGGACATGTCACCAGGTGAACAGTGTAAGTGTGGAGAGTGTGTTCCCCTGATGGTTTAATATACACGGGACATGTTACCAGGTGAACAGTATAAGTGAGGAGAATGTGTTCCCATGATGGTTTAATACACATGGGACATGTCACCAGGTGAACAGTATAAGTGATGAGAGTGTGTTCCCCTGATGGTTTAATATACACGGGACATGTTACCAGGTGAACAGTATAAGTGAGGGGAATGTGTTCCCCTGATTGTTTAATATACATGGGACATGTTACCAGGAGAACAGTATAAGTGAGGAGACTGTGTTCCCCTGATGGTTTAATATACACGGGACATGTTACCAGGTGAACAGTATAAGTGATGAGAGTGTGTTCCCCTGATGGTTTAATATGCAAGGGACATGTTACCAGGTGAACAGTATAAGTGAGCCGACTGTGTTCCCCTGATGGTTTAATATACACGGGACATGTTACCAGGTGAACAGTATAAGTGAGGAGAGTGTGTTCCCCTGATTGTTCAATGCACACGGGACATGTTTGCAGGTGAACAGTATAAGTGAGGAGAGTGTGTTCCCCTGATGGCTTAATATACACGGGTCATGATACCAGGTGAACAGTATAAGTGAAGAGAGTGTGTTCCCCTGATTGTTCAATGCACACGGGACATGTTTGCAGGTGAACAGTATAAGTGAGGAGAGTGTGTTCCCTTGATTGTTTAATACACACAGGGCATGTTACCAGGTGAAAAGTATAAGAGAGGAGAGTGTTTTCCCCTGATGGTTTAATGCACACGGGACATGTTTCCAGGTGAACAGTATAAGTGAGGAGAGTTTGTTCCCCTGATTGTTTAATACTGACGGGACATGTCACCAGGTGAACAGTATAAGTGAGGAGAGTGTTTTCCCCTGATTGTTTAATGCAGACGGGACATGTTACCAGGTGAACAGTGTAAGTGAGGAGAGTGTGTTCCCCTGATGGCTTAATATACACGGGACATGTTACCAGGTGAACAGTATAAGTGAGGAGAGTGTGTTCCCCTGATTGTTTTATATACACGGACATGTCAACAGGTGAACAGTATAAGTGAGGAGAGTGTGTTCCCCTGATGGTTAAATATACACAGGACATGTTACCAGATGAACAGTATAAGTGAGGAGAGTGTGTTCCCCTGATGGTTTAATATACAAAGGACATGTTACCAGGTGAACAGGATAAGTGAGGAGAGTGTGTTCCCCTGATTGTTTAATACTGACGGGACATGTCACCAGGTGAACAGTGTAAGTGAGGAGATTGTGTTCCCCTGATGGTTTAATACACACGGGACATTTTACCAGGTGAACAGTATAATTGAGGAGAGTGTGTTCCCCTGATTGTTTAATATACACAGGACATGTCACCAGGTGAACAGTGTAAGTGAGGAGACTGCGTTCCCCTGATGGTTTAATACACATGGGACATGACACCAGGTGAACAGTAGAAGTGAGGAGAGTGTGTTCCCCTGATGGTTTAATATACACGGGACATGTTACCAGGTGAACAGAATATCTGTGGAGAGTGTGTTCCCCTGATGGTTTAATATACACAGGACATGTTACCAGGTGAACAGCATAAGTGAGGAGAGTATGTTCCCCTGATTGTTTAATACACACGGGACATGTTACCAGGTAAACAGTATAAGTGAGGAGAGTATGATCCCCTGATGGTTAAATACACACAGGACATATCACCATTTGAACAGTATAAGTGAGGAGAGTGTGTTCCCCTGATGGTTTAATATACACAGGACATGTCACCAGGTGAACAGTATAAGTGAGGAGAGTGTGTTCCCCTGATTGTTTAATACTGACAGGACATGTCACCATGTGAACAGTATTAGTGAGGAGAGAGTGTTCCCCGGATTGTTTAATACTGACGGGACATGTTACCAGGTGAACAGTATAAGTGAGGAGAGTGTGTTCCCCTGATTGTTTAATACGCACGTGTCATGTTCCTAGGTGAACAGCATAAGTGAGGAGATTGTGTTCCCCTGATGGTTTAATACACACGGGACATGGTACCAGGTGAACAGTATAAGTGAGGAGAGTGTGTTCCCCTGATTGTTTAATACACACAGGGCATGTTACCAGGTGAACAGTTTAAGTGAGGAGAGCGTGTTCCCATGATGGTTTAATATGCATGGGACATGTTACCAGGTGAACAGTATAAGTGAGGAGACTGTGTTCCCCTGACGGTTTAAGAGACACGGGACATGTTACCAGGTGAACAGTATAAGTGAGGAGAGTGTTTTCCCCTGATGGTTTAAGAGACACGGGACATGTTACCAGGTGAACAGTATAAGTGAGGAGAGTGTGTTCCCCTGATGGTTTAATATACACGGGACATGTTACCAGGTGAACAGTATAAGTGAGGAGAGTGTGTTCCCCTGATGGTTTAATATACACGGGACATGTTACCAGGTGAACAGTATAAGTGAGGAGATTGTGTTCTCCTGATTGTTTAATACTCACGGGACATGTTACCAGGTGAACAGTATAAGTGAGGAGAGTGTGTTCCCCTGATGGTTTAATATACACGGGACATGTTACCAGGGGAACAGTATAAGTGAGGAGAGTGTGTTCCCCTGATTGTTTTACATACACGGACATGTCAACAGGTGAACAGTATAAGTGAGGAGAGTGTGTTCCCCTGATGGTTTAATAAGCACGGGACATGTTACCCGGTGAACAGTATAACTGAGGAGAGTGTGTTCCCCTGATTGTTTAATATACACAGGACATGTCACCAGGTGAACAGTGTAAGTGATGAGAGTGTGTTCCCCTGATGGTTTAATATGCAAGGGACATGTTACCAGGTGAACAGTATAAGTGAGCAGACTGTGTTCCCCTGATGGTTTAATATACACGGGACATGTTACCAGGTGAACAGTATAAGTGAGGAGAGTGTGTTCCCCTGATTGTTCAAAGCACACGGGACATGTTTGCAGGTGAACAGTATAAGTGAGGAGAGTGTGTTCCCCTGATGGCTTAATATACACGGGTCATGATACCAGGTGAAAAGTATAAGTGAGGAGAGTGTGTTCCCTTGATTGTTTTATATACACGGGACATATTGCCAGGTGAACAGTATAATTGAAGAGAGTGTGTTCCCCTGATGGTTTAATGCACACGGGACATGTTTCCAGGTGAACAGTATAAGTGAGGAGAGTTTGTTCCCCTGATTGTTTAATACTGACGGGACATGTCACCAGGTGAACAGTATAAGTGAGGAGAGTGTGTTCCCCTGATTGTTTAATGCACACGGGACATGTTACCAGGTGAACAGTGTAAGTGAGGAGAGTGTGTTCCCCTGATGGCTTAATATACACGGGACATGTTACCAGGTGAACAGTATAAGTGAGGAGATTGTGTTCTCCTGATTGTTTAATATACACGGGACATGTTACCAGGTGAACAGTATAAGTGAGGAGAGTGTGTTCCCCTGATTGATTTATATACACGGACATGTCAACAGGTGAACAGTATAAGTGAGGAGAGTGTGTTCCCCTGATGGTTAAATATATACAGGACATGTTACCAGATGAACAGTATAAGTGAGGAGAGTGTGTTCCCCTGATGGTTTAATATACAAAGGACATGTTACCAGGTGAACAGGATAAGTGAGGAGAGTGTGTTCCCCTGATTGTTTAATACTGACGGGACATGTCACCAGGTGAACAGTGTAAGTGAGGAGATTGTGTTCCCCTGATGGTTTAATACACACGGGACATGTTACCAGGTGAACAGTATAATTGAGGAGAGTGTGTTCCCCTGATTGTTTAATATACACAGGACATGTCACCAGGTGAACAGTGTAAGTGAGGAGAGTGCGTTCCCCTGATGGTTTAATACACATGGGACATGACACCAGGTGAACAGTAGAAGTGAGGAGAGTGTGTTCCCCTGATGGTTTAATATACACGGGACATGTTACCAGGTGAACAGAATATGTGAGGAGAGTGTGTTCCCCTGATGGTTTAATATACACAGGACATGTTACCAGGTGAACAGCATAAGTGAGGAGAGTATGTTCCCCTGATTGTTTAATACACACGGGACATGTTACCAGGTAAACAGTATAAGTGTGGAGAGTATGATCCCCTGATGGTTAAATACACACAGGACATATCACCATTTGAACAGTATAAGTGAGGAGAGAGTGTTCCCCTGATGGTTTAATGTAGACAGGACATGTCACAAGGTGAACAGTATAAGTGAGGAGAGTGTGTTCCCCTGATTGTTTAATACGCACGGGACATGTTACTAGGTGAACAGCATAAGTGAGGAGATTGTGTTCCCCTGATTGTTTAATACACACGGGACATGTTACCAGGTGAACAGTATAAGTGAGGAGAGTGTGTTCCCCTGATGGTTTAATACACACGGGACATGGTACCAGGTGAACAGTATAAGTGAGGAGAGTGTGTTCCCCTGATTGTTTAATACACACAGGGCATGTTACCAGGTGAACAGTATAAGTGAGGAGAGCGTGTTCCCCTGATGGTTTAATATGCATGGGACATGTTACCAGGTGAACAGTATAAGTGAGGAGACTGTGTTCCCCTGATGGTTTAATATACACGGGACATGTTACCAGGTGAACAGTATAAGTGAGGAGAGTTTGTTCCCCTGATTGTTTAATAACTGACGGGACATGTTTGCAGGTGAACAGTATAAGTGAGGAGAGTGTTTTCCCCTGATGGTTTAAGAGACACGGGACATGTTACCAGGTGAACAGTATAAGTGAGGAGAGTGTTTTCCCCTGATGGTTTAAGAGACACGGGACATGTTACCAGGTGAACAGTATAAGTGAGGAGAGTGTTTTCCACTGACGGTTTAATATACACGGGACATATTGCCAGGTGAACAGTATAATTGAAGAGAGTGTGTTCCCCTGATGGTTTAATGCACACAGGACATGTTACCAGGTGAACAGTATAAGTGAGGAGAGTGTGTTCCCCTGATGGTTGAATATAAACGGGACATGTTACCAGGTGAACAGTATAAGTGAGGAGAGTGTGTTCCCCTGATGGTTTAATATACACGGGACATGTTACCAGGTGAACAGTATAAGTGAGGAGAGTGTGTTCCCCTGAAGGTTTAATATACACCGGACATGTTACCAGGTGAACAGTATAAGTGAGGAGAGTGTGTTCCCCTGATTGTTTAATATGCAAGGGACATGTTACCAGGTGAACAGTATAAGTGAGGAGAGTGTGTTCCCCTGATGGTTTAATATACAAGGGACATGTTACCATGTGAACAGTATAAGTGAGGAGAGTGTGTTCCCCTGATGGTTTAATATACAAGGGACATGTTACCAGGTGAACAGTATAAGTGAGGAGAGTGTGTTCCCCTGATTGTTTAATATGCAAGGGACATGTTACCAGGTGAACAGTATAAGTGAGGAGTGTGTGTTCCCCTGATTGTTTAATATACACGGGACATGTTAACAAGTGAACAGTATAAGTGAGGAGAGTGTGTTGCCCTGATGGTTTAATATACATGGGACATGATACCAGGTGAACAGTTTAAGAGAGCAGAGTGTGTTCCCCTGATGGTTTAATATACATGGGACATGTCAACAGGTGAACAGTATAAGTGAGGAGATTGTGTACCCCTGATGGTTTAATATACACGGGACATGTTTCCAGGTGAACAGTATAAGTGAGGAGATTGTGTACCCCTGATGGTTTAATACACACGGGACATGTTACCAGATGAACAATATAAGTGAGGAGAGTGTGTTCCCCTGATAGTTTAATACACACAGGCCATGTTACCAGGTGAACAGTATAAGTGAGGAGACTGCGTTCCCCTGATGGTTTAATATACACGGGACATGTCATCAGGTGAACTCTATAAGTGAGGAGAGTGTGTTCCCCAGATTGTTTAATACACATAGGCCATGTTACCAGGTGAACAGTATAAGTGAGGAGACTGCGTTCCCCTGATGGTTTAATATACACGGGACATGTTACCAGATGAACATTATAAGTGAGGAGATTGTGTTCTCCTGATTGTTTAATATACACAGGACATGTCACCAGGTGAACAGTATAAGTGAGGAGAGTGTGTTCCCCTGATGGTTTAATATACACAGGACATGTTACCAGGTGAACAGGATAAGTGAGGAGAGTGTGTTCCCCTGATTGTTTAATATACATGGGACATGTCACCAGGTGAACAGTGTAAGTGAGGAGATTGTGTTCCCCTGATTGTTTAATATACACAGGACATGTTACAAGGTGAACAGGATAAGTGAGGAGAATGTGTTCACCTGATGGTTTAATACACACGGGACATGTTACCAGGTGAACAGTATAAGTGAGGAGAGTGTGTTCCCCTGATTGTTTAATATACACAGGACATGTTACAAGGTGAACAGGATAAGTGAGGAGAGTGTGTTCCCCTGATTGTTTAATATACATGGGACATGTCATCAGGTGAACAGTGTAAGTGAGGAGAGTGTGTTCCCCTGATGGTTTAATACACATGGGACATGACACCAGGTGAAAAGTATAAGTGAGGAGAGTGTGTTCCCCTGATGGTTTAATACACATGGGACATGACACCAGGTGAACAGTATAAGTGAGGAGAGTGTGTTCCCCTGATTGTTTAATGCTCACGGGACATGTTACCAGGTGAACAGAATATTTGAGGAGAGTGTGTTCCCCTGATGGTTTAATATACACAGGACATGTTACCAGATGAACAGTATAAGTGAGGAGATTGTGTTCCCCTGATGGTTTAATACACGGGGGACATGTTACCAGATGAACAGTTTAATTGAGGAGAGTGTGTTCCCCTGATGGTTTAATACACACGGGACATGTTACCAGATGAACAGTATATGTGAGGAGATTGTGTTCCCCTGATTGTTTAATATACACGGGATATGTCAACAGGTGAACAGTATAAGTGAGGAGAGTGTGTTCCCCTGATGGTTTAATACGCACGGGACATGTTACCAGGTGAACAGAATATGTGAGGAGAGTGTGTTCCCCTGATGGTTTAATATACACAGGACATATCACCATTTGAACAGAATAAGTGAGGAGAGTGTGTTCCCCTGATTGTTTAATACACACGGGACATGTTACCAGGTAAACATTATAAGTGAGAAGAGTATGATCCCCTGATGGTTAAATACACACAGGACATATCACCATTTGAACAGTATAAGTGAGGAGAGTGTGTTCCCCTGATGGTTTAATATACACAGGACATGTCACCAGGTGAACAGTATAAGTGAGAAGAGTGTGTTCCCCTGGTGGTTTAATATACACAGGACATGTTACCAGGTGAACAGTATAAGTGAGGAGAGTGTGTTCCCCTGATTGTTAAATATACACAGGACATGTTACCAGGAGAACAGAATAAGTGAGGAGAGTGTGTTCCCCTGATTGTTAAATATACACAGGACATGTTACCAGGTGAACAGTATAAGTGAGGAGAGTGTTTTCCCCTGATGGTTTAATATACATGGGACATGTTACCAGGTGAACAGTATAAGTGAGGAGAGTGTGTTCCCCTGATTGTTTAATACACTCGGGACATGTTACCAGGTTAACAGTATAAGTGAGGAGAGTGTGTTCCCCTGATGATTGAATATACACGGGACATGTTACCAGGTGAACAGTATAAGTGAGGAGAGTGTGTTCCCCTGATTGTTTAATATACACGGGACATGTTACCAGGTGAACAGTATAAGTGAGGAGAGTGTGTTCCCCTGATTGTTTAATACACACGGGACATGTTACCAGCTGAACAGTATAAGTGAGGAGAGTGTGTTCCCCTGATGATTGAATATACACGGGACATGTTACCAGCTGAACAGTATAAGTGAGGAGAGTGTGTTCCCCTGATTGTTTAATACACACAGGACATGTTACCAGCTGAACAGTATAAGTGAGGAGAGTGTGTTCCCCTGATTGTTTAATACACACGGGACATGTTACCAGCTGAACAGTATAAGTGAGGAGAGTGTGTTCCCCTGATGATTGAATATACACGGGACATGTTACCAGCTGAACAGTATAAGTGAGGAGAGTGTGTTCCCCTGATTGTTTAATACACACGGGACATGTTACCAGCTGAACAGTATAAGTGAGGAGAGTGTTTTCCCCTGATTGTTTAATACACACGGGACATGTTACCAGGTGAACAGTATAATTGAGGAGAGTGCGTTACCCTGATTGTTTAATGCTCACGGGACATGTTACCAGGTGAACAGAATAAGTGAGGAGAGTGTGTTCCCCTGATTGTTTAATATACACGGGACATGTTACCAGGTGAAGAGTATAAGTGAGGAGAGTCTGTTCCACTGATTGTTGAACGCTCACGGGACATGTTACCAGGTGAACAGAATAAGTGAGGAGAGTGTGTTCCCCTGATTGTTTATTATACACGGAAAATGTTACCAGGTGAACAGTATAAGTGAGGAGAGTGTGTTCCCCTGATGGTTTAATATACACAGGACATGTCACCAGGTGAACAGTATAAGTGAGAAGAGTGTGTTCCCCTGATGGTTTAATATACACGGGACATGTTACCAGGTGAACAGTATAAGTGAGGAGAGTGTGTTCCCCTGAAGGTTTAATATACACCGGACATGTTACCAGGTGAACAGTATAAGTGAGGAGAGTGTGTTCCCCTGATTGTTTAATATACACGGGACATGTTACCAGGTGACCAGTATAAGTGAGGAGAGTGTGTTCCCCTGATGGTTTAATATACAAGGGACATGTTACCAGGTGAACAGTATAAGTGAGGAGAGTGTGTTCCCCTGATGGTTTAATATAAACAGGACTTGTTAACAGGTGAACAGTATAAGTGAGGAGAGTGTGTTACTCTGATTGTTTAATATACACGGGACATGTTAACAAGTGAACAGTATAAGTGAGGAGAGTGTGTTCCCCTGATGGTTTAATATACATGGGACATGTTACCAGGTGAACAGTTTAAGAGAGCAGAGTGTGTTCCCCTGATGGTTTAATATACATGGGACATGTCAACAGGTGAATAGTATAAGTGAGGAGAATGTGTTCCCCAGATGGTTTAATACGCACGGGACATGTTACCAGGTGAACAGTATAAGTGAGGAGATTGTGTTCCCCTGATGGTTTAATATACACGGGACATGTTTCCAGGTGAACAGTATAAGTGAGGAGATTGTGTTCCCCTGATGGTTTAATACACACGGGACATGTTACCAGATGAACAATATAAGTGAGGAGAGTGTGTTCCCCTGATAGTTTAATACACACAGGCCATGTTACCAGGTGAACAGTATAAGTGAGGAGAGTCTGTTTCCCTGATGGTTTAATGCACACGGGACATGTTACCAGGTGAACAGTATAAGTGAGGAGACTGCGTTCCCCTGATGGTTTAATATGCACGGGACATGTTACCAGATGAACAGTATAAGTGAGGAGATTGTGTTCTCCTGATTGTTTAATATGCACGGGACATGTCACCAGGTGAACAGTATAAGTGAGGAGAGTGTGTTCCCCTGATGGTTTAATATACACAGGACATGTTACCAGGTGAACAGGATAAGTGAGGAGAGTGTGTTCCCTTGATTGTTTAATATACATGGGACATGTCACCAGGTGAACAGTGTAAGTGAGGAGATTGTGTTCCCCTGATGGTTTAATACACACGCGACATGTTACCAGGTGAACAGTATAAGTGAGGAGAGTGTGTTCCCCTGATTGTTTAATATACACAGGACATGTTACAAGGTGAACAGGATAAGTGAGGAGAGTGTGTTCCCCTGATTGTTTAATATACATGGGACATGTCACCAGGTGAACAGTGTAAGTGAGGAGAGTGTGTTCCCCTGATGGTTTAATACACATGGGACATGACACCAGGTGAACAGTATAAGTGAGGAGAGTGTGTTCCCCTGATGGTTTAATACACACGGGACATGACACCAGGTGAACAGTATAAGTGAGGAGAGTGTGTTCCCCTGATTGTTTAATGCTCACGGGACATGTTACCAGGTGAACAGAATATTTGAGGAGAGTGTGTTCCCCTGATGGTTTAATATACACGGGACATGTTACCAGATGAACAGTATAAGTGAGGAGATTGTGTTCCCCTGATGGTTTAATACACGGGGGACATGTTACCAGATGAACAGTTTAAGTGAGGAGAGTGTGTTCCCCTGATGGTTTAATACACACGGGACATGTTACCAGATGAACAGTATAAGTGAGGAGATTGTGTTCCCCTGATTGTTTAATATACACGGGATATGTCAACAGGTGAACAGTATAAGTGAGGAGAGTGTGTTCCCCTGATGGTTTAATACGCACGGGACATGTTACCAGGTGAACAGAATATGTGAGGAGAGTGTGTTCCCCTGATGGTTTAATATACACAGGACATATCACCATTTGAACAGAATAAGTGAGGAGAGTGTGTTCCCCTGATTGTTTAATACACACGGGACATGTTACCAGGTAAACATTATAAGTGAGAAGAGTATGATCCCCTGATGGTTAAATACACACAGGACATATCACCATTTGAACAGTATAAGTGAGGAGAGTGTGTTCCCCTGATGGTTTAATATACACAGGTCATGTCACCAGGTGAACAGTATAAGTGAGAAGAGTGTGTTCCCCTGATGGTTTAATATACACAGGACATGTTACCAGGTGAACAGTATAAGTGAGGAGAGTGTGTTCCCCTGATTGTTAAATATACACAGGACATGTTACTAGGAGAACAGTATAAGTGAGGAGAGTGTGTTCCCCTGATTGTTAAATATACACAGGACATGTTACCAGGTGAACAGTATAAGTGAGGAGAGTGTTTTCCCCTGATTGTTTAATACACACGGGACATGTTAACAGGTGAACAGTATAATTGAGGAGAGTGTGTTACCCTGATTGTTTAATGCTCACGGGACATGTTACCAGGTGAACAGTATAATTGAGGAGAGTGCGTTACCCTGATTGTTTATTGCTCACGGGACATGTTACCAGGTGAACAGAATAAGTGAGGAGAGTGTGTTCCCCTGATTGTTTAATATACACGGGACATGTTACCAGGTGAAGAGTATAAGTGAGGAGAGTCTGTTCCAATGATTGTTTAACGCTCACGGGACATGTTACCAGGTGAACAGAATAAGTGAGGAGAGTGTGTTCCCCTGATTGTTTATTATACACGGAAAATGTTACCCGGTGAACAGTATAAGTGAGGAGAGTGTGTTCCCCTGATGGTTTAATATACACAGGACATGTCACCAGGTGAACAGTATAAGTGAGAAGAGTGTGTTCCCTTGATGGTTTAATATACACGGGACATGTTACCAGGTGAACAGTATAATTGAGGAGAGTGTGTTCCCCTGAAGGTTTAATATACACCGGCCATGTTACCAGGTGAACAGTATAAGTGAGGAGAGTGTGTTCCCCTGATTGTTTAATATACACGGGACATGTTACCAGGTGACCAGTATAAGTGAGGAGAGTGTGTTCCCCTGATGGTTTAATATACAAGGGACATGTTACCAGGTGAACAGTATAAGTGAGGAGAGTGTGTTCCCCTGATGGTTTAATATAAACAGGACTTGTTAACAGGTGAACAGTATAAGTGAGGAGAGTGTGTTCCCCTGATTGTTTAATATACACGGGACATGTTAACAAGTGAACAGTATAAGTGAGGAGAGTGTGTTCCCCTGATGGTTTAATATACATGGGACATGTTACCAGGTGAACAGTTTAAGAGAGCAGAGTGTGTTCCCCTGATGATTTAATATACATGGGACATGTCAACAGGTGAATAGTATAAGTGAGGAGAATGTGTTCCCCAGATGGTTTAATACGCACGGGACATGTTACCAGGTGAACAGTATAAGTGAGGAGATTGTGTTCCCCTGATGGTTTAATATACACGGGACATGTTTCCAGGTGAACAGTATAAGTGAGGAGATTGTGTTCCCCTGATGGTTTAATACACACGGGACATGTTACCAGATGAACAATATAAGTGAGGAGAGTGTGTTCCCCTGATAGTTTAATACACACAGGCCATGTGACCAGGTGAACAGTATAAGTGAGGAGAGTCTGTTTCCCTGATGGTTTAATGCACACGGGACATGTTACCAGGTGAACAGTATAAGTGAGGAGACTGCGTTCCCCTGATGGTTTAATATGCACGGGACATGTTACCAGATGAACAGTATAAGTGAGGAGATTGTGTTCTCCTGATTGTTTAATATGCACGGGACATGTCACCAGGTGAACAGTATAAGTGAGGAGAGTGTGTTCCCCTGATGGTTTAATATAAACAGGACATGTTACCAGGTGAACAGGATAAGTGAGGAGAGTGTGTTCCCTTGATTGTTTAATATACATGGGACATGTCACCAGGTGAACAGTGTAAGTGAGGAGATTGTGTTCCCCTGATGGTTTAATACACACGGGACATGTTACCAGGTGAACAGTATAAGTGAGGAGAGTGTGTTCCCCAGATTGTTTAATATACACAGGACATGTTACAAGGTGAACAGGATAAGTGAGGAGAGTGTGTTCCCCTGATTGTTTAATATACATGGGGCATGTCACCAGGTGAACAGTGTAAGTGAGGAGAGTGTGTTCCCCTGATGGTTTAATACACATGGGACATGACACCAGGTGAACAGTATAAGTGAGGAGAGTGTGTTCCCCTGATGGTTTAATACACATGGGACATGACACCAGGTGAACAGTATAAGTGAGGAGAGTGTGTTCCCCTGATTGTTGAATGCTCACGGGACATGTTACCAGGTGAACAGAATATTTGAGGAGAGTGTGTTCCCCTGATGGTTTAATATACACGGGACATGTTACCAGATGAACAGTATAAGTGAGGAGATTGTGTTCCCCTGATGGTTTAATACACGGGGGACATGTTACCAGATGAACAGTTTAAGTGAGGAGAGTGTGTTCCCCTGATGGTTTAATACACACGGGACATGTTACCAGATGAACAGTATAAGTGAGGAGATTGTGTTCCCCTGATTGTTTAATATACACGGGATATGTCAACAGGTGAACAGTATAAGTGAGGAGAGTGTGTTCCCCTGATGGTTTAATACGCACGGGACATGTTACCAGGTGAACAGAATATGTGAGGAGAGTGTGTTCCCCTGATGGTTTAATATACACAGGACATATCCCCATTTGAACAGAATAAGTGAGGAGAGTGTGTTCCCCTGATTGTTTAATACACACGGGACATGTTACCAGGTAAACATTATAAGTGAGAAGAGTATGATCCCCTGATGGTTAAATACACACAGGACATATCACCATTTGAACAGTATAAGTGAGGAGAGTGTGTTCCCCTGATGGTTTAATATACACAGGACATGTCACCAGGTGAACAGTATAAGTGAGAAGAGTGTGTTCCCCTGATGGTTTAATATACACAGGACATGTTACCAGGTGAACAGTATAAGTGAGGAGAGTGTGTTCCCCTGATTGTTAAATATACACAGGACATGTTACTAGGAGAACAGTATAAGTGAGGAGAGTGTGTTCCCCTGATTGTTAAATATACACAGGACATGTTACCAGGTGAACAGTATAAGTGAGGAGAGTGTTTTCCCCTGATTGTTTAATACACACGGGACATGTTACCAGGTGAACAGTATAATTGAGGAGAGTGTGTTACCCTGATTGTTTAATGCTCACGGGACATGTTACCAGGTGAACTGAAAAAGTGAGGAGAGTGTGTTCCCCTGATTGTTTAATATACACGGGACATGTTACCAGGTGAAGAGTATAAGTGAGGAGAGTCTGTTCCACTGATTGTTTAACGCTCACGGGACATGTTACCAGGTGAACAGAATAAGTGAGGAGAGTGTGTTCCCCTGATTGTTTATTATACACGGAAAATGTTACCAGGTGAACAGTATAAGTGAGGAGAGTGTGTTCCCCTGATGGTTTAATATACACAGGACATGTCACCAGGTGAACAGTATAAGTGAGAAGAGTGTGTTCCCCTGATGGTTTAATATACACGGGACATGTTACCAGGTGAACAGTATAAGTGAGGAGAGTGTGTTCCCCTGAAGGTTTAATATACACCGGACATGTCACCAGGTGAACAGTATAAGTGAGGAGAGTGTGTTCCCCTGATTGTTTAATATACACGGGACATGTTACCAGGTGACCAGTATAAGTGAGGAGAGTGTGTTCCCCTGATGGTTTAATATACAAGGGACATGTTACCAGGTGAACAGTATAAGTGAGGAGAGTGTGTTCCCCTGATGGTTTAATATAAACAGGACTTGTTAACAGGTGAACAGTATAAGTGAGGAGAGTGTGTTCCCCTGATTGTTTAATATACACGGGACATGTTAACAAGTGAACAGTATAAGTGAGGAGAGTGTGTTCCCCTGATGGTTTAATATACATGGGACATGTTACCAGGTGAACAGTTTAAGAGAGCAGAGTGTGTTCCCCTGATGGTTTAATATACATGGGACATGTCAACAGGTGAATAGTATAAGTGAGGAGAATGTGTTCCCCAGATGGTTTAATACGCACGGGACATGTTACCAGGTGAACAGTATAAGTGAGGAGATTGTGTTCCCCTGATGGTTTAATATACACGGGACATGTTTCCAGGTGAACAGTATAAGTGAGGAGATTGTGTTCCCCTGATGGTTTAATACACACGGGACATGTTACCAGAAGAACAATATAAGTGAGGAGAGTGTGTTCCCCTGATAGTTTAATACACACAGGCCATGTTACCAGGTGAACAGTATAAGTGAGGAGATTGTGTTCCCCTGATGGTTTAATATACACGGGACATGTTTCCAGGTGAACAGTATAAGTGAGGAGATTGTGTTCCCCTGATGGTTTAATACACACGGGACATGTTACCAGAAGAACAATATAAGTGAGGAGAGTGTGTTCCCCTGATAGTTTAATACACACAGGCCATGTTACCAGGTGAACAGTATAAGTGAGGAGACTGCGTTCCCCTGATGGTTTAATATACACGGGACATGTCATCAGGTGAACTCTATAAGGGAGGAGAGTGTGTTCCCCAGATTGTTTAATACACACAGGCCATGTTACCAGGTGAACAGTATAAGTGAGGAGAATGCGTTCCCCTGATGGTTTAATATACACGGGACATGTTACCAGATGAACAGTATAAGTGAGGAGATTGTGTTCTCCTGATTGTTTAATATACACGGGACATGTCAACAGGTGAACAGTATAAGTGAGGAGAGTGTGTTCCCCTGATGGTTTAATATACACAGGACATGTTACCAGGTGAACAGGATAAGTGAGGAGAGTGTGTTCCCTTGATTGTTTAATATACATGGGACATGTCACCAGGTGAACAGTGTAAGTGAGGAGATTGTGTTCCCCTGATGGTTTAATACACACGGGACATGTTACCAGGTGAACAGTATAAGTGAGGAGAGTGTGTTCCCCTGATTGTTTAATATACATGGGACATGTCACCAGGTGAACAGTGTAAGTGAGGAGATTGTGTTCCCCTGATGGTTTAATACACATGGGACATGACACCAGGTGAACAGTATAAGTGAGGAGAGTGTGTTCCCCTGATGGTTTAATACACATGGGACATGACACCAGGTGAACAGTATAAGTGAGGAGAGTGTGTTCCCCTGATTGTTTAATGCTCACGGGACATGTTACCAGGTGAACAGAATATTTGAGGAGAGTGTGTTCCCCTGATGGTTTAATATACACGGGACATGTTACCAGATGAACAGTATAAGTGAGGAGATTGTGTTCCCCTGATGGTTTAATACACGGGGGACATGTTACCAGATGAACAGTTTAAGTGAGGAGAGTGTGTTCCCCTGATGGTTTAATACACACGGGACATGTTACCAGATGAACAGTATAAGTGAGGAGAGTGTGTTCCCCTGATGGTTTAATACACACGGGACATGTTACCAGATGAACAGTATAAGTGAGGAGAGTGTGTTCCCCTGATGGTTTAATACGCACGGGACATGTTACCAGGTGAACAGAATATGTGAGGAGAGTGTGTTCCCCTGATGGTTTAATATACACAGGACATATCACCATTTGAACAGAATAAGTGAGGAGAGTGTGTTCCCCTGATTGTTTAATACACACGGGACATGTTACCAGGTAAACATTATAAGTGAGAAGAGTATGATCCCCTGATGGTTAAATACACACAGGACATATCACCATTTGAACAGTATAAGTGAGGAGAGTGTGTTCCCCTGATGGTTTAATATACACAGGACATGTCACCAGGTGAACAGTATAAGTGAGAAGAGTGTGTTCCCCTGATGGTTTAATATACACAGGACATGTTACCAGGTGAACAGTATAAGTGAGGAGAGTGTGTTCCCCTGATTGTTAAATATACACAGGACATGTTACCAGGAGAACAGTATAAGTGAGGAGAGTGTGTTCCCCTGATTGTTAAATATACACAGGACATGTTACCAGGTGAACATTATAAGTGAGGAGAGTGTTTTCCCCTGATGGTTTAATATACATGGGACATGTTACCAGGTGAACAGTATAAGTGAGGAGAGTGTCTTCCCCTGATTGTTTAATACACACGGGACATGTTACCAGGTTAACAGTATAAGTGAGGAGAGTGTGTTCCCCTGATGATTGAATATACACGGGACATGTTACCAGGTGAACAGGAGAAGTGAGGAGAGTGTGTTCCCCTGATTGTTTAATATACACGGGACATGTTACCAGGTGAACAGTATAAGTGAGGAGAGTGTGTTCCCCTGATGGTTTAATACACATGGGACATGACACCAGGTGAACAGTATAAGTGAGGAGAGTGTGTTCCCCTGATTGTTGAATGCTCACGGGACATGTTACCAGGTGAACAGAATATTTGAGGAGAGTGTGTTCCCCTGATGGTTTAATATACACGGGACATGTTACCAGATGAACAGTATAAGTGAGGAGATTGTGTTCCCCTGATGGTTTAATACACGGGGGACATGTTACCAGATGAACAGTTTAAGTGAGGAGAGTGTGTTCCCCTGATGGTTTAATACACACGGGACATGTTACCAGATGAACAGTATAAGTGAGGAGATTGTGTTCCCCTGATTGTTTAATATACACGGGATATGTCAACAGGTGAACAGTATAAGTGAGGAGAGTGTGTTCCCCTGATGGTTTAATACGCACGGGACATGTTACCAGGTGAACAGAATATGTGAGGAGAGTGTGTTCCCCTGATGGTTTAATATACACAGGACATATCACCATTTGAACAGAATAAGTGAGGAGAGTGTGTTCCCCTGATTGTTTAATACACACGGGACATGTTACCAGGTAAACATTATAAGTGAGAAGAGTATGATCCCCTGATGGTTAAATACACACAGGACATATCACCATTTGAACAGTATAAGTGAGGAGAGTGTGTTCCCCTGATGGTTTAATATACACAGGACATGTCACCAGGTGAACAGTATAAGTGAGAAGAGTGTGTTCCCCTGATGGTTTAATATACACAGGACATGTTACCAGGTGAACAGTATAAGTGAGGAGAGTGTTTTCCCCTGATTGTTTAATACACACGGGACATGTTACCAGGTGAACAGTATAATTGAGGAGAGTGTGTTCCCCTGATGGTTTAATATACACGGGACATGTTACCAGGTGAAGAGTATAAGTGAGGAGAGTCTGTTCCACTGATTGTTTAACGCTCACGGGACATGTTACCAGGTGAACAGAATAAGTGAGGAGAGTGTGTTCCCCTGATTGTTTATTATACACGGAAAATGTTACCAGGTGAACAGTATAAGTGAGGAGAGTGTGTTCCCCTGATGGTTTAATATACACAGGACATGTCACCAGGTGAACAGTATAAGTGAGAAGAGTGTGTTCCCCTGATGGTTTAATATACACGGGACATGTTACCAGGTGAACAGTATAAGTGAGGAGAGTGTGTTCCCCTGAAGGTTTAATATACACCGGACATGTCACCAGGTGAACAGTATAAGTGAGGAGAGTGTGTTCCCCTGATTGTTTAATATACACGGGACATGTTACCAGGTGACCAGTATAAGTGAGGAGAGTGTGTTCCCCTGATGGTTTAATATACAAGGGACATGTTACCAGGTGAACAGTATAAGTGAGGAGAGTGTGTTCCCCTGATGGTTTAATATAAACAGGACTTGTTAACAGGTGAACAGTATAAGTGAGGAGAGTGTGTTCCCCTGATTGTTTAATATACACGGGACATGTTAACAAGTGAACAGTATAAGTGAGGAGAGTGTGTTCCCCTGATGGTTTAATATACATGGGACATGTTACCAGGTGAACAGTTTAAGAGAGCAGAGTGTGTTCCCCTGATGGTTTAATATACATGGGACATGTCAACAGGTGAATAGTATAAGTGAGGAGAATGTGTTCCCCAGATGGTTTAATACGCACGGGACATGTTACCAGGTGAACAGTATAAGTGAGGAGATTGTGTTCCCCTGATGGTTTAATATACACGGGACATGTTTCCAGGTGAACAGTATAAGTGAGGAGATTGTGTTCCCCTGATGGTTTAATACACACGGGACATGTTACCAGAAGAACAATATAAGTGAGGAGAGTGTGTTCCCCTGATAGTTTAATACACACAGGCCATGTTACCAGGTGAACAGTATAAGTGAGGAGAGTCTGTTTCCCTGATTGTTTAATACACACAGGCCATGTTACCAGGTGAACAGTATAAGTGAGGAGACTGCGTTCCCCTGATGGTTTAATATACACGGGACATGTCATCAGGTGAACTCTATAAGTGAGGAGAGTGTGTTCCCCAGATTGTTTAATACACACAGGCCATGTTACCAGGTGAACAGTATAAGTGAGGAGAATGCGTTCCCCTGATGGTTTAATATACACGGGACATGTTACCAGATGAACAGTATAAGTGAGGAGATTGTGTTCTCCTGATTGTTTAATATACACGGGACATGTCAACAGGTGAACAGTATAAGTGAGGAGAGTGTGTTCCCCTGATGGTTTAATATACACAGGACATGTTACCAGGTGAACAGGATAAGTGAGGAGAGTGTGTTCCCTTGATTGTTTAATATACATGGGACATGTCACCAGGTGAACAGTGTAAGTGAGGAGATTGTTTTCCCCTGATGGTTTAATACACACGGGACATGTTACCAGGTGAACAGTATAAGTGAGGAGAGTGTGTTCCCCTGATTGTTTAATATACACAGGACATGTTACAAGGTGAACAGGATAAGTGAGGAGAGTGTGTTCCCCTGATTGTTTAATATACATGGGACATGTCACCAGGTGAACAGTGTAAGTGAGGAGAATGTGTTCCCCTGATGGTTTAATACACATGGGACATGACACCAGGTGAACAGTATAAGTGAGGAGAGTGTGTTCCCCTGATGGTTTAATACACATGGGACATGACACCAGGTGAACAGTATAAGTGAGGAGAGTGTGTTCCCCTGATTGTTTAATGCTCACGGGACATGTTACCAGGTGAACAGAATATTTGAGGAGAGTGTGTTCCCCTGATGGTTTAATATACACGGGACATGTTACCAGATGAACAGTATAAGTGAGGAGATTGTGTTCCCCTGATGGTTTAATACACGGGGGACATGTTACCAGATGAACAGTTTAAGTGAGGAGAGTGTGTTCCCCTGATGGTTTAATACACACGGGACATGTTACCAGATGAACAGTATAAGTGAGGAGATTGTGTTCCCCTGATTGTTTAATATACACGGGATATGTCAACAGGTGAACAGTATAAGTGAGGAGAGTGTGTTCCCCTGATGGTTTAATACGCACGGGACATGTTACCAGGTGAACAGAATATGTGAGGAGAGTGTGTTCCCCTGATGGTTTAATATACACAGGACATATCACCATTTGAACAGAATAAGTGAGGAGAGTGTGTTCCCCTGATTGTTTAATACACACGGGACATGTTACCAGGTAAACATTATAAGTGAGAAGAGTATGATCCCCTGATGGTTAAATACACACAGGACATATCACCATTTGAACAGTATAAGTGAGGAGAGTGTGTTCCCCTGATGGTTTAATATACACAGGACATGTCACCAGGTGAACAGTATAAGTGAGAAGAGTGTGTTCCCCTGATGGTTTAATATACACAGGACATGTTACCAGGTGAACAGCATAAGTGAGGAGAGTGTGTTCCCCTGATTGTTAAATATACACAGGACATGTTACCAGGAGAACAGTATAAGTGAGGAGAGTGTGTTCCCCTGATTGTTAAATATACACAGGACATGTTACCAGGTGAACAGTATAAGTGAGGAGAGTGTTTTCCCCTGATGGTTTAATATACATGGGACATGTTACCAGGTGAACAGTATAAGTGAGGAGAGTGTGTTCCCCTGATTGTTTAATACACACGGGACATGTTACCAGGTTAACAGTATAAGTGAGGAGAGTGTGTTCCCCTGATGATTGAATATACACGGGACATGTTACCAGGTGAACAGGAGAAGTGAGGAGAGTGTGTTCCCCTGATTGTTTAATATACACGGGACATGTTACCAGGTGAACAGTATAAGTGAGGAGAGTGTGTTCCCCTGATGATTGAATATACACGGGACATGTTACCAGGTGAACAGTATAAGTGAGGAGAGTGTGTTCCCCTGATTGTTTAATATACACGGGACATGTTACCAGGTGAAGAGTATAAGTGAGGAGAGTCTGTTCCCCTGATTGTTTAATGCTCACGGGACATGTTACCAGGTGAACAGAATAAGTGAGGAGAGTGTGTTCCCCTGATGGTTTAATACACACGGGACATGTTACCAGGTGAACAGTATAATTGAGGAGAGTGCGTTACCCTGATTGTTTAATGCTCACGGGACATGTTACCAGGTGAACAGAATAAGTGAGGAGAGTGTGATCCCCTGATGGTTGAATATACACGGAAAATGTTACCAGGTGAACAGTATAAGTGAGGAGAGTGTGTTCCCCTGATTGTTTAATATACACGGGACATGTTACCAGGTGAAGAGTATAAGTGAGGAGAGTCTGTTCCCCTGATTGTTTAATGCTCACGGGACATGTTACCAGGTGAACAGAATAAGTGAGGAGAGTGTGTTCCCCTGATGGTTAAATATACACGGAAAATGTTACCAGGTGAACAGTATAAGTGAGGAGAGTGTGTTCCCCAGTTTGTTTATTATACACGGAAAATGTTACCAGGTGAACAGTATAAGTGAGGAGAGTGTGTTCCCCTGATTGTTTATTATACACGGGACATGTTACCAGGTGAACAGTATAAGTGATGAGAGTGTGTTCCCCTGATTGTTTATTATACACGGGACATGTTACCAGGTGAACAGTATAAGTGATGAGAGTGTGTTCCCCTGATGTTTTAATATACATGGGACATGTCACCAGGTGAACAGACCAAGTGAGGAGAGTGTGTTCCCCTGATGGTGTAATATACACGGGACATGTTACCAGGTGAACAGTATAAGTGAGGAGACTGTGTTCCTCTGATTGTTTAATATACACGGGACATGTTTCCAGGTGAACAGTATAAGTGAGGAGACTGTGTTCCCCTGATTGTTTAATATACACGGGACATGTCACCAGGTGAACAGTATAAGTGAGGAGAGTTTGTTCCCCTGATGGTTTAATACTGACGGGACATGTTGCCAGGTAAACAGTATAAGTGAGGAGAGTGTGTTCCCCTGATGGTTTAATACTGACGGGACATGTCACCATGTGAACAGTATTAGTAAGGAGAGAGTGTTCCCCGGATTGTTTAATACTGACGGGACATGTTATCAGGTGAACAGTATAAGTGAGGAGAGTGTGTTCCCTTGGTTGTTTAATACACACAGGACATGTTACCAGGTGAACAGTATAAGTGAGGAGAGTGTGTTCACCTGATTGATTAATTCACATGGGACATGTTACCAGGCGAACAGTATAAGTGAGGAGAGTGTGTTCCCCTGATTGTTTAATACACATGGGACATGTTACCTGGTGAACAGTATAAGTGAGGAGAGTGTGTGCCCCAGATGCTTTAATATACACAGGACATGTTACCAGGCGAACAGTATAAGTGAGGAGAGTGTTTTCCCCTGATTGTTTAATACACACGGGACATGTTACCAGGTGAACAGTATAATTGAGGAGAGTGTGTTACCCTGATTGTTTAATGCTCACGGGACATGTTACCAGGTGAACTGAAAAAGTGAGGAGAGTGTGTTCCCCTGATTGTTTAATATACACGGGACATGTTACCAGGTGAAGAGTATAAGTGAGGAGAGTCTGTTCCACTGATTGTTTAACGCTCACGGGACATGTTACCAGGTGAACAGAATAAGTGAGGAGAGTGTGTTCCCCTGATTGTTTATTATACGCGGAAAATGTTACCAGGTGAACAGTATAAGTGAGGAGAGTGTGTTCCCCTGATGGTTTAATATACACAGGACATGTCACCAGGTGAACAGTATAAGTGAGAAGAGTGTGTTCCCCTGATGGTTTAATATACACGGGACATGTTACCAGGTGAACAGTATAAGTGAGGAGAGTGTGTTCCCCTGAAGGTTTAATATACACCGGACATGTCACCAGGTGAACAGTATAAGTGAGGAGAGTGTGTTCCCCTGATTGTTTAATATACACGGGACATGTTACCAGGTGACCAGTATAAGTGAGGAGAGTGTGTTCCCCTGATGGTTTAATATACAAGGGACATGTTACCAGGTGAACAGTATAAGTGAGGAGAGTGTGTTCCCCTGATGGTTTAATATAAACAGGACTTGTTAACAGGTGAACAGTATAAGTGAGGAGAGTGTGTTCCCCTGATTGTTTAATATACACGGGACATGTTAACAAGTGAACAGTATAAGTGAGGAGAGTGTGTTCCCCTGATGGTTTAATATACATGGGACATGTTACCAGGTGAACAGTTTAAGAGAGCAGAGTGTGTTCCCCTGATGGTTTAATATACATGGGACATGTCAACAGGTGAATAGTATAAGTGAGGAGAATGTGTTCCCCAGATGGTTTAATACGCACGGGACATGTTACCAGGTGAACAGTATAAGTGAGGAGATTGTGTTCCCCTGATGGTTTAATATACACGGGACATGTTTCCAGGTGAACAGTATAAGTGAGGAGATTGTGTTCCCCTGATGGTTTAATACACACGGGACATGTTACCAGAAGAACAATATAAGTGAGGAGAGTGTGTTCCCCTGATAGTTTAATACACACAGGCCATGTTACCAGGTGAACAGTATAAGTGAGGAGATTGTGTTCCCCTGATGGTTTAATATACACGGGACATGTTTCCAGGTGAACAGTATAAGTGAGGAGATTGTGTTCCCCTGATGGTTTAATACACACGGGACATGTTACCAGAAGAACAATATAAGTGAGGAGAGTGTGTTCCCCTGATAGTTTAATACACACAGGCCATGTTACCAGGTGAACAGTATAAGTGAGGAGACTGCGTTCCCCTGATGGTTTAATATACACGGGACATGTCATCAGGTGAACTCTATAAGGGAGGAGAGTGTGTTCCCCAGATTGTTTAATACACACAGGCCATGTTACCAGGTGAACAGTATAAGTGAGGAGAATGCGTTCCCCTGATGGTTTAATATACACGGGACATGTTACCAGATGAACAGTATAAGTGAGGAGATTGTGTTCTCCTGATTGTTTAATATACACGGGACATGTCAACAGGTGAACAGTATAAGTGAGGAGAGTGTGTTCCCCTGATGGTTTAATATACACAGGACATGTTACCAGGTGAACAGGATAAGTGAGGAGAGTGTGTTCCCTTGATTGTTTAATATACATGGGACATGTCACCAGGTGAACAGTGTAAGTGAGGAGATTGTGTTCCCCTGATGGTTTAATACACACGGGACATGTTACCAGGTGAACAGTATAAGTGAGGAGAGTGTGTTCCCCTGATTGTTTAATATACATGGGACATGTCACCAGGTGAACAGTGTAAGTGAGGAGATTGTGTTCCCCTGATGGTTTAATACACATGGGACATGACACCAGGTGAACAGTATAAGTGAGGAGAGTGTGTTCCCCTGATGGTTTAATACACATGGGACATGACACCAGGTGAACAGTATAAGTGAGGAGAGTGTGTTCCCCTGATTGTTTAATGCTCACGGGACATGTTACCAGGTGAACAGAATATTTGAGGAGAGTGTGTTCCCCTGATGGTTTAATATACACGGGACATGTTACCAGATGAACAGTATAAGTGAGGAGATTGTGTTCCCCTGATGGTTTAATACACGGGGGACATGTTACCAGATGAACAGTTTAAGTGAGGAGAGTGTGTTCCCCTGATGGTTTAATACACACGGGACATGTTACCAGATGAACAGTATAAGTGAGGAGAGTGTGTTCCCCTGATGGTTTAATACACACGGGACATGTTACCAGATGAACAGTATAAGTGAGGAGAGTGTGTTCCCCTGATGGTTTAATACGCACGGGACATGTTACCAGGTGAACAGAATATGTGAGGAGAGTGTGTTCCCCTGATGGTTTAATATACACAGGACATATCACCATTTGAACAGAATAAGTGAGGAGAGTGTGTTCCCCTGATTGTTTAATACACACGGGACATGTTACCAGGTAAACATTATAAGTGAGAAGAGTATGATCCCCTGATGGTTAAATACACACAGGACATATCACCATTTGAACAGTATAAGTGAGGAGAGTGTGTTCCCCTGATGGTTTAATATACACAGGACATGTCACCAGGTGAACAGTATAAGTGAGAAGAGTGTGTTCCCCTGATGGTTTAATATACACAGGACATGTTACCAGGTGAACAGTATAAGTGAGGAGAGTGTGTTCCCCTGATTGTTAAATATACACAGGACATGTTACCAGGAGAACAGTATAAGTGAGGAGAGTGTGTTCCCCTGATTGTTAAATATACACAGGACATGTTACCAGGTGAACATTATAAGTGAGGAGAGTGTTTTCCCCTGATGGTTTAATATACATGGGACATGTTACCAGGTGAACAGTATAAGTGAGGAGAGTGTCTTCCCCTGATTGTTTAATACACACGGGACATGTTACCAGGTTAACAGTATAAGTGAGGAGAGTGTGTTCCCCTGATGATTGAATATACACGGGACATGTTACCAGGTGAACAGGAGAAGTGAGGAGAGTGTGTTCCCCTGATTGTTTAATATACACGGGACATGTTACCAGGTGAACAGTATAAGTGAGGAGAGTGTGTTCCCCTGATGGTTTAATACACATGGGACATGACACCAGGTGAACAGTATAAGTGAGGAGAGTGTGTTCCCCTGATTGTTGAATGCTCACGGGACATGTTACCAGGTGAACAGAATATTTGAGGAGAGTGTGTTCCCCTGATGGTTTAATATACACGGGACATGTTACCAGATGAACAGTATAAGTGAGGAGATTGTGTTCCCCTGATGGTTTAATACACGGGGGACATGTTACCAGATGAACAGTTTAAGTGAGGAGAGTGTGTTCCCCTGATGGTTTAATACACACGGGACATGTTACCAGATGAACAGTATAAGTGAGGAGATTGTGTTCCCCTGATTGTTTAATATACACGGGATATGTCAACAGGTGAACAGTATAAGTGAGGAGAGTGTGTTCCCCTGATGGTTTAATACGCACGGGACATGTTACCAGGTGAACAGAATATGTGAGGAGAGTGTGTTCCCCTGATGGTTTAATATACACAGGACATATCACCATTTGAACAGAATAAGTGAGGAGAGTGTGTTCCCCTGATTGTTTAATACACACGGGACATGTTACCAGGTAAACATTATAAGTGAGAAGAGTATGATCCCCTGATGGTTAAATACACACAGGACATATCACCATTTGAACAGTATAAGTGAGGAGAGTGTGTTCCCCTGATGGTTTAATATACACAGGACATGTCACCAGGTGAACAGTATAAGTGAGAAGAGTGTGTTCCCCTGATGGTTTAATATACACAGGACATGTTACCAGGTGAACAGTATAAGTGAGGAGAGTGTTTTCCCCTGATTGTTTAATACACACGGGACATGTTACCAGGTGAACAGTATAATTGAGGAGAGTGTGTTCCCCTGATGGTTTAATATACACGGGACATGTTACCAGGTGAAGAGTATAAGTGAGGAGAGTCTGTTCCACTGATTGTTTAACGCTCACGGGACATGTTACCAGGTGAACAGAATAAGTGAGGAGAGTGTGTTCCCCTGATTGTTTATTATACACGGAAAATGTTACCAGGTGAACAGTATAAGTGAGGAGAGTGTGTTCCCCTGATGGTTTAATATACACAGGACATGTCACCAGGTGAACAGTATAAGTGAGAAGAGTGTGTTCCCCTGATGGTTTAATATACACGGGACATGTTACCAGGTGAACAGTATAAGTGAGGAGAGTGTGTTCCCCTGAAGGTTTAATATACACCGGACATGTCACCAGGTGAACAGTATAAGTGAGGAGAGTGTGTTCCCCTGATTGTTTAATATACACGGGACATGTTACCAGGTGACCAGTATAAGTGAGGAGAGTGTGTTCCCCTGATGGTTTAATATACAAGGGACATGTTACCAGGTGAACAGTATAAGTGAGGAGAGTGTGTTCCCCTGATGGTTTAATATAAACAGGACTTGTTAACAGGTGAACAGTATAAGTGAGGAGAGTGTGTTCCCCTGATTGTTTAATATACACGGGACATGTTAACAAGTGAACAGTATAAGTGAGGAGAGTGTGTTCCCCTGATGGTTTAATATACATGGGACATGTTACCAGGTGAACAGTTTAAGAGAGCAGAGTGTGTTCCCCTGATGGTTTAATATACATGGGACATGTCAACAGGTGAATAGTATAAGTGAGGAGAATGTGTTCCCCAGATGGTTTAATACACACGGGACATGTTACCAGGTGAACAGTATAAGTGAGGAGATTGTGTTCCCCTGATGGTTTAATATACACGGGACATGTTTCCAGGTGAACAGTATAAGTGAGGAGATTGTGTTCCCCTGATGGTTTAATACACACGGGACATGTTACCAGAAGAACAATATAAGTGAGGAGAGTGTGTTCCCCTGATAGTTTAATACACACAGGCCATGTTACCAGGTGAACAGTATAAGTGAGGAGAGTCTGTTTCCCTGATTGTTTAATACACACAGGCCATGTTACCAGGTGAACAGTATAAGTGAGGAGACTGCGTTCCCCTGATGGTTTAATATACACGGGACATGTCATCAGGTGAACTCTATAAGTGAGGAGAGTGTGTTCCCCAGATTGTTTAATACACACAGGCCATGTTACCAGGTGAACAGTATAAGTGAGGAGAATGCGTTCCCCTGATGGTTTAATATACACGGGACATGTTACCAGATGAACAGTATAAGTGAGGAGATTGTGTTCTCCTGATTGTTTAATATACACGGGACATGTCAACAGGTGAACAGTATAAGTGAGGAGAGTGTGTTCCCCTGATGGTTTAATATACACAGGACATGTTACCAGGTGAACAGGATAAGTGAGGAGAGTGTGTTCCCTTGATTGTTTAATATACATGGGACATGTCACCAGGTGAACAGTGTAAGTGAGGAGATTGTGTTCCCCTGATGGTTTAATACACACGGGACATGTTACCAGGTGAACAGTATAAGTGAGGAGAGTGTGTTCCCCTGATTGTTTAATATACACAGGACATGTTACAAGGTGAACAGGATAAGTGAGGAGAGTGTGTTCCCCTGATTGTTTAATATACATGGGACATGTCACCAGGTGAACAGTGTAAGTGAGGAGAATGTGTTCCCCTGATGGTTTAATACACATGGGACATGACACCAGGTGAACAGTATAAGTGAGGAGAGTGTGTTCCCCTGATGGTTTAATACACATGGGACATGACACCAGGTGAACAGTATAAGTGAGGAGAGTGTGTTCCCCTGATTGTTTAATGCTCACGGGACATGTTACCAGGTGAACAGAATATTTGAGGAGAGTGTGTTCCCCTGATGGTTTAATATACACGGGACATGTTACCAGATGAACAGTATAAGTGAGGAGATTGTGTTCCCCTGATGGTTTAATACACGGGGGACATGTTACCAGATGAACAGTTTAAGTGAGGAGAGTGTGTTCCCCTGATGGTTTAATACACACGGGACATGTTACCAGATGAACAGTATAAGTGAGGAGATTGTGTTCCCCTGATTGTTTAATATACACGGGATATGTCAACAGGTGAACAGTATAAGTGAGGAGAGTGTGTTCCCCTGATGGTTTAATACGCACGGGACATGTTACCAGGTGAACAGAATATGTGAGGAGAGTGTGTTCCCCTGATGGTTTAATATACACAGGACATATCACCATTTGAACAGAATAAGTGAGGAGAGTGTGTTCCCCTGATTGTTTAATACACACGGGACATGTTACCAGGTAAACATTATAAGTGAGAAGAGTATGATCCCCTGATGGTTAAATACACACAGGACATATCACCATTTGAACAGTATAAGTGAGGAGAGTGTGTTCCCCTGATGGTTTAATATACACAGGACATGTCACCAGGTGAACAGTATAAGTGAGAAGAGTGTGTTCCCCTGATGGTTTAATATACACAGGACATGTTACCAGGTGAACAGCATAAGTGAGGAGAGTGTGTTCCCCTGATTGTTAAATATACACAGGACATGTTACCAGGAGAACAGTATAAGTGAGGAGAGTGTGTTCCCCTGATTGTTAAATATACACAGGACATGTTACCAGGTGAACAGTATAAGTGAGGAGAGTGTTTTCCCCTGATGGTTTAATATACATGGGACATGTTACCAGGTGAACAGTATAAGTGAGGAGAGTGTGTTCCCCTGATTGTTTAATACACACGGGACATGTTACCAGGTTAACAGTATAAGTGAGGAGAGTGTGTTCCCCTGATGATTGAATATACACGGGACATGTTACCAGGTGAACAGGAGAAGTGAGGAGAGTGTGTTCCCCTGATTGTTTAATATACACGGGACATGTTACCAGGTGAACAGTATAAGTGAGGAGAGTGTGTTCCCCTGATGATTGAATATACACGGGACATGTTACCAGGTGAACAGTATAAGTGAGGAGAGTGTGTTCCCCTGATTGTTTAATATACACGGGACATGTTACCAGGTGAAGAGTATAAGTGAGGAGAGTCTGTTCCCCTGATTGTTTAATGCTCACGGGACATGTTACCAGGTGAACAGAATAAGTGAGGAGAGTGTGTTCCCCTGATGGTTTAATACACACGGGACATGTTACCAGGTGAACAGTATAATTGAGGAGAGTGCGTTACCCTGATTGTTTAATGCTCACGGGACATGTTACCAGGTGAACAGAATAAGTGAGGAGAGTGTGATCCCCTGATGGTTGAATATACACGGAAAATGTTACCAGGTGAACAGTATAAGTGAGGAGAGTGTGTTCCCCTGATTGTTTAATATACACGGGACATGTTACCAGGTGAAGAGTATAAGTGAGGAGAGTCTGTTCCCCTGATTGTTTAATGCTCACGGGACATGTTACCAGGTGAACAGAATAAGTGAGGAGAGTGTGTTCCCCTGATGGTTAAATATACACGGAAAATGTTACCAGGTGAACAGTATAAGTGAGGAGAGTGTGTTCCCCAGTTTGTTTATTATACACGGAAAATGTTACCAGGTGAACAGTATAAGTGAGGAGAGTGTGTTCCCCTGATTGTTTATTATACACGGGACATGTTACCAGGTGAACAGTATAAGTGATGAGAGTGTGTTCCCCTGATTGTTTATTATACACGGGACATGTTACCAGGTGAACAGTATAAGTGATGAGAGTGTGTTCCCCTGATGTTTTAATATACATGGGACATGTCACCAGGTGAACAGACCAAGTGAGGAGAGTGTGTTCCCCTGATGGTGTAATATACACGGGACATGTTACCAGGTGAACAGTATAAGTGAGGAGACTGTGTTCCTCTGATTGTTTAATATACACGGGACATGTTTCCAGGTGAACAGTATAAGTGAGGAGACTGTGTTCCCCTGATTGTTTAATATACACGGGACATGTCACCAGGTGAACAGTATAAGTGAGGAGAGTTTGTTCCCCTGATGGTTTAATACTGACGGGACATGTTGCCAGGTAAACAGTATAAGTGAGGAGAGTGTGTTCCCCTGATGGTTTAATACTGACGGGACATGTCACCATGTGAACAGTATTAGTAAGGAGAGAGTGTTCCCCGGATTGTTTAATACTGACGGGACATGTTATCAGGTGAACAGTATAAGTGAGGAGAGTGTGTTCCCTTGGTTGTTTAATACACACAGGACATGTTACCAGGTGAACAGTATAAGTGAGGAGAGTGTGTTCACCTGATTGATTAATTCACATGGGACATGTTACCAGGCGAACAGTATAAGTGAGGAGAGTGTGTTCCCCTGATTGTTTAATACACATGGGACATGTTACCTGGTGAACAGTATAAGTGAGGAGAGTGTGTGCCCCAGATGCTTTAATATACACAGGACATGTTACCAGGCGAACAGTATAAGTGAGGAAAGTGTGTTCCCCTGTTTGTTTAATGCACACAGGACATGTCACCAGGTGAACAGTGTAAATGAGGAGAATGTGTTCCCCTGAAGGTTTAATAAGCACGGGACATGTTACCAGGTGAACAGTGTAAGTGAGGAGAGTGTGTTCCCCTGATTGTATAATACTGACGGGACATGTAACCAGGTGAACAGTATAAGTGAGGAGAGTGTGTTCCCCTGATTGTTGAATATACATGGGACATGTCACCAGGTGAACAGTATAAGTGAGGAGAGTGTGTTCCCCTGATGGTTTAATACACATGGGACATGTTACCTGGTGAACAGTATAAGTGAGGAGAGTGTGTGCCCCTGATGGTTTAATATAAACAGGACTTGTTAACAGGTGAACAGTATAAGTGAGGAGAGTGTGTTCCCCTGATGGTTTAATATAAACAGGACTTGTTAACAGGTGAACAGTATAAGTGAGGAGAGTGTGTTCCCCTGATGCTTTAATATACACAGGACATGTTACCAGGCGAACAGTATAAGTGAGGAGAGTGTGTTCCCCTGATGGTTTAATATAAACAGGACTTGTTAACAGGTGAACAGTATAAGTGAGGAGAGTGTGTTCCCCTGATGGTTTAATATAAACAGGACTTGTTAACAGGTGAACAGTATAAGTGAGGAGAGTGTGTTCCCCTGATGGTTTAATATAAACAGGACTTGTTAACAGGTGAACAGTATAAGTGAGGAGAGTGTGTGCCCCTGATGCTTTAATATACACAGGACATGTTACCAGGCGAAGAGTATAAGTGAGGAGAGTGTGTTCCCCTGATGGTTTAATATAAACAGGACTTGTTAACAGGTGAACAGTATAAGTGAGGAGAGTGTGTTCCCCTGATTGTTTAATATACACGGGAAATGTTAACAAGTGAACAGTATAAGTGAGGAGAGTGTGTTCCCCTGATGGTTTAATATACATGGGACATGTTACCAGGTGAACAGTTTAAGAGAGCAGAGTGTGTTCCCCTGATGGTTTAATAAACATGGGACATGTCAACAGGTGAATAGTATAAGTGAGGAGAATGTGTTCCCCAGATGGTTTAATACGCACGGGACATGTTACCAGGTGAACAGGATAAGTGAGGAGATTGTGTTCCCCTGATGGTTTAATATACACGGGACATGTTTCCAGGTGAACAATATAAGTGAGGAGAGTGTGTTCCCCTGATAGTTTAATACACACAGGCCATGTTACCAGGTGAACAGTATAAGTGAGGAGAGTGTGTTTCCCTGATTGTTTAATAAACACAGGCCATGTTACCAGGTGAACAGTATAAGTGAGGAGACTGCGTTCCCCTGATGGTTTAATATACACGGGACATGTTACCAGATGAACAGTATAAGTGAGGAGAGTGTGTTCTCCTGATTGTTTAATATACACGGGACATGTCACCAGGTGAACAGTATAAGTGAGGAGAGTGTGTTCCCCTGATGGTTTAATATACACAGGACATGTTACCAGGTGAACAGGATAAGTGAGGAGAGTGTGTTCCCCTGATTGTTTAATATACATGGGACATGTCACCAGGTGAACAGTGTAAGTGAGGAGATTGTGTTCCCCTGATGGTTTAATACACACGGGACATGTAACCAGGTGAACAGTATAAGTGAGGAGAGTGTGTTCCCCTGATTGTTTAATATACACAGGACATGTTACAAGGTGAACAGGATAAGTGAGGAGAGTGTGTTCCCCTGATTGTTGAATATACATGGGACATGTCACCAGGTGAACAGTGTAAGTGAGGAGAGTGTGTTCCCCTGATGGTTTAATACACATGGGACATGAGACCAGGTGAACAGTATAAGTGAGGAGAGTGTGTTCCCCTGATGGTTTAATACACATGGGACATGACACCAGGTGAACAGTATAAGTGAGGAGAGTGTGTTCCCCTGATTGTTTAATGCTCACGGGACATGTTACCAGGTGAACAGAATATTTGAGGAGAGTGTGTTCCCCTGATGGATTAATACACACGGGACATGTTACCAGGTGAACAGTATAAGTGAGGAGAGTGTGTTCCCCTGATTGTTTAATACACACAGGGCATGTTACCAGGTGAACAGTATAAGTGAGGAGAGCGTGTTCCCCTGATGGTTTAATATACACGGGACCATGTTACCAGGTGAACAGTATAAGTGATGAGAGTGTGTTCCCCTGATGGTTTAATATGCATGGGACATGTTACCAGGTGAACAGTATAAGTGAGGAGACTGTGTTCCCCTGATGGTTTAATATACACGGGACATGTTACCAGGTGAACAGTATAAGTGAGGAGAGTTTGTTCCCCTGATTGTTTAATAACTGACGGGACATGTTTGCAGGTGAACAGTATAAGTGAGGAGAGTGTTTTCCCCTGATGGTTTAAGAGACACGGGACATGTTACCAGGTGAACAGTATAAGTGAGGAGAGTGTTTTCCCCTGATGGTTTAAGAGACACGGGACATGTTACCAGGTGAACAGTATAAGTGAGGAGAGTGTTTTCCACTGACGGTTTAATATACACGGGACATATTGCCAGGTGAACAGTATAATTGAAGAGAGTGTGTTCCCCTGATTGTTTAATATACAAGGGACATGTTACCAGGTGAACAGTATAAGTGAGGAGAGTGTGTTCCCCTGATGGATTAATATACAAGGGACATGTTACCAGGTGAGCAGTATAAGTGAGGAGAGTGTGATCCACTGATGGTTTAATATAAACAGGACTTGTTACCAGGTGAACAGTATAAGTGAGGAGAGTGTGTTCCCCTGATGGTTTAATATACAAGGGACATGTTACCAGGTGAACAGTTTAAGAGAGCAGAGTGTGTTCCCCTGATGGTTTAATATACATGGGACATGTCAACAGGTGAATAGTATAAGTGAGGAGATTGTGTTCCCCTGATGGTTTAATATACACGGGACATGTTTCCAGGTGAACAGTATAAGTGAGGAGATTGTGTTCCCCTGATGGTTTAATACACACGGGACATGTTACCAGATGAACAATATAAGTGAGGAGAGAGTGTTCCCCTGATAGTTAAATACACACAGGCCATGTTACCAGGTGAACAGTATAAGTGAGGAGAGTGTGTTTCCCTGATTGTTTAATACACACAGGCCATGTTACCAGGTGAACAGTATAAGTGAGGAGACTGCGTTCCCCTGATGGTTTAATATACACGGGACATGTCATCAGGTGAACTCTATAAGTGAGGAGAGTGTGTTCCCCAGATTGTTTAATACACACAGGCCATGTTACCAAGTGAACAGTATAAGTGAGGAGACTGCGTTCCCCTGATGGTTTAATATACACGGGACATGTTACCAGATGAACAGTATAAGTGAGGAGATTGTGTTCTCCTGATTGTTTAATATACACGGGACATGTCACCAGGTGAACAGTATAAGTGAGGAGAGTGTGTTCCCCTGATGGTTTAATATACACAGGACACGTTACCAGGTGAACAGGATAAGTGAGGAGAGTGTGTTCCCCTGATTGTTTAATATACATGGGACATGTCACCAGGTGAACAGTGTAAGTGAGGAGAGTGTGTTCCCCTGATGGTTTAATACACATGGGACATGACACCAGGTGAACAGTATAAGTGAGGAGAGTGTGTTCCCCTGATGGTTTAATACACATGGGACATGACACCAGGTGAACAGTATAAGTGAGGAGAGTGTGTTCCCCTGATGGTTTAATACACATGGGACATGACACCAGGTGAACAGTGTAAGTGAGGAGCGTGTGTTCCCCTGATGGTTTAATACACATGGGACATGACACCAGGTGAACAGTATAAGTGAGGAGAGTCTGTTCCCCTGATTGTTTAATGCTCACGGGACATGTTACCAGGTGAACAGAATATTTGAGGAGAGTGTGTTCCCCTGATGGTTTAATATACACGGGACATGTTACCAGATGAACAGTATAAGTGAGGAGATTGTGTTCCCCTGATGGTTTAATACACGGGGGACATGTTACCAGATGAACAGTTTAATTGAGGAGAGTGTGTTCGCCTGATGGTTTAATACACACGAGACATGTTACCAGATGAACAGTACAAGTGAGGAGATTGTGTTCCCCTGATTGTTTAATATACACGGGATATGTCAACAGGTGAACAGTATAAGTGAGGAGAGTGTGTTCCCCTGATGGTTTAATACGCACGGGACATGTTACCAGGTGAACAGAATATGTGAGGAGAGTGTGTTCCCCTGATGGTTTAATATACACAGGACATATCACCATTTGAACAGAATAAGTGAGGAGAGTGTGTTCCCCTGATTGTTTAATACACACGGGACATGTTACCAGGTAAACATTATAAGTGAGAAGAGTATGATCCCCTGATGGTTAAATACACACAGGACATATCACCATTTGAACAGTATAAGTGAGGAGAGTGTGTTCCCCTGATGGTTTAATATACACAGGACATGTCACCAGGTGAACAGTATAAGTGAGAAGAGTGTGTTCCCCTGATGGTTTAATATACACAGGACATGTTACCAGGTGAACAGTATAAGTGAGGAGAGTGTGTTCCCCTGATTGTTAAATATACACAGGACATGTTACCAGGAGAACAGTATAAGTGAGGAGAGTGTGTTCCCCTGATTGTTAAATATACACAGGACATGTTACCAGGTGAACAGTATAAGTGAGGAGAGTGTGTTCCCCTGATTGTTAAATATACACAGGACATGTTACCAGGTGAACAGTATAAGTGAGGAGAGTGTGTTCCCCTGATGGTTTAATATACATGGGACATGTTACCAGGTGAACAGTATAAGTGAGGAGAGTGTGTTCCCCTGATTGTTTAATACACACGGGACATGTTACCAGGTTAACAGTATAAGTGAGGAGAGTGTGTTCCCCTGATGATTGAATATACACGGGACATGTTACCAGGTGAACAGTATAAGTGAGGACAGTGTGTTCCCCTGATTGTTTAATATACACGGGACATGTTACCAGGTGAACAGTATAAGTGAGGAGAGTGTGTTCCCCTGATTGTTTAATACACACGGGACATGTTACCAGCTGAACAGTATAAGTGAGGAGAGTGTGTTCCCCTGATGATTGAATATACACGGGACATGTTACCAGGTGAACAGTATAAGTGAGGAGAGTGTGTTCCCCTGATTGTTTAATACACACGGGACATGTTACCAGGTGAACAGTATAATTGAGGAGAGTGCGTTACCCTGATTGTTTAATGCTCACGGGACATGTTACCAGGTGAACAGAATAAGTGAGGAGAGTGTGTTCCCCTGATGGTTGAATATACACGGAAAATGTTACCAGGTGAACAGTATAAGTGAGGAGAGAGTGTTCCCCTGATGGTTTAATATACACGGGACATGTTCCCAGGTGAACAGAATAAGTGAGGAGAGTGTTTTCCCCTGATTGTTTATTATACACGGAAAATGTTACCAGATGAACAGTATAAGTGAGGAGAGTGTGTTCCCCTGATGGTTGAATATAAACGGGACATGTTACCAGGTGAACAGTATAAGTGAGGAGAGTGTGTTCCCCTGATGGTTTAATATACACGGGACATGTTACCAGGTGAACAGTATAAGTGAGGAGAGTGTGTTCCCCTGATTGTTTAATATACACGGGACATGTTACCAGGTGACCAGTATAAGTGAGGAGAGTGTGTTCCCCTGATGGTTTAATATACAAGGGACATGTTACCAGGTGAACAGTATAAGTGAGGAGAGTGTGTTCCCCTGATGGTTTAATATAAACAGGACTTGTTAACAGGTGAACAGTATAAGTGAGGAGAGTGTGTTCCCCTGATGGTTTAATATACACGGGACATGTTAACAAGTGAACAGTATAAGTGAGGAGAGTGTGTTCCCCTGATGGTTTAATATACATGGGACATGTTACCAGGTGAACAGTTTAAGAGAGCAGAGTGTGTTCCCCTGATGGTTTAATATACATGGGACATGTCAACAGGTGAATAGTATAAGTGTGGAGAATGTGTTCCCCAGATGGTTTAATACGCACGGGACATGTTACCAGGTGAACAGTATAAGTGAGGAGATTGTGTTCCCCTGATGGTTTAATATACACGGGACATGTTTCCAGGTGAACAGTATAAGTGAGGAGATTGTGTTCCCCTGATGGTTTAATACACACGGGACATGTTACCAGATGAACAATATATGTGAGGAGAGTGTGTTCCCCTGATAGTTTAATACACACAGGCCATGTTACCAGGTGAACAGTATAAGTGAGGAGAGTGTGTTTCCCTGATTGTTTAATACACACAGGCCATGTTACCAGGTGAACAGTATAAGAGAGGAGACTGCGTTCCCCTGATGGTTTAATATACACGGGACATGTCATCAGGTGAACTCTATAAGTGAGGAGAGTCTGTTCCCCAGATTGTTTAATACACACAGGCCATGTTACCAGGTGAACAGTATAAGTGAGGAGACTGCGTTCCCCTGATGGTTTAATATACACGGGACATGTTACCAGGTGAACAGTGTAAGTGAGGAGAGTGTGTTCCCCTGATTGTTTAATATACACAGGACATGTTACCTGGTGAACAGTATAAGTGAGGAGCGTGTGTTCCCCTGATTGTTTAATATACATGGGACATGTCACCAGGTGAACAGTGTAAGTGAGGAGAGTGTGTTCCCCTGATGGTTTAATACACATGGGACATGACACCAGGTGAACAGTATAAGTGAGGAGAGTGTGTTCCCCTGATTGTTTAATGCTCACGGGACATGTTACCAGGTGAACAGAATATTTGAGGAGATTGTGTTCCCCTGATGGTTTTATTTACACGGGACATGTTACCAGATGAACAGTATAAGTGAGGAGATTGTGTTCCCCTGATGGTTTAATACACGGGGGACATGTTACCAGATGAACAGTTTAAGTGAGGAGAGTGTGTTCCCCTGATGGTTTAATACACACGGGACATGTTACCAGATGAACAGTATAAGTGAGGAGATTGTGTTCCCCTGATTGTTTAATATACACGGGATATGTCAACAGGTGAACAGTATAAGTGAGGAGAGTGTGTTCCCCTGATGGTTTAATACGCACGGGACATGTTACCAGGTGAACAGAATATGTGAGGAGAGTGTGTTCCCCTGATGGTTTAATATACACAGGACATATCACCATTTGAACAGAATAAGTGAGGAGAGTGTGTTCCCCTGATTATTTAATACACACGGGACATGTTACCAGGTAAACATTATAAGTGAGAAGAGTATGATCCCCTGATGGTTAAATACACACAGGACATATCACCATTTGAACAGTATAAGTGAGGAGAGTGTGTTCCCCTGATGGTTTAATATACACAGGACATGTCACCAGGTGAACAGTATAAGTGAGAAGAGTGTGTTCCCCTGATGGTTTAATATACACAGGACATGTTACCAGGTGAACAGTATAAGTGAGGAGAGTGTGTTCCCCTGATTGTTAAATATACACAGGACATGTTACCAGGAGAACAGTATAAGTGAGGAGAGTGTGTTCCCCTGATTGTTAAATATACACAGGACATGTTACCAGGTGAACATTATAAGTGAGGAGAGTGTTTTCCCCTGATGGTTTAATATACATGGGACATGTTACCAGGTGAACAGTATAAGTGAGGAGAGTGTGTTCCCCTGATTGTTTAATACACACGGGACATGTTACCAGGTGAACAGTATAAGTGAGGACAGTGTGTTCCCCTGATTGTTTAATATACACGGGACATGTTACCAGGTGAACAGTATAAGTGAGGAGAGTGTGTTCCCCTGATGATTGAATATACACGGGACATGTTACCAGGTGAACAGTATAAGTGAGGAATGTGTGTTCCCCTGATTGTTTAATATACACAGGACATGTCACCAGGTGAACAGTTTAAGTGAGGAGAGTGTGTTCCCCTGATTGTTTAATACACACGGGACATGTTACCAGGTGAACAGTATAAGTGAGGAGAGTGTGTTCCCCTGATGGTTGAATATACACGGAAAATGTTACCAGGTGAACAGTATAAGTGAGGAGAGTGTGTTCCCCTGATTGTTTAATATACACGGGACATGTTACCAGGTGAAGAGTATAAGTGAGGAGAGTCTGTTCCCCTGATTGTTTAACGCTCACGGGACATGTTCCCAGGTGAACAGTATAAGTGAGGAGAGTCTGTTCCCCTGATTGTTTAACGCTCACGGGACATGTTACCAGGTGAACAGTATAAGTGAGGAGAGTGTGTTCCCCTGATTGTTTATTATACACGGGACATGTTACCAGATGAACAGTATAAGTGATGAGAGTGTGTTCCCCTGATTGTTTATTATACACGGGACATGTTACCAGGTGAACAGTATAAGTGATGAGAGTGTGTTCCCCTGATGGTTTAATATACATGGGACATGTCACCAGGTGAACAGACCAAGTGAGGAGAGTGTGTTCCCCTGATTGTTTAATATATACGGGACATGTCACCAGGTGAACAGTATAAGTGAGGAGAGTGTGTTCCCCTGATTGTTTAATATACACGGGACATGTTACCAGGTGTAGAGTACAAGTGAGGAGAGTCTGTTCCCCTGATTGTTTAACGCTCACGGGACATGTTCCCAGGTGAACAGTATAAGTGAGGAGAGTCTGTTCCCCTGATTGTTTAACGCTCACGGGACATGTTACCAGGTGAACAGTATAAGTGAGGAGAGTGTGTTCCCCTGATTGTTTATTATACACGGGACATGTTACCAGATGAACAGTATAAGTGATGAGAGTGTGTTCCCCTGATTGTTTATTATACACGGGACATGTTACCAGGTGAACAGTATAAGTGATGAGAGTGTGTTCCCCTGATGGTGTAAAATACACGGGACATGTTACCAGGTGAACAGTATAAGTGAGGAGACTGTGTTCCCCTGATTGTTCAATATACACGGGACATGTTTCCAGGTGAACAGTATAAGTGAGGAGACTGTGTTCCCCTGATTGTTTAATATACACGGGACATGTCACCAGGTGAACAGTATAAGTGAGGAGAGTTTGTTCCCCTGATGGTTTAATACTGACGGGACATGTTGCCAGGTAAACAGTATAAGTGAGGAGAGTGTGTTCCCCTGATTGTTTAATACTGACGGGACATGTCACCATTTGAACAGTATTAGTGAGGAGAAAGTGTTCCCCGGATTGTTTAATACTGACGGGACATGTTATCAGGTGAACAGTATAAGTGAGGAGAGTGTGTTCCCCTGATTGATTAATACACATGGGACATGTTACCAGGCGAAGAGTATAAGTGAGGAGAGTGTGTTCCCCTGATTGTTTAATACACATTGGACATGTTACCTGGTGAACAGTATAAGTGAGGAGAGTGTGTGCCCCAGATGCTTTAATATACACAGGACATGTTACCAGGCGAACAGTATAAGTGAGGAAAGTCTGTTCCCCTGATTGTTTAATGCACACAGGACATGTCACCAGGCGAACAGTGTAAATGAGGAGAATGTGTTCCCCTGAAGGTTTAATAAGCACGGGACATGTTACCAGGTGAACAGTGTAAGTGAGGAGAGTGTGTTCCCCCGATTGTATAATACTGACGGGACATGTAACCAGGTGAACAGTATAAGTGAGGAGAGTGTGTTCCGCTGATGGTTTAATATACACGGGACATGTTACCTGGTGAACAATATAAGTGAGGAGAGTGTGTGCCCCAGATGCTTTAATATACACAGGACATGTTACCAGGCGAACAGTATAAGTGAGGAGAGTGTGTTCCCCTGATGGTTTAATATAAACAGGACTTGTTAACAGGTGAACAGTATAAGTGAGGAGAGTGTGTTCCCCTGATTGTTTAATATACACGGGAAATGTTAACAAGTGAACAGTATAAGTGAGGAGAGTGTGTTCCCCTGATGGTTTAATATACATGGGACATGTTACCAGGTGAACAGTTTAAGAGAGCAGAGTGTGTTCCCCTGATGGTTTAATATACATGGGACATGTCAACAGGTGAATAGTATAAGTGAGGAGAATGTGTTCCCCAGATGGTTTAATACGCACGGGACATGTTACCAGGTGAACAGTATAAGTGAGGAGATTGTGTTCCCCTGATGGTTTAATATACACGGGACATGTTTCCAGGTGAACAGTATAAGTGAGGAGATTGTGTTCCCCTGATGGTTTAATACACACGGGACATGTTACCAGATGAACAATATAAGTGAGGAGAGTGTGTTCCCCTGAAAGTTTAATACACACAGGCCATGTTACCAGGTGAACAGTATAAGTGAGGAGAGTGTGTTTCCCTGATTGTTTAATACACACAGGCCATGTTACCAGGTGAACAGTATAAGTGAGGAGATTGCGTTCCCCTGATGGTTTAATATACACGGGACATGTTACCAGATGAACAGTATAAGTGAGGAGAGTGTGTTCTCCTGATTGTTTAATATACACGGGACATGTCACCAGGTGAACAGTATAATTGAGGAGAGTGTGTTCCCCTGATGGTTTAATATACACGGGACATGTCATCAGGTGAACTCTATAAGTGAGGAGAGTGTGTTCCCCAGATTGTTTAATACACACAGGCCATGTTACCAGGTGAACAGTATAAGTGAGGAGACTGCGTTCCCCTGATGGTTTAATATACACGGGACATGTTACCAGATGAACAGTATAAGTGAGGAGAGTGTGTTCTCCTGATTGTTTAATATACACGGGACATGTCACCAGGTGAACAGTATAAGTGAGGAGAGTGTGTTCCCCTGATGGTTTAATATACATAGGACATGTTACCAGGTGAACAGGATAAGTGAGGAGAGTGTGTTCCCCTGATTGTTTAATATACATGGGACATGTCACCAGGTGAACAGTGTAAGTGAGGAGATTGTGTTCCCCTGATGGTTTAATACACACGGGACATGTTACCTGGTGAACAGTATAAGTGATTAGAGTGTGTTCCCCTGATTGTTTAATATACACAGGACATGTTACAAGGTGAACAGGATAAGTGAGGAGAGTGTGTTCCCCTGATTGTTTAATATACATGGGACATGTCACCAGGTGAACAGTGTAAGTGAGGAGAGTGTGTTCCCCTGATGGTTTAATACACATGGGACATGACACCAGGTGAACAGTATAAGTGAGGAGAGTGTGTTCCCCTGATGGTTTAATACACATGGGACATGACACCAGGTGAACAGTATAAGTGAGGAGAGTATGTTCCCCTGATTGTTTAATGCTCACGGGACATGTTACCAGGTGAACAGAATATTTGATCAGAGTGTGTTCCCCTGATGGTTTAATATACACGGGACATGTTACCAGATGAACAGTATAAGTGAGGAGATTGTGTTCCCCTGATGGTTTAATACACACGGGACATGTTACCAGATGAACAGTATAAGTGAGGAGATTGTGTTCCCCTGATTGTTTAATATACACGGGATATGTCAACAGGTGAACAGTATAAGTGAGGAGAGTGTGTTCCCCTGATGGTTTAATACGCACGGGACATGTTACCAGGTGAACAGAATATGTGAGGAGTGTGTTCCCCTGATGGTTTAATATACACAGGACATATCACCATTTGAACAGAATAAGAGAGGAGAGTGTGTTCCCCTGATTGTTTAATACACACGGGACATGTTACCAGGTAAACATTATAAGTGAGAAGAGTATGATCCCCTGATGGTTAAATACACACAGGACATATCACCATTTGAACAGTATAAGTGAGGAGAGTGTGTTCCCCTGATGGTTTAATATACACAGGACATGTCACCAGGTGAACAGTATAAGTGAGAAGAGTGTGTTCCCCTGATGGTTTAATATACACAGGACATGTTACCAGGAGAACAGTATATGTGAGGAGAGTGTGCTCCCCTGATTGTTAAATATACACAGGACATGTTACCAGGTGAACAGTATAAGTGAGGGGAGTGTGTTCCCCTGATGGTTTAATATACATGGGACATGTTACCAGGTGAACAGTATAAGTGAGGAGAGCGTGTTCCCCTGATTGTTTAATACACACGGGACATGTTACCAGGTTAACAGTATCAGTGAGGAGAGTGTGTTCCCCTGATGATTGAATATGCACGGGACATGTTACCAGGTGAACAGTATAAGTGAGGAGAGTGTGTTCCCCTGATTGTTTAATATACACGGGACATGTTACCAGGTGAACAGTATAAGTGAGGAGGGTGTGTTCCCCTGATTGTTTAATACACACGGGACATGTTACCAGGTGAACAGTATAAGTGAGGAGAGTGTGTTCCCCTGATCATTGAATATACACGGGACATGTTACCAGGTGAACAGTATAAGTGAGGAGAGTGTGTTCCCCTGATTGTTTAATATACACAGGACATGTCACCAGGTGAACAGTTTAAGTGAGGAGAGTGTGTTCCCCTGATTGTTTAATACACACGGGACATGTTACCAGGTGAACAGTGTTATTGAGGCGAGTGCGTTACCCTGATTGTTTAATGCTCACGGGACATGTTACCAGGTGAACAGAATAAGTGAGGCGAGTGTGTTCCCCTGATGGTTGAATATACACGGAAAATGTTACCAGGTGAACAGTATAAGTGAGGAGAGTGTGTTGCCCTGATTGTTTAATACACACGGGACATGTTACCAGGTGAACAGTATAAGTGAGGAGAGTCTGTTCCCCTGATTGTTTAACGCTCACGGGACATGTTCCCAGGTGAACAGAATAAGTGAGGAGAGTGTGTTCCCCTGATGGTTTATTATACACGGAAAATGTTACCAGGTGAACAGTATAAGTGATGAGAGTGTGTTCCCCTGATTGTTTATTATACACGGGACATGTTACCAGGTGAACAGTATAAGTGATGAGAGTGTGTTCCCCTGATGGTTTAATATACATGGGACATGTCACCAGGTGAACAGACCAAGTGAGGAGAGTGTGTTCCCCTGATTGTTTAATATACACGGGACATGTTACCAGGTGAACAGTGTAAGTGAGGAGAGTGTGTTCCCCTGATGGTGTAATATACACGGGACATGTTACCAGGTGAACAGTATAAGTGAGGAGAATGTGTTCCCCTGATTGTTTAATATACACGGGACATGTTTCCAGGTGAACAGTATAAGTGAGGAGACTGTGTTCCCCTGATTGTTTAATATACACGGGACATGTCACCAGGTGAACAGTATAAGTGAGGAGAGTTTGTTCCCCTGATGGTTTAATACTGACGGGACATGTTGCCAGGTAAACAGCATAAGTGAGGAGAGTGTGTTCCCCTGATTGTTTAATACTGACGGGACATGTTACCAGGTGAACAGTCTTAGTGAGGAGAGTGTGTTCCCCGGATTGTTTAATACTGACGGGACATGTTATCAGGTGAACAGTATAATTGAGGACAGTGTGTTCCCCTGATTGTTTAATACACACAGGAAATGTTAAGAGGTGAACAGTATAAGTGAGGAGAGTGTGTTCCCCTGATTGATTAATACACATGGGACATGTTACCAGGCGAAGAGTATAAGTGAGGAGAGTGTGTTCCCCTGATTGTTTCTACACATGGGACGTGTTACCTGGTGAACAGTATAAGTGAGGAGAGTGTGTGCCCCAGATGCTTTAATATACACAGGACATGTTACCAGGCGAACAGTATAAGTGAGGAAAGTGTGTTCCCCTGATTGTTTAATGCACACAGGACATGTCACCAGGCGAACAGTGTAAATGAGGAGAATGTGTTCCCCTGAAGGTTTAATAAGCACGGGACATGTTACCAGGTGAACAGTGTAAGTGAGGAGAGTGTGTTCCCCTGATTGTATAATACTGACGGGACATGGAACCAGGTGAACAGTATAAGTGAGGAGAGTGTGTTCCCCTGCTTGTTTAATACTGACGGGAAATGTTACCAGGTGAACAGTATCAGTGAGGATAGTGTGTTCCCCTGCTTGTTTAATACTGACGGGACATGTTACCAGGTGAACAGTATAAGTGAGGAGAGTGTGTTCCCCTGATTGTTTAAGACACACGGGACATGTTACCAGGTGAACAGTATAAGTGAGGAGAGTGTGTTCCCCTGATGGTTTAATACCCACGGGACATGTTACCAGGTGAACAGTATAAGTGAGGAGAGTGTGTTCCCCTGATGGTTTAATACACACGGGACATGTTACCAGGTGAACAATATAAGTGAGGAGAGTGTGTTCCCCTGATGGTTTAATACACACGGTACATTTTAACAGGTGAACAGTAGAAGTGAGGAGAGTGTGTTCCCCTGATTGTTTAATACTGACGGGACATGTCACCAGATGAACAGTATAAGTCAGGAGAGTGTGTTCCCCTGACGGTTTAATACACACAGGACATGTTACTAGGTGAACAGCATAAGTGAGGAGAGTGTGTTCCCCTGATGGTTTAATACACACAGGACATGTTACCAGGTGAACAGTATAAGTGAGGAGAGTGTGTTCCCCTGATTGTTTAAAACGAACGGGACATGAAACCAGGTGAACAGTATAAGTGAGGAGAATGTGTTCCCCTGATTGTTTAATACATAAGGGACATTTTACCAGGTGAACAGTAAAGTGAGGAGAGTGTGTTCCCCTGATTGTTTAAAACGAACGGGATATGTAACCAGGTGAACAGTATAAGTGAGGAGATTGTGTTCCCCTGATAATTTAATACACATGGGACATGTTACCAGGTGAACAGTATAAGTGAGGAGAGAGTGTTCCCCTGATTGTTTAATATGCACGGGACATGTTACCAGTTGAACAGTATAAGTGAGGAGAGTGTGTTCCCCTGATTGTTTAATATACACGGGACATGTTACCAGTTGAACAGTCTAAGTGAGGAGAGTGTGTTCCCCTGATTGTTTAATACTCACGGGACATGTTACCAGTTGAACAGTATAAGTGAGGAGAGTGTGTTCCCCTGATTGTTTAATACTCACGGGACATGTTACCAGGTGAACAGTATAAGTGAGGAGAGTGTGTTCCCCTGATTGTTTAATATACACGGGACATGTTACCAGGTGAACAGTATAAGTGAGGAGAATGTGTTCCCCTGATTGTTTAATACATAAGGGACATTTTACCAGGTGAACAGTAAAGTGAGGAGAGTGTGTTCCCCTGATTGTTTAAAACGAACGGGATATGTAACCAGGTGAACAGTATAAGTGAGGAGAGAGTGTTCCCCTGATTGTTTAATATGCACGGGACATGTTACCAGTTGAACAGTATAAGTGAGGAGAGTGTGTTCCCCTGATTGTTTAATATACACGGGACATGTTACCAGTTGAACAGTATAAGTGAGGAGAGTGTGTTCCCCTGATTGTTTAATACTCACGGGACATGTTACCAGGTGAACAGTATAAGTGAGGAGAGTGTGTTCCCCTGATTGTTTAATACACACGGGACATGTTACCAGGCGAACAGTATAAGTGAGGAGAGAGTGTTCCCCTGATTGTTTAAAGCACACAGGACATGTCACTCGGTGAACAGTATAAGTGAGGAGAGTGTGCTCCCCTCATGGTTTAATATACACGGGACATGTTACCACGTGAACAGCATAAGTGAGCAGAGTGTGTTCCCCTGATGGTTCAATATACACAGGACATGTTACCAGGTGTACAGTATATGTGAGGATAGTGTGTTCCCCTGATTCTTTAATACACACGGGACATGTTACCAGGTGAACAGTAGAAGTGAGGAGAGTGTGTTCTCCTGATGGTTTAATAAACACGGGACATGTTACCATTTGAACAGTATAAGTGAGGAGAGTGTGTTCCATTGATGGTTTAATACACACGGGACATGTCACCAGGTGAACTGAATAAGTGAGGAGAGTGTGTTCCATTGATGTTTTAATATACACAGGACATGTTACCAGGTGAACAGTATTAGTGAGGAGAGTGTGTTCCCCTGATTGTTTAATACGCACGGGACATGTTACCAGGTGAACAGTAGAAGTGAGGAGAATGTGTTCCCCTGATTGTTTAATACACACGGGACATGTTACCAGGTGAACAGTATAAGTGAGGAGAATGTGTTCCCCTGTTTGTTTAATACACACGGGACATGTTACCAGGTGAACAGTATAAGTGAGGAGAATGTGTTCCCCTGTTTGTTTAATACACACGGGACATGTTACCAGGTGAACAGTATAAGTGAGGAGAATGTGTTCCCCTGTTTCTTTAATACGCACGGGACATGTTACCAAGTGAACAGTATAAGTGAGGAGAGTTTGTTTCCCTGATTGTTTAATACACACGGGACATGTTACCAGGTGAACAGTATAAGTGAGGAGAATGTGTTGCCCTGTTGGTTTAATACGCACGGGACATGTTACCAGGTGAACAGTATAAGTGAGCAGAGTGTGTTCCCCTGATTGTTCAATACACACGGGACATGTTACCAGGTGAACAGTATATGTGAGGAGAGTGTGTTCCGCTGATGGTTTAATATACACGGGACATGTTACCAGGTGAACAGTATAAGTGAGGAGAGTGTGTTCCCCTGATGGTTTAATATACACACGGGACATGTTCCCAGGTGAACAGTATAAGTGAGGAGAGTGTGCTCCCCTGATGGTTTAATATACACACGGGACATGTTGCCAGGTGAACAGTATAAGTGAGGAGATTGTATTCCCCTGATTGTTTAATACACACAGGACATGTTACCAGGTGAACTGTATAAGTGAGGAGAGTGTGTTCCCCTGATTGTTTAACACGCACGGGACATGTTACCAGGTGAACAGTGTAAGTGAGGAGAGTGTGTTCCCCTGATTGTTTAATACTCACGGGACATGTTGCCCAGGTGAACAGTATAAGTGAGGAGAGTGTGTTCCCCTGATGGTTTAACACGCACGGGACATGTTATCAGGTGAACAGTATAAGTGAGGAGAGTGTGTTCCCCTGATGGTTTAATATACACGGGACATGTTACCAGGTGAACAGTATAAGTGAGGAGAGTGTATTCCCCTGATTGTTCAATACACACGGGACATGTCACCAAGTGAAATGTATAATTGAGGAGAGTGTGTTCCCCTGATGGTTTAATATACACGGGACATGTTACCAGGTGTACAGTATAAGTGAGGAGAGTGTTTTCCCCTGATGGTTTAATATACACGGGACATGTTCCCAGGTGAACTGTATAAGTGAGTAGAGTGTGTTCCCCTGATGGTTTAATATACACAGGGCATATTACCAGGTGAACAGTATAAGTGAGGAGAGTGTGTTCCCCAGATGGTTTAATACACAGGGGACATGTTATCAGGTGAACAGTATAAGTGAGGAGAGTGTGTTCCCCTGATTGTTTAATGCACACGGGAAATGTTACCAGGTGAACAGTATAAGTGAGGAGAGTGTGTTCCCCTGATGGTTTCATATACACGGGACATGTTACCAGGAGAACAGTATAAGTGAGGGGAGTGCTTTCCCCTCATGGTTTAATATTCACGGGACATGTTACCAGGTGAACAGTATAATTGAGGAGAGTGTGTTCCCCTGATGGTGTAATATACACGGGACATGTTACCAGGTGAACAGTATAAGTGAGGAGAGTGTGTTCCCCTGATTGTTTAATACACACAGGACATATTACCAGGTGAACAGCATAAGTGAGGAGAGTGTGTTCCCCTGATGGTTTAATTCTCACGGGACATGTTACCAGCTGAACAGTTTAAGTTAGGAGAGTGTGTTCCCCTGATGGTTTAACACGCACGGGACATGTTACCAGGTGAACAGTATAAGGGAGGCGAGTCTTTTCCCCTGATTGTTTAATATACCCGGAACATGGCACCAGGTGAACAGTATAAGTGAGGAGAGTGTGTTCCCCTGATTGTTTAATACACACGGGACATGTCACCAGGTGAACAGTAGAAGTGAGCAGATTGTTTTCCCCTGATGGTTAAATATGCAAAGGACATGTTACCAGGTGAACAGTATAAGTGAGGAGAGTGTGTTCCCCTGATGGTTTAATACTGACGGGACATGTTACCAGATGAACAGTATAAGTGAGGAGAGTGTGTTCCCCTGATGGTTTAATGTACACAGGAAATGTTACCAGGTGAACAGTATAAGTGAGGAGAGTGTGTTCCCCTGATGGTTTAATATACACGGGACATGTTACCAGGTGAACAGTGTAAGTGAGGAGAGTGTGTTCCCCTGATGGTTTAATATACACAGGACATGTTACCAGGTGAACAGTATAAGTGAGGAGATTGTGTTCCCCTGATGGTTTAATACGCACGGGACATGTCACCAGGTGAACAGTATAAGTGAGGAGAGTGTGTTCCATTGATGGTTTAATATACACAGGACATGTTACCAGGTGAACAGTATAAGTGAGGAGAGTGTGTTCCCCTGATTGTTTAATACGCACGGGACATGTTACCAGGTGAACAGTAGAAGTGAGGAGTATGTGTTCCCCTGATTGTTTAATACGGACGGGACATGTTGCCAGGTGAACTGTATAAGTGAGGAGAATGTGTTCCCCTGATTGTTTAATACACACAGGACATGTTACCAGGTGAACAGTATAAGTGAGGAGAATGTGTTCCCCTGTTTGTTTAATACACACGGGACATGTTACCAAGTGAACAGTATAAGTGAGGAGAATGTGTTCCCCTGTTTGTTTAATACGCACGGGACATGTTACCAGGTGAACAGTATAAGTGAGGAGAGTGTGTTCCCCTGATTGTTTAATACGCACGGGACATGTTACCAGTAGAACAGTATAAGTGAGGAGAGTGTGTTCCCCTGATGGTTTAATATACACGGGACATGTTACCAGGTGAACAGTATAAGTGAGGAGAGTGTGTTCCCCTGATTGTTTAATACGCACGGGACATGTTACCAGATGAACAGTATAAGTGAGGAGAGTGTGTTCCCCTGATGGTTTAATATACACGGGACATGTTACCAGGTGAACAGTATAAGTGAGGAGAGTGTGTTCCCCTGATTGTTCAATACACACGGGACATGTCACCAAGTGAAATGTATAATTGAGGAGAGTGTGTTCCCCTGATGGTTTAAAATACACGAGACATGTTACCAGGTGAACAGTATAAGTGAGGAGAGTGTGTTCCCCTGATGGTTTAATATACACGGGACATGTTACCAGGTGTACAGTATAAGTGAGGAGAGTGTTTTCCCCTAATGGTTTAATATATCACGGGACATGTTCCCAGGTGAACTGTATAAGTGAGTAGAGTGCGTTCCCCTGATGGTTTAATATACACAGGGCATATTACCAGGTGAACAGTATAAGTGAGGAGAGTGTGTTCCCCTTATGGTTTAATACACACGGGACATGTTATCAGGTGAACAGTATAAGTGAGGAGAGTGTGTTCCCCTGATGGTTTAATATACACGGGACATGTTACCAGGTGAACAGTATAATTGAGGAGAGTGTGATCCCCTGATGGTTTAATATACACGGGACATGTTACCAGGTGAACAGTGTACGTGAGGAGAGTGTGTTCCCCTGATTGTTTAATACACACAGGACATGTTACCAGCTGAACAGTATAAGTGAGGAGAGTGTGTTCCCCTGATGGTTTAACACGCACGGGACATGTTACCAGGTGAACAGTATAAGTGAGGAGAGTCTTTTCCCCTGATTGTTTAATATACCCGGGACATGGCACCAGGTGAACAGTGTAAGTGAGGAGAGTGTGTTCCCCTGATTGTTTAATACTGACGGGACATGTCAACAGGTGAACAGTATAAGTGAGGAGAGTGTGTTCCCCTGATGGTTTGATATACACAGGACATGTTACCAGATGAACAGTATAAGTGAGGCGAGTGTGTTCCCCTGAAGGTTTAATGCACATAGGACATTTTACCAGGTGAACAGTGTAAGTGAGGAGAGTGTGTTCCCCTGATTGTTTAATACTGACGGGACATGTCAACAGGTGAACAGTATAAGTGAGGAGAGTGTGTTCCCCTGATGGTTTGATATACACAGGACATGTTACCAGATGAACAGTATAAGTGAAGAGAGTGTGTTCCCCTGAAGGTTTAATGCACACAGGACATTTTACCAGGTGAACAGTGTAAGTGAGGAGAGTGTGTTCCCCTGATGGTTTAATATACACGGGATGTGTTACCAGGAGAACAGTATAAGTGAGGAGAATGTGTTCCCCTGATGGTTTCATGTACACGGGACATGTTACCAGGAGAACCGTATAAGTGAGGGGAGTGCTTTCCCCTCATGGTTTAATATTCACGGGACATGTTACCAGGTGAACAGTCTAATTGAGGAGAGTGTGTTCCCCTGATGGTTTAATATACACTGGACATGTTACCAGGTGAACAGTGTGCGTGAGGAGAGTGTGTTCCCCTGAAGGTTTAATGCACACAGGACATTTTACCAGGTGAACAGTGTAAGTGAGGAGAGTGTGTTCCCCTGATGGTATAACACGCACGGGACATGTTACCAGGTGAACAGTATAAGTGAGGAGAGTCTTTTCCCCTGATTGTTTAATATACCCGGGACATGGCACCAGGTGAACAGTATAATTGAGGAGAGTGTGTTCCCTTGATGGTTTAATATACACAGGACATGTTACCAGGTGAACAGTATAAGTGAGGAAACTGTGTTCCCCTGATGGTTTAATATACACGGGACATGTCACCAGATGAACAGTATAATTTAGGCGAGTGTGTTCACCTGATGGTTTAATACGCACGGGACATGTCACCAAGTGAACTGTATAAGTGAGGAGAGTCTGTTCCCCTGATGGTTTAATGCACACAGGACATTTTACCAGGTGAACAGTGTAAGTGAGGAGAGTGTGTTCCCCTGATGGTTTAATATACACGGGATATGTTACCAGGTGAACAGTATAATTGAGGAGAGTGTGTTCCCCTGATGGTTTAATATACACAGGGCATGTTACCAGGTGAACAGTATAAGTGAGGAGATTGTGTTCCCCTGATGTTTTAATACAAACGGGACATGTTACCAGGTGAACAGTATAAGTGAGGAGAGTGTATTTCCCTGATGGTTTAATATACACGGGACATGTTACCAGGTGAACAGTATAAGTGAGGAGAGTGTGTTCCCCTGGTGTTTTAATATACACAGGACATGTTACCAGGTGAACAGTATAAGTGAGGAGAGTGTGTTCCCCTGATTGTTTAATACGCACGGGACATGTTACCAGGTGAACAGTAGAAGTGAGGAGAATGTGTTCCCCTGTTTGTTTAATACGGACGGGACATGTTACCAGGTGAACTGTATAAGTGAGGAGAATGTGTTCCCCTGATTGTTTAATACACACGGGACATGGTACCAGGTGAACAGTATAAGTGAGGAGAATGTGTTCCCCTGATTGTTTAATATACACGGGACATGTTACCAGGTGAAGAGTATAAGTGAGGAGAGTCTGTTCCCCTGATTGTTTAACGCTCACGGGACATGTTCCCAGGTGAACAGTATAAGTGAGGAGAGTCTGTTCCCCTGATTGTTTAACGCTCACGGGACATGTTACCAGGTGAACAGTATAAGTAAGGAGAGTGTGTTCCCCTGATTGTTTATTATACACGGGACATGTTACCAGATGAACAGTATAAGTGATGAGAGTGTGTTCCCCTGATTGTTTATTATACACGGGACATGTTACCAGGTGAACATTATAAGTGATGAGAGTGTGTTCCCCTGATGGTTTAATATACATGGGACATGTCACCAGGTGAACAGACCAAGTGAGGAGAGTGTGTTCCCCTGATTGTTCAATACACCCGGGACATGTTACCAGGTGAACAGTATATGTGAGGAGAGTGTGTTCCGCTGATGGTTTAATATATCACGGGACATGTTACCAGGTGAACAGTATAAGTGAGGAGAGTGTGTTCCCCTGATGGTTTAATATACACACGGGACATGTTCCCAAGTGAACAGTATAAGTGAGGAGATTGTATTCCCCTGATTGTTTAATACACACAGGACATGTTACCAGGTGAACTGTATAAGTGAGGAGAGTGTGTTCCCCTGATTGTTTAACACGCACGGGACATGTTACCAGGTGAACAGTATAAGTGAGGAGCGTGTGTTCCCCTGATTGTTTAATTCTCAAGGGACATGTTGCCAGGTGAACAGTATAAGTGAGGAGAGTGTGTTCCCCTGATGGTTTAATATACACGGGACATGTTACCAGGTGAACAGTATAAGTGAGGAGAGTGTATTCCCCTGATTGTTCAATACACACTGGACATGTCACCAAGTGAAATGTATAATTGAGGAGAGTGTGTTCCCCTGATGGTTTAATATACATGGGACATGTTACCAGGTGAACAGTATAAGTGAGGAGAGTGTGTTCCCCTGATTGTTTAATACTCACGGGACATGTTGCCCAGGTGAACAGTATAAGTGAGGAGAGTGTGTTCCCCTGATGGTTTAACACGCACGGGACATGTTACCAGGTGAACAGTATAAGTGAGGAGAGTGTGTTCCCCTGATGGTTTAATATACACGGGACATGTTACCAGGTGAACAGTATAAGTGAGGAGAGTGTATTCCCCTGATTGTTCAATACACACGGGACATGTCACCAAGTGAAATGTATAATTGAGGAGAGTGTGTTCCCCTAATGGTTTAATATACACGGGACATGTTACCAGGTGTACAGTATAAGTGAGGAGAGTGTTTTCCCCTGATGGTTTAATATACACGGGACATGTTCCCAGGTGAACTGTATAAGTGAGTAGAGTGTGTTCCCCTGATGGTTTAATATACACAGGGCATATTACCAGGTGAACAGTATAAGTGAGGAGAGTGTGTTCCCCTGATGGTTTAATACACACGGGACATGTTATCAGGTGAACAGTATAAGTGAGGAGAGTGTGTTCCCCTGATTGTTTAATGCACACGGGAAATGTTACCAGGTGAACAGTATAAGTGAGGAGAGTGTGTTCCCCTGATGGTTTCATATACAAGGGACATGTTACCAGGAGAACAGTATAAGTGAGGGGAGTGCTTTCCCCTCATGGTTTAATATTCACGGGACATGTTACCAGGTGAACAGTATAATTGAGGAGAGTGTGTTCCCCTGATGGTTTAATATACACGGGACATGTTACCAGGTGAACAGTATAAGTGAGGAGAGTGTGTTCCCCTGATTGTTTAATACACACAGGACATATTACCAGGTGAACAGCATAAGTGAGGAGAGTGTGTTCCCCTGATGGTTTAATTCTCACGGGACATGTTACCAGCTGAACAGTTTAAGTTAGGAGAGTGTGTTCCCCTGATGGTTTAACACGCACGGGACATGTTACCAGGTGCACAGTATAAGTGAGGAGAGTGTATTCCCCTGATGGTTTAATATACACGGGACATGTTACCAGGTGAACAGTATAAGTGAGGAGAGTGTGTTCCCCTGATGTTTTAATATACACAGGACATGTTACCAGGTGAACAGTATAAGTGAGGAGAGTGTGTTCCCCTGATTGTTTAATACGCACGGGACATGTTACCAGGTGAACAGTAGAAGTGAGGAGAATGTGTTCCCCTGTTTGTTTAATACGGACGGGACATGTTACCAGGTGAACTGTATAAGTGAGGAGAATGTGTTCCCCTGATTGTTTAATACACACGGGACATGGTACCAGGTGAACAGTATAAGTGAGGAGAATGTGTTCCCCTGATTGTTTAATATACACGGGACATGTTACCAGGTGAAGAGTATAAGTGAGGAGAGTCTGTTCCCCTGATTGTTTAACGCTCACGGGACATGTTCCCAGGTGAACAGTATAAGTGAGGAGAGTCTGTTCCCCTGATTGTTTAACGCTCACGGGACATGTTACCAGGTGAACAGTATAAGTGAGGAGAGTGTGTTCCCCTGATTGTTTATTATACACGGGACATGTTACCAGATGAACAGTATAAGTGATGTGAGTGTGTTCCCCTGATTGTTTATTATACACGGGACATGTTACCAGGTGAACATTATAAGTGATGAGAGTGTGTTCCCCTGATGGTTTAATATACATGGGACATGTCACCAGGTGAACAGACCAAGTGAGGAGAGTGTGTTCCCCTGATTGTTCAATACACACGGGACATGTTACCAGGTGAACAGTATATGTGAGGAGAGTGTGTTCCGCTGATGGTTTAATATACACGGGACATGTTACCAGGTGAACAGTATATGTGAGGAGAGTGTGTTCCCCTGATGGTTTAATATACACACGGGACATGTTCCCAGGTGAACAGTATAAGTGAGGAGAGTGTGCTCCCCTGATGGTTTAATATACACACGGGACATGTTGCCAGGTGAACAGTATAAGTGAGGAGATTGTATTCCCCTGATTGTTTAATACACACAGGACATGTTCCCAGGTGAACAGTATAAGTGAGGAGAGTGTGTTCCCCTGATTGTTTAATACTCACGGGACATGTTGCCCAGGTGAACAGTATAAGTGAGGAGAGTGTGTTCCCCTGATGGTTTAACACGCACGGGACATGTTACCAGGTGAACAGTATAAGTGAGGAGAGTGTGTTCCCCTGATGGTTTAATGTACATGGGACATGTTACCAGGTGAACAGTATAAGTGAGGAGAGTGTATTCCCCTGATTGTTCAATACACACGGGACATGTCACCAAGTGAAATGTATAATTGAGGAGAGTGTGTTCCCCTGATGGTTTAATATACACGGGACATGTTACCAGGTGTACAGTATAAGTGAGGAGAGTGTTTTCCCGTGATGGTTTAATATACACGGGACATGTTCCCAGGTGAACTGTATAAGTGAGTAGAGTGTGTTCCCCTGATGGTTTAATATACACAGGGCATATTACCAGGTGAACAGTATAAGTGAGGAGAGTGTGTTCCCCTGATGGTTTAATACACACGGGACATGTTATCAGGTGAACAGTATAAGTGAGGAGAGTGTGTTCCCCTGATTGTTTAATGCACACGGGAAATGTTACCAGGTGAACAGTATAAGTGAGGAGAGTGTGTTCCCCTGATGGTTTTATATACACGGGACATGTTACCAGGAGAACAGTATAAGTGAGGGGAGTGCTTTCCCCTCATGTTTTAATATTCACGGGACATGTTACCAGGTGAACAGTATAATTGAGGAGAGTGTGTTCCCCTGATGGTTTAATATACACGGGACATGTTACCAGGTGAACAGTATAAGTGAGGAGAGTGTGTTCCCCTGATTGTTTAATACACACAGGACATATTACCAGGTGAACAGCATAAGTGAGGAGAGTGTGTTCCCCTGATGGTTTAATTCTCACGGGACATGTTACCAGCTGAACAGTTTAAGTTAGGAGAGTGTGTTCCCCTGATGGTTTAACACGCACGGGACATGTTACCAGGTGAACAGTATAAGTGAGGCGAGTCTTTTCCACTGCTTGTTTAATATACCCGGAACATGGCACCACGTGAACAGTATAAGTGAGGAGAGTGTGTTCCCCTGATTGTTTAATACACACGGGACATGTCACCGGGTGAGCAGTATAAGTGAGGAGAGTGTGTTCCCCTGATGGTTTAATATACACGGGACATGTTCCCAGGTGAACTGTAGAAGTGAGTAGAGTGTGTTCCCCTGATGGTTTAATATACACAGGGCATATTACCAGGTGAACAGTATAAGTGAGGAGAGTGTGTTCCCCTGATGGTTTAATACACACGGGACATGTTATCAGGTGAACAGTATAAGTGAGGAGAGTGTGTTCCCCTGATTGTTTAATGCACACGGGAAATGTTACCAGGTGAACAGTATAAGTGAGGAGAGTGTGTTCCCCTGATGGTTTCATATACACGGGACATGTTACCAGGAGAACAGTATAAGTGAGGGGAGTGCTTTCCCCTCATGGTTTAATATTCACGGGACATGTTACCAGGTGAACAGTATAATTGAGGAGAGTGTGTTCCCCTGATGGTTTAATATACACGGGACATGTTACCAGGTGAACAGTATAAGTGAGGAGAGTGTGTTCCCCTGATTGTTTAATACACACAGGACATATTACCAGGTGAACAGCATAAGTGAGGAGAGTGTGTTCCCCTGATGGTTTAATTCTCACGGGACATGTTACCAGCTGAACAGTTTAAGTTAGGAGAGTGTGTTCCCCTGATGGTTTAACACGCACGGGACATGTTACCAGGTGAACAGTATAAGTGAGGCGAGTCTTTTCCCCTGATTGTTTAATATACCCGGAACATGGCACCACGTGAACAGTATAAGTGAGGAGAGTGTGTTCCCCTGATTGTTTAATACACACGGGACATGTCACCGGGTGAGCAGTATAAGTGAGGAGAGTGTGTTCCCCTGATTGTTTAATACACACGGGACATGTCACCAGGTGAACAGTAGAAGTGAGCAGATTGTTTTCCCCTGATGGTTAAATATGCAAAGGACATGTTACCAGGTGAACAGTATAAGTGAGGAGAGTGTGTTCCCCTGTTGGTTTAATACTGACGGGACATGTTACCAGATGAACAGTATAAGTGAGGAGAGTGTGTTCCCCTGATGGTTTAATGTACTTAGGAAATGTTACCAGGTGAACAGTATAAGTGAGGAGAGTGTGTTCCCCTGATGGTTTAATATACACGGGACATGTTACCAGGTGAACAGTGTAAGTGAGGAGAGTGTGTTCCCCTGATGGTTTAATATACACGGGACATGTTACCAGATGAACAGTATAAGTGAGGCGAGTGTGTTCACCTGATGGTTAATACGCACAGGACATGGCACCAAGTGACCAGTATAAGTGAGGAGAGTGTGTTCCCCTGATGGTTTAATGCACACAGGACATTTTACCAGGTGAACAGTGTAAGTGAGGAGAATGTGTTCCCCTGATGGTTTAATATACACAGGACATGTCACCAGGTGAAAAGTATAAGTGAGGAGATTGTGTTCCCCTGATGGTTTAATATACACAGGACATGTTACCAGGTGAACAGTAGAAGTGAGGAGTATGTGTTCCCCTGTTTGTTTAATACGGACGGGACATGTTACCAGGTGAACTGTATAAGTGAGGAGAATGTGTTCCCCTGTTTGTTTAATACACACGGGACATGTTACCAGGTGAACAGTATAAGTGAGGAGAATGTGTTCCCCTGTTTGATTAATACGCACGGGACATGTTACCAAGTGAACAGTATAAGTGAGGAGAGTGTGTTCCCCTGTTTGTTTAATACACACGGGACATGTTACCAGGTGAACTGTATAAGTGAGGAGAATGTGTTCCCCTGTTTGTTTAATACACACGGGACATGTTACCTGGTGAACAGTATAAGTGAGGAGAATGTGTTCCCCTGTTTGTTTAATACACATGGGACATGTTACCAGGTGAACTGTATAAGTGAGGAGAATGTGTTCCCCTGTTTGTTTAATACTCACGGGACATGTTACCAGCTGAACAGTATAAGTGAGGAGAGTGTGTTCCCCTGTTTGTTTAATACACACGGGACATGTTACCAGGTGAACAGTATAAGTGAGGAGAATGTGTTCCCCTGTTTGTTTAATACACATGGGACATGTTACCAGGTGAACTGTATAAGTGAGGAGAATGTGTTCCCCTGTTTGTTTAATACACACGGGACATGTTACCAGGTGAACAGTATAAGTGAGGAGAATGTGTTCCCCTGTTTGTTTAATACGCATGGGACATGTTACCAAGTGAACAGTATAAGTGAGGAGAGTGTGTTCCCCTGTTGGTTTAATATACACGGGACATGTTACCAGATGAACAGTATAAGTGAGGAGAGTGTGTTCCCCTGTTTGTTTAATGCACACGGGACATGTTACCAGGTGAACAGTATAAGTGAGGAGAATGTGTTCCCCTGTTGGTTTAATATACACGGGACATGTTACCAGATGAACAGTATAAGTGAGGAGAGTGTGTTCCCCTGTTTGTTTAATACGCATGGGACATGTTACCAGGTGAACAGTATAAGTGAGGAGAGTGTGTTCCCCTGATTGTTTAATACACACGGGACATGTTACCAGGTGAACAGTATAAGTGAGGAGAATGTGTTCCCCAGTTGGTTTAATAAGCACGGGACATGTTACCAGGTGAACAGTATAAGTGAGGAGAATGTGTTCCCCTGTTTGTTTAATACGCATGGGACATGTTACCAAGTGAACAGTATAAGTGAGGAGAGTGTGTTCCCCTGTTGGTTTAATATACACGGGACATGTTACCAGATGAACAGTATAAGTGAGGAGAATGTGTTCCCCTGTTGGTTTAATATACACGGGACATGTTACCAGATGAACAGTATAAGTGAGGAGAATGTGTTCCCCTGATTGTTTAATACGCACGGGACATGTTACCAGTAGAACAGTATAAGTGAGGAGAGTGTGTTCCCCTGATGGTTTAATATACACGGGACATGTTACCAGGTGAACAGTATAAGTGAGGAGAGTGTGTTCCCCTGATTGTTCAATACACACGGGACATGTCACCAAGTGAAATGTATAATTGAGGAGAGTGTGTTCCCCTGATGGTTTAAAATACACGGGACATGTTACCAGGTGAACAGTATAAGTGAGGAGAGTGTGTTCCCCTGATGGTTTAATATACACGGGACATGTTACCAGGTGTACAGTATAAGTGAGGAGAGTGTTTTCCCCTAATGGTTTAATATACACGGGACATGTTCCCAGGTAAACTGTATAAGTGAGTAGAGTGCGTTCCCCTGATGGTTTAATATACACAGGGCATATTACCAGGTGAACAGTATAAGTGAGGAGAGTGTGTTCCCCTTATGGTTTAATACACACGGGACATGTTATCAGGTGAACAGTATAAGTGAGGAGAGTGTGTTCCCCTGATGGTTTAATATACACGGGACATGTTACCAGGTGTACAGTATAAGTGAGGGGAGTGCTTTCCCCTCATGGTTTAATATTCACGGGACATGTTACCAGGTGAACAGTATAATTGAGGAGAGTGTGTTCCCCTGATGGTTTAATATACACGGGACATGTTACCAGGTGAACAGTGTACGTGAGGAGAGTGTGTTCCCCTGATTGTTTATTACACACAGGACATGTTACCAGCTGAACAGTATAAGTGAGGAGAGTGTGTTCCCCTGATGGTTTAACACGCACGGGACATGTTACCAGGTGAACAGTATAAGTGAGGAGAGTCTTTTCCCCTGATTGTTTAATATACCCGGGACATGGCACCAGGTGAACAGTGTAAGTGAGGAGAGTGTGTTCCCCTGATTGTTTAATACTGACGGGACATGTCAACAGGTGAACAGTATAAGTGAGGAGAGTGTGTTCCCCTGATGGTTTGATATACACAGGACATGTTACCAGATGAACAGTATAAGTGAGGCGAGTGTGTTCCCCTGAAGGTTTAATGCACACAGGACATTTTACCAGGTGAACAGTGTAAGTGAGGAGAGTGTGTTCCCCTGATTGTTTAATACTGACGGGACATGTCAACAGGTGAACAGTATAAGTCAGGAGAGTGTGTTCCCCTGATGGTTTGATATACACAGGACATGTTACCAGATGAACAGTATAAGTGAGGAGAGTGTGTTCCCCTGAAGGTTTAATGCACACAGGTCATTTTACCAGGTGAACAGTGTAAGTGAGGAGAGTGTGTTCCCCTGATGGTTCAATATACACGGGATATGTTACCAGGTGAACAGTATAAGTGAGGAGATTGTGTTCCCCTGATGGTTTCATGTACACGGGACATGTTACCAGGAGAACCGTATAAGTGAGGGGAGTGTGTTCCCCTGATTGTTTAATACTCACGGGACATGTTACCAGGTGAACAGTATAAGTGAGGAGAGTGTGTTCCCCTGATTGTTTAATACACAAGGGACATGTCACCTGGCGAACAATATAAGTGAGGAGAGTGTGTTCCCCTGATTGTTTAATACTGACGGGACATGTCACCAGGCGAACAGTATAAGTGAGGAGAGAGTGTTCCCCTGATTGTTTAAAGCACACAGGACATGTCACTCGGTGAACAGTATAAGTGAGGAGAGTGTGCTCCCCTCATGGTTTAATATACACGGGACATGTTACCACGTGAACAGCATAAGTGAGGAGAGTGTGTTCCCCTGATGGTTCAATATACACAGGACATGTTACCAGGTGTACAGTATATGTGAGGATAGTGTGTTCCCCTGATGCTTTAATATACACGGGACATGTTACCAGATGAACAGTATAAGTGAGGAGAGTGTGTTCCCCTGTTTGTTTAATACACACGGGACATGTTACCAGGTGAACAGTATAAGTGAGGAGAATGTGTTCCCCTGTTGGTTTAATATACACGGGACATGTTACCAGATGAACAGTATAAGTGAGGAGAGTGTGTTCCCCTGTTTGTTTAATACGCATGGGACATGTTACCAGGTGAACAGTATAAGTGAGGAGAGTGTGTTCCCCTGATTGTTTAATACACACGGGACATGTTACCAGGTGAACAGTATAAGTGAGGAGAATGTGTTCCCCAGTTGGTTTAATAAGCACGGGACATGTTACCAGGTGAACAGTATAAGTGAGGAGAATGTGTTCCCCTGTTTGTTTAATACGCATGGGACATGTTACCAAGTGAACAGTATAAGTGAGGAGAGTGTGTTCCCCTGTTGGTTTAATATACACGGGACATGTTACCAGATGAACAGTATAAGTGAGGAGAATGTGTTCCCCTGTTGGTTTAATATACACGGGACATGTTACCAGATGAACAGTATAAGTGAGGAGAATGTGTTCCCCTGATTGTTTAATACGCACGGGACATGTTACCAGTAGAACAGTATAAGTGAGGAGAGTGTGTTCCCCTGATGGTTTAATATACACGGGACATGTTACCAGGTGAACAGTATAAGTGAGGAGAGTGTGTTCCCCTGATTGTTCAATACACACGGGACATGTCACCAAGTGAAATGTATAATTGAGGAGAGTGTGTTCCCCTGATGGTTTAAAATACACGGGACATGTTACCAGGTGAACAGTATAAGTGAGGAGAGTGTGTTCCCCTGATGGTTTAATATACACGGGACATGTTACCAGGTGTACAGTATAAGTGAGGAGAGTGTTTTCCCCTAATGGTTTAATATACACGGGACATGTTCCCAGGTGAACTGTATAAGTGAGTAGAGTGCGTTCCCCTGATGGTTCAATATACACACGGCATATTACCAGGTGAACAGTATAAGTGAGGAGAGTGTGTTCCCCTTATGGTTTAATACACACGGGACATGTTATCAGGTGAACAGTATAAGTGAGGAGAGTGTGTTCCCCTGATGGTTTAATATACACGGGACATGTTACCAGGTGTACAGTATAAGTGAGGGGAGTGCTTTCCCCTCATGGTTTAATATTCACGGGACATGTTACCAGGTGAACAGTATAATTGAGGAGAGTGTGTTCCCCTGATGGTTTAATATACACGGGACATGTTACCAGGTGAACAGTGTACGTGAGGAGAGTGTGTTCCCCTGATTGTTTAATACACACAGGACATGTTACCAGCTGAACAGTATAAGTGAGGAGAGTGTGTTCCCCTGATGGTTTAACACGCACGGGACATGTTACCAGGTGAACAGTATAAGTGAGGAGAGTCTTTTCCCCTGATTGTTTAATATACCTGGGACATGGCACCAGGTGAACAGTGTAAGTGAGGAGAGTGTGTTCCCCTGATTGTTTAATACTGACGGGACATGTCAACAGGTGAACAGTATAAGAGAGGAGAGTGTGTTCCCCTGATGGTTTGATATACACAGGACATGTTACCAGATGAACAGTATAAGTGAGGCGAGTGTGTTCCCCTGAAGGTTTAATGCACATAGGACATTTTACCAGGTGAACAGTGTAAGTGAGGAGAGTGTGTTCCCCTGATTGTTTAATACTGACGGGACATGTCAACAGGTGAACAGTATAAGTGAGGAGAGTGTGTTCCCCTGATGGTTTGATATACACAGGACATGTTACCAGATGAACAGTATAAGTGAGGAGAGTGTGTTCCCCTGAAGGTTTAATGCACACAGGACATTTTACCAGGTGAACAGTGTAAGTGAGGAGAGTGTGTTCCCCTGATGGTTCAATATACACGGGATATGTTACCAGGTGAACAGTATAAGTGAGGAGATTGTGTTCCCCTGATGGTTTCATGTACACGGGACATGTTACCAGGAGAACCGTATAAGTGAGGGGAGTGCTTTCCCCTCATGGTTTAATATTCACGGGACATGTTACCAGGTGAACAGTCTAATTGAGGAGAGTGTGTTCCCCTGATGGTTTAATATACACTGGACATGTTACCAGGTGAACAGTGTGCGTGAGGAGAGTGTGTTCCCCTGAAGGTTTAATGCACACAGGACATTTTACCAGGTGAACAGTGTAAGTGAGGAGAGTGTGTTCCCCTGATGGTTTAACACGCACGGGACATGTTACCAGGTGAACAGTATAAGTGAGGAGAGTCTTTTCCCCTGATTGTTTAATATACCCGGGACATGGCACCAGGTGAACAGTATAATTGAGGAGAGTGTGTTCCCTTGATGGTTTAATGTACACAGGACATGTTACCAGGTGAACAGTATAAGTGAGGAGAGTGTGTTCCCCTGATGGTTTAATATACACGGGACATGTCACCAGATGAACAGTATAATTTAGGCGAGTGTGTTCCCCTGATGGTTTAATACGCACGGGACATGTCACCAAGTGAACTGTATAAGTGAGGAGAGTGTGTTCCCCTGATGGTTTAATGCACACAGGACATTTTACCAGGTGAACAGTGTAAGTGAGGAGAGTGTGTTCCCCTGATGGTTTAATATACACGGGATATGTTACCAGGTGAACAGTATAAGTGAGGAGAGTGTGTTCCCCTGATGTTTTAATATACACAGGACATGTTACCAGGTGAACAGTATAAGTGAGGAGAGTGTGTTCCCCTGATTGTTTAATACGCACGGGACATGTTACCAGGTGAACAGTAGAAGTGAGGAGAATGTGTTCCCCTGTTTGTTTAATACGGACGGGACATGTTACCAGGTGAACTGTATAAGTGAGGAGAATGTGTTCCCCTGATTGTTTAATACACACGGGACATGGTACCAGGTGAACAGTATAAGTGAGGAGAATGTGTTCCCCTGATTGTTTAATATACACGGGACATGTTACCAGGTGAAGAGTATAAGTGAGGAGAGTCTGTTCCCCTGATTGTTTAACGCTCACGGGACATGTTCCCAGGTGAACAGTATAAGTGAGGAGAGTCTGTTCCCCTGATTGTTTAACGCTCACGGGACATGTTACCAGGTGAACAGTATAAGTGAGGAGAGTGTGTTCCCCTGATTGTTTATTATACACGGGACATGTTACCAGATGAACAGTATAAGTGATGAGAGTGTGTTCCCCTGATTGTTTATTATACATGGGACATGTCACCAGGTGAACAGACCAAGTGAGGAGAGTGTGTTCCCCTGATTGTTTAATATATACGGGACATGTCACCAGGTGAACAGTATAAGTGAGGAGAGTGTGTTCCCCATATTATTTAATAAATACGGGACATGTTACCAGGTGAACAGTATAAGTGAGGAGAGTGTGTTCCCCTGATGGTGTAATATACACGGGACATGTTACCAGGTGAACAGTATAAGTGAGGAGACTGTGTTCCCCTGATTGTTTAATATACACGGGACATGTTTCCAGGTGAACAGTATAAGTGAGGAGACTGTGTTCCCCTGATTGTTTAATATACACGGGACATGTCACCAGGTGAACAGTATAAGTGAGGAGATTTTGTTCCCCTGATGGTTTAATACTGACGGGACATGTTGCCAGGTAAACAGTATAAGTGAGGAGAGTGTGTTCCCCTGATTGTTTAATACTGACGGGACATGTCACCATGTGAACAGTATTAGTGAGGAGAGAGTGTTCCCCGGATTGTTTAATACTGACGGGACATGTTATCAGGTGAACAGTATAAGTGAGGAGAGTGTGTTCCCCTGGTTGTTTAATACACACAGGACATGTTACCAGGTGAACAGTATAAGTGAGGAGAGTGTGTTCCCCTGATTGATTAATACACATGGGACATGTTACCAGGCGAAGAGTATAAGTGAGGAGAGTGTGTTCCCCTGATTGTTTAATACTGACGGGACATGTCACCATGTGAACAGTATTAGTGAGGAGAGAGTGTTCCCCGGATTGTTTAATACTGACGGGACATGTCACCATGTGAACAGTATTAGTGAGGAGAGAGTGTGCCCCGGATTGTTTAATACTGACGGGACATGTTATCAGGTGAACAGTATAAGTGAGGAGAGTGTGTTCCCCTGTTTGTTTAATACACACAGGACATGTTACCAGGTGAACAGTATAAGTGAGGAGAGTGTGTTCCCCTGATTGATTAATACACATGGGACATGTTACCAGGCGAAGAGTATAAGTGAGGAGAGTGTGTTCCCCTGATTGTTTAATACACATGGGACATGTTACCTGGTGAACAGTATAAGTGAGGAAAGTGTGTTCCCCTGATTGTTTAATGCACACAGGACATGTCACCAGGCAAACAGTGTAAATGAGGAGAATGTGTTCCCCTGAAGGTTTAATAAGCACGGGACATGTTACCAGGTGAACAGTGTAAGTGAGGAGAGTGTGTTCACCTGATTGTATAATACTGACGGGACATGTAACCAGGTGAACAGTAAAAGTGAGGAGAGTGTGTTCCGCTGATGGTTTAAGATACACGGGACATGTTACCTGGTGAACAGTATAAGTGAGGAGAGTGTGTGCCCCAGATGCTTTAATATACACAGGACATGTTACCAGGTGAACAGTGTAAGTGAGGAGAGTGTGTTCCCCCGATTGTATAATACTGACGGGACATGTAACCAGGTGAGCAGTATAAGTGAGGAGAGTGTGTTCCCCTGATGGTTTAATATAAACAGGACTTGTTAACAGGTGAACAGTATAAGTGAGGAGAGTGTGTTCCCCTGATTGTTTAATATACACGGGAAATGTTAACAAGTGAACAGTATAAGTGAGGAGAGTGTGTTCCCCTGATGGTTTAATATACATGGGACATGTTACCAGGTGAACAGTTTAAGAGAGCAGAGTGTGTTCCCCTGATGGTTTAATATACATGGGACATGTCAACAGGTGAATAGTATAAGTGAGGAGAATGTGTTCCCCAGATGGTTTAATACGCACGGGGCATGTTACCAGGTGAACAGTATAAGTGAGGAGATTGTGTTCCCCTGATGGTTTAATATACACGGGACATGTTTCCAGGTGAACAGTATAAGTGAGGAGATTGTGTTCCCCTGATGGTTTAATGCACACGGGACATGTTACCAGATGAACAATATAAGTGAGGAGAGTGTGTTCCCCTGATAGTTTAATACACACAGGCCATGTTACCAGGTGAACATTATAAGTGAGGAGAGTGTGTTTCCCTGATTGTTTAATACACACAGGCCATGTTACCAGGTGATCAGTATAAGTGAGGAGACTGCGTTCCCCTGATGGTTTAATATACACGGGACATGTCATCAGGTGAACTCTATAAGTGAGGAGAGTGTGTTCCCCAGATTGTTTAATACACACAGGCCATGTTACCAGGTGAACAGTATAAGTAAGGAGACTGCGTTCCCCTGATGGTTTAATATACACGGGACATGTTACCAGATGAACAGTATAAGTGAAGAGAGTGTGTTCTCCTGATTGTTTAATATACACGGGACATGTCACCAGGTGAACAGTATAAGTGAGGAGAGTGTGTTCCCCTGATGGTTTAATATACACAGGACATGTTACCAGGTGAACAGGATAAGTGAGGAGAGTGTGTTCCCCTGATTGTTTAATATACATGGGACATGTCACCAGGTGAACAGTGTAAGTGAGGAGATTGTGTTCCCCTGATGGTTTAATACACACGGGACATGTTACCAGGTGAACAGTATAAGTGAGGAGAGTGTGTTCCCCTGATTGTTTAATATACACAGGACATGTTACAAGGTGAACAGGATAAGTGAGGAGAATGTGTTCCCCTGATTGTTTAATATACATGGGACATGTCACCAGGTGAACAGTGTAAGTGAGGAGAGTGTGTTCCCCTGATGGTTTAATACACATGGGACATGACACCAGGTGAACAGTATAAGTGAGGAGAGTGTGTTCCCCTGATGGTTTAATACACATGGGACATGACACCAGGTGAACAGTATAAGTGAGGAGAGTGTGTTCCCCTGATTGTTTAATGCTCACGGGACATGTTACCAGGTGAACAGAATATTTGAGGAGAGTGTGTTCCCCTGATGGTTTAATATACACGGGACATGTTACCAGATGAACAGTATAAGTGAGGAGATTGTGTTCCCCTGATGGTTTAATACACGGGGGACATGTTACCAGATGAACAGTTTAAGTGAGGAGAGTGTGTTCCCCTGATGGTTTAATACACACGGGACATGTTACCAGATGAACAGTATAAGTGAGGAGATTGTGTTCCCCTGATTGTTTAATAAGCACGGGACATGTTACCAGGTGAACAGTGTAAGTGAGGAGAGTGTGTTCACCCGATTGTATAATAATGACGGGACATGTAACCAGGTGAACAGTATAAGTGAGGAGAGTGTGTTCCCCTGATTGTTTAATATACGCGGGAAATGTTAACAAGTGAACAGTATAAGTGAGGAGAGTGTGTTCCCCTGATGGTTTAATATACATGGGACATGTTACCAGGTGAACAGTTTAAGAGAGCAGAGTGTGTTCCCCTGATGGTTTAATATACATGGGACATGTCAACAGGTGAATAGTATAAGTGAGGAGAATGTGTTCCCCAGATGGTTTAATACGCACGGGACATGTTACCAGGTGAACAGTATAAGTGAGGAGATTGTGTTCCCCTGATGGTTTAATATACACGGGACATGTTTCCAGGTGAACAGTATAAGTGAGGAGATTGTGTTCCCCTGATGGTTTAATGCACACGGGACATGTTACCAGATGAACAATATAAGTGAGGAGAGTGTGTTCCCCTGATAGTTGAATACACACAGGCCATGTTACCAGGTGAACAGTATAAGTGAGGAGACTGCGTTCCCCTGATGGTTTAATATACACGGGACATGTTACCAGATGAACAGTATAAGTGAAGAGAGTGTGTTCTCCTGATTGTTTAATATACACGGGACATGTCACCAGGTGAACAGTATAAGTGAGGAGAGTGTGTTCCCCTGATGGTTTAATATACACAGAACATGTTACCAGGTGAACAGGATAAGTGAGGAGAGTGTGTTCCCCTGATTGTTTAATATACATGGGACATGTCACCAGGTGAACAGTGTAAGTGAGGAGATTGTGTTCCCCTGATGGTTTAATACACACGGGACATGTTACCAGGTGAACAGTATAAGTGAGGAGAGTGTGTTCCCCTGATTGTTTTATATACACAGGACATGTTACAAGGTGAACAGGATAAGTGAGGAGAATGTGTTCCCCTGATTGTTTAATATACATGGGACATGTCACCAGGTGAACAGTGTAAGTGAGGAGAGTGTGTTCCCCTGATGGTTTAATACACATGGGACATGACACCAGGTGAACAGTATAAGTGAGGAGAGTGTGTTCCCCTGATGGTTTAATACACATGGGACATGACACCAGGTGAACAGTATAAGTGAGGAGAGTGTGTTCCCCTGATTGTTTAATGCTCACGGGACATGTTACCAGGTGAACAGAATATTTGAGGAGAGTGTGTTCCCCTGATGGTTTAATATACACGGGACATGTTACCAGATGAACAGTATAAGTGAGGAGAGTGTGTGCCCCAGATGCTTTAATATACACAGGACATGTTACCAGGCGAAAAGTATAAGTGAGGAAAGTGTGTTCCCCTGATTGTTTAATGCACACAGGACATGTCACCAGGCGAACAGTGTAAATGAGGAGAATGTGTTCCCCTGAAGTTTTAATAAGCACGGGACATGTTACCAGGTGAACAGTGTAAGTGAGGAGAGTGTGTTCACCCGATTGTATAATACTGACGGGACATGTAACCAGGTGAACAGTATAAGTGAGGAGAGTGTGTTCCGCTGATGGTTTAAGATACACGGGACATGTTACCTGGTGAACAGTATAAGTGAGGAGAGTGTGTGCCCCAGATGCTTTAATATACACAGGACATGTTACCAGGTGAACAGTGTAAGTGAGGAGAGTGTGTTCCCCCGATTGTATAATACTGACGGGACATGTAACCAGGTGAGCAGTATAAGTGAGGAGAGTGTGTTCCCCTGATGGTTTAATATAAACAGGACTTGTTAACAGGTGAACAGTATAAGTGAGGAGAGTGTGTTCCCCTGATTGTTTAATATACACGGGAAATGTTAACAAGTGAACAGTATAAGTGAGGAGAGTGTGTTCCCCTGATGGTTTAATATACATGGGACATGTTACCAGGTGAACAGTTTAAGAGAGCAGAGTGTGTTCCCCTGATGGTTTAATATACATGGGACATGTCAACAGGTGAATAGTATAAGTGAGGAGAATGTGTTCCCCAGATGGTTTAATACGCACGGGACATGTTACCAGGTGAACAGTATAAGTGAGGAGATTGTGTTCCCCTGATGGTTTAATATACACGGGACATGTTTCCAGGTGAACAGTATAAGTGAGGAGATTGTGTTCCCCTGATGGTTTAATGCACACGGGACATGTTACCAGATGAACAATATAAGTGAGGAGAGTGTGTTCCCCTGATAGTTTAATACACACAGGCCATGTTACCAGGTGAACAGTATAAGTGAGGAGAGTGTGTTTCCCTGATTGTTTAATACACACAGGCCATGTTACCAGGTGATCAGTATAAGTGAGGAGACTGCGTTCCCCTGATGGTTTAATATACACGGGACATGTCATCAGGTGAACTCTATAAGTGAGGAGAGTGTGTTCCCCAGATTGTTTAATACACACAGGCCATGTTACCAGGTGAACAGTATAAGTGAGGAGACTGCGTTCCCCTGATGGTTTAATATACACGGGACATGTTACCAGATGAACAGTATAAGTGAAGAGAGTGTGTTCTCCTGATTGTTTAATATACACGGGACATGTCACCAGGTGAACAGTATAAGTGAGGAGAGTGTGTTCCCCTGATGGTTTAATATACACAGGACATGTTACCAGGTGAACAGGATAAGTGAGGAGAGTGTGTTCCCCTGATTGTTTAATATACATGGGACATGTCACCAGGTGAACAGTGTAAGTGAGGAGATTGTGTTCCCCTGATGGTTTAATACACACGGGACATGTTACCAGGTGAACAGTATAAGTGAGGAGAGTGTGTTCCCCTGATTGTTTAATATACACAGGACATGTTACAAGGTGAACAGGATAAGTGAGGAGAATGTGTTCCCCTGATTGTTTAATATACATGGGACATGTCACCAGGTGAACAGTGTAAGTGAGGAGAGTGTGTTCCCCTGATGGTTTAATACACATGGGACATGACACCAGGTGAACAGTATAAGTGAGGAGAGTGTGTTCCCCTGATGGTTTAATACACATGGGACATGACACCAGGTGAACAGTATAAGTGAGGAGAGTGTGTTCCCCTGATTGTTTAATGCTCACGGGACATGTTACCAGGTGAACAGAATATTTGAGGAGAGTGTGTTCCCCTGATGGTTTAATATACACGGGACATGTTACCAGATGAACACTATAAGTGAGGAGATTGTGTTCCCCTGATGGTTTAATACACGGGGGACATGTTACCAGATGAACAGTTTAAGTGAGGAGAGTGTGTTCCCCTGATGGTTTAATACACACGGGACATGTTACCAGATGAACAGTATAAGTGAGGAGATTGTGTTCCCCTGATTGTTTAATATACACGGGATATGTCATCAGGTGAACAGTATAAGTGAGGAGAGTGTGTTCCCCTGATGGTTTAATACGCACGGGACATGTTACCAGGTGAACAGAATATGTGAGGAGAGTGTGTTCCCCTGATGGTTTAATATACACAGGACATATCACCATTTGAACAGAATAAGTGAGGAGAGTGTGTTCCCCTGATTGTTTAATACACACGGGACATGTTACCAGGTAAACATTATAAGTGAGAAGAGTATGATCCCCTGATGGTTAAATACACACAGGACATATCACCATTTGAACAGTATAAGTGAGGAGAGTGTGTTCCCCTGATGGTTTAATATACACAGGACATGTCACCAGGTGAACAGTATAAGTGAGAAGAGTGTGTTCCCCTGATGGTTTAATATACACAGGACATGTTACCAGGTGAACAGTATAAGTGAGGAGAGTGTGTTCCCCTGATTGTTAAATATACATAGGACATGTTTCCAGGTGAACAGTATAAGTGAGGGGAGTGTGTTCCCCTGATGGTTTAATATACATGGGACATGTTACCAGGTGAACAGTATAAGTGAGGAGAGTGTGTTCCCCTGATTGTTTAATACACACAGGACATGTTACCAGGTTAACAGTATCAGTGAGGAGAGTGTGTTCCCCTGATGATTGAATATACACGGGACATGTTACCAGGTGAACAGTATAAGTGAGGAGAGTGTGTTCCCCTGATTGTTTAATATACACGGGACATGTTACCAGGTGAACAGTATAAGTGAGGAGGGTGTGTTCCCCTGATTGTTTAATACACACGGCACATGTTACCAGGTGAACAGTATAAGTGAGGAGAGTGTGTTCCCCTGATGATTGAATACACACGGGACATGTTACCAGGTGAACAGTATAAGTGAGGAGAGTGTGTTCCCCTGATTGTTTAATATACACAGGACATGTCACCAGGTGAACAGTTTAAGTGAGGAGAGTGTGTTCCCCTGATTGTTTAATACACACAGGACATGTTACCAGGTGAACAGTATAATTGAGGAGAGTGCGTTACCCTGATTGTTTAATGCTCACGGGACATGTTACCAGGTGAACAGAATAAGTGAGGAGAGTGTGTTCCCCTGATGGTTGAATATACACGGAAAATGTTACCAGGTGAACAGTATAAGTGAGGAGAGTGTGTTCCCCTGATTGTTTAATACACACGGGACATGTTACCAGGTGAACAGAATAAGTGAGGAGAGTGTGTTCCCCTGATGGTTTATTATACACGGAAAATGTTACCAGGTGAACAGTATAAGTGATGAGAGTGTGTTCCCCTGATTGTTTATTATACACGGGACATGTTACCAGGTGAACAGTATAAGTGACGAGAGTGTGTTCCCCTGATGGTTTAATATACATGGGACATGTCACCAGGTGAACAGACCAAGTGAGGAGAGTGTGTTCCCCTGATTGTTTAATATACACGGGACATGTTACCAGGTGAACAGTGTATGTGAGGAGACTGTGTTCCCCTGATGGTGTAATATACACGGGACATGTTACCAGGTGAACAGTATAAGTGAGGAGACTGTGTTCCCCTGATTGTTTAATATACACGGGACATGTTTCCAGGTGAACAGTATAAGTGAGGAGACTGTGTTCCCCTGATTGTTTAATATACACGGGACATGTCACCAGGTGAACAGTATAAGTGAGGAGAGTTTTCTCCCCTGATGGTTTAATACTGACGGGACATGTTGCCAGGTAAACAGTATAAGTGAGGAGAGTGTGTTCCCCTGATTGTTTAATACTGACGGGACATGTTACCAGGTGAACAGTATAAGTGAGGAGAGTGTGTTCCCCGGATTGTTTAATACTGACGGGACATGTTGTCAGGTGAACAGTCTAAGTGAGGAGTGTGTGTTCCCCTGATTGTTTAATACACACAGGACATGTTACCAGGTGAACAGTATAAGTGAGGAGAGTGTGTGCCCCAGATGCTTTAATATACACAGGACATGTTACCAGGCGAACAGTATAAGTGAGGAAAGTGTGTTCCCCTGATTGTTTAATGCACACAGGACATGTCACCAGGCGAACAGTGTAAATGAGGAGAATGTGTTCCCCTGAAGGTTTAATAAGCACGGGACATGTTACCAGGTGAACAGTGTAAGTGAGGAGATTGTGTTCCCCTGATTGTATAATACTGACGGGACATGTAACCAGGTGAACAGTATAAGTGAGGAGAGTGTGTTCCCCTGATTGTTTAATACTCACGGGACATGTTACCAGGTGAACAGTATAAGTGTGGATAGTGTGTTCCCCTGCTTGTTTAATACTGACGGGACATGTTACCAGGTGAACAGTATAAGTGAGGAGAGTGTGTTCCCCTGATGGTTTAATAAACACGGGACATGTTACCAGGTGAACAGTATAAGTGAGGAGAGTGTGTTCCCCTGATGGTTTAATACACACGGGACATGTTACCAGGTGAACAGTATAAGTGAGGAGAGTGTGTTCCCCTGATGGTTTAATACACACGGGACATGTTACCAGGTGAACAGTATAAGTGAGGAGAGTGTGTTCCCCTGATGGTTTAATACACACGGGACATGTTACCAGGTGAACAGTAGAAGTGAGGACAGTTTGTTGCCCTGATTGTTTAATACTGACGGGACATGTCACCAGGTGAACAGTATAAGTCAGGAGAGTGTGTTCCCCTGACGGTTTAATACACACAGGACATGTTACTAGGTGAACAGCATAAGTGAGGAGAGTGTGTTCCCCTGACGGTTTAATACACACAGGACATGTTACTAGGTGAACAGTATAAGTGAGGAGAGTGTGTTCCCCTGATGGTTTAATACACACAGGACATGTTACCAGGTGAACAGTATAAGTGAGGAGAGTGTGTTCCCCTGATTGTTTAAAACGAACGGGACATGTAACCAGGCGAACAGTATAAGTGAGGAGAGTGTGTTCCCCTGATTGTTTAATACATAAGGGACATTTTACCAGGTGAACAGTAAAGTGAGGAGAGTGTGTTCCCCTGATTGTTTAAAACGAACGGGATATGTTACCAGGTGAACAGTATAAGTGAGGAGATTGTGTTCCCCTGATAATTTAATACACATGGGACATGTTACCAGGTGAACAGTATAAGTGAGGAGAGAGTGTTCCCCTGATGGTTTAATATGCACGGGACATGTTACCAGTTGAACAGTATAAGTGAGGAGAGTGTGTTCCCCTGATGGTTTAATATGCATGGGACATGTTACCAGCTGAACAGTATAAGTGAGGAGAGAGTGTTCCCCTGATTGTTTAATATACACGGGACATGTTACCAGTTGAACAGTATAAGTGAGGAGAGTGTGTTCCCCTGATTGTTTAATACTCACGGGACATGTTACCAGGTGAACAGAATAAGTGAGGAGAGTGTGTTCCCCTGATTGTTTAATACTGACGGGACATGTCACCAGGCGAACAGTATAAGTGAGGAGAGAGTGTTCCCCTGATTGTTTAAAGCACACAGGACATGTCACTCGGTGAACAGTATAAGTGAGGAGAGTGTGCTCCCCTCATGGTTTAATATACACGGGACATGTTACCACGTGAACAGCATAAGTGAGGAGAGTGTGTTCCCCTGATGGTTCAATATACACAGGACATGTTACCAGGTGTACAGTATATGTGAGGATAGTGTGTTCCCCTGATGCTTTAATATACACAGGACATGTTACCATTTGAACAGTATAAGTGAGGAGAGTGTGTTCCATTGATGGTTTAATACACACGGGAAATGTCACCAGGTGAACTGAATAAGTGAGGAGAGTGTGTTCCATTGATGTTTTAATATACACAGGACATGTTACCAGGTGAACAGTATTAGTGAGGAGAGTGTGTTCCCCTGATTGTTTAATACGCACGGGACATGTTACCAGGTGAACAGTAGAAGTGAGGAGAATGTGTTCCCCTGTTTGTTTAATACGGACGGGGCATTTTACCAGGTGAACAGTATAAGTGAGGAGAATGTGTTCCCCTGTTTGTTTAATACACACGGGACATGTTACCAGGTGAACAGTATAAGTGAGGAGAATGTGTTCCCCTGTTTCTTTAATACGCACGGGACATGTTACCAAGTGAACAGTATAAGTGAGGAGAGTGTGATCCCCTGATTGTTTAATGCACACGGGACATGTTACCAAGTGAACAGTATAAGTGAGGAGAGTGTGTTTCCCTGATTGTTTAATACACACGGGACATGTTACCAGGTGAACAGTATAAGTGAGGAGAATGTGTTCCCCTGTTGGTTTAATACGCACGGGACATGTTACCAAGTGAACAGCATAAGTGAGGAGAATGTGTTCCCCTGATTGTTTAATACGCACGGGACATGTTACCAGGTGAACAGTATAAGTGAGCAGAGTGTGTTCCCCTGATTGTTCAATACACACGGGACATGTTACCAGTTGAACAGTATATGTGAGGAGAGTGTGTTCCGCTGATGGTTTAATATACACGGGACATGTTACCAGGTGAACAGTATAAGTGAGCAGAGTGTGTTCCCCTGATTGTTCAATACACACGGGACATGTTACCAGGTGAACAGTATATGTGAGGAGAGTGTGTTCCGCTGATGGTTTAATATACACGGGACATGTTACCAGGTGAACAGTATAAGTGAGGAGAGTGTGTTCCCCTGATGGTTTAATATACACACGGCATATTACCAGGTGAACAGTATAAGTGAGGAGAGTATGTTCCCCTGATGGTTTAATATACACGGGACATGTTCCCAGGTGAACAGTATAAGTGAGGAGAGTGTGCTCCCCTGATGGTTTAATATACACACGGGACATGTTGCCAGGTGAACAGTATAAGTGAGGAGATTGTATTCCCCTGATTGTTTAATACACACAGGACATGTTACCAGGTGAACAGTATAAGTGAGCAGAGTGTGTTCCCCTGATTGTTCAATACACACAGGACATGTTACCAGGTGAACAGTATAAGTGAGGAGAATGTGTTCCCCTGATGGTTTAATATTCACTGGACATGTTGCCAGGTGAACAGTATAAGTGAGGAGAGTGTGTTCCCCTGATGGTTTAACACGCACGGGACATGTTACCAGGTGAACAGTATAAGTGAGGAGAGTGTGTTCCCCTGATGGTTTAATATACACGGGACATGTTACCAGGTGAACAGTATAAGTGAGGAGAGTGTATTCCCCTGATTGTTCAATACACACGGGACATGTCACCAAGTGAAATGTATAACTGAGGAGAGTGTGTTCCCCTGATGGTTTAATATACACGGGACATGTTACCAGGTGTACAGTATAAGTGAGGAGAGTGTTTTCCCCTGATGGTTTAATATACACGGGACATGTTCCCAGGTGAACTGTATAAGTGAGTAGAGTGTGTTCCCCTGATGGTTTAATATAAACAGGGCATATTACCAGGTGAACAGTATAAGTGAGGAGAGTGTGTTCCCCTGATGGTTTAATACACACGGGACATGTTATCAGGTGAACAGTATAAGTGAGGAGAGTGTGTTCCCCTGATTGTTTAATGCACACGGGAAATGTTACCAGGTGAACAGGAGAAGTGAGGAGAGTGTGCTCCCCTGATGGTTTCATATACACGGGACATGTTACCAGGAGAACAGCATAAGTGAGGGGAGTGCTTTCCCCTCATGGTTTAATATTCACGGGACATGTTACCAGGTGAACAGTATAATTGAGGAGAGTGTGTTCCCCTGATGGTTTAATACTGACGGGACTTGTTACCAGGTGAACAGTATAAGTGAGGAGAGTGTGTTCCCCTGATGGTTTAATATACACGGGACATGTTACCAGGTGAACAGTATAAGTGAGGAGAGTGTGTTCCCCTGATTTTTTAATACACACAGGACATATTACCAGGTGAACAGCATAAGTGAGGAGAGTGTGTTCCCCTGATGGTTTAATACTCACGGGACATGTTACCAGCTGAACAGTTTAAGTTAGGAGAGTGTGTTCCCCTGATGGTTTAACACGCACGGGACCTGTTACCAGGTGAACAGTATAAGTGAGGCAAGTCTTTTCCCCTGATTGTTTAATATACCCGGAACATGGCACCAGGTGAACAGTATAAGTGAGGAGAGTGTGTTCCCCTGATTGTTTAATACACACGGGACATGTCACCAGGTGAACAGTAGAAGTGAGCAGATTGTTTTCCCCTGATGGTTAAATATGCAAAGGACATGTTACCAGGTGAACAGTATAAGTGAGGAGAGTGTGTTCCCCTGATGGTTTAATACTGACGGGACATGTTACCAGATGAACAGTATAAGTGAGGAGAGTGTGTTCCCCTGATGGTTTAATGTACACAGGAAATGTTACCAGGTGAACAGTATAAGTGAGGAGAGTGTGTTCCCCTGATGGTTTAATATACACGGGTCATGTTACCAGGTGAACAGTATAAGTGAGGAGAGTGTGTTCCCCTGATGGTTTAATATACACAGGAAATGTTACCAGGTGAACAGTATAAGTGAGGCGAGTGTGTTCACCTGATGGTTAATACGCACAGGACATGGCACCAAGTGAACAGTATAAGTGAGGAGAGTGTGTTCCCCTGATGGTTTAATGCACACAGGACATTTTACCAGGTGAACAGTGTAAGTGAGGAGAGTGTGTTCCCCTGATGGTTGAATATACACGGGACATGTTACCAGGTAAACAGTATATGTGAGGAGAGTGTGTTCCCCTGATGGTTTAATATACACAGGGCATATTACCAGGTGAACAGTATAAGTGAGGAGATTGTGTTCCCCTGATGGTTTAATACGCACGGGACATGTCACCAGGTGAACAGTATATGTGAGGAGAGTGTGTTCCCCTGATGGTTTAATATACACGGGTCATGTTACCAGGTGAACAGTATAAGTGAGGAGAGTGTGTTCCCCTGATTGTTTAATACGCACGGGACATGTTACCAGGTGAACAGTAGAAGTGAGGAGTATGTGTTCCCCTGTTTGTTTAATACGGACGGGACATGTTACCAGGTGAACTGTATAAGTGAGGAGAATGTGTTCCCCTGATTGTTTAATACACACGGGGCATGTTACCAGGTGAACAGTATAAGTGAGGAGAATGTGTTCCCCTGTTTGTTTAATACACACGGGACATGTTACCAGGTGAACAGTATAAGTGAGGAGAATGTGTTCCCCTGATTGTTTAATACACACGGGACATGTTACCAGGTGAACAGTATAAGTGAGGAGAATGTGTTCCCCTGTTTGTTTAATACGCAAGGGACATGTTGCCAAGTGAACAGTAGAAGTGAGGAGAGTTTGTTCCCCTGATTGTTTAATACACACGGGACATGTTACCAGGTGAACAGTATAAGTGAGGAGAATGTGTTCCCCAGTTGGTTTAATAAGCACGGGACATGTTACCAAGTGAACAGTATAAGTGAGGAGAATGTGTTCCCCTGATTGTTTAATACGCACGGGACATGTTACCAGGTGAACAGTATAAGTGAGGAGAGTGTGTTCCCCTGTTGGTTTAATATACACGGGACATGTTACCAGGTGAACAGTATAAGTGAGGAGAGTGTGTTCCCCTGATTGTTCAATACACACGGGACATGTCACCAAGTGAAATGTATAATTGAGGAGAGTGTGTTCCCCTGATGGTTTAATATTCACGGTACATGTTACCAGGTGAACAGTATAAGTGAGGAGAGTGTGTTCCCCTGATGGTTTAATATACACGGGACATGTTACCAGGTGTACAGTATAAGTGAGGAGAGTGTTTTCCCCTGATGGTTTAATATACACGGGACATGTTCCCAGGTGAACTGTATAAGTGAGTAGAGTGCGTTCCCCTGATGGTTTAATATACACAGGGCATAGTACCAGGTGAACAGTATAAGTGTGGAGAGTGTGTTCCCCTTATGGTTTAATACACATGGGACATGTTATCAGGTGAACAGTATAAGTGAGGAGAGTGTGTTCCCCTGATGGTTTAATAGACACGGGACATGTTACCAGGAGAACCGTATAAGTGAGGGGAGTGCTTTCCCCTCATGGTTTAATATTCACGGGACATGTTACCAGGTGAACAGTATAATTGAGGAGAGTGTGTTCCCCTGATGGTTTAATATACACGGGACATGTTACCAGGTGAACAGTGTACGTGAGGAGAGTGTGTTCCCCTGATTGTTTAATACACACAGGACATGTTACCAGCTGAACAGTATAAGTGAGGAGAGTCTTTTCCCCTGATTGTTTAATATACCCGGGACATGGCACCAGGTGAACAGTGTAAGTGAGGAGAGTGTGTTCCCCTGATTGTTTAATACTGACGGGACATGTCAACAGGTGAACAGTATAAGTGAGGAGAGTGTGTTCCCCTGATGGTTTGATATACACAGGACATGTTACCAGATGAACAGTATAAGTGAGGCGAGTGTGTTCCCCTGAAGGTTTAATGCACACAGGACATTTTACCAGGTGAACAGTGTAAGTGAGGAGAGTGTTTTCCCCTGATGGTTTAATATACACGGGATATGTTACCAGGTGAACAGTATAAGTGAGGAGAGTGTGTTCCCCTGATGGTTTCATGTACACGGGACATGTTACCAGGAGAACCGTATAAGTGAGGGGAGTGCTTTCCCCTCATGGTTTAATATTCACGGGACATGTTACCAGGTGAACAGTCTAATTGAGGAGAGTGTGTTCCCCTGATGGTTTAATATACACGGGACATGTTACCAGGTGAACAGTGTGCGTGAGGAGAGTGTGTTCCCCTGATTGTTTAATACACACAGGACATATTACCAGGTGAACAGTATAAGTGAGGAGAGAGTGTTCCCCTGATGGTTTAATACTAACGGGACATGTTACCAGATGAACAGTATAAGTGAGGAGAGTGTGTTCCCCTGAAGGTTTAATGCACAAAGGACATTTTACCAGGTGAACAGTGTAAGTGAGGAGAGTGTGTTCCCCTGATGGTTTAACACGCACGGGACATGTTACCAGGTGAACAGTATAAGTGAGGAGAGTCTTTTCCCCTGATTGTTTAATATACCCGGGACATGGCACCAGGTGAACAGTATAATTGAGGAGAGTGTGTTCCCTTGATGGTTTAATATACACAGGACATGTTACCAGGTGAACAGTATAAGTGAGGAGAGTGTGTTCCCCTGATGGTTTAATATACACGGGACATGTCACCAGATGAACAGTATAATTTAGGCGAGTGTGTTCACCTGATGGTTTAATACGCACGGGACATGTCACCAAGTGAACTGTATAAGTGAGGAGAGTGTGTTCCCCTGATGGTTTAATGCACACAGGACATTTTACCAGGTGAACAGTTTAAGTGAGGAGAGTGATTTCCCCTGATGGTTTAATATACACGGGATATGTTACCAGGTGAACAGTATAAGTGAGGAGAGTGTGATCCCCTGATGGTTTAATATACACGGGACATGTTACCAGGTGAACTGTATAAGTGAGGAGAGTGTGTTCCCCTGATGGTTTAATATACACGGGACATGTTACCAGGTAAACAGTATATGTGAGGAGATTGTGTTCCCCTGATGGATTAATATACACAGGGCATGTTACCAGGTGAACAGTATAAGTGAGGAGATTGTGTTCCCCTGATGGTTTAATACACACGGGACATGTTACCAGGTGAACAGTATAAGTGAGGAGAGTGTATTCCCCTGATGGTTTAATATACACCGGACATGTTACCAGGTGAACAGTATAAGTGAGGAGAGTGTGTTACCCTGATGGTTTAATACACACGGGACATGTTACCAGATGAACATATAAGTGAGGAGAGTGTGTTCCCCTGATGGTTTAATATACACGGGACATGTTACCAGGTGAACAGTATAAGTGAGGAGAGTGTGTTCCCCTGATTGTTTAATACGCACGGGACATGTTACCAGGTGAACAGAAGAAGTGAGGAGAATGTGTTCCCCTGTTTGTTTAATACTGACGGGACATGTTACCAGGTGAACTGTATAAGTGAGGAGAATGTGTTCCCCTGATTGTTTAATACACACGGGACATGTTACCAGGTGAACAGTATAAGTGAGGAGAATGTGTTCCCCTGTTTGTTTAATACACACGGGACATGTTACCAAGTGAACAGTATAAGTGAGGAGAGTGTGTTCCCCTGTTGGTTTAATACGCACGGGACATGTTACCAAGTGAACAGTATAAGTGAGGAGAATGTGTTCACCTGATGGTTTAATACGCACGGGACATGTTACCAGGTGAACAGTATCAGTGAGGAGAGTGTGTTCCCCTGATTGTTTAATACTCACGGGACATGTTGCCAGGTGAACAGTATAAGTGAGGAGAGTGTGTTCCCCTGATGGTTTAACACGCACGGGACATGTTACCAGGTGAACAGTATAAGTAAGGAGAGTGTGTTCCCATGATGGTTTAATATACACGGGACATATTAACAGGTGAACAGTATAAGTGAGGAGAGTGTGTTCCCCTGATGGTTTAATATACACAGGACATGTTACCAGGTGAATTGGATAAGTGAGGAGAGTCTTTTCCCCTGATTGTTTAATACACACGGGACATGTCACCGGTTGAGCAGCATAAGTGAGGAGAGTGTGTTCCCATGATGGTTTAATATACACGGGACATATTACCAGGTGAACAGTATAAGTGAGGAGAGTGTGTTCCCCTGATGGTTTAATATACACAGGACATGTTACCAGGTGAACTGGATAAGTGAGGAGAGTGTGTTCCCCTGATTGTTTAATACACACGGGACATGTCACCAGGTGAACAGTAGAAGTGAGCAGATTGTTTTCCCCTGATGGTTAAATATGCAAAGGACATGTTACCAGGTGAACAGTATAAGTGAGGAGAGTGTGTTCCCCTGATGGTTTAATACACACAGGACATGTTACCAGGTGAACAGTATAAGTGAGGAGAGTGTGTTCCCCTGATGGTTTAATACTGACGGGACATGTTACCAGATGAACAGTATAAGTGAGGAGAGTGTGTTCCCCTGATGGTTTAATATACACGGGACATGTTACCAGGTGAACAGTGTGCGTGAGGAGAGTGTGTTCCCCTGATTGTTTAATACACACAGGACATATTACCAGGTGAACAGTATAAGTGAGGAGAGAGTGTTCCCCTGATGGTTTAATACTAACGGGACATGTTACCAGATGAACAGTATAAGTGAGGAGAGTGTGTTCCCCTGAAGGTTTAATGCACAAAGGACATTTTACCAGGTGAACAGTGTAAGTGAGGAGAGTGTGTTCCCCTGATGGTTTAACACGCACGGGACATGTTACCAGGTGAACAGTATAAGTGAGGAGAGTCTTTTCCCCTGATTGTTTAATATACCCGGGACATGGCACCAGGTGAACAGTATAATTGAGGAGAGTGTGTTCCCTTGATGGTTTAATATACACAGGACATGTTACCAGGTGAACAGTATAAGTGAGGAGAGTGTGTTCCCCTGATGGTTTAATATACACGGGACATGTCACCAGATGAACAGTATAATTTAGGCGAGTGTGTTCACCTGATGGTTTAATACGCACGGGACATGTCAGCAAGTGAACTGTATAAGTGAGGAGAGTGTGTTCCCCTGATGGTTTAATGCACACAGGACATTTTACCAGGTGAACAGTGTAAGTGAGGAGAGTGATTTCCCCTGATGGTTTAATACACACGGGACATGTTACCAGGTGAACAGTATAAGTGAGGAGAGTCTATTCCCCTGATGGTTTAATATACACCGGACATGTTACCAGGTGAACAGTATAAGTGAGGAGAGTGTGTTCCCCTGATGGTTTAATACACACGGGACATGTTACCAGATGAACAGTATAAGTGAGGAGAGTGTGTTCCCCTGATGGTTTAATATACACGGGACATGTTACCAGGTGAACAGTATAAGTGAGGAGAGTGTGTTCCCCTGATTGTTTAATACGCACGGGACATGTTACCAGGTGAACAGAAGAAGTGAGGAGAATGTGTTCCCCTGTTTGTTAAATACTGACGGGACATGTTACCAGGTGAACTGTATAAGTGAGGAGAATGTGTTCCCCTGATTGTTTAATACACACGGGACATGTTACCAGGTGAACAGTATAAGTGAGGAGAATGTGTTCCCCTGTTTGTTTAATACACACGGGACATGTTACCAAGTGAACAGTATAAGTGAGGAGAGTGTGTTCCCCTGTTGGTTTAATACGCACGGGACATGTTACCAAGTGAACAGTATAAGTGAGGAGAATGTGTTCCCCTGATGGTTTAATACGCACGGGACATGTTACCAGGTGAACAGTATCAGTGAGGAGAGTGTGTTCCCCTGATTGTTTAATACTCACGGGACATGTTGCCAGGTGAACAGTATAAGTGAGGAGAGTGTGTTCCCCTGATGGTTTAACACGCACGGGACATGTTACCAGGTGAACAGTATAAGTAAGGAGAGTGTGTTCCCATGATGGTTTAATATACACGGGACATATTACCAGGTGAACAGTATAAGTGAGGAGAGTGTGTTCCCCTGATGGTTTAGTATACACAGGACATGTTACCTGGTGAACTGGATAAGTGAGGAGAGTCTGTTCCCCTGATTGTTTAATACACACGGGACATGTCACCGGGTGAGCAGCATAAGTGAGGAGAGTGTGTTCCCATGATGGTTTAATATACACGGGACATATTACCAGGTGAACAGTATAAGTGAGGAGAGTGTGTTCCCCTGATGGTTTAATATACACAGGACATGTTACCAGGTGAACTGGATAAGTGAGGAGAGTGTGTTCCCCTGATTGTTTAATACACACGGGACATGTCACCAGGTGAACAGTAGAAGTGAGCAGATTGTTTTCCCCTGATGGTTAAATATGCAAAGGACATGTTACCAGGTGAACAGTATAAGTGAGGAGAGTGTGTTCCCCTGATGGTTTAATACACACAGGACATGTTACCAGGTGAACAGTATAAGTGAGTAGAGTGTGTTCCCCTGATGGTTTAATACTGACGGGACATGTTACCAGATGAACAGTATAAGTGAGGAGAGTGTGTTCCCCTGATGGTTTAATGCACACGGGACATGTTACCAGGTGAACAGTATAAGTGAGGAGAGTGTGTTCCGCTGATGGTTTAATATACACGGGACATGTTACCAGATGAACAGTATAAGTGAGGTGAGTGTGTTCCCCTGATGGTTTAATATACACGGGACATGTGACTAGGTGAACAGTGTGCGTGAGGAGAGTGTGTTCCCCTGATGGTTTAATATACACGGGACATGTTACCAGGTAAACAGTATATGTGAGGAGAGTGTGTTCCCCTGATTGTTTAATATACACAGGGCATGTTACCAGGTGAACAGTAGAAGTGAGGAGATTGTGTTCCCCTGATGGTTTAATACACACGGGACATGTTACCAGGTGAACAGTATAAGTGAGGAGAGTGTGTTCCCCTGATGTTTTAATATACACAGGACATGTTACCCGGTGAACAGTATAAGTGAGGAGAGTGTGTTCCATTGAAGGTTTAATATACACAGGACATGTTACCAGGTGAACAGTATTAGTGAGCAGAGTGTGTTCCCCTGATTGTTTAATACGCACGGGACATGTTACCAAGTGAACAGTAGAAGTGAGGAGAATGTGTTCCCCTGATGGTTTAGTACGCACGGGACATGTTACCAAGTGAACAGTAGAAGTGAGGAGAATGTGTTCCCCTGATGGTTTAATATACACGGGACATGTTACCAGGTGAACAGTATAAGTGAGGAGAGTGTGTTCCCCTGATGGTTTAACATACACGGGACATGTGACTAGGAGAACAGTATAAGTGAGGAGAGTGTGTTCCCCTGATGGTTTAATATCCACGGGACATGTTACCAGGTGAACAGTATAAGTGAGGAGAGTGTGTTCCCCTGATGGTTTAATACACACGGGACATGTTACCAGTTGAACAGTATAAGTGAGGAGAGTGTGTTCCCCTGATTGTTCAATACACACGGGAGATGTCACCAAGTGAAATGTATAATTGAGGAGAGTGTGTTCCCCTGATGGTTTAATATACAAGGGACATGTTACCAGGTGAACAGTATAAGTGAGGAGAGTGTGTTCTCCTGATGGTTTAATACACACGGGACATGTCACCAGGTGAACAGTAGAAGTGAGCAGATTGTTTTCCCCTGATGGTTAAATATGCAAAGGACATGTTACCAGGTGAACAGTATAAGTGAGGAGAGTGTGTTCCCCTGATGGTTTAATACTGACGGGGCATGTTACCAGATGAGCAGTATAAGTGAGGAGAGTGTGTTCCCCTGATGGTTTAATGCACACAGGACATGTTACCAGGTGAACAGTATAAGTGAGGAGACTGTGTTCCCCTGATGGTTTAATATACACGGGACATGTTACCAGGTGAACAGTATAAGTGAGGAGAGTGTGTTCCCCTGATGGTTTAATATACACGGGACATGTTACCAGGTGAACAGTATAAGTGAGGAGACTGTGTTCCCCTGATGGTTTAATATACACGGGACATGTTCCCAGGTGAACAGTATAAGTGAGGAGAGTGTGCTCCGCTGATGGTTTAATATACACACGGCAAATTACCAGGTGAACAGTATAAGTGAGGAGAGTATGTTCCCCTGATGGTTTAATACACACGGGACATGTTACCAGGTGAACAGTATAAGTGAGGAGAGTGTGTTCCCCTGATGGTTTAATACACACGGGACATGTTACCAGTTGAACAGTATAAGTGAGGAGAGTGTGTTCCCCTGATGGTTTAATACACACGGGACATGTTACCAGTTGAACAGTATAAGTGAGGAGAGTGCGTTCCCCTGATTGTTCAATACACACGGGACATGTTACCAGGTGAACAGTATAAGTGAGGAGAGTGTGTTCCCCTGATGGTTTAATACACACGGGACATGTTACCAGTTGAACAGTATAAGTGAGGAGAGTGTGTTCCCCTGATGGTTTAATACACACGGGACATGTTACCAGTTGAACAGTATAAGTGAGGAGAGTGTGCTCCGCTGATGGTTTAATATACACACGGCATATTACCAGGTGAACAGTATAAGTGAGGAGAGTGTGTTCCCCTGATGGTTTAATACACACGGGACATGTTACCAGGTGAACAGTATAAGTGAGGAGAGTGTGTTCCCCTGATGGTTTAATACACACGGGACATGTTACCAGTTGAACTGTATAAGTGAGGAGAGTGTGTTCCCCTGATGGTTTAATACACACGGGACATGTTACCAGTTGAACAGTATAAGTGAGGAGAGTGTGTTCCCCTGATTGTTCAATACACACGGGACATGTTACCAGGTGAACAGTATAAGTGAGGAGAGTGTCTTCCCCTGATGGTTTAATATACACGGGACATGTTACCAGGTGAACAGTATAAGTGAGGAGAGTGTGTTCCCCTGATGGTTTAATACACACGGGACATGTCACCAGGTGAACAGTAGAAGTGAGTAGAGTGTGTTCCCCTGATGGTTTAATGCACACAGGACATGTTACCAGGTGAACAGTATGAGTGACGAGAGTGTGTTCCCCTGATTGTTTAATACTGACGGGACATGTTACCAGATGAACAGTATAAGTGAGGAGAGTGTGTTCCCCTGATGGTTTAATGCACACAGGACATGTTACCAGGTGAACAGTATAAGTGAGGAGAGTGTGTTCCCCTGATGGTTTAATATACACGGGACATGTTACCAGATGAACAGTATAAGTGACGCGAGTGTGTTCCCCTGATGGTTTAATATACACGTGACATGTGACTAGGTGAACAGTATAAGTGAGGAGAGTGTGTTCCCCTGATGGTTTAATTTACACGGGACATGTTACCAGGTAAACAGTATATGTGAGGAGAGTGTGTTCCCCTGATGGTTTAATATACACAGGGCATGTTACCAGGTGAACAGTATAAGTGAGGAGAGGCTGTTCCCCTGATTGTTTAATACACACGGGAAATGTTACCAGGTGAACAGTATAAGTGAGAAGAATGTGTTCCCCTGTTTGTTTAATACACACGGGACATGTTACCATGTGAACAGTATAAGTGAGGAGAATGTGTTCCCCTGTTGGTTTAATACGCACGGGACATGTTACCAAGTGAACAGTATAAGTGAGGAGAATCTGTTCCCCTGATTGTTTAATACGCACGGGACATGTTACCAGGTGAACAGTATAAGTGAGGAGAGTGTGTTCCCCTGATTGTTCAATACACACGGGACATGTTACCAGGTGAATTGTATAAGTGAGGAGAGTGTGTTCCCCTGATTGTTTAATATACACGGTACATGTTACCAGGTGAACAGTATAAGTGAGGAGAGTGTGTTCCCCTGATGGTTTAATATACACGGAACATGTTACCAGGTGAACAGTATAAGTGAGGAGAGTGTGTTCCCCTGATGGTTTAATATACACGGGACATGTTCCCAGGTGAACAGTATAAGTGAGGAGAGTGTGTTCCCCTGATGGTTTAATATACACAGGGCATATTACCAGGTGAACAGTATAAGTGAGGAGAGTGTGTTCCCCTTATGGTTTAATACACACGGGACATGTTATCAGGTGAACAGTATAAGTGAGGAGAGTGTGTTCCCCTGATTGTTTAATGCACACGGGACATGTCACCAGCTGAACAGTATAAGTGAGGAGAGTGTGTCTAATATACACGGGACATGTTACCAAGTGAACAGTATCAGTGAGGAGAGTGTGTTCCCCTGATGGTTTAATATACACAGGGCATATTACCAGGTGAACAGTATAAGTGAGGAGAGTGTGTTCCCCTTATGGTTTAATACACACGGGACATGTTATCAGGTGAACAGTATAAGTGAGGAGAGTGTGTTCCCCTGATTGTTTAATACACAAGGGACATGTTACCAGGTGAACAGTATAAGTGAGGAGAATGTGTTCCCCTGATGGTTTCATATACACGGGACATGTTACCAGGTGAACAGTAGAAGTGAGGAGAGTGTGTTCTCCTGATTCTTTAATACACACGGGACATGTCACCAGGTGAACTGTATAAGTGAGGAGAGTGTGTTCCCCTGATTGTTTAATACTCACGGGACATGTTGCCAGGAGAACAGTATAAGTGAGGAGAGTGTGTTCCCCTGATGGTTTAACACGCACGGGACATGTTACCAGGTGAACAGTATAAGTGAGGAGAGTGTGTTCCCCTGATGGTTTAATACACACAGGACATGTCACCAGGTGAACAGTATAAGTGAGGAGAATGTGTTCCCCTGATGGTTTAATATTCACTGGACATGTTACCAGATGAACAGTCTAAGTGAGGAGAGTGTGTTCCCCTGATGATTTAATGCACACATGACATGTTACCAGATGAACAGTCTACGTGAGGAGAGTGTGTTCCCCTGATGGTTTAATACACACGGGACATGTTACCAGGTGAACAGTATAAGTGAGGAGAGTGTGTTCCCCTGATGGTTTAATACACACGGGACATGTTACCAGTTGAACAGTATAAGTGAGGAGAGTGTGTTCCCCTGATGGTTTAATACACACGGGACATGTTACCAGTTGAACAGTATAAGTGAGGAGAGTGTGTTCCCCTGATTGTTCAATACACACGGGACATGTTACCAGGTGAACAGTATAAGTGAGGAGAGTGTGTTCCCCCGATGGTTTAATACACACGGGACATGTTACCAGTTGAACAGTATAAGTGAGGAGAGTGTGTTCCCCTGATGGTTTAGTACACACGGGACATGTTACCAGTTGAACAGTATAAGTGAGGAGAGTGTGCTCCGCTGATGGTTTAATATACACACGGCATATTACCAGGTGAACACTATAAGTGAGGAGAGTGTGTTCCCCTGATGGTTTAATACACACGGGACACGTTACCAGGTGAACAGTATAAGTGAGGAGAGTGTGTTCCCCTGATGGTTTAATACACACGGGACATGTTACCAGTTGAACAGTATAAGTGAGGAGAGTGTGTTCCCCTGATGGTTTAATACACACGGGACATGTTACCAGTTGAACAGTATAAGTGAGGAGAGTGTGTTCCCCTGATTGTTCAATACACACGGGACATGTTACCAGGTGAACAGTATAAGTGAGGAGAGTGTCTTCCCCTGATGGTTTAATATACACGGGACATGTTACCAGGTGAACAGTATAAGTGAGGAGAGTGTGTTCCCCTGATGGTTTAATACACACGGGACATGTCACCAGGTGAACAGTAGAAGTGAGGAGAGTGTGTTCCCCTGATGGTTTAATGCACACAGGACATGTTACCAGGTGAACAGTATGAGTGACGAGAGTGTGTTCCCCTGATTGTTTAATACGCACGGGACATGTTACCAGATGAGCAGTATAAGTGAGGAGAGTGTGTTCCCCTGATGGTTTAATGCACACAGGACATGTTACCAGGTGACCATTATAAGTGAGGAGAGTGTGTTCCCCTGATGGTTTAATATACACGGGACATGTTACCAGATGAACAGTATAAGTGAGGCGAGTGTGTTCCCCTGATGGTTTAATATACACGTGACATGTGACTAGGTGAACAGTATAAGTGAGGAGAGTGCGTTCCCCTGATGGTTTAATTTACACGGGACATGTTACCAGGTAAACAGTATATGTGAGGAGAGTGTGTTCCCCTGATGGTTTAATATACACAGGGCATGTTACCAGGTGAACAGTATAAGTGAGGAGAGTCTGTTCCCCTGATTGTTTAATACACACGGGACATGTTACCAGGTGAACAGTATAAGTGAGAAGAATGTGTTCCCCTGTTTGTTTAATACACACGGGAAATGTTGCCATGTGAACAGTATAAGTGAGGAGAGTGTCTTCCCCTGATGGTTTAATATACACGGGACATGTTACCAGGTGAACAGTATAAGTGAGGAGAGTGTGTTCCCCTGATGGTTTATTACACACGGGACATGTCACCAGGTGAACAGTAGAAGTGAGGAGAGTGTGTTCCCCTGATGGTTTAATGCACACAGGACATGTTACCAGGTGAACAGTATGAGTGACGAGAGTGTGTTCCCCTGATTGTTTAATACGCACGGGACATGTTACCAGATGAACAGTATAAGTGAGGAGAGTGTGTTCCCCTGATGGTTTAATGCACACAGGACATGTTACCAGGTGAACAGTATAAGTGAGGAGAGTGTGTTCCCCTGATGGTTTAATATACACGGGACATGTTACCAGATGAACAGTATAAGTGAGGCGAGTGTGTTCCCCTGATGGTTTAATATACACGTGACATGTGACTAGGTGAACAGTATAAGTGAGGAGAGTGCGTTCCCCTGATGGTTTAATTTACACGGGACATGTTACCAGGTAAACAGTATATGTGAGGAGAGTGTGTTCCCCTGATGGTTTAATATACACAGGGCATGTTACCAGGTGAACAGTATAAGTGAGGAGAGTCTGTTCCCCTGATTGTTTAATACACACGGGACATGTTACCAGGTGAACAGTATAAGTGAGAAGAATGTGTTCCCCTGTTTGTTTAATACACACGGGACATGTTGCCATGTGAACAGTATAAGTGAGGAGAATGTGTTCCCCTGTTGGTTTAATACGCACGGGACATGTTACCAAGTGAACAGTATAAGTGAGGAGAATCTGTTCCCCTGATTGTTTAATACGCACGGGACATGTTACCAGGTGAACAGTATAAGTGAGGAGAGTGTGTTCCCCTGATTGTTCAATACACACGGGACATGTTACCAGGTGAACTGTATAAGTGAGGAGAGTGTGTTCCCCTGCTTGTTTAATATACACGGTACATGTTACCAGGTGAACAGTATAAGTGAGGAGAGTGTGTTCCCCTGATGGTTTAATATACACGGAACATGTTACCAGGTGAACAGTATAAGTGAGGAGAGTGTGTTCCCCTGATGGTTTAATATACACGGGACATGTTCCCAGGTGAACAGTATAAGTGAGGAGAGTGTGTTTCCCTGATGGTTTAATATACACAGGGCATATTACCAGGTGAACAGTATAAGTGAGGAGAGTGTGTTCCCCTGATGGTTTAATACACACGGGACATGTTATCAGGTGAACAGTATAAGTGAGGAGAGTGTGTTCCCCTGATTGTTTAATGCACACGGGACATGTTACCAGCTGAACAGTATAAGTGAGGAGAGTGTGTCTAATATACACGGGACATGTTACCAAGTGAACAGTATCAGTGAGGAGAGTGTGTTCCCCTGATGGTTTAATATACACAGGGCATATTACCAGGTGAACAGTATAAGTGAGGAGAGTGTGTTCCCCTTATGGTTTAATACACACGGGACATGTTATCAGGTGAACAGTATAAGTGAGGAGAGTGTGTTCCCCTGATTGTTTAATACACAAGGGACATGTTACCAGGTGAACAGTATAAGTGAGGAGAATGTGTTCCCCTGATGGTTTCATATACACGGGACATGTTACCAGGTGAACAGTAGAAGTGAGGAGAGTGTGTTCCCCTGATTCTTTAATACACATGGGACATGTCACCAGGTGAACAGTATAAGTCAGGAGAGTGTGTTCCCCTGATTGTTTAATACTCACGGGACATGTTGCCAGGAGAACAGTATAAGTGAGGAGAGTGTGTTCCCCTGATGGTTTAACACGCACGGGACATGTTACCAGGTGAACAGTATAAGTGAGGAGAGTGTGTTCCCCTGATGGTTTAATATACACAGGACATGATACCAGGTGAACAGTATAAGTGAGGAGAGTGAATTCCCCTGATTGTTTAATACACACAGGACATGTCACCAGGTGAACAGTAGAAGTGAGGAGAATGTGTTCCCCTGATGGTTTAATATTCACTGGACATGTTACCAGATGAACAGTCTAAGTGAGGAGAGTGTGTTCCCCTGATGGTTTAATATACACGGGACATGTTACCAGGTGAACAGTATAAGTGAGGAGAGTGTGTTCCCCTGATGGTTTAATACACACGGGACATGTTACCAGTTGAACAGTATAAGTGAGGAGAGTGTGTTCCCCTGATGGTTTAATACACACGGGACATGTTACCAGTTGAACAGTATAAGTGAGGAGAGTGTGTTCCCCTGATGGTTTAATACACATGGGACATGTTACCAGGTGAACAGTATATGTGAGGAGAGTGTGTTCCCCTGATGGTTTAATATACACGGGACATGTTACCAGGTGAACAGTATAAGTGAGGAGAGTGTGTTCCCCTGATGGTTTAATACACACGGGACATGTTACCAGGTGAACAGTATAAGTGAGGAGAGTGTGTTCCCCTGATGGTTTAATACACACGGGACATGTTACCAGTTGAACAGTATAAGTGAGGAGAGTGTGTTCCCCTGATGGTTTAATACACACGGGACATGTTACCAGTTGAACAGTATAAGTGAGGAGAGTGTGTTCCCCTGATTGTTCAATACACACGGGACATGTTACCAGGTGAACAGTATAAGTGAGGAGAGTGTCTTCCCCTGATGGTTTAATATACACGGGACATGTTACCAGGTGAACAGTATAAGTGAGGAGAGTGTGTTCCCCTGATGGTTTAATACACACGGGACATGTCACCAGCTGAACAGTAGAAGTGAGGAGAGTGTGTTCCCCTGATGGTTTAATGCACACAGGACATGTTACCAGGTGAACAGTATAAGTGAGGAGAGTGTGTTCCCCTGATTTTTTAATACTGACGGGACATGTTACCAGATGAACAGTATAAGTGAGGAGAGTGTGTTCCCCTGATGGTTTAATGCACACAGGACATGTTACCAGGTGAACAGTATAAGTGAGGAGAGTGTGTTCCCCTGATGGTTTAATATACACGGGACATGTTACCAGATGAACAGTATAAGTGAGGCGAGTGTGTTCCCCTGATGGTTTAATATACACGTGACATGTGACTAGGTGAACAGTATAAGTGAGGAGAGTGTGTTCCCCTGATGGTTTAATATACACGGGACATGTTACCAGGTAAACAGTATATGTGAGGAGAGTGTGTTCCCCTGATGGTTTAATATACACAGGGCATGTTACCAGGTGAACAGTATAAGTGAGGAGAGTCTGTTCCCCTGATTGTTTAATACACACGGGACATGTTACCAGGTGAACAGTATAAGTGAGAAGAATGTGTTCCCCTGTTTGTTTAATACACACGGGACATGTTACCATGTGAACAGTATAAGTGAGGAGAATGTGTTCCCCTGTTGGTTTAATACGCACGGGACATGTTACCAAGTGAACAGTATAAGTGAGGAGAATCTGTTCCCCTGATTGTTTAATACGCACGGGACATGTTACCAGGTGAACAGTATCAGTGAGGAGAGTGTGTTCCCCTGATGGTTTAATATACACAGGGCATATTACCAGGTAAACAGTATAAGTGAGGAGAGTGTGTTCCCCTTATGGTTTAATACACACGGGACATGTTATCAGGTGAACAGTTTTAGTGAGGAGAGTGTGTTCCCCTGATTGTTTAATGCACACGGGACATGTTACCAGCTGAACAGTATAAGTGAGGAGAGTGTGTCTAATATACACGGGACATGTTACCAAGTGAACAGTATAAGTGAGGAGAGTGTGTTCCGCTGATGGTTTAATATACACGTGACATGTGACTAGGTGAACAGTATAAGTGAGGAGAGTGTGTTCCCCTGATGGTTTAATATACACGGGACATGTTACCAGGTAAACAGTATATGTGAGGAGAGTGTGTTCCCCTGATGGTTTAATACACAAGGGACATGTTACCAGGTGAACAGTATAAGTGAGGAGAATGTGTTCCCCTGATGGTTTCATATACACGGGACATGTTACCAGGTGAACAGTAGAAGTGAGGAGAGTGTGTTCCCCTGATTCTTTAATACACACGGGACATGTCACCAGGTGAACAGTATAAGTGAGGAGAGTGTGTTCCCCTGATTGTTTAATACTCACGGGACATGTTGCCAGGAGAACAGTATAAGTGAGGAGAGTGTGTTCCCCTGATGGTTTAACACGCACGGGACATGTTACCAGGTGAACAGTATAAGTGAGGAGAGTGTGTTCCCCTGATGGTTTAATATACACAGGACATGTTACCAGGTGAACAGTATAAGTGAGGAGAGTGAATTCCCCTGATTGTTTAATACACACAGGACATGTCACCAGGTGAACAGTATAAGTGAGGAGAATGTGTTCCCCTGATGGTTTAATATTCACTGGACATGTTACCAGATGAACAGTCTAAGTTAGGAGAGTGTGTTCCCCTGATGATTTAATGCACACATGACATGTTACCAGATGAACAGTCTACGTGAGGAGAGTGTGTTCCCCTGATGGTTTAATACACACAGGACATGTTACCAGGTGAACAGTATAAGTGAGGAGAGTGTGTTCCCCTGATTGTTTAATACTCACGGGACATGTTACCAGGTGAACAGTATATGTGAGGAGAGTGTGTTCCCCTGATGGTTTAATATACACGGGACATGTTACCAGGTGAACAGTATAAGTGAGGAGAGTGTGTTCCCCTGATTGTTCAATACACACGGGACATGTTACCAGGTGAACAGTATAAGTGAGGAGAGTGTCTTCCCCTGATGGTTTAATATACACGGGACTTGTTACCAGGTGAACAGTATAAGTGAGGAGAGTGTGTTCCCCTGATGGTTTAATACACACGGGACATGTCACCAACTGAACAGTAGAAGTGAGGAGAGTGTGTTCCCCTGATGGTTTAATGCACACAGGACATGTTACCAGGTGAACAGTATAAGTGAGGAGAGTGTGTTCCCCTGATTTTTTAATACTGACGGGACATGTTACCAGATGAACAGTATAAGTGAGGAGAGTGTGTTCCCCTGATGGTTTAATGCACACAGGACATGTTACCAGGTGAACAGTATAAGTGAGGAGAGTGTGTTCCCCTGATGGTTTAATATACACGGGACATGTTACCAGATGAACAGTATAAGTGAGGCGAGTGTGTTCCCCTGATGGTTTAATATACACGTGACATGTGACTAGGTGAACAGTATAAGTGAGGAGAGTGTGTTCCCCTGATGGTTTAATATACACAGGGCATGTTACCAGGTGAACAGTATAAGTGAGGAGAGTCTGTTCCCCTGATTGTTTAATACACACGGGACATGTTACCAGGTGAACAGTATAAGTGAGAAGAATGTGTTCCCCTGTTTGTTTAATACACACGGGACATGTTACCATGTGAACAGTATAAGTGAGGAGAATGTGTTCCCCTGTTGGTTTAATACGCACGGGACATGTTACCAAGTGAACAGTATAAGTGAGGAGAATCTGTTCCCCTGATTGTTTAATACGCACGGGACATGTTACCAGGTGAACAGTATAAGTGAGGAGAGTGTGTTCCCCTGATTGTTCAATACACACGGGACATGTTACCAGGTGAACAGTATAAGTGAGGAGAGTGTGTTCCCCTGATTGTTTAATATACACGGTACATGTTACCAGGTGAACAGTATAAGTGAGGAGAGTGTGTTCCCCTGATGGTTTAATATAAACGGAACATGTTACCAGGTGAACAGTATAAGTGAGGAGAGTGTGTTCCCCTGATGGTTTAATATACACGGGACATGTTCCCAGGTGAACATTATAAGTGAGGAGAGTGTGTTCCCCTGATGGTTTAATATACACAGGGCATAATACCAGGTGAACAGTATAAGTGAGGAGAGTGTGTTCCCCTTATGGTTTAATACACACGGGACATGTTATCAGGTGAACAGTATAAGTGAGGAGAGTGTGTTCCCCTGATTGTTTAATGCACACGGGACATGTTACCAGCTGAACAGTATAAGTGAGGAGAGTGTGTCTAATATACACGGGACATGTTACCAAGTGAACAGTATAAGTGAGGAGAGTGTGTTCCGCTGATGGTTTAATATACACAGGGCATATTACCAGGTGAACAGTATAAGTGAGGAGAGTGTGTTCCCCTTATGGTTTAATACACACGGGACATGTTATCAGGTGAACAGTATAAGTGAGGAGAGTGTGTTCCCCTGATTGTTTAATACAAAAGGGACATGTTACCAGGTGAACAGTATAAGTGAGGAGAATGTGTTCCCCTGATGGTTTCATATACACGGGTCATGTTACCAGGTGAACAGTAGAAGTGAGGAGAGTGTGTTCCCCTGATTCTTTAATACACACGGGACATGTCACCAGGTGAACAGTATAAGTGAGGAGAGTGTGTTCCCCTGATTGTTTAATATTCACGGGACATGTTGCCAGGAGAACAGTATAAGTGAGGAGAGTGTGTTCCCCTGATGGTTTAACACGCCCGGGACATGTTAAAAGGTGAACAGTATAAGTGAGGAGAGTGTGTTCCCCTGATGGTTTAATATACACAGGACATGATACCAGGTGAACAGTATAAGTGAGGAGAGTGAATTCCCCTGATTGTTTAATACACACAGGACATGTCACCAGGGGAACAGTATAAGTGAGGAGAATGTGTTCCCCTGATGGTTTAATATTCACTGGACATGTTACCAGATGAACAGTCTAAGTGAGGAGAGTGTGTTCCCCTGATGATTTAATGCACACAGGACATGTTAGCAGGTGAACAGCATAAGTGAGCAGAGAGTGTTCCCCTGATGGTTTAATATTCACGAGACATGTTACCAGGTGAACAGTATAAGTGAGGAGAGTGTGTTCCCCTGATGGTTTAATACACACAGGACATGTTACCAGGTGAACAGTATAAGTGAGGAGACTGCTTTCCCCTGATGGTTTAATATTCACGGGACATGTTACCAGGTGAACAGTGTAAGTGAGGAGAGTGTGTTCCCCTGATTGTTTAATACTCACGGGACATGTTACCAGGTGAACAGTATATGTGAGGAGAGTGTGTTCCCCTGATGGTTTAATATACACGGGACATGTTACCAGGTGAACAGTATAAGTGAGGAGAATGTGTTCCCCTGATGGTTTAATGCACACAAGACATTTTACCAGGTGAACAGTGTAAGTGAGGAGAGTGTGTTCCCCTGATGGTTTAATATACACAGGATATGTTACCAGGTGAACAGTATAAGTGAGGAGAGTGTGTTCCCCTGATGGTTTAATATACACGGGACATGTTACCAGGTGAACAGTATAAGTGAGGAGAGTGTGTTCCCCAGATTGTTTAATATGCACGGGACATGTGACTAGGTGAACAGTATAAGTGAGGAGAGTGTGTTCCCCTGATGGTTTAATATACAAGGGACATGTTACCAGGTAAACAGTATAAGTGAGGAGAGTGTGTTCCCCTGATGGTTTAATATACACAGGGCATGTTACCAGGTGAACAGTATAAGTGAGGAGATTGTGTTCCCCTGATGGTGTAATACACACGGGACATGTTATCAGGTGAACGGTATAAGTGAGGAGAGTGTGTTCCCCTGATTGTTTAATGCACACGGGACATGTTACCAGGTGAACAGTATAAGTGAGGAGTGTGTGTTCCCCTGATTGTTTAATACGCACGGGACATGCTACCAGGTGAATAGTATAAGTGAGGAGAGTGTGTTCCCCTGTTTGTTTAATACGCACAGGACATGTTACCAAGTGAACAGTATATGTGAGGAGAGTGTGTTCCCCTGTTTGTTTAATACGCCCAGGACATGTTACCAAGTGAACAGTATAAGTGAGGAGAATGTGTTCCCCTGATTGTTTAATACACACGGGACATGTTACCAGGTGAACAGTATAAGTGAGGAGAATGTGTTCCCCTGTTTGTTTAATACACACGGGACATGTTTCCAGGTGAACAGTATAAGTGAGGAGAATGTGTTCCCCTGTTTGTTTAATACGCACTGGACATGTTGCCAAGTGAACAGTATAAGTGAGGAGATTGTGTTCCCCTGATTGTTTAATACACACGGGACATGTTACCAAGTGAACAGTATAAGTGAGGAGAGTGCGTTCCCCTGATTGTTTAATACACACGGGACATGTTACCAGGTGAACAGTATAAGTGAGGAGAATGTGTTCGCCTGTTGGTTTAATACGCACGGGACATTTTACCAAGTGAACAATATAAGTGAGGAGAATGTGTTCCCCTGATTGTTTAATACGCACGGGACATGTTACCAGGTGAACAGTATAAGTGAGGGGAGTGTGTTCCCCTGATTGTTCAATAGTCATGGGACATGTTACCAGGTGAACAGTATAAGTGAGGCGAGTGTGTTCCCCTGATGGTTTAATATACACGTGACATGTGACTAGGTGAACAGGATAAGTGAGGAGAGTGTGTTCCCCTGATGGTTTAATATACACGGGACATGTTACCAGGTAAACAGTATATGTGAGGAGAGTGTGTTCCCCTGATGGTTTAATATGCAGAGGGCATGTTACCAGGTGAACAGTATAAGTGAGGAGATTGTGTTCCCCTGATGTTTTAATACACACAGGACATGTTACCAGGTAAACAGTATTAGTGAGGAGAGTGTGTTCCCCTGATGTTTTAATACACACAGGACATGTTACCCGGTGAACAGTATAAGTGAGGAGATTGTGTTCCCCTGATTGTTTAAAACTGACAGGACATGTCACCAGGGGAACAGTATAAGTGAGGAGAATGTGTTCCCCTGATTGTTTAATACCCACGGGACATGTTACCAGGGGAACAGTATAAGTGAGGAGAATGTGTTCCCCTGATTGTTTAATACACACGGGACATGTTACCAGATGAACAGTATAAGTGAGGAGAGTGTGTTCCCCTGATGGTTTAATGCACACAGGACATGTTACCAGGTGAACAGTATAAGTGAGGAGAGTGTGTTCCCCTGATGGTTTAATATACACGGGACATGTTACCAGGTGAACAGTATAAGTGAGGAGAATGTGTTCCCCTGATGGTTTAATATACACGGGACATGTTACCAGGTGAACAGTATAAGTGAGGAGAGTGTGTTCCCCTGATGGTTTAATGCACACAAGACATTTTACCAGGTGAACAGTGTAAGTGAGGAGAGTGTGTTCCCCTGAAGGTTTAATGCACACAGGACCTGTTACCAGGTGAACAGTATAAGTGAGGAGAGTGTGTTCCCCTGATGGTTTAATGCACACAAGACATTTTACCAGGTGAACAGTATAAGTGAGGAGAGTGTGTTCCCCTGATGATTTAATATACACGGGACATGTTACCAGGTAAACAGTATAAGTGAGGAGAGTGTGTTCCCCTGATGGTTTAATACACACATGACATGTTATCAGGTGAACGGTATAAGTGAGGAGAGTGTGTTCCCCTGATTGTTTAATGCACACGGGACATGTTACCAGGTGAACAGTATAAGTGAGGAGAGTGTATTCCCCTGATGTTTTAATATACACAGGACATGTTACCAGGTGAACAGTATAAGTGAGGAGAGTGTGTTCCCCTGATTGTTTAATACGCACGGGACATGTTACCAGGTGAACAGTAGAAGTGAGGAGAATGTGTTCCCCTGATTGTTTAATACGCACGGGACATGTTACCAAGTGAACAATATAAGTGAGGAGAATGTGTTCCCCTGATTGTTTAATACACATGGGACATGTTACCAGGTGAACAGTATAAGTGAGGAGAATGTGTTCCCCTGTTTGTTTAATACACACGGGACATGTTTCCAGGTGAACAGTATAAGTGAGGAAAATGTGTTCCCCTGTTTGTTTAATACGCACGGGACATGTTACCAAGTGAACAGTATAAGTGAGGAGAATGTGTTCCCCTGATTGTTTAATACACACGGGACATGTTACCAGGTGAACAGTATAAGTGAGGAGAATCTGTTCCCCTGTTAGTTTAATACGCACGGGACATGTTACCAAGTGAACAGTATAAGTGAGGAGAGTGCGTTCCCCTGATTGTTTAATACACACGGGACATGTTACCAGGTGAACAGTATAAGTGAGGAGAGTGTGTTCCCCTGATTGTTCAATACACACGGGACATGTCACCAAGTGAAATGTATAATTGAGGAGAGTGTGTTGCCCTGATGGTTTAATATACACGGTACATGTTACCAGGTGAACAGTATAAGTGAGGAGAGTGTGTTCCCCTGATGGTTTAATATACACGGAACATGTTACCAGGTGAACAGTATAAGTGAGGAGAGTGTGTTCCCCTGATGGTTTAATATACACGGGACATGTTCCCAGGTGAACATTATAAGTGAGGAGAGTGTGTTCCCCTTGTGGTTTAATACACACGGGACATGTTATCAGGTGAACAGTATAAGGGAGGAGAGTGTGTTCCCCTGATTGTTTAATATACACAGCACATGTTACCAGGTGAATAGTATAAGTGAGGAGAGTGTGTTTCCCTGATTGTTTAATACGCACGGGACATGTTACCAAGTGAACAGTATAAGTGAGGAGAATGTGTTCCCCTGATTGTTTAATGCACACGGGACATGTTACCAGGTGAACAGTATAAGTGAGGAGAATGTGTTCCCCTGCTTGTTTAATGCACACGGGACATGTTACCAGGTGAAATGTATAATTGAGGAGAGTGTGTTCCCCTGATGTTTTAATATACACGGTACATGTTACCAGGTGAACAGTATAAGTGAGGAGAGTGTGTTCCCCTGATGGTTTAATATACACGGAACATGTTACCAGATGAATAGTATAAGTGAGGAGAGTGTGTTCCCCTGATGGTTTAATATACACGGGACATGTTCCCAGGTGAACAGTATAAGTGAGGAGAGTGTGTTCCCCTTGTGGTTTAATACACACGGGACATGTTATCAGATGAACAGTATAAGTGAGGAGAGTGTGTTCCCCTGATTGTTTAATGCACACGGGACATGTTACCAGCTGAACAGTATAAGTGAGGAGAGTGTGTTCCCCTGATGGTTTCATATACACGGGACATGTAACCAGGAGAACAGAATAAGTGAAGGGAGTGCTTTCCCCTGATGGTTTAATATTCACGGGACATGTTACCAGTTGAACAGTATAATTGAGGAGAGTGTGTTCCCCTGATGGTTTAATATACACGGGACATGTTACCAGGTGAACAGTATAATTGAGGAGAGTGTGTTCCCCTGATGGTTTAATATACACGGGACATGTTACCAGGTGAACAGTATAATTGAGGAGAGTGTGTTCCCCTGATGGTTTAACACGCACGGGACATGTTACCAGGTGAACAGTATAAGTGAGGAGAGTGTTTTCCCCTGATGGTTTAATATACACGGAACATGTTCCCAGGTGAACAGTATAAGTGAGGAGAGTGTGTTCCCCTGTTTGTTTAATACGCACGGGACATGTTACCAAGTGAACAGTATAAGTGAGGAGAGTGAGTTCCCCTGATTGTTTAATGCACACGGGACATGTTACCAGGTGAACAGTATAAGTGAGGAGAATGTGTTCCCCTGATTGTTTAATGCACACGGGACATGTTACCAGGTGAACAGTATAAGTGAGGAGAATGTGTTCCCCTGTTTGTTTAATACACACGGGACATGTTTCCAGGTGAACAGTATAAGTGAGGAGAATGTGTTCCCCTGTTTGTTTAATACGCACGGGACATGTTACCAAGTGAACAGTATAAGTGAGGAGAATGTGTTCCCCTGTTTGTTTAATACGCACGGGACATGTTACCAAGTGAACAGTATAAGTGAGGAGAGTGAGTTCCCCTGATTGTTTAATACACACGGGACATGTTACCAGGTGAACAGTATAAGTGAGGAGAATGTGTTCCCCTGTTGGTTTAATACGGACGGGACATTTTACCAAGTGAACAGTATAAGTGAGGAGAATGTGTTCCCCTGATTGTTTAATACGCACGGGACATGTTACCAGGTGAACAGTATAGGTGAGGACAGTGTGTTCCCCTGATTGTTCAATACACACGGGACATGTTACCAGGTGAACAGTATAAGTGAGAAGAGTGTGTTCCCCTGATTGTTCAATACACACGGGACATGTCACCAAGTGAAATGTATAATTGAGGAGAGTGTGTTCCCCTGAGGTTTAATATACACGGTACATGTTACCAGGTGAACAGTATAAGTGAGGAGAATGTGTTCCCCTGTTTGTTTAATACACACGGGACATGTTTCCAGGTGAACAGTATAAGTGAGGAGAATGTGTTCCCCTGTTTGTTTAATACGCACGGGAAATGTTAACAAGTGAACAGTATAAGTGAGGAGAGTGAGTTCCCCTGATTGTTTAATACACACGGGACATGTTACCAGGTGAACAGTATAAGTGAGGAGAATGTGTTCCCCTGTTGGGTTAATACGGACGGGACATTTTACCAAGTGAACAGTATAAGTGAGGAGAATGTGTTCCCCTGATTGTTTAATACGCACGGGACATGTTACCAGGTGAACAGTATAGGTGAGGACAGTGTGTTCCCCTGATTGTTCAATACACACGGGACATGTTACCAGGTGAACAGTATAAGTGAGAAGAGTGTGTTCCCCTGATTGTTCAATACACACGGGACATGTCACCAAGTGAAATGTATAATTGAGGAGAGTGTGTTCCCCTGATGGTTTAATATACACGGTACATGTTACCAGGTGAACAGTATAAGTGAGGAGAGTGTGTTCCCCTGATGGTTTAATATACACGGAACATGTTACCAGATGAATAGTATAAGTGAGGAGAGTGTGTTCCCCTGATGGTTTAATATACACGGGACATGTCCCAGGTGAACAGTATAAGTGAGGAGAGTGTGTTCCCCTTGTGGTTTAATACACACGGGACATGTTATCAGGTGAACAGTATAAGTGAGGAGAGTGTGTTCCCCTGATTGTTTAATGCACACGGGACATGTTACCAGCTGAACAGTATAAGTGAGGAGAGTGTGTTCCCCTGATGGTTTCATATACACGGGACATGTAACCAGGAGAACAGAATAAGTGAAGGGAGTGCTTTCCCCTGATGGTTTAATATTCACGGGACATGTTACCAGTTGAACAGTATAACTGAGGAGAGTGTGTTCCCCTGATGGTTTAATATACACGGGACATGTTACCAGGTGAACAGTATAATTGTGGAGAGTGTGTTCCCCTGATGGTTTAATATACACGGGACATGTTACCAGGTGAACAGTATAATTGAGGAGAGTGTGTTCCCCTGATGGTTTAACACGCACGGGACATGTTACCAGGTGAACAGTATAAGTGAGGAGAGTGTTTTCCCCTGATGGTTTAATATACACGGAACATGTTCCCAGGTGAACAGTATAAGTGAGGAGAGTGTTTTCCCCTGATGGTTTAACACGCACGGGACATGTTACCAGGTGAACAGCATAAGTGAGGCGAGTGTGTTCACCTGACGGTTTAATACGCACGGGACATGTCACCAAGTGAACTGTATAAGTCAGGAGAGTGTGTTCCCCTGATGGTTTAATGCACACAGGACATTTTACCAGGTGAACAGTGTAAGTGATGAGAGTGTGTTCCCCTGATGGTTTAATATGCACAGGATATGTTACCAGGTGAACAGTATAAGTGAGGAGAGTGTGTTCCCCTGATGGTTTAATTTACACGGGACATGTTACCAGGTGAACAGTATAAGTGAGGAGAATGTGTTCCCCTGATGGTTTAATATACACGGGACAGGTGACTAGGTGAACAGTATAAGTGAGGAGAGTGTGTTTCCCTGATGGTTTAATATACACAGGGCATGTTACCAGGTGAACAGTATAAGTGAGGAGATTGTGTTCCCCTGATGTTATAATACACACGGGACATGTTATCAGGTGAATGGTATAAGTGAGGAGAGTGTGTTCCCCTGATTGTTTAATGCACACGGGACATGTTACCAGGTGAACAGCATAAGTGAGGAGAGTGAGTTCCTCTGATGTTTTAATATACACAGGACATGTTACCAGGTGAACAGTATAAGTGAGGAGATTGTATTCCCCTGATTGTTTAATATACACGGGACATGTTCCCAGGTGAACAGTATAAGTGAGGAGAGTGTGTTCCCCTGATGGTTTAATATACACTGGGCATATTACCAGGTGAACAGTATAAGTGAGGAGAGTGTGTTCCCCTTATGGTTTAGTACACACGGGACATGTTATCAGGTGAACAGTATAAGTGAGGAGAGTGTGTTCCCCTGATGGTTTAACACGCACGGGACATGTTACCAGGTGAACAGTATAAGTGAGGAGAGTGTTTTCCCCTGATTGATTAATATACCCGGGACATGGCACCAGGTGAACAGTATAAGTGAGGAGAGTGTGTTCCCCTGATGGTTTAATATACACAGGACATGTTACCAGGTGAACAGTATAAGTGAGGAGAGTGTGTTCCCCTGATTGTTTAATACACACGGGTCATGTTACCAGGTGAACAGTATAAGTGAGGAGAGTGTGTTCCCCTGATTGTTTAATACACACGGGACATGTCACCAGGTGAACAGTATAAGTGAGCAGAATGTTATCCCCTGATGGATAAATATGCAAAGGACATGTCACCAGGTGAACAGTATAAGTGAGGAGAGTGTGTTCCCCTGATGGTTTAATACTGACGGGACATGTTACCAGATGTACAGTATAAGTGAGGAGAGTGTGTTCCCCTGATTGTTTAATACACAGGGGACTTGTCACCAGGTGAACAGTATAAGTGAGCAGAATGTTTTACCCTGATGGTTAAATATGCAAAGGACATGTTAGCAGGTGAACAGTATAAGTGAGGAGAGTGTGTTCCCCTGATGGTTTAATGCACACAGGACATGTTACCAGGTGAACAGTATCAGTGAGGAGAATGTGTTCCCCTGATGGTTTAATATACACGGGACATGTTACCAGGTGAACAGTATAAGTGAGGAGAGTGTGTTCCCATGATTGTTTAATATACACGGGACATGTCACCAGGTGAACAGTATAAGTGAGGAGAGTGTGTTCCCCTGATGGTTTAATATACACGGGACATGTTACCAGATGAACAGTATAAATGAGTCGAGTGTGTTCACCTGATGGTTTAATACGCACGGGACATGTTGCCAGGTGAACTGTATAAGTCAGGAGAGTGTGTTCCCCTGATGGTTTAATGCACACAGGACATTTTACCAGGTGAACAGTGTAAGTGAGGAGAGTGTGTTCCCCAGATGGTTTAATATACACGGGATATGTTACCAGGTGAACAGTATAAGTGAGGAGATTGTGTTCCCCTGATGGTTTAATATACACGGGACATGTTACCAGGTGAACAGTATAAGTGAGGAGAATGTGTTCCCCTGATGGTTTAATATACACGGGACAGGTGACTCGGTGAACAGTATAAGTGAGGAGAATGTGTTCCCCTGATGGTTTAATATACACGGGACATTTCATCAAGTGAACAGTATAAGTGAGGAGAGAGTGTTCCACTGATGGTTTAATACTGACGGGACATGTTACCAGATGAACAGTATAAGTGAGGAGAGTGTGTTCCCCTGATGGTTTAATACGCACGGGACATGTTACCAGGAGAAAAGTCTAAGTGAGGAGAGTGCTTTCCCCTGATGGTTTAATATTCACGGGACATGTTTCCAAGTGAACAGTGTAAGTGAGGAGAGTGTGTTCTCCTGATGGTTTAATATACACGGGATATGTTACCAAGAGAAAAGTCTAAGTGAGGAGAGTGTGTTCCCCTGATGGTTTAATATTCACGGGACATGTTACCAGGTGAACTGTATAAGTGAGGAGAGTGTGTTCCCCTGATGGTTTAATACTGACGGGACATGTTACCAGATGAACAGTGTAAGTGAGGAGAGTGTGTTCCCCTGATGGTTTAATACACACAGGATATGTTACCAGCTGAACAGTATAAGTGAGGAGAGAGTGTTCCCCTGATGGTTTAATATGCACGGGACATGTTACCAGGTGAACAGTATAAGTGAGGAGAGTGTGTTCCCCTGATGGTTTAATACACACGGGACATGTCACCAGGTGAACAGGATAAGTGAGTAGAATGTGTTCCCCTGATGGTTTAATATACACGGGACATGTTACCAGGTTAGCAGTATAAGTGAGGAGAGTGTGTTCCCCTGATGGTTTAATATACACAGGGCATGTTACCAGGTGAACAGTATAAGTGTGGAGATTGTGTTCCCTTGATGGTTTAATATACACAGAACATGATACCAGGTGAACAGTATAAGTGAGGAGAGTGTGTTCCCCTGATGGTTTAATATACACGGGACATGTTCCCAGGTGAACAGTATAAGTGAGGAGAGTGTGTTCCCCTGATGGTTTAATATACACTGGGCATACTACCAGGTGAACAGTATAAGTGAGGAGAGTGTGTTCCCCTTATGGTTTAATACACACGGGACATGTTATCAGGTGAACAGTATAAGTGAGGAGAGTGTGTTTCCCTGATTGTTTAATGCACATGGGACATGTTACCAGCTGAACAGTATAAGTGAGGAGAGTGTGTTCCCCTGATGGTTTAACACGCACGGGACATGTTACCAGGTGAACAGTATAAGTGAGGAGAGTGTTTTCCCCTGATTGATTAATATACCCGGGACATTGGCACCAGGTGAACAGTACAAGTGAGGAGAGTGTGTTCCCCTGATGGTTTAATATACACAGGACATGTTACCAGGTGAACAGTATAAGTGAGGAGAGTGTGTTCCCCTGATTGTTTAATACACACGGGACATGTTACCAGGTGAACAGTATAAGTGAGGAGAGAGTGTTCCGCTGATGGTTTAATACTGACGGGACATGTTACCAGATGAACAGTATAAGTGAGGAGAGTGTGTTCCCCTGATGGTTTAATACGCACGGGACATGTTACCAGGAGAAAAGTCTAAGTGAGGAGAGTGCTTTCCCCTGATGGTTTAATATTCACGGGACATGTTTCCAAGTGAACAGTGTAAGTGAGGAGAGTGTGTTCTCCTGATGGTTTAATATACACGGGATATGTTACCAGGTGAACTGTATAAGTGAGGAGACTGTGTTCCCCTGATGGTTTAATATTCACGGGACATGTTACCAGGTGAACTGTATAAGTGAGGAGAGTGTGTTCCCCTGATGGTTTAATACTGACGGGACATGTTACCAGATGAACAGTGTAAGTGAGGAGAGTGTGTTCCCCTGATGGTTTAATACACACAGGATATGTTACCAGCTGAACAGTATAAGTGAGGAGAGAGTGTTCCCCTGATGGTTTAATATGCACGGGACATGTTACCAGGTGAACAGTATAAGTGAGGAGAGTGTGTTCCCCTGATGGTTTAATACACACGGGACATGTCACCAGGGGAACAGGATAAGTGAGTAGAATGTGTTCCCCTGATGGTTTAATATACACGGGACATGTTACCAGGTTAGCAGTATAAGTGAGGAGAGTGTGTTCCCCTGATGGTTTAATATACACGGGACATTTCATCAAGTGAACAGTATAAGTGAGGAGAGAGTGTTCCACTGATGGTTTAATACTGACGGGACATGTTACCAGATGAACAGTATAAGTGAGGAGAGTGTGTTCCCCTGATGGTTTAATACGCACGGGACATGATACCAGGAGAAAAGTCTAAGTGAGGAGAGTGCTTTCCCCTGATGGTTTAATATTCACGGGACATGTTTCCAAGTGAACAGTGTAAGTGAGGAGAGTGTGTTCTCCTGATGGTTTAATATACACGGGATATGTTACCAAGAGAAAAGTCTAAGTGAGGAGAGTGTGTTCCCCTGATGGTTTAATATTCATGGGACATGTTACCAGGTGAACTGTATAAGTGAGGAGAGTGTGTTCCCCTGATGGTTTAATACTGATGGGACATGTTACCAGATGAACAGTGTAAGTGAGGAGAGTGTGTTCCCCTGATGGTTTAATACACACAGGATATGTTACCAGCTGAACAGTATAAGTGAGGAGAGAGTGTTCCCCTGATGGTTTAGTATGCACGGGACATGTTACCAGGTGAACAGTATAAGTGAGGAGAGTGTGTTCCCCTGATGGTTTAATACACACGTGACATGTCACCAGGTGAACAGGATAAGTGAGTAGAATGTGTTCCCCTGATGGTTTAATATACACGGGACATGTTACCAGGTTAGCAGTATAAGTGAGGAGAGTGTGTTCCCCTGATGTTTTAATACACACGGGACATGTTATCAGGTGAATGGTATAAGTGAGGAGAGTGTGTTCCCCTGATTGTTTAATGCACACGGGACATGTTACCAGGTGAACAGTATAAGTGAAGAGAATGTGTTCCCCTGATGGTTTAATATACACGGGACATGTTTCCAGGTAAACAGTATAAGTGAGGAGAGTGTGTTCCCCTGATGGTTTAATATACACAGGGCATGTTACCAGGTGAACAGTATAAGTGTGGAGATTGTGTTCCCCTGATGGTTTAATATACACAGAACATGATACCAGGTGAACAGTATAAGTGAAGAGAATGTGTTCCCCTGATGGTTTAATATACACGGGACATGTTACCAAGTGAACAGTATAAGTGAGGAGAGTGTGTTCCCCTGATGGTTTAATATACACGGGACATGTTCCCAGGTGAACAGTATAAGTGAGGAGAGTGTGTTCCCCTGATGGTTTAATATACACTGGGCATATTACCAGGTGAACAGTATAAGTGAGGAGAGTGTGTTCCCCTTATGGTTTAATACACACGGGACATGTTATCAGGTGAACAGTATAAGTGAGGAGAGTGTGTTTCCCTGATTGTTTAATGCACATGGGACATGTTACCAGCTGAACAGTATAAGTGAGGAGAGTGTGTTCCCCTGATGGTTTAACACGCACGGGACATGTTAACAGGTGAACAGTATAAGTGAGGAGAGTGTTTTCCCCTGATTGATTAATATACCCGGGACATTGGCACCAGGTGAACAGTATAAGTGAGGAGAGTGTGTTCCCCTGATGGTTTAATATACACAGGACATGTTACCAGGTGAACAGTATAAGTGAGGAGAGTGTGTTCCCCTGATTGTTTAATACACACGGGACATGTTACCAGGTGAACAGTATAAGTGAGGAGAGTGTGTTCCCCTGATTGTTTAATACACACGGGACATGTCACCAGGTGAACAGTATAAGTGAGCAGAATGTTATCCCCTGATGGTTAAATATGCAAAGGACATGTCACCAGGTGAACAGTATAAGTGAGGAGAGTGTGTTCCCCTGATGGTTTAATACTGACGGGACATGTTACCAGATGTACAGTATAAGTGAGGAGAGTGTGTTCCCCTGATTGTTTAATACACACGGGACATGTCACCAGGTGAACAGTATAAGTGAGCAGAATGTTTTACCCTGATGGTTAAATATGCAAAGGACATGTTAGCAGGTGAACAGTATAAGTGAGGAGAGTGTGTTCCCCTGATGGTTTAATGCACACAGGACATGTTACCAGGTGAACAGTATCAGTGAGGAGAATGTGTTCCCCTGATGGTTTAATATACACGGGACATGTTACCAGGTGAACAGTATAAGTGAGGAGAGTGTGTTCCCATGATTGTTTAATATACACGGGACATGACACCAGGTGAACAGTATAAGTGAGGAGAGTGTGTTCCCCTGATGGTTTAATATACACGAGACATGTTACCAGATGAACAGTATAAATGAGTCGAGTGTGTTCACCTGATGGTTTAATACGCACGGGACATGTTACCAGGTGAACTGTATAAGTCAGGAGAGTGTGTTCCCCTGATGGTTTAATGCACACAGGACATTTTACCAGGTGAACAGTGTAAGTGAGGAGAGTGTGTTCCCCAGATGGTTTAATATACACGGGATATGTTACCAGGTGAACAGTATAAGTGAGGAGAGTGTGTTCCCCTGATGGTTTAATATACACGGGACATGTTACCAGGTGAACAGTATAAGTGAGGAGAATGTGTTCCCCTGATGGTTTAATATACACGGGACAGGTGACTCGGTGAACAGTATAAGTGAGGAGAGTGTGTTCCCCTGATGGTTTAATATAAACGGGACATTTCATCAAGTGAACAGTATAAGTGAGGAGAGAGTGTTCCACTGATGGTTTAATACTGACGGGACATGTTACCAGATGAACAGTATAAGTGAGGAGAGTGTGTTCCCCTGATGGTTTAATACGCACGGGACATGTTACCAGGAGAAAAGTCTAAGTGAGGAGAGTGCTTTCCCCAGATGGTTTAATATTCACGGGACATGTTTCCAAGTGAACAGTGTAAGTGAGGAGAGTGTGTTCTCCTGATGGTTTAATATACACGGGATATGTTACCAAGAGAAAAGTCTAAGTGAGGAGAGTGTGTTCCCCTGATGGTTTAATATTCACGGGACATGTTACCAGGTGAACTGTATAAGTGAGGAGAGTGTGTTCCCCTGATGGTTTAATACTGACGGGACATGTTACCAGATGAACAGTGTAAGTGAGGAGAGTGTGTTCCCCTGATGGTTTAATACACACAGGATATGTTACCAGCTGAACAGTATAAGTGAGGAGAGAGTGTTCCCCTGATGGTTTAATATGCACGGGACATGTTACCAGGTGAACAGTATAAGTGAGGAGAGTGTGTTCCCCTGATGGTTTAATACACACGGGACATGTCACCAGGTGAACAGGATAAGTGAGTAGAATGTGTTCCCCTGATGGTTTAATATACACGGGACATGTTACCAGGTTAGCAGTATAAGTGAGGAGAGTGTGTTCCCCTGATGGTTTAATATACACAGGGCATGTTACCAGGTGAACAGTATAAGTGAGGAGATTGTGTTCCCCTGATGTTTTAATACACACGGGACATGTTATCAGGTGAATGGTATAAGTGAGGAGAGTGTGTTCCCCTGATTGTTTAATGCACACGGGACATGTTACCAGGTGAACAGTATAAGTGAAGAGAATGTGTTCCCCTGATGGTTTAATATACACGGGACATGTTTCCAGGTAAACAGTATAAGTGAGGAGAGTGTGTTCCCCTGATGGTTTAATATACACAGGGCATGTTACCAGGTGAACAGCATAAGTGTGGAGATTGTGTTCCCCTGATGGTTTAATATACACGGGACATGTTCCCAGGTGAACAGTATAAGTGAGGAGAGTGTGTTCCCCTGATGGTTTAATATACACTGGGCATATTACCAGGTGAACAGTATAAGTGAGGAGAGTGCGTTCCCCTTATGGTTTAATACACACGGGACATGTTATCAGGTGAACAGTATAAGTGAGAAGAGTGTGTTTCCCTGATTGTTTAATGCACATGGGACATGTTACCAGCTGAACAGTATAAGTGAGGAGAGTTTGTTCCCCTGATGGTTTAACACGCACGGGACATGTTACCAGGTGAACAGTATAAGTGAGGAGAGTGTTTTCCCCTGATTGATTAATATACCCGGGACATTGGCACCAGGTGAACAGTATAAGTGAGGAGAGTGTGTTCCCCTGATGGTTTAATATACACAGGACATGTTACCAGGTGAACAGTATAAGTGAGGAGAGTGTGTTCCCCTGATTGTTTAATACACACGGGACATGTTACCAGGTGAACAGTATAAGTGAGGAGAGAGTGTTCCACTGATGGTTTAATACTGACGGGACATGTTACCAGATGAACAGTATAAGTGAGCAGAGTGTGTTCCCCTGATGGTTTAATACGCACGGGACATGTTACCAGGAGAAAAGTCTAAGTGAGGAGAGTGCTTTCCCCTGATGGTTTAATATTCACGGGACATGTTTCCAAGTGAACAGTGTAAGTGAGGAGAGTGTGTTCTCCTGATGGTTTAATATACACGGGATATGTTACCAAGAGAAAAGTCTAAGTGAGGAGAGTGTGTTCCCCTGATGGTTTAATATTCGCGGGACATGTTACCAGGTGAACTGTATAAGTGAGGAGAGTGTGTTCCCCTGATGGTTTAATACTGACGGGACATGTTACCAGATGAACAGTGTAAGTGAGGAGAGTGTGTTCCCCTGATGGTTTAATACACACAGGATATGTTACCAGCTGAACAGTATAAGTGAGGAGAGAGTGTTCCCCTGATGGTTTAATATGCACGGGACATGTTACCAGGAGAACAGTATAAGTGAGGAGAGTGTGTTCCCCTGATGGTTTAATACACACGGGACATGTCACCAGGTGAACAGGATAAGTGAGTAGAATGTGTTCCCCTGATGGTTTAATATACACGGGACATGTTACCAGGTTAGCAGTATAAGTGAGGAGAGTGTGTTCCCCTGATGTTTTAATACACACGGGACATGTTATCAGGTGAATGGTATAAGTGAGGAGAGTGTGTTCCCCTGATTGTTTAATGCACACGGGACATGTTACCAGGTGAACAGTATAAGTGAAGAGAATGTGTTCCCCTGATGGTTTAATATACACGGGACATGTTTCCAGGTAAACAGTATAAGTGAGGAGAGTGTGTTCCCCTGATGGTTTAATATACACAGGGCATGTTACCAGGTGAACAGTATAAGTGTGGAGATTGTGTTCCCCTGATGGTTTAATATACACAGAACATGATACCAGGTTGACAGTATAAGTGAGGAGAGTGTGTTCCCCTGATGGTTTAATATACACGGGACATGTTCCCAGGTGAACAGTATAAGTGAGGAGAGTGTGTTCCCCTGATTGTTTAATATACACTGGGCATATTACCAGGTGAACAGTATAAGTGAGGAGAGTGTGTTCCCCTTATGGTTTAATACACACGGGACATGTTATCAGGTGAACAGTATAAGTGAGGAGAGTGTGTTTCCCTGATTGTTTAATGCACATGGGACATGTTACCAGCTGAACAGTATAAATGAGGAGAGTGTGTTCCCCTGATGGTTTAACACGCACGGGACATGTTACCAGGTGAACAGTATAAGTGAGGAGAGTGTTTTCCCCTGATTGATTAATATACCCGGGACATTGGCACCAGGTGAACAGTATAAGTGAGGAGAGTGTGTTCCCCTGATTGTTTAATACACACGGGACATGTTACCAGGTGAACAGTATAAGTGAGGAGAGTGTGTTCCCCTGATTGTTTAATACACACGGGACATGTCACCAGGTGAACAGTATAAGTGAGCAGAATGTTATCCCCTGATGGTTAAATATGCAAAGGACATGTCACCAGGTGAACAGTATAAGTGAGGAGAGTGTGTTCCCCTGATGGTTTAATACTGACGGGACATGTTACCAGATGTACAGTATAACTGAGGAGAGTGTGTTCCCCTGATTGTTTAATACACACGGGACATGTCACCAGGTGAACAGTATAAGTGAGCAGAATGTTTTACCCTGATGGTTAAATATGCAAAGGACATGTTAGCAGGTGAACAGTATAAGTGAGGAGAGTGTGTTCCCCTGATGGTTTAATGCACACAGGACATGTTACCAGGTGAACAGTATCAGTGAGGAAAATGTGTTCCCCTGATGGTTTAATATACACGGGACATGTTACCAGGTGAACAGTATAAGTGAGGAGAGTGTGTTCCCATGATTGTTTAATATACACGGGACATGACACCATGTGAACAGTATAAGTGAGGAGAGTGTGTTCCCCTGATGGTTTAATATACACGAGACATGTTACCAGATGAACAGTATAAATGAGTCGAGTGTGTTCACCTGATGGTTTAATACGCACGGGACATGTTACCAGGTGAACTGTATAAGTCAGGAGAGTGTGTTCCCCTGATGGTTTAATGCACACAGGACATTTTACCAGGTGAACAGTGTAAGTGAGGAGAGTGTGTTCCCCAGATGGTTTAATATACACGGGATATGTTACCAGGTGAACAGTATAAGTGAGGAGATTGTGTTCCCCTGATGGTTTAATTAACACGGGACATGTTACAAGGTGAACAGTATAAGTGAGGAGAATGTGTTCCCCTGATGGTTTAATATACACGTGACAGGTGACTCGGTGAACAGTATAAGTGAGGAGAGTGTGTTCCCCTGATGGTTTAATATAAACGGGAAATTTCATCAAGTGAACAGTATAAGTGAGGAGAGAGTGTTCCACAGATGGTTTAATACTGACGGGACATGTTACCAGATGAACAGTATAAGTGAGGAGAGTGTGTTCCCCTGATGGTTTAATACGCACGGGACATGTTACCAGGAGAAAAGTCTAAGTGAGGAGAGTGCTTTCCCCTGATGGTTTAATATTCACGGGACATGTTTCCAAGTGAACAGTGTAAGTGAGGAGAGTGTGTTCTCCTGATGGTTAAATATACACGGGATATGTTACCAAGAGAAAAGTCTAAGTGAGGAGAGTGTGTTCCCCTGATGGTTTAATATTCACGGGACATGTTACCAGGTGAACTGTATAAGTGAGGAGAGTGTATTCCCCTGATGGTTTAATACTGACGGGACATGTTACCAGATGAACAGTGTAAGTGAGGAGAGTGTGTTCCCCTGATGGTTTAATACACACAGGATATGTTACCAGCTGAACAGTGTAAGTGAGGAGAGAGTGTTCCCCTGATGGTTTAATATGCACGGGACATGTTACCAGGTGAACAGTATAAGTGAGGAGAGTGTGTTCCCCTGATGGTTTAATACACACGGGACATGTCACCAGGTGAACAGGATAAGTGAGTAGAATGTGTTCCCCTGATGGTTTAATATTCACTGGACATGTTACCAGATGAACAGTATAAGTGAGGAGAGTGTGTTCCCCTGATGCTTTAATATGCACGGGACATGTCACCAGGTGAACAGTATAAGTGAGTAGAATGTGTTCCCCTGATGGTTTAATATTCACTGGACATGTTACCAGATGAACAGTATAAGTGAGGAGAGTGTGTTCCCTTGTTGGTTTAATATACACTGGACATGTTACCAGGTGAACAGTATAAGTGAGGAGAATGTGTTCCCCTGATGGTTTAATATTCACTGGACATGTTACCAGGTGAACAGTATAAGTGAGGAGAGTGTGTTCCCTTGTTGGTTTAATATTCACTGGACATGTTACCAGGTGAACAGTATAAGTGAGGAGAGTGTGTTCCCCTTATGGTTTAATATTCACTGGACATGTTACCAGGTGAACAGTATAAGTGAGGAGAGTGTGTTCCCCTTATGGTTTAATATGCACGGGACATGTTACCAGATGAACAGTATAAGTGATGAGAGTGTGTTCCCCTGATGGTTTAATATTCACTGGACATGTTACCAGATGAACAGTATAAGTGAGGAGAATGTGTTCCCTTGATGGTTTAATATTCACTGGACATGTTACCAGGTGAACAGTATAAGTGAGGAGAGTGTGTTCCCCTCATGGTTTAATATGCACGGGACATGTTACCAGATGAACAGTATAAGTGATGAGAGTGTGTTCCCCTGATGGTTTAATATTCACTGGACATGTTACCAGATGAACAGTATAAGTGAGGAGAATGTGTTCCCCTGATGGTTTAATATTCACTGGACATGTTACCAGGTGAACAGTATAAGTGAGGAGAGTGTGTTCCCCTGATGGTTTAATATTCACTGGACATGTTGCAGATGAACAGTATAAGTGAGGAGAGTGAGTTCCCCTGATATTTTAATATACACGGGACATGTTACCAGGTGAACAGTATAAGTGAGGAGAGTGAGTTCCCCTGATGGTTTAATATACACAGGACATGTTACCAGGTGAACAGTATAAGTGAGGAGAGTGTGTTCCCCTGATTGTTTAATACACACGGGACATGTCACCAGGTGAACAGTATAATTGAGGAGAGTGTGTTCCCCTGATGGTTTAATACACACGGGACATGTCACCAGGTGAACAGTATAAGTGAGGAGAGTGTGTTCCCCTGATTGTTTAATACACACGGGACATGTTACCAGGTGAACAGTATAAGTGAGGAGAGTGTGTTCCCCTGATTGTTTAATACACACGGGACATGTCACCAGGTGAACAGTATAAGTGAGGAGAGTGTGTTCCCCTGATTGTTTAATACACATGGGACATGTCATCGGGTGAACAGTATAAGTGAGGAGAGTGTGTTCCCCTGATTGTTTAATACACACGGGACATGTCACCAGGTGAACAGTATAAGTGAGGAGAGTGTGTTCCCCTGATTGTTTAATACACACTGGACATGTTACCAGGTGAACAGTATAAGTGAGGAGAGTGAGTTCCCCTGATTGTTTAATACACACGGGACATGTCACCAGGTGAATAGTATAAGTGAGGAGTGTGTGTTCCCCTGATTGTTTAATACACACGGGACATGTCATCGGGTGAACAGTATAAGTGAGGAGAGTGTGTTCCCCTGATTGTTTAATACACACGGGACATGTCACCAGGTGAACAGTATAAGTGAGCAGAATGTTTTCCCCTGATGGTTAAATATGCAAAGGACATGTTACCAGGTGAACAGTATAAGTGAGGAGACTGTGTTCTCCTGATGGTTTAATACTGACGGGACATGTTACCAGATGAACAGTATAAGTGAGGAGAGTGTGTTCCTCTGATGGTTTCATGCACACGGGACATGTTACCAGGTGAACAGTATAAGTGAGGAGAGTGTGTTCCCCTGATGGTTTAATGCACACGGGACATGTTACCAGGTGAACAGTATAAGTGAGGAGAGTGTGTTCCCCTGATGGTTTCATATACACGGGACATGTTACCAGGAGAACAGTATAAGTGAGGGGAGTGCTTTCCCCTGATGGTTTAATATTCACGGGACATGTTACCAGGTGAACAGTATAAGTAAGGAGAGTGTGTTCCCCTGATGGTTTAATATAAACAGGGCATGTTACCAGGTGAACAGTATAAGTGAGGAGAATGTGTTCCCCTGATGGTTTAATATGCACTGGACATATTATCTGGTGAACAGTATAAGTGAGGAGAGTGTGTTCCCCTGATGGTTTAACACGCACGGGACATGTTACAAGGTGAACAGTATAATTGACGAGAGTGTCTTCCCCTGATTGTTAAATACTGACGGGACATGTCACCAGGTGAACAGTATAAGTGAGGAGAGTGTGTTCCCCTGATGGTTTAATACTGACGGGACATGTTACCAGATGAACAGTATAAGTGAGGAGAGTGTGTTCCTCTGATGGTTTCATGCACACAGGACATGTTACCAGGTGAACAGTATAAGTGAGGAGAGTCTGTTCCCCTGATTCTTTAATACACACGGGACATTTCACCAGTTGAACAGTGTAAGTGAGGAGAGTGTGTTCCCCTGATGGTTTAACACGCAGGGGACATGTTACCAGGTGAACAGTATAAGTGAGGAGAGTGTCTTCCCCTGATGGTTTAATATACGAGGGAAATGTTACCAGGTGAACAGTATAAGTGAGGAGAGTGTGTTCCCCTGATGGTTTAATACACACAGGACATGTTACCAGGTAAACAGTATAAGTGAGGAGAGTGTGTTCCCCTGATTGTTCAATACACACGGGACATGTTACCAGGTGAACAGTATAAGTGAGGAGAGTGTGTTCCCCTGATGGTTTAATGCACACGGGACATGTTACCAGGTGAACAGTATAAGTGAGGAGAGTGTGTTCCCCTGATGGTTTCATATACACGGGACATGTTACCAGGAGAACAGGATAAGTGAGGGGAGAGCTTTCCCCTGATGGTTTAATATTCACGGGACATGTTACCAGGTGAACAGAGTAAGTAAGCAGAGTGTATTCCCCTGATGGTTTAATATACACAGGACATGTTACCAGGTGAACATTATAAGTGAGGAGAGTGTGTTCCCCTTGTGGTTTAATACAAACAGGACATGTTACCAGGTGAACAGTATAAGTGAGGAGAATGTGTTCCCCTGATGGTTTAATATACACTGGACATATTATCTGGTGAACAGTATAAGTGAGGAGAGTGTGTTCCCCTGATTGTTTAATACTCACTGGACATGTTACCAGGTGAACAGTATAAGTGAGGAGAGTGTGGTCCCCTGATGGTTTAACACGCACGGGACATCTTACAAGGTGAACAGTATAATTGACGAGAGTGTGTTCCCCTGATTGTTAAATACTGACGGGACATGTCACCAGGTAAACAGTATAAGTGAGGAGAGTGTGTTCCCCTGATGGTTTAATATACACTGGACATGTTACCAGGTGAACAGTATAAGTGAGGAGAGTGAGTTACCCTGATTGTTTAATGCACACGGGACATGTCACCAGGTGAACAGTATAAGTGAGGAGAGTGTGTTCCCCTGATTGTTTAATACACACGGGACATGTCATCGGGTGAACAGTATAAGTGAGGAGAGTGTGTTCCCCTGATTGTTTAATACACACGGGACATGTCACCAGGTGAACAGTATAAGTGAGCAGAATGTTTTCCCCTGATGGTTAAATATGCAAAGGACATGTTACCAGGTGAACAGTATATGTGAGGAGACTGTGTTCTCCTGATGGTTTAATACTGACGGGACATGTTACCAGATGAACAGTATAAGTGAGGAGAGTGTGTTCCTCTGATGGTTTCATGCACACAGGACATGTTACCAGGTGAACAGTATAAGTGAGGAGAGTGTGTTCCCCTGATGGTTTAATGCACACGGGACATGTTACCAGGTGAACAGTATAAGTGAGGAGAGTGTGTTCCCCTGATGGTTTCATATACACGGGACATGTTACCAGGAGAACAGTATAAGTGAGGGGAGTGCTTTCCCCTGATGGTTTAATATTCACGGGACATGTTACCAGGTGAACAGTATAAGTAAGGAGAGTGTGTTCCCCTGATGGTTTAATATACACAGGACATGTTACCAGATGAACAGTATAAGTGAGGAGAGTGTGTTCCCTTGTTGGTTTAATATACACTGGACATGTTACCAGGTGAACAGTATAAGTGAGGAGAATGTGTTCCCCTGATGGTTTAATATTCACTGGACATGTTACCAGGTGAACAGTATAAGTGAGGAGAGTGTGTTCCCTTGTTGGTTTAATATTCACTGGACATGTTACCAGGTGAACAGTATAAGTGAGGAGAGTGTGTTCCCCTTATGGTTTAATATTCACTGGACATGTTACCAGGTGAACAGTATAAGTGAGGAGAGTGTGTTCCCCTTATGGTTTAATATGCACGGGACATGTTACCAGATGAACAGTATAAGTGATGAGAGTGTGTTCCCCTGATGGTTTAATATTCACTGGACATGTTACCAGATGAACAGTATAAGTGAGGAGAATGTGTTCCCTTGATGGTTTAATATTCACTGGACATGTTACCAGGTGAACAGTATAAGTGAGGTGAGTGTGTTCCCCTCATGGTTTAATATGCACGGGACATGTTACCAGATGAACAGTATAAGTGATGAGAGTGTGTTCCCCTGATGGTTTAATATTCACTGGACATGTTACCAGATGAACAGTATAAGTGAGGAGAATGTGTTCCCCTGATGGCTTAATATTCACTCGACATGTTACCAGGTGAACAGTATAAGTGAGGAGAGTGTGTTCCCCTGATGGTTTAATATTCACTGGACATGTTACCAGATGAACAGTATAAGTGAGGAGAATGTGTTCCCCTGATGGCTTAATATTCACTCGACATGTTACCAGGTGAACAGTATAAGTGAGGAGAGTGAGTTCCCCTGATATTTTAATATACACGGGACATGTTACCAGGTGAACAGTATAAGTGAGGAGAGTGAGTTCCCCTGATGGTTTAATATACACAGGACATGTTACCAGGTGAACAGTATAAGTGAGGAGAGTGTGTTCCCCTGATTGTTTAATACACACGGGACATGTCACCAGGTGAACAGTATAATTGAGGAGAGTGTGTTCCCCTGATGGTTTAATATACACTGGACATGTTACCAGGTGAACAGTATAAGTGAGGAGAGTGTGTTCCCCTGATTGTTTAATACACACGGGACATGTCACCAGGTGAACAGTATAAGTGAGGAGAGTGTGTTCCCCTGATTGTTTAATACACACGGGACATGTCATCGGGTGAACAGTATAAGTGAGGAGAGTGTGTTCCCCTGATTGTTTAATACACACGGGACATGTCACCAGGTGAACAGTGTAAGTGAGGAGAGTGTGTTCCCCTGATTGTTTAATACACACTGGACATGTTACCAGGTGAACAGTATAAGTGAGGAGAGTGAGTTCCCCTGATTGTTTAATACACACGGGACATGTCACCAGGTGAACAGTATAAGTGAGGAGTGTGTGTTCCCCTGATTGTTTAATACACACGGGACATGTCATCGGGTGAACAGTATAAGTGAGGAGAGTGTGTTCCCCTGATTGTTTAATACACACGGGACATGTCACCAGGTGAACAGTATAAGTGAGCAGAATGTTTTCCCCTGATGGTTAAATATGCAAAGGACATGTTACCAGGTGAACAGTATAAGTGAGGAGACTGTGTTCTCCTGATGGTTTAATACTGACGGGACATGTTACCAGATGAACAGTATAAGTGAGGAGAGTGTGTTCCTCTGATGGTTTCATGCACACGGGACATGTTACCAGGTGAACAGTATAAGTGAGGAGAGTGTGTTCCCCTGATGGTTTAATGCACACGGGACATGTTACCAGGTGAACAGTATAAGTGAGGAGAGTGTGTTCCCCTGATGGTTTCATATACACGGGACATGTTACCAGGAGAACAGTATAAGTGAGGGGAGTGCTTTCCCCTGATGGTTTAATATTCACGGGACATGTTACCAGGTGAACAGTATAAGTAAGGAGAGTGTGTTCCCCTGATGGTTTAATATAAACAGGACATGTTACCAGGTGAACAGTATAAGTGAGGAGAATGTGTTCCCCTGATGGTTTAATATGCACTGGACATATTATCTGGTGAACAGTATAAGTGAGGAGAGTGTGTTCCCCTGATGGTTTAACACGCACGGGACATGTTACAAGGTGAACAGTATAATTGACGAGAGTGTGTTCCCCTGATTGTTAAATACTGACGGGACATGTCACCAGGTGAACAGTATAAGTGAGGAGAGTGTGTTCCCCTGATGGTTTAATACTGACGGGACATGTTACCAGATGAACAGTATAAGTGAGGAGAGTGTGTTCCTCTGATGGTTTCATGCACACAGGACATGTTACCAGGTGAACAGTATAAGTGAGGAGAGTCTGTTCCCCTGATTCTTTAATACACACGGGACATTTCACCAGGTGAACAGTGTAAGTGAGGAGAGTGTGTTCCCCTGATGGTTTAACACGCAGGGGACATGTTACCAGGTGAACAGTATAAGTGAGGAGAGTGTCTTCCCCTGATGGTTTAATATACGAGGGAAATGTTACCAGGTGAACAGTATAAGTGAGGAGAGTGTGTTCCCCTGATGGTTTAATACACACAGGACATGTTACCAGGTAAACAGTATAAGTGAGGAGAGTGTGTTCCCCTGATTGTTCAATACACACGGGACATGTTACCAGGTGAACAGTATAAGTGAGGAGAGTGTGTTCCCCTGATGGTTTAATGCACACGGGACATGTTACCAGGTGAACAGTATAAGTGAGGAGAGTGTGTTCCCCTGATGGTTTCATATACACGGGACATGTTACCAGGAGAACAGGATAAGTGAGGGGAGAGCTTTCCCCTGATGGTTTAATATTCACGGGACATGTTACCAGGTGAACAGTATAAGTAAGGAGAGTGTGTTCCCCTGATGGTTTAATATACACAGGACATGTTACCAGGTGAACATTATAAGTGAGGAGAGTGTGTTCCCCTTGTGGTTTAATACAAACAGGACATGTTACCAGGTGAACAGTATAAGTGAGGAGAATGTGTTCCCCTGATGGTTTAATATACACTGGACATATTATCTGGTGAACAGTATAAGTGAGGAGAGTGTGTTCCCCTGATTGTTTAATACTCACTGGACATGTTACCAGGTGAACAGTATAAGTGAGGAGAGTGTGGTCCCCTGATGGTTTAACACGCACGGGACATCTTACAAGGTGAACAGTATAATTGACGAGAGTGTGTTCCCCTGATTGTTAAATACTGACGGGACATGTCACCAGGTAAACAGTATAAGTGAGGAGAGTGTGTTCCCCTGATGGTTTAATATACACTGGACATGTTACCAGGTGAACAGTATAAGTGAGGAGAGTGAGTTCCCCTGATTGTTTAATGCACACGGGACATGTCACCAGGTGAACAGTATAAGTGAGGAGAGTGTGTTCCCCTGATTGTTTAATACACACGGGACATGTCATCGGGTGAACAGTATAAGTGAGCAGAATGTTTTCCCCTGATGGTTAAATATGCAAAGGACATGTTACCAGGTGAACAGTATATGTGAGGAGACTGTGTTCTCCTGATGGTTTAATACTGACGGGACATGTTACCAGATGAACAGTATAAGTGAGGAGAGTGTGTTCCTCTGATGGTTTCATGCACACAGGACATGTTACCAGGTGAACAGTATAAGTGAGGAGAGTGTGTTCCCCTGATGGTTTAATGCACACGGGACATGTTACCAGTTGAACAGTATAAGTGAGGAGAGTGTGTTCCCCTGATGGTTTCATATACACGGGACATGTTACCAGGAGAACAGTATAGGTGAGGGGAGTGCTTTCCCCTGATGGTTTAATATTCACGGGACATGTTACCAGGTGAACAGTATAAGTAAGGAGAGTGTGTTCCCCTGATGGTTTAATATAAACAGGACATGTTACCAGGTGAACAGTATAAGTGAGGAGAATGTGTTCCCCTGATGGTTTAATATGCACTGGACATATTATCTGGTGAACAGTATAAGTGAGGAGAGTGTGTTCCCCTGATGGTTTAACACGCACGGGACATGTTACAAGGTGAACAGTATAATTGACGAGAGTGTGTTCCCCTGATTGTTAAATACTGACGGGACATGTCACCAGGTGAACAGTATAAGTGAGGAGAGTGTGTTCCCCTGATGGTTTAATACTGACGGGACATGTTACCAGATGAACAGTATAAGTGAGGAGAGTGTGTTCCTCTGATGGTTTCATGCACACAGGACATGTTACCAGGTGAACAGTATAAGTGAGGAGAGTCTGTTCCCCTGATTCTTTAATACACACGGGACATTTCACCAGGTGAACAGTGTAAGTGAGGAGAGTGTGTTCCCCTGATGGTTTAACACGCAGGGGACATGTTACCAGGTGAACAGTATAAGTGAGGAGAGTGTCTTCCCCTGATGGTTTAATATACGAGGGAAATGTTACCAGGTGAACAGTATAAGTGAGGAGAGTGTGTTCCCCTGATGGTTTAATACACACAGGACATGTTACCAGGTAAACAGTATAAGTGAGGAGAGTGTGTTCCCCTGATTGTTCAATACACATGGGACATGTTACCAGGTGAACAGTATAAGTGAGGAGAGTGTGTTCCCCTGATGGTTTAATGCACACGGGACATGTTACCAGGTGAACAGTATAAGTGAGGAGAGTGTGTTCCCCTGATGGTTTCATATACACGGGACATGTTACCAGGAGAACAGGATAAGTGAGGGGAGAGCTTTCCCCTGATGGTTTAATATTCACGGGACATGTTACCAGGTGAACAGTATAAGTAAGGAGAGTGTGTTCCCCTGATGGTTTAATATACACAGGACATGTTACCAGGTGAACATTATAAGTGAGGAGAGTGTGTTCCCCTTGTGGTTTAATACAAACAGGACATGTTACCAGGTGAACAGTATAAGTGAGGAGAATGTGTTCCCCTGATGGTTTAATATACACTGGACATATTATCTGGTGAACAGTATAAGTGAGGAGAGTGTGTTCCCCTGATTGTTTAATACTCACTGGACATGTTACCAGGTGAACAGTATAAGTGAGGAGAGTGTGGTCCCCTGATGGTTTAACACGCACGGGACATCTTACAAGGTGAACAGTATAATTGACGAGAGTGTGTTCCCCTGATTGTTAAATACTGACGGGACATGTCACCAGGTAAACAGTATAAGTGAGGAGAGTGTGTTCCCCTGATGGTTTAATATACACTGGACATGTTACCAGGTGAACAGTATAAGTGAGGAGAGTGAGTTCCCCTGATTGTTTAATGCACACGGGACATGTCACCAGGTGAACAGTATAAGTGAGGAGAGTGTGTTCCCCTGATTGTTTAATACACACGGGACATGTCATCGGGTGAACAGTATAAGTGAGGAGAGTGTGTTCCCCTGATTGTTTAATACACACGGGACATGTCACCAGGTGAACAGTATAAGTGAGCAGAATGTTTTCCCCTGATGGTTAAATATGCAAAGGACATGTTACCAGGTGAACAGTATATGTGAGGAGACTGTGTTCTCCTGATGGTTTAATACTGACGGGACATGTTACCAGATGAACAGTATAAGTGAGGAGAGTGTGTTCCTCTGATGGTTTCATGCACACAGGACATGTTACCAGGTGAACAGTATAAGTGAGGAGAGTGTGTTCCCCTGATGGTTTAATGCACACGGGACATGTTACCAGGTGAACAGTATAAGTGAGGAGAGTGTGTTCCCCTGATGGTTTCATATACACGGGACATGTTACCAGGAGAACAGTATAGTTGAGGGGAGTGCTTTCCCCTGATGGTTTAATATTCACGGGACATGTTACCAGGTGAACAGTATAAGTAAGGAGAGTGTGTTCCCCTGATGGTTTAATATAAACAGGACATGTTACCAGGTGAACAGTATAAGTGAGGAGAATGTGTTCCCCTGATGGTTTAATATGCACTGGACATATTATCTGGTGAACAGTATAAGTGAGGAGAGTGTGTTCCCCTGATGGTTTAACACGCACGGGACATGTTACAAGGTGAACAGTATAATTGACGAGAGTGTGTTCCCCTGATTGTTAAATACTGAAGGGACATGTCACCAGGTGAACAGTATAAGTGAGGAGAGTGTGTTCCCCTGATGGTTTAATACTGACGGGACATGTTACCAGATGAACAGTATAAGTGAGGAGAGTGTGTTCCTCTGATGGTTTCATGCACACAGGACATGTTACCAGGTGAACAGTATAAGTGAGGAGAGTCTGTTCCCCTGATTCTTTAATACACACGGGACATTTCACCAGGTGAACAGTGTAAGTGAGGAGAGTGTGTTCCCCTGATGGTTTAACACGCAGGGGACATGTTACCAGGTGAACAGTATAAGTGAGGAGAGTGTCTTCCCCTGATGGTTTAATATACGAGGGAAATGTTACCAGGTGAACAGTATAAGTGAGGAGAGTGTGTTCCCCTGATGGTTTAATACACACAGGACATGTTACCAGGTAAACAGTATAAGTGAGGAGAGTGTGTTCCCCTGATTGTTCAATACACATGGGACATGTTACCAGGTGAACAGTATAAGTGAGGAGAGTGTGTTCCCCTGATGGTTTAATGCTCACGGGACATGTTACCAGGTGAACAGTATAAGTGAGGAGAGTGTGTTCCCCTGATGGTTTCATATACACGGGACATGTTACCAGGAGAACAGGATAAGTGAGGGGAGAGCTTTCCCCTGATGGTTTAATATTCACGGGACATGTTACCAGGTGAACAGTATAAGTAAGGAGAGTGTGTTCCCCTGATGGTTTAATATACACAGGACATGTTACCAGGTGAACATTATAAGTGAGGAGAGTGTGTTCCCCTTGTGGTTTAATACAAACAGGACATGTTACCAGGTGAACAGTATAAGTGAGGAGAATGTGTTCCCCTGATGGTTTAATATACACTGGACATATTATCTGGTGAACAGTATAAGTGAGGAGAGTGTGTTCCCCTGATTGTTTAATACTCACTGGACATGTTACCAGGTGAACAGTATAAGTAAGGAGAGTGTGTTCCCCTGATGGTTTAATATACACAGGACATGTTACCAGATGAACAGTATAAGTGAGGAGAGTGTGTTCCCTTGTTGGTTTAATATACACTGGACATGTTACCAGGTGAACAGTATAAGTGAGGAGAATGTGTTCCCCTGATGGTTTAATATTCACTGGACATGTTACCAGGTGAACAGTATAAGTGAGGAGAGTGTGTTCCCTTGTTGGTTTAATATTCACTGGACATGTTACCAGGTGAACAGTATAAGTGAGGAGAGTGTGTTCCCCTTATGGTTTAATATTCACTGGACATGTTACCAGGTGAACAGTATAAGTGAGGAGAGTGTGTTCCCCTTATGGTTTAATATGCACGGGACATGTTACCAGATGAACAGTATAAGTGATGAGAGTGTGTTCCCCTGATGGTTTAATATTCACTGGACATGTTACCAGATGAACAGTATAAGTGAGGAGAATGTGTTCCCTTGATGGTTTAATATTCACTGGACATGTTACCAGGTGAACAGTATAAGTGAGGTGAGTGTGTTCCCCTCATGGTTTAATATGCACGGGACATGTTACCAGATGAACAGTATAAGTGATGAGAGTGTGTTCCCCTGATGGTTTAATATTCACTGTACATGTTACCAGATGAACAGTATAAGTGAGGAGAATGTGTTCCCCTGATGGCTTAATATTCACTCGACATGTTACCAGGTGAACAGTATAAGTGAGGAGAGTGTGTTCCCCTGATGGTTTAATATTCACTGGACATGTTACCAGATGAACAGTATAAGTGAGGAGAATGTGTTCCCCTGATGGCTTAATATTCACTCGACATGTTACCAGGTGAACAGTATAAGTGAGGAGAGTGAGTTCCCCTGATATTTTAATATACACGGGACATGTTACCAGGTGAACAGTATAAGTGAGGAGAGTGAGTTCCCCTGATGGTTTAATATACACAGGACATGTTACCAGGTGAACAGTATAAGTGAGGAGAGTGTGTTCCCCTGATTGTTTAATACACACGGGACATGTCACCAGGTGAACAGTATAATTGAGGAGAGTGTGTTCCCCTGATGGTTTAATATACACTGGACATGTTACCAGGTGAACAGTATAAGTGAGGAGAGTGTGTTCCCCTGATTGTTTAATACACACGGGACATGTCACCAGGTGAACAGTATAAGTGAGGAGAGTGTGTTCCCCTGATTGTTTAATACACACGGGACATGTCATCGGGTGAACAGTATAAGTGAGGAGAGTGTGTTCCCCTGATTGTTTAATACACACGGGACATGTCACCAGGTGAACAGTGTAAGTGAGGAGAGTGTGTTCCCCTGATTGTTTAATACACACTGGACATGTTACCAGGTGAACAGTATAAGTGAGGAGAGTGAGTTCCCCTGATTGTTTAATACACACGGGACATGTCACCAGGTGAACAGTATAAGTGAGGAGTGTGTGTTCCCCTGATTGTTTAATACACACGGGACATGTCATCGGGTGAACAGTATAAGTGAGGAGAGTGTGTTCCCCTGATTGTTTAATACACACGGGACATGGCACCAGGTGAACAGTATAAGTGAGCAGAATGTTTTCCCCTGATGGTTAAATATGCAAAGGACATGTTACCAGGTGAACAGTATAAGTGAGGAGACTGTGTTCTCCTGATGGTTTAATACTGACGGGACATGTTACCAGATGAACAGTATAAGTGAGGAGAGTGTGTTCCTCTGATGGTTTCATGCACACGGGACATGTTACCAGGTGAACAGTATAAGTGAGGAGAGTGTGTTCCCCTGATGGTTTAATGCACACGGGACATGTTACCAGGTGAACAGTATAAGTGAGGAGAGTGTGTTCCCCTGATGGTTTCATATACACGGGACATGTTACCAGGAGAACAGTATAAGTGAGGGGAGTGCTTTCCCCTGATGGTTTAATATTCACGGGACATGTTACCAGGTGAACAGTATAAGTAAGGAGAGTGTGTTCCCCTGATGGTTTAATATAAACAGGACATGTTACCAGGTGAACAGTATAAGTGAGGAGAATGTGTTCCCCTGATGGTTTAATATGCACTGGACATATTATCTGGTGAACAGTATAAGTGAGGAGAGTGTGTTCCCCTGATGGTTTAACACGCACGGGACATGTTACAAGGTGAACAGTATAATTGACGAGAGTGTGTTCCCCTGATTGTTAAATACTGACGGGACATGTCACCAGGTGAACAGTATAAGTGAGGAGAGTGTGTTCCCCTGATGGTTTAATACTGACGGGACATGTTACCAGATGAACAGTATAAGTGAGGAGAGTGTGTTCCTCTGATGGTTTCATGCACACAGGACATGTTACCAGGTGAACAGTATAAGTGAGGAGAGTGTGTTCCCCTGATGGTTTAATGCACACGGGACATGTTACCAGGTGAACAGTATAAGTGAGGAGAGTGTGTTCCCCTGATGGTTTCATATACACGGGACATGTTACCAGGAGAACAGTATAAGTGAGGGGAGTGCTTTCCCCTGATGGTTTAATATTCACGGGACATGTTACCAGGTGAACAGTATAAGTAAGGAGAGTGTGTTCCCCTGATGGTTTAATATAAACAGGACATGTTACCAGGTGAACAGTATAAGTGAGGAGAATGTGTTCCCCTGATGGTTTAATATGCACTGGACATATTATCTGGTGAACAGTATAAGTGAGGAGAGTGTGTTCCCCTGATGGTTTAACACGCACGGGACATGTTACAAGGTGAACAGTATAATTGACGAGAGTGTGTTCCCCTGATTGTTAAATACTGACGGGACATGTCACCAGGTGAACAGTATAAGTGAGGAGAGTGTGTTCCCCTGATGGTTTAATACTGACGGGACATGTTACCAGATGAACAGTATAAGTGAGGAGAGTGTGTTCCTCTGATGGTTTCATGCACACAGGACATGTTACCAGGTGAACAGTATAAGTGAGGAGAGTCTGTTCCCCTGATTCTTTAATACACACGGGACATTTCACCAGGTGAACAGTGTAAGTGAGGAGAGTGTGTTCCCCTGATGGTTTAACACGCAGGGGACATGTTACCAGGTGAACAGTATAAGTGAGGAGAGTGTCTTCCCCTGATGGTTTAATATACGAGGGAAATGTTACCAGGTGAACAGTATAAGTGAGGAGAGTGTGTTCCCCTGATGGTTTAATACACACAGGACATGTTACCAGGTAAACAGTATAAGTGAGGAGAGTGTGTTCCCCTGATTGTTCAATACACACGGGACATGTTACCAGGTGAACAGTATAAGTGAGGAGAGTGTGTTCCCCTGATGGTTTAATGCACACGGGACATGTTACCAGGTGAACAGTATAAGTGAGGAGAGTGTGTTCCCCTGATGGTTTCATATACACGGGACATGTTACCAGGAGAACAGGATAAGTGAGGGGAGAGCTTTCCCCTGATGGTTTAATATTCACGGGACATGTTACCAGGTGAACAGTATAAGTAAGGAGAGTGTGTTCCCCTGATGGTTTAATATACACAGGACATGTTACCAGGTGAACATTATAAGTGAGGAGAGTGTGTTCCCCTTGTGGTTTAATACAAACAGGACATGTTACCAGGTGAACAGTATAAGTGAGGAGAATGTGTTCCCCTGATGGTTTAATATACACTGGACATATTATCTGGTGAACAGTATAAGTGAGGAGAGTGTGTTCCCCTGATTGTTTAATACTCACTGGACATGTTACCAGGTGAACAGTATAAGTGAGGAGAGTGTGGTCCCCTGATGGTTTAACACGCACGGGACATCTTACAAGGTGAACAGTATAATTGACGAGAGTGTGTTCCCCTGATTGTTAAATACTGACGGGACATGTCACCAGGTAAACAGTATAAGTGAGGAGAGTGTGTTCCCCTGATGGTTTAATATACACTGGACATGTTACCAGGTGAACAGTATAAGTGAGGAGAGTGAGTTCCCCTGATTGTTTAATGCACACGGGACATGTCACCAGGTGAACAGTATAAGTGAGGAGAGTGTGTTCCCCTGATTGTTTAATACACACGGGACATGTCACCAGGTGAACAGTATAAGTGAGCAGAATGTTTTCCCCTGATGGTTAAATATGCAAAGGACATGTTACCAGGTGAACAGTATATGTGAGGAGACTGTGTTCTCCTGATGGTTTAATACTGACGGGACATGTTACCAGATGAACAGTATAAGTGAGGAGAGTGTGTTCCTCTGATGGTTTCATGCACACAGGACATGTTACCAGGTGAACAGTATAAGTGAGGAGAGTGTGTTCCCCTGATGGTTTAATGCACACGGGACATGTTACCAGGTGAACAGTATAAGTGAGGAGAGTGTGTTCCCCTGATGGTTTCATATACACGGGACATGTTACCAGGAGAACAGTATAGGTGAGGGGAGTGCTTTCCCCTGATGGTTTAATATTCACGGGACATGTTACCAGGTGAACAGTATAAGTAAGGAGAGTGTGTTCCCCTGATGGTTTAATATAAACAGGACATGTTACCAGGTGAACAGTATAAGTGAGGAGAATGTGTTCCCCTGATGGTTTAATATGCACTGGACATATTATCTGGTGAACAGTATAAGTGAGGAGAGTGTGTTCCCCTGATGGTTTAACACGCACGGGACATGTTACAAGGTGAACAGTATAATTGACGAGAGTGTGTTCCCCTGATTGTTAAATACTGACGGGACATGTCACCAGGTGAACAGTATAAGTGAGGAGAGTGTGTTCCCCTGATGGTTTAATACTGACGGGACATGTTACCAGATGAACAGTATAAGTGAGGAGAGTGTGTTCCTCTGATGGTTTCATGCACACAGGACATGTTACCAGGTGAACAGTATAAGTGAGGAGAGTCTGTTCCCCTGATTCTTTAATACACACGGGACATTTCACCAGGTGAACAGTGTAAGTGAGGAGAGTGTGTTCCCCTGATGGTTTAACACGCAGGGGACATGTTACCAGGTGAACAGTATAAGTGAGGAGAGTGTCTTCCCCTGATGGTTTAATATACGAGGGAAATGTTACCAGGTGAACAGTATAAGTGAGGAGAGTGTGTTCCCCTGATGGTTTAATACACACAGGACATGTTACCAGGTAAACAGTATAAGTGAGGAGAGTGTGTTCCCCTGATTGTTCAATACACATGGGACATGTTACCAGGTGAACAGTATAAGTGAGGAGAGTGTGTTCCCCTGATGGTTTAATGCACACGGGACATGTTACCAGGTGAACAGTATAAGTGAGGAGAGTGTGTTCCCCTGATGGTTTCATATACACGGGACATGTTACCAGGAGAACAGGATAAGTGAGGGGAGAGATTTCACCTGATGGTTTAATATTCACGGGACATGGTACCAGGTGAACAGTATAAGTGAGGAGAGTGTGTTCCCCTTGTGGTTTAATACAAACAGGACATGTTACCAGGTGAACAGTATAAGTGAGGAGAATGTGTTCCCCTGATGGTTTAATATACACTGGACATATTATCTGGTGAACAGTATAAGTGAGGAGAGTGTGTTCCCCTGATTGTTTAATACTCACTGGACATGTTACCAGGTGAACAGTATAAGTGAGGAGAGTGTGGTCCCCTGATGGTTTAACACGCACGGGACATCTTACAAGGTGAACAGTATAATTGACGAGAGTGTGTTCCCCTGATTGTTAAATACTGACGGGACATGTCACCAGGTAAACAGTATAAGTGAGGAGAGTGTGTTCCCCTGATGGTTTAATATACACTGGACATGTTACCAGGTGAACAGTATAAGTGAGGAGAGTGAGTTCCCCTGATTGTTTAATGCACACGGGACATGTCACCAGGTGAACAGTATAAGTGAGGAGAGTGTGTTCCCCTGATTGTTTAATACACACGGGACATGTCATCGGGTGAACAGTATAAGTGAGGAGAGTGTGTTCCCCTGATTGTTTAATACACACGGGACATGTCACCAGGTGAACAGTATAAGTGAGCAGAATGTTTTCCCCTGATGGTTAAATATGCAAAGGACATGTTACCAGGTGAACAGTATATGTGAGGAGACTGTGTTCTCCTGATGGTTTAATACTGACGGGACATGTTACCAGATGAACAGTATAAGTGAGGAGAGTGTGTTCCTCTGATGGTTTCATGCACACAGGACATGTTACCAGGTGAACAGTATAAGTGAGGAGAGTGTGTTCCCCTGATGGTTTAATGCACACGGGACATGTTACCAGGTGAACAGTATAAGTGAGGAGAGTATGTTCCCCTGATGGTTTCATATACACGGGACATGTTACCAGGAGAACAGTATAGTTGAGGGGAGTGCTTTCCCCTGATGGTTTAATATTCACGGGACATGTTACCAGGTGAACAGTATAAGTAAGGAGAGTGTGTTCCCCTGATGGTTTAATATAAACAGGACATGTTACCAGGTGAACAGTATAAGTGAGGAGAATGTGTTCCCCTGATGGTTTAATATGCACTGGACATATTATCTGGTGAACAGTATAAGTGAGGAGAGTGTGTTCCCCTGATGGTTTAACACGCACGGGACATGTTACAAGGTGAACAGTATAATTGACGAGAGTGTGTTCCCCTGATTGTTAAATACTGACGGGACATGTCACCAGGTGAACAGTATAAGTGAGGAGAGTGTGTTCCCCTGATGGTTTAATACTGACGGGACATGTTACCAGATGAACAGTATAAGTGAGGAGAGTGTGTTCCTCTGATGGTTTCATGCACACAGGACATGTTACCAGGTGAACAGTATAAGTGAGGAGAGTCTGTTCCCCTGATTCTTTAATACACACGGGACATTTCACCAGGTGAACAGTGTAAGTGAGGAGAGTGTGTTCCCCTGATGGTTTAACACGCAGGGGACATGTTACCAGGTGAACAGTATAAGTGAGGAGAGTGTCTTCCCCTGATGGTTTAATATACGAGGGAAATGTTACCAGGTGAACAGTATAAGTGAGGAGAGTGTGTTCCCCTGATGGTTTAATACACACAGGACATGTTACCAGGTAAACAGTATAAGTGAGGAGAGTGTGTTCCCCTGATTGTTCAATACACATGGGACATGTTACCAGGTGAACAGTATAAGTGAGGAGAGTGTGTTCCCCTGATGGTTTAATGCACACGGGACATGTTACCAGGTGAACAGTATAAGTGAGGAGAGTGTGTTCCCCTGATGGTTTCATATACACGGGACATGTTACCAGGAGAACAGGATAAGTGAGGGGAGAGCTTTCCCCTGATGGTTTAATATTCACGGGACATGTTACCAGGTGAACAGTATAAGTAAGGAGAGTGTGTTCCCCTGATGTTTTAATATACACAGGACATGTTACCAGGTGAACATTATATGTGAGGAGAGTGTGTTCCCCTTGTGGTTTAATACAAACAGGACATGTTACCAGGTGAACAGTATAAGTGAGGAGAATGTGTTCCCCTGATGGTTTAATATACACTGGACATATTATCTGGTGAACAGTATAAGTGAGGAGAGTGTGTTCCCCTGATTGTTTAATACTCACTGGACATGTTACCAGGTGAACAGTATAAGTAAGGAGAGTGTGTTCCCCTGATGGTTTAATATACACAGGACATGTTACCAGATGAACAGTATAAGTGAGGAGAGTGTGTTCCCTTGTTGGTTTAATATACACTGGACATGTTACCAGGTGAACAGTATAAGTGAGGAGAATGTGTTCCCCTGATGGTTTAATATTCACTGGACATGTTACCAGGTGAACAGTATAAGTGAGGAGAGTGTGTTCCCTTGTTGGTTTAATATTCACTGGACATGTTACCAGGTGAACAGTATAAGTGAGGAGAGTGTGTTCCCCTTATGGTTTAATATTCACTGGACATGTTACCAGGTGAACAGTATAAGTGAGGAGAGTGTGTTCCCCTTATGGTTTAATATGCACGGGACATGTTACCAGATGAACAGTATAAGTGATGAGAGTGTGTTCCCCTGATGGTTTAATATTCACTGGACATGTTACCAGATGAACAGTATAAGTGAGGAGAATGTGTTCCCTTGATGGTTTAATATTCACTGGACATGTTACCAGGTGAACAGTATAAGTGAGGTGAGTGTGTTCCCCTCATGGTTTAATATGCACGGGACATGTTACCAGATGAACAGTATAAGTGATGAGAGTGTGTTCCCCTGATGGTTTAATATTCACTGGACATGTTACCAGATGAACAGTATAAGTGAGGAGAATGTGTTCCCCTGATGGCTTAATATTCACTCGACATGTTACCAGGTGAACAGTATAAGTGAGGAGAGTGTGTTCCCCTGATGGTTTAATATTCACTGGACATGTTACCAGATGAACAGTATAAGTGAGGAGAATGTGTTCCCCTGATGGCTTAATATTCACTCGACATGTTACCAGGTGAACAGTATAAGTGAGGAGAGTGAGTTCCCCTGATATTTTAATATACACGGGACATGTTACCAGGTGAACAGTATAAGTGAGGAGAGTGAGTTCCCCTGATGGTTTAATATACACAGGACATGTTACCAGGTGAACAGTATAAGTGAGGAGAGTGTGTTCCCCTGATTGTTTAATACACACGGGACATGTCACCAGGTGAACAGTATAATTGAGGAGAGTGTGTTCCCCTGATGGTTTAATATACACTGGACATGTTACCAGGTGAACAGTATAAGTGAGGAGAGTGTGTTCCCCTGATTGTTTAATACACACGGGACATGTCACCAGGTGAACAGTATAAGTGAGGAGAGTGTGTTCCCCTGATTGTTTAATACACACGGGACATGTCATCGGGTGAACAGTATAAGTGAGGAGAGTGTGTTCCCCTGATTGTTTAATACACACGGGACATGTCACCAGGTGAACAGTGTAAGTGAGGAGAGTGTGTTCCCCTGATTGTTTAATACACACTGGACATGTTACCAGGTGAACAGTATAAGTGAGGAGAGTGAGTTCCCCTGATTGTTTAATACACACGGGACATGTCACCAGGTGAACAGTATAAGTGAGGAGTGTGTGTTCCCCTGATTGTTTAATACACACGGGACATGTCATCGGGTGAACAGTATAAGTGAGGAGAGTGTGTTCCCCTGATTGTTTAATACACACGGGACATGTCACCAGGTGAACAGTATAAGTGAGCAGAATGTTTTCCCCTGATGGTTAAATATGCAAAGGACATGTTACCAGGTGAACAGTATAAGTGAGGAGACTGTGTTCTCCTGATGGTTTAATACTGACGGGACATGTTACCAGATGAACAGTATAAGTGAGGAGAGTGTGTTCCTCTGATGGTTTCATGCACACGGGACATGTTACCAGGTGAACAGTATAAGTGAGGAGAGTGTGTTCCCCTGATGGTTTAATGCACACGGGACATGTTACCAGGTGAACAGTATAAGTGAGGAGAGTGTGTTCCCCTGATGGTTTCATATACACGGGACATGTTACCAGGAGAACAGTATAAGTGAGGGGAGTGCTTTCCCCTGATGGTTTAATATTCACGGGACATGTTACCAGGTGAACAGTATAAGTAAGGAGAGTGTGTTCCCCTGATGGTTTAATATAAACAGGACATGTTACCAGGTGAACAGTATAAGTGAGGAGAATGTGTTCCCCTGATGGTTTAATATGCACTGGACATATTATCTGGTGAACAGTATAAGTGAGGAGAGTGTGTTCCCCTGATGGTTTAACACGCACGGGACATGTTACAAGGTGAACAGTATAATTGACGAGAGTGTGTTCCCCTGATTGTTAAATACTGACGGGACATGTCACCAGGTGAACAGTATAAGTGAGGAGAGTGTGTTCCCCTGATGGTTTAATACTGACGGGACATGTTACCAGATGAACAGTATAAGTGAGGAGAGTGTGTTCCTCTGATGGTTTCATGCACACAGGACATGTTACCAGGTGAACAGTATAAGTGAGGAGAGTCTGTTCCCCTGATTCTTTAATACACACGGGACATTTCACCAGGTGAACAGTGTAAGTGAGGAGAGTGTGTTCCCCTGATGGTTTAACACGCAGGGGACATGTTACCAGGTGAACAGTATAAGTGAGGAGAGTGTCTTCCCCTGATGGTTTAATATACGAGGGAAATGTTACCAGGTGAACAGTATAAGTGAGGAGAGTGTGTTCCCCTGATGGTTTAATACACACAGGACATGTTACCAGGTAAACAGTATAAGTGAGGAGAGTGTGTTCCCCTGATTGTTCAATACACACGGGACATGTTACCAGGTGAACAGTATAAGTGAGGAGAGTGTGTTCCCCTGATGGTTTAATGCACACGGGACATGTTACCAGGTGAACAGTATAAGTGAGGAGAGTGTGTTCCCCTGATGGTTTCATATACACGGGACATGTTACCAGGAGAACAGGATAAGTGAGGGGAGAGCTTTCCCCTGATGGTTTAATATTCACGGGACATGTTACCAGGTGAACAGTATAAGTAAGGAGAGTGTGTTCCCCTGATGGTTTAATATACACAGGACATGTTACCAGGTGAACATTATAAGTGAGGAGAGTGTGTTCCCCTTGTGGTTTAATACAAACAGGACATGTTACCAGGTGAACAGTATAAGTGAGGAGAATGTGTTCCCCTGATGGTTTAATATACACTGGACATATTATCTGGTGAACAGTATAAGTGAGGAGAGTGTGTTCCCCTGATTGTTTAATACTCACTGGACATGTTACCAGGTGAACAGTATAAGTGAGGAGAGTGTGGTCCCCTGATGGTTTAACACGCACGGGACATCTTACAAGGTGAACAGTATAATTGACGAGAGTGTGTTCCCCTGATTGTTAAATACTGACGGGACATGTCACCAGGTAAACAGTATAAGTGAGGAGAGTGTGTTCCCCTGATGGTTTAATATACACTGGACATGTTACCAGGTGAACAGTATAAGTGAGGAGAGTGAGTTCCCCTGATTGTTTAATGCACACGGGACATGTCACCAGGTGAACAGTATAAGTGAGGAGAGTGTGTTCCCCTGATTGTTTAATACACACGGGACATGTCATCGGGTGAACAGTATAAGTGAGGAGAGTGTGTTCCCCTGATTGTTTAATACACACGGGACATGTCACCAGGTGAACAGTATAAGTGAGCAGAATGTTTTCCCCTGATGGTTAAATATGCAAAGGACATGTTACCAGGTGAACAGTATATGTGAGGAGACTGTGTTCTCCTGATGGTTTAATACTGACGGGACATGTTACCAGATGAACAGTATAAGTGAGGAGAGTGTGTTCCTCTGATGGTTTCATGCACACAGGACATGTTACCAGGTGAACAGTATAAGTGAGGAGAGTGTGTTCCCCTGATGGTTTAATGCACACGGGACATGTTACCAGGTGAACAGTATAAGTGAGGAGAGTGTGTTCCCCTGATGGTTTCATATACACGGGACATGTTACCAGGAGAACAGTATAGGTGAGGGGAGTGCTTTCCCCTGATGGTTTAATATTCACGGGACATGTTACCAGGTGAACAGTATAAGTAAGGAGAGTGTGTTCCCCTGATGGTTTAATATAAACAGGACATGTTACCAGGTGAACAGTATAAGTGAGGAGAATGTGTTCCCCTGATGGTTTAATATGCACTGGACATATTATCTGGTGAACAGTATAAGTGAGGAGAGTGTGTTCCCCTGATGGTTTAACACGCACGGGACATGTTACAAGGTGAACAGTATAATTGACGAGAGTGTGTTCCCCTGATTGTTAAATACTGACGGGACATGTCACCAGGTGAACAGTATAAGTGAGGAGAGTGTGTTCCCCTGATGGTTTAATACTGACGGGACATGTTACCAGATGAACAGTATAAGTGAGGAGAGTGTGTTCCTCTGATGGTTTCATGCACACAGGACATGTTACCAGGTGAACAGTATAAGTGAGGAGAGTCTGTTCCCCTGATTCTTTAATACACACGGGACATTTCACCAGGTGAACAGTGTAAGTGAGGAGAGTGTGTTCCCCTGATGGTTTAACACGCAGGGGACATGTTACCAGGTGAACAGTATAAGTGAGGAGAGTGTCTTCCCCTGATGGTTTAATATACGAGGGAAATGTTACCAGGTGAACAGTATAAGTGAGGAGAGTGTGTTCCCCTGATGGTTTAATACACACAGGACATGTTACCAGGTAAACAGTATAAGTGAGGAGAGTGTGTTCCCCTGATTGTTCAATACACATGGGACATGTTACCAGGTGAACAGTATAAGTGAGGAGAGTGTGTTCCCCTGATGGTTTAATGCACACGGGACATGTTACCAGGTGAACAGTATAAGTGAGGAGAGTGTGTTCCCCTGATGGTTTCATATACACGGGACATGTTACCAGGAGAACAGGATAAGTGAGGGGAGAGCTTTCCCCTGATGGTTTAATATTCACGGGACATGTTACCAGGTGAACAGTATAAGTAAGGAGAGTGTGTTCCCCTGATGGTTTAATATACACAGGACATGTTACCAGGTGAACATTATAAGTGAGGAGAGTGTGTTCCCCTTGTGGTTTAATACAAACAGGACATGTTACCAGGTGAACAGTATAAGTGAGGAGAATGTGTTCCCCTGATGGTTTAATATACACTGGACATATTATCTGGTGAACAGTATAAGTGAGGAGAGTGTGTTCCCCTGATTGTTTAATACTCACTGGACATGTTACCAGGTGAACAGTATAAGTGAGGAGAGTGTGGTCCCCTGATGGTTTAACACGCACGGGACATCTTACAAGGTGAACAGTATAATTGACGAGAGTGTGTTCCCCTGATTGTTAAATACTGACGGGACATGTCACCAGGTAAACAGTATAAGTGAGGAGAGTGTGTTCCCCTGATGGTTTAATATACACTGGACATGTTACCAGGTGAACAGTATAAGTGAGGAGAGTGAGTTCCCCTGATTGTTTAATGCACACGGGACATGTCACCAGGTGAACAGTATAAGTGAGGAGAGTGTGTTCCCCTGATTGTTTAATACACACGGGACATGTCATCGGGTGAACAGTATAAGTGAGGAGAGTGTGTTCCCCTGATTGTTTAATACACACGGGACATGTCACCAGGTGAACAGTATAAGTGAGCAGAATGTTTTCCCCTGATGGTTAAATATGCAAAGGACATGTTACCAGGTGAACAGTATATGTGAGGAGACTGTGTTCTCCTGATGGTTTAATACTGACGGGACATGTTACCAGATGAACAGTATAAGTGAGGAGAGTGTGTTCCTCTGATGGTTTCATGCACACAGGACATGTTACCAGGTGAACAGTATAAGTGAGGAGAGTGTGTTCCCCTGATGGTTTAATGCACACGGGACATGTTACCAGGTGAACAGTATAAGTGAGGAGAGTGTGTTCCCCTGATGGTTTCATATACACGGGACATGTTACCAGGAGAACAGTATAAGTGAGGGGAGTGCTTTCCCCTGATGGTTTAATATTCACGGGACATGTTACCAGGTGAACAGTATAAGTGAGGAGAATGTGTTCCCCTGATGGTTTAATATGCACTGGACATATTATCTGGTGAACAGTATAAGTGAGGAGAGTGTGTTCCCCTGATGGTTTAATATACACAGGACATGTTACCAGGTGAACAGTATAAGTGAGGAGAATGTGTTCCCCTGATGGTTTAATATGCACTGGACATATTATCTGGTGAACAGTATAAGTGAGGAGAGTGTGTTCCCCTGATTGTTTAATACTCACGGGACATGTTACCAGGTGAACAGTATAAGTGAGGAGAGTGTGTTCCCCTGATGGTTTAATATACACAGGACATGTTACCAGGTGAACAGTATAAGTGAGGAGAATGTGTTCCCCTGATGGTTTAATATGCACTGGACATATTATCTGGTGAACAGTATAAGTGAGGAGAGTGTGTTCCCCTGATTGTTTAATACTCACGGGACATGTTACCAGGTGAACAGTATAAGTGAGGAGAGTGTGTTCCCCTGATGGTTTAACACGCACGGGACATGTTACCAGGTGAACAGTATAATTGACGAGAGTGTGTTCCCCTGATTGTTAAATACTGACGGGACATGTCACCAGGTGAACAGTATAATTGAGGAGAGAGTGTTCCCCTGATGGTTTAATACTGACGGGACATGTTACCAGATGAACAGTATAAGTGAGGAGAGTGTGTTCCTCTGATGGTTTCATGCACACAGGACATGTTACCAGGTGAACAGTATAAGTGAGGAGAGTGTGTTCCCCTGATGGTTTAATACACACAGGACATGTTACCAGGTAAACAGTATAAGTGAGTAGAGTGTGTTCCCCTGATTGTTTAATACACACCGGACATGTTACCAGGTGAACAGTATAAGTGAGGAGAGTGTGTTACCCTGATGGTTTAACACGCACGGGACATGTTACCAGGTAAACAGTATAAGTGAGGAGAGTGTGTTCCCCTGATTGTTTAATACACACCGGACATGTTACCAGGTGAACAGTATAAGTGAGGAGAGTGTGTTCCCCTGATGGTTTAATATACGAGGGATATGTTACCAGGTGAACAGTATCAGTGAGGAGAGTGTGTTCCCCTGATTGTTTAATACTCACGGAACATGTTACCAGGTGAACAGGATAAGTGAGGAGAGTGTGATACCCTGATGGTTTAACACGCACGGGACATGTTACCAGGTGAACAGTATAAGTGAGGAGAATGTGTTCCCCTGATGGTTTAATATGCACTGGACATATTACCAGGTGAACAGTATAAATGAGGAGAGTGTGTTCCCCTGATGGGTTAATATACACGGGACATGTTACCAGATGAACAGTATAAGTGAGGAGAGTGTGTTCCCCTGATGGTTTAACACGCACGGGACATGTTACCAGGTGAACAGTATAAGTGAGGAGAGTGTGTTCCCCTGATGGTTTTATACTCACGGGACATGTTACCAGGTGAACAGTATAAGTGAGGAGAGAGTGTTCCCCTGATGGTTTAACACGCACGGGACATGTTACCAGGTGAACAGTATAAGTGAGGAGAGTGTGTTCCCCTGATTGTTTAATGCACACGGGACATGTCACCAGGTGAACAGTATAAGTGAGGAGAGTGTGTTCCCCTGATTGCTTAATACACACGGGACATGTTACCAGGTGAACAGTATAAGTGAGGGGAGTGCTTTCCCCTGATGGTTTAATATTCACGGGACATGTTACCAGGTGAACAGTATAAGTGAGGAGAGTGTGTTCCCCTGATTGTTTAATACAAACAGGACATGTTACCAGGTGAACAGTATAAGTGAGGAGAATGTGTTCCCCTGATGGTTTAATATACACTGGACATATTATCTAGTGAACAGTATAAGTGAGGAGAGTGTTTTCCCCTGATTGTTTAATACTCACGGGACATGTTACCAGGTGAACAGTATAAGTGAGGAGAGTGTGTTCCCCTGATGGTTTAACACGCACGGGACATGTTACCAGGTGAACAGTATAATTGACGAGAGTGTGTTCCCCTGATTGTTTAATACTGACGGGACATGTCACCAGGTGAACAGTATAAGTGAGGAGAGTGTGTTCCCCTGATGGTTTAATATACACAGGACATGTTACCAGGTGAACAGTATAAGTGAGGAGAGTGTGTTCCCCTGATTGTTTAATACACACGGGACATGTCATCGGGTGAACAGTATAAGTGAGGAGAGTGTGTTCCCCTGATTGTTTAATACACACAGGACATGTTACCAGGTGAACAGTATAAGTGAGGAGATTGTGTTCCCCTGATGGTTTTATATACGAGGGAAATGTTACCAGGTGAACAGTATAAGTGAGGAGAGTGTGTTCCCCTGATGGTTTAATATACGAGGGAAATGTTACCAGGTGAACAGTATAAGTGAGGAGAGTGTGTTCCCCTGATTGTTTAATACTCACGGAACATGTTACCAGGTGAACAGTATATGTGAGGAGATTGTGTTCCCCTGATGGTTTAACACGCACGGGACATGTTACCAGGTGAACAGTATAAGTGAGGAGAATGCGTTCCCCTGATGGTTTAATATGCACTGGACATGTTACCAGGTGAACAATATAAGTGAGGAGAGTGTGTTCCCCTGATTGTTTATTACTCACGGGACATGTTACCAGGTGAATAGTATAAGTGAGGAGAGTGTGTTCCCCTGATGGTTTAACACGCACGGGACATGTTACCAGGTGAATAGTATAAGTGAGGAGAGTGTGTTCCCCTGATTGTTTAATACACACAGGACATGTTACCAGATGAACAGTATAAGTGAGGAGAGTGTGTTCCCCTGATTGTTTAATACACACAGGACATGTTACCAGGTGAACAGTATAAGTGAGGAGAGTGTGTTCCCCTGATTGTTTAATACACACAGGACATGTTACCAGATGAACAGTATAAGTGAGGAGAGTGATTTCCCCTGATGGTTTAATATTCACGGGACATGTCACCAGGTGAACAGTATAAGTGAGGAGAGTGTGTTCCCCTGATTGTTCAATTTACACGGGACGTTTTACCAGGTGAACAGTATAAGTGAGGAGAGTGTGTTCCCCTGATGGTTTAATATACACGGAACATGTTACCAGGTGAACAGTATCAGTGAGGAGATTGTGTTCCCCTGATGGTTTCAAACACATGGGACATGTCACCAGGCGAACAGTATAAGTGAGGAGATTGTGTTCCCCTGATGGTTTAAGACACACGGGACATGTTAGCAGGCGAACAGTATAAGTGAGGAGAGTGTGTTCCCCTGATGTTTTAATACACACGGGACATGTTACCAGGTGACAGTATACGTGAGGAGAGTGTGTTCCCCTAATGTTTTAATAGACACGGGACATGTTACCAGGTGAACAGTATAAGTCAGGAGAGTGTGTTTCGCTGATGTTTTAATACACACGGTACATGTTACCAGGTGAACAGTATAAGTGAGCAGAGTGTGTTCCCCTGATTGTTTAATACACACGGCACATGTTACCAGGTGAACAGTATAAGTGAGGCGAGTGTGTTCCCCAGATTGTTTAATATACACGGGACATGTTACCAGATGAGCTGTATAAGTGAGGAGAGTGTGTTCCCCTGATTGTTTAATACACACTGGACATGTTACCAGGTGAACAGTATAAGTGAGGAGAGTGTTTTCCCCTGATAGTTTAATACACACGGGACATGTTACCAGGTGAACAGTATAAGTGAGGAGAGTGTGTTCCCTGATGGTTTAATACACACGGGACATGTTACCAGGTGAAGAGTATAAGTGAGGAGAGTGTGTTCCCCTGATTGTTTAATACACACAGGACATGTTACCAGGTGAACAGTATAAGTGAGGCGAGTGTGTTCACCTGATGGGTTAATACAGACGGGACATGTCACCAGGTGAACAGTATAAGTGAGGAGAGTGTGTTCCCCTGATTGTTTTATACTCACGGGACATGTTACCAGGTGAACAGTATAAGTGAGGAGAGAGTGTTCCCCTGATGGTTTAACACGCACGGGACATGTTACCAGGTGAACAGTATAAGTGAGGAGAGTGTGTTCCCCTGATGGTTTAATGCACACGGGACATGTCACCAGGTGAACAGTATAAGTGAGGAGAGTGTGTTCCCCTGATTGTTTAATGCACACGGGACATGTCACCAGGTGAACAGTATAAGTGAGGAGAGTGTCTTCCCCTGATGGTTTAATATACGAGGGAAATGTTACCAGGTGAACAGTATAAGTGTGGAGAGTGTGTTCCCCTGAAGGTTTCATATACACGGGACATGTTACCAGGAGAACAGTATAAGTGAGGGGAGTGCTTTCCCCTGATGGTTTAATATTCACGGGACATGTTACCAGGTGAACAGTATAAGTGAGGAGAATGTGTTCCCCTGATGGTTTAATATACACTGGACATATTATCCGGTGAACAGTATAAGTGAGGAGAGTGTGTTCCCCTGATTGTTTAATACTCACGGGACATGTTACCAGGTGAACAGTATAAGTGAGGAGAGTGTGTTCCCCTGATTGTTTAATACTCACGGGACATGTTACCAGGTGAACAGTAAAATTGACGAGAGTGTGTTCCCCTGATTGTTTAATACTGACGGGACATGTCACCAGGTGAACAGTATAAGTGAGGAGAGTGTGTTCCCCTGATTGTTTAATACTGACGGGACATGTCATCGGGTGAACAGTATAAGTGAGGAGAGTGTGTTCCCCTGATTGTTTAATACACACGGGACATGTCACCAGGTGAACAGTATAAGTGAGGAGAGTGTGTTCCCCTGATTGTTTAATACTCACGGGACATGTTACCAGGTGAACAGTATAAGTGAGGAGAGTGTGTTCCCCTGATTGATTAATACACACGGGACATGTCACTAGGTGAACAGTATAAGTGAGGAGAGTGTGTTCCCCTGATTGTTTAATACACACGGGACATGTCATCGGGTGAACAGTATAAGTGAGGAGAGTGTGTTCCCCTGATTGTTTAATACACACGGGACATGTCACCAGGTGAACAGTATAAGTGAGCAGAATGTTTTCCCCTGATGGTTAAATATGCAAAGGACATGTTACCAGGTGAACAGTATAAGTGAGGAGACTGTGTTCTCCTGATGTTTTAATACTGACGGGACATGTTACCAGATGAACAGTATAAGTGAGGAGAGTGTGTTCCTCTGATGGTTTAATGCACACAGGACATGTTACCAGGTGAACAGTATAAGTGAGGAGAGTTTGTTCCCCTGATTGTTTAATACTCACGGAACATGTTACCAGGTGAACAGGATAAGTGAGGAGAGTGTGTTCCCCTGATGGTTTAACACGCACGGGACATGTTACCAGGTGAACAGTATAAGTGAGAAGAATGTGTTCCCCTGATGGTTTAATATACACGGGACATGTTACCAGGTGAACAGTACAAGCGAGGAGAGTGTGTTCCCCTGATGGTTTAATATACACGGGACATGTTACCAGATGAACAGTATAAGTGAGGCGAGTGTGTTCACCTGATGGGTTAATACAGATGGGACATGTCACCAGGTGAACAGTATAAGTGAGGAGAGTATGTTCCTCTGATTGTTTTATACTCACGGGACATGTTGCCAGGTGAACAGTATAAGTTAGGAGAGAGTGTTCCCCTGATGGTTTAACACGCAAGGGACATGTTACCAGGTGAACAGTATAAGTGAGGCGAGAGTGTTCACCTGATGGGTTAATACAGACGGGACATGTCACCAGGTGAACTGTATAAGTGAGGAGAGTATGTTCCCCTGATTGTTTTATACTCACGGGACATGTTACCAGGTGAACAGTATAAGTGAGGAGAGAGTGTTCCCCTGATGGTTTAACACGCACGGGACATGTTACCAGGTGAACAGTATAAGTGAGGAGAGTGTGTTCCCCTGATGGTTTAATGCACACGGGACATGTCACCAGGTGAACAGTATAAGTGAGGAAAGTGTGTTCCCCTGATTGTTTAATGCACACGGGACATGTCACCAGGTGAACAGTATAAGTGAGGAGAGTGTCTTCCACTGATGGTTTAATATACGAGGGATATGTTACCAGGTGAACAGTATAAGTGAGGAGAGGGTGTTCCCCTGAAGGTTTCATATACACGGGACATGTTACCAGGTGAACAGTATAAGTGAGGCGAGTGTGTTCCCCTGATGGTTTAATATTCACGGGACATGTTACCAGGTGAACAGTATAAGTGAGGAGAGTGTGTTCCCCTGATTGTTTAATACAAACAGGACATGTTACCAGGTGAACAGTATAAGTGAGGAGAATGTGTTCCCCTGATGGTTTAATATACACTGGACATATTATCTGGTGAACAGTATAAGTGAGGAGAGTGTGTTCCCCTGATTGTTTAATACTCACGGGACATGTTACCAGGTGAACAGTATAAGTGAGGAGAGTGTGTTCCCCTGATGGTTTAATACTGACGGGACATGTCACCAGGTGAACAGTATAAGTGAGGAGAGTGTGTTCCCCTGATTGTTTAATACTGACGGGACATGTCACCAGGTGAACAGTATAAGTGAGGAGAGTGTGTTCCCCTGATTGTTTAATACTCACGGGACATGTTACCAGGTGAACAGTATAAGTGAGGAGAGTGTGTTCCCCTGATTGTTTAATACACACAGGACATGTCACCAGGTGAAGAGTATAAGTGAGGAGAGTGTATTCCCCTGATTGTTTAATACACACAGGACATGTTACCAGGTGAACAGTATGAGTGAGGTGAGTGTGTTCCCCTGATGGTTTAATATACTCAGGACATGCTTCCAGGAGAACAGTTTTAGTGAGGAGACGGTGTTCCCCTGATGGTTTAATATACACGGGACATGTTACCAGGTGAACAGGAAGGCGAGGAGAGTGTGTTCCCCTGATGGTTTAACACGCACGGGACATGTTACCAGGTGAACAGTATAAGTGAGGAGAATGTGTTCCCCTGATGGTTTAATATGCACTGGACATGTTACCAGGTGAACAATATAAGTGAGGAGAGTGTGTTCCCCTGATTGTTTATTACTCACGGGACATGTTACCAGGTGAATAGTATAAGTGAGGAGAGTCTGTTCCCCTGATGGTTTAACACACACGGGACATGTTACCAGATGAATAGTATAAGTGAGGAGAGTGTGTTCCCCTGATGGTTTAATATACACGGAACATGTTACCAGGTGAACAGTATCAGTGAGGAGATTGTGTTCCCCTGATGGTTTCAAACACATGGGACATGTCACCAGGCGAACAGTATAAGTGAGGAGAGTGTGTTCCCCTGATGTTTTAATACACACGGGACATGTTACCAGGTGAACAGTATACGTGAGGAGATTGTGTTCCCCTGATGGTTTCGACACACGGGACATGTCAGCAGGCGAACAGTATAAGTGAGGAGAGTGTGTTCCCCTGATGTTTTAATACACACGGGACATGTTACCAGGTGAACAGTATACGTGAGGAGAGTGTGTTCCCCTAATGTTTTAATAGACACGGGACATGTTACCAGGTGAACAGTATAAGTCAGGAGAGTGTGTTTCGCTGATGTTTTAATACACACGGTACATGTTACCAGGTGAACAGTATAAGTGAGCAGATTGTGTTCCCCTGATTGTTTAATACACACGGGACATGTTACCAGGTGAACAGTATAAGTGAGGCGAGTGTGTTCCCCAGATTGTTTAATATACACGGGACATGTTACCAGGTGAGCAGTATAAGTGAGGAGAGTGTGTTCCCCTGATTGTTTAATACACACTGGACATGTTACCAGGTGAACAGTATAAGTGAGGAGACTGTTTTCCCCTGATAGTTTAATACACACGGGACATGTTACCAGGTGAACAGTATAAGTGAGGAGAGTGTGTTCCCTGATGGTTTAATACAAACGGGACATGTTACCAGGTGAAGAGTATAAGTGAGGAGAGTGTGTTCCCCTGATTGTTTAATACACACAGGACATGTTACCAGTTGAACAGGATAAGTGAGGCGAGTGTGTTCACCTGATGGGTTAATACAGACGGGACATGTCACCAGGTGAACAGTATAAGTGAGGAGAGTATGTTCCCCTGATTGTTTTATACTCACGGGACATGTTACCAGGTGAACAGTATAAGTGAGGAGAGTGTGTTCCCCTGATGGTTTAATGCACACGGGACATGTCACCAGGTGAACAGTATAAGTGAGGAGAGTGTGTTCCCCTGATTCTTTAATGCACACGGGACATGTCACCAGGTGAACAGTATAAGTGAGGAGAATGTGTTCCCTGATGGTTTAATACACACGGGACATGTTACCAGGTGAAGAGTATAAATGAGGAGAGTGTGTTCCCCTGATTGTTTAATACACACAGGACATGTTACCAGGTGAACAGTATAAGTGAGGAGAGTGTGTTCCCCTGATGGGTTAATACAGACGGGACATGTCACCAGGTGAACAGTATATGTGAGGAGAGAGTGTTCCCCTGATGGTTTAACACGCACGGGACATGTTACCAGGTGAACAGTATAAGTGAGGAGAGTGTGTTCCCCTGATGGTTTAATGCACACGGGACATGTCACCAGGTGAACAGTATAAGTGAGGAGAGTGTGTTCCCCTGATTCTTTAATGCACACGGGACATGTCACCAGGTGAACAGTATAAGTGAGGAGAGTGTGTTCCCCTGATTGTTTAATACACACGGGACATGTTACCAGGTGAACAGTATAAGTGAGGAGAGTGTGTTCCCCTGAAGGTTTCATATACACGGGACATGTTACCAGGTGAACAGTATAAGTGAGGAGAGTGTGTTCCCCTGATGGTTTAACATTCACGGGACATGTTACCAGGAGAACAGTATAAGTGAGGAGAGTGTGTTCCCCTGATTGTTTAATACAAACAGGACATGTTACCAGGTGAACAGTATAAGTGAGGAGAATGTGTTCCCATGATGGTTTAATATACACTGGACATATTATCTGGTGAACAGTATAAGTGAGGAGAGTGTGTTCCCCTGATTGTTTAATACTCACGGGACATGTTACCAGGTGAACAGTATAAGTGAGGAGAGTGTGTTCCCCTGATGGTTTAACACGCACGGGACATGTTACCAGGTGAACAGTATAATTGACGAGAGTGTGTTCCCCTGATTGTTTAATACTGACGGGACATGTCACCAGGTGAACAGTATAAGTGAGGAGAGTGTGTTCCCCTGATTGTTTAATACTGATGGGACATGTCACCAGGTGAACAGTATAAGTGAGGAGAGTGTGTTCCCCTGATGGTTTAATATACACAGGACATGTTACCAGGTGAACAGTATAAGTGAGGAGAGTGTGTTCCCCTGATTGTTTAATACACACGGGACATGTCACCAGGTGAACAGTATAAGTGAGGAGAGTGTGTTCCCCTGATTGTTTAATACACACGGGACATGTCACCAGGTGAACAGTATAAGTGAGCAGAATGTTTTCCCCTGATGGTTAAATATGCAAAGGACATGTTACCAGGTGAACAGTATAAGTGAGGAGACTGTGTTCTCCTGATGGTTTAATACTGACGGGACATGTTACCAGATGAACAGTATAAGTGAGGAGAGTGTGTTCCTCTGATGGTTTAATGCACACAGGACATGTTGCCAGGTGAACAGTATAAGTGAGGAGAGTGTCTTCCCCTGATTGTTTAATACACACCGGACATGTTACCAGGTGAACAGTATAAGTGAGGAGAGTGTGTTCCACTGATGGTTTAATATACGAGGGAAATGTTACCAGGTGAACAGTATAAGTGAGGAGAGTGTGTTCCCCTGATTGTTTAATATTCACGGAACATGTTACCAGGTGAACAGGATAAGTGAGAAGAATGTGTTCCCCTGATGGTTTAATATACACGGGACATGTTACCAGGTGAACAGTACAAGCGAGGAGAGTGTGTTCCCCTGATGGTTTAATATACTCGGGACATGTTACCAGATGAACAGTATAAGTGAGGCGAGTGTGTTCACCTGATGGGTTAATACAGACGGGACATGTCACCAGGTCAACAGTATAAGTGAGGAGAGTATGTTCCCCTGATTGTTTTATACTCACGGGACATGTTGCCAGGTGAACGGTATAAGTGAGGAGAGAGTGTTCCCCTGATGGTTTTACACGCAAGGGACATGTTACCAGGTGAACAGTATAAGTGAGGCGAGTATGTTCCCCTGATGGTTTAATGTACGAGGGAAATGTTAACAGGTGAACAGTATAGGTGAGGAGAGTGTGTTCCCCTGATTGATTAATACACACGGGACATGTTACCAGGTGAACAGTATAAGTGAGGAGAGTGTGTTCCCCTGTTGGTTTAATATACACGGGACATGTTACCAGGTGAACAGTATAAGTGAGGAGAGTGTCTTCCCCTGATTGTTTAATACTCACTGGACATGTTACCAGGTGAACAGTATAAGTGAGGAGAGTGTCTTCCCCTGATGGTTTAACACGCACGGGACATGTTACCAGGTGAACAGTATAAGTGAGGAGAGTGTGTTCCCCTGATTGTTTAATATACCCGGGACATGTCACCAGGTGAAGAGTAGAATTGAGGAGAGTGTGTTCCCCTGATGGTTTAAGGCACACAGGACATGTTACCAGGTGAACATTATGAGTGAGGAGAGTGTGTTCCTCTGATGGTTTAATGCACACGGGACATGTAACCAGGTGAAGAGTATAAGTGAGGAGAGTGCTTTCCCCTGATGGTTTAATATTCACGGGACATGTCACCAGGTGAACAGTATAAGTGAGGAGAGTGAGTTCCCCTGATTGTTTAATACACACAGGACATGTCACCAGGTGAAGAGTATAAGTGAGGAGAGTGTGTTCCCCTGATTGTTCAATTTACACGGGACGTTTTACCAGGTGAACAGTATAAGTGAGGAGAGTGTGTTCCCCTGATGGTTTAATATACACGGAACATGTTACCAGGTGAACAGTATCAGTGAGGAGATTGTGTTCCCCTGATGGTTTCAAACACATGGGACATGTCACCAGGCGAACAGTATAAGTGAGGAGATTGTGTTCCCCTGCTGGTTTAAGACACACGGGACATGTCAGCAGGCGAACAGTATAAGTGAGGAGAGTGTGTTCCCCTGATGTTTTAATACACACGGGTCATGTTACCAGGTGAACAGTATACGTGAGGAGAGTGTGTTCCCCTAATGTTTTAATAGACACGGGACATGTTACCAGGTGAACAGTATAAGTCAGGAGAGTGTGTTTCGCTGATGTTTTAATACACACGGTACATGTTACCAGGTGAACAGTATAAGTGAGCAGATTGTGTTCCCCTGATTGTTTAATACACACTGGACATTTTACCAGGTGAACAGTATAAGTGAGGAGAGTGTTTTCCCCTGATAGTTTAATACACACGGGACATGTTACCAGGTGAACAGTATAAGTGAGGAGAGTGTGTTCCCTGATGGTTTAATACAAACGGGACATGTTACCAGGTGAAGAGTATAAGTGAGGAGAGTGTGTTCCCCTGATGGTTTAATACACACGGGACATGTCACCCGGTGAACAGTATAAGTGTGGAGAGTATGTTCCCCTGATTGTTTTATACTCACGGGACATGTTACCAGGTGAACAGTATAAGTGAGGAGAGTGTGTTCCCCTGATGGTTTAATGCACACGGGACATGTCACCCGGTGAACAGTATAAGTGAGGAGAGTATGTTCCCCTGATTGTTTTATACTCACGGGACATGTTACCAGGTGAACAGTATAAGTGAGGAGAGTGTGTTCCCCTGATGGTTTAATGCACACGGGACATGTCACCAGGTGAACAGTATAAGTGAGGAGAGTGTGTTCCCCTGATTCTTTAATGCACACGGGACATGTCACCAGGTGAACAGTATAAGTGAGGAGAATGTGTTCCCTGATGGTTTAATACACACAGGACATGTTACCAGGTGAACAGTATAAGTGAGGCGAGTGTGTTCACCTGATGGGTTAATACAGACGGGACATGTCACCAGGTGAACAGTATAAGTGAGGAGAGAGTGTTCCCCTGATGGTTTAACACGCACGGGACATGTTACCAGGTGAACAGTATAAGTGAGGAGAGTGTGTTCCCGTGATGGTTTAATGCACACGGGACATGTCACCAGGTGAACAGTATAAGTGAGGAGAGTGTGTTCCCCTGATTGTTTAATACACACGGGACATGTTACCAGGTGAACAGTATAAGTGAGGAGAGTGTGTTCCCCTGAAGGTTTCATATACACGGGACATGTTACCAGGAGAACAGTATAAGTGATGGGAGTGTGTTCCCCTGATTGTTTATTACACACGGGACATGTTACCAGGTGAACAGAAGAAGTGAGGAGAGTGTGTTCCCCTGAAGGTTTCATATACACGGGACATGTTACCAGCTGAACAGTATAAGTGAGGAGAGTGTGTTCCCCTGATGGTTTAATATTCACGGGACATGTTACCAGGTGAACAGTATAAGTGAGGAGAGTGTGTTCCCCTGATTGTTTAATACAAACAGGACATGTTACCAGGTGAACAGTGTAAGTGAGGAGAATGTGTTCCCCTGATTGTTTTGATATACACTGGACATAATAACTGGTGAACAGTATAAGTGAGGAGAGTGTGTTCCCCTGATTGTTTAATACTCACGGGACATGTTACCAGGTGAACAGTATAAGTGAGGAGAGTGTGTTCCCCTGATGGTTTAACACGCACGGGACATGTTACCAGGTGAACAGTATAATTGACGAGAGTGTGTTCCCCTGATTGTTTAATACTGACGGGACATGTCACCAGGTGAACAGTATAAGTGAGGAGAGTGTGTTCCCCTGATTGTTTAATATACACAGGACATGTTACCAGGTGAACAGTATAAGTGAGGAGAGTGTGTTCCCCTGATTGTTTAATACACACGGGACATGTCACCAGGTGAACAGTATAAGTGAGGAGAGTGTGTTCCCCTGATTGTTTAATACACACGGGACATGTCATCGGGTGAACAGTATAAGTGAGGAGAGTGTGTTCCCCTGATTGTTTAATACACACGGGACATGTCACCAGGTGAACAGTATAAGTGAGCAGAATGTTTTCCCCTGATGGTTAAATATGCAAAGGACATGTTACCAGGTGAACAGTATAAGTGAGGAGACTGTGTTCTCCTGATGGTTTAATACTGACGGGACATGTTACCAGATGAACAGTATAAGTGAGGAGAGTGTGTTCCTCTGATGGTTTAATGCACACAGGACATGTTACCAGGTGAACAGTATAAGTGAGGAGAGTGTGTTCCACTGATGGTTTAATATACGAGGGAAATGTTACCAGGTGAACAGTATAAGTGAGGAGAGTGTGTTCCCCTGATTGTTTAATATTCACGGAACATGTTACCAGGTGAAAAGGATAAGTGAGAAGAATGTGTTCCCCTGATGGTTTAATATACACGGGACATGTTACCAGGTGAACAGTACAAGCGAGGAGAGTGTGTTCCCCTGATGGTTTAATATACACGGGACATGTTACCAGATGAACAGTATAAGTGAGGCGAGTGTGTTCACCTGATGGGTTAATACAGACGGGACATGTTACCAGGTGAACAGTATAAGTGAGGAGAGTATGTTCCCCTGATTGTTTTATACTCACGGGACATGTTGCCAGGTGAACAGTATAAGTGAGGAGAGAGTGTTCCCCTGATGGTTTAACACGCAAGGGACATGTTACCAGGTGAACAGTATAAGTGAGGAGAGTGTGTTCCCCTGATGGTTTAATATACGAGGGAAATGTTACCAGGTGAACAGTATAAGTGAGGAGAGTGTGTTCCCCTGATGGTTTAATATGCACTGGACATGTTCCCAGGTGAACAATATAAGTGAGGAGAGTGTGTTCCCCTGATTGTTTATTACTCACGGGACATGTTACCAGGTGAATAGTATAAGTGAGGAGAGTGTGTTCCACTGATGGTTTAACACGCACGGGACATGTTACCAGGTGAATAGTATAAGTGAGGAGAGTGTGTTCCCCTGATTGTTTAATATACCCGGGACATGTCACCAGGTCAAGAGTAGAATTGAGGAGAGTGTGTTCCCCTGATGGTTTAAGGCACACAGGACATGCTACCAGGTGAACAGTATAAGTGAGGAGAGTGTGTTCCTCTGATGGTTTAATGCACACGGGACATGTTACCAGGTGAAGAGTATAAGTGAGGAGAGTGCTTTCCCTTGATGGTTTAATATTCACGGGACATGTTACCAGGTGAACAGTATAAGTGAGGAGAGTGTGTTCCCCTGATGGTTTAATACACACAGGACATGTTACCAGGTGAACAGTACTAGTGAGGAGAGTGTGTTCCCCTGATGGTTTAATATACTCAGGACATGCTTCCAGGAGAACAGTTTTAGTGAGGAGACTGTGTTCCCCTGATGGTTTAATATACACGGGACATGTTACCAGGTGAACAGGAAGGCGAGGAGAGTGTGTTCCCCTGAGTGTTCAATTTACACGGGACGTTTTACCAGGTGAACAGTATAAGTGAGGAGAGTGTGTTCCCCTGATGGTTTAATATACACGGAACATGTTACCAGGTGAACAGTATCAGTGAGGAGATTGTGTTCCCCTGATGGTTTCAAACACATGGGACATGTCACCAGGCGAACAGTATAAGTGAGGAGATTGTGTTCCCCTGATGGTTTAATACACCCGGGACATGTCAGCAGGCGAACAGTATAAGTGAGGAGAGTGTGTTCCCCTGATGTTTTAATACTCACGGGACATGTTACCAGGTGAACAGTGTACGTGAGGAGGGTGTGTTCCCCTAATGTTTTAATAGACACGGGACATGTTACCAGGTGAACAGTATAAGTCAGGAGAGTGTGTTTCGCTGATGTTTTAATACACACGGTACATGTTACCAGGTGAACAGTATAAGTGAGCAGATTGTGTTCCCCTGATTGTTTAATACACACGGGACATGTTACCAGGTGAACAGTATAAGTGAGGCGAGTGTGTTCCCCAGATTGTTTAATATACACGGGACATGTTACCAGGTGAGCAGTATAAGTGAGGAGAATGTGTTCCCTGATGGTTTAATACACACGGGACATGTTACCAGGTGAAGAGTATAAATGAGGAGAGTGTGTTCCCCTGATTGTTTAATACACACAGGACATGTTACCAGGTGAACAGTATAAGTGAGGCGGTGTGTTCACCTGATGGGTTAATACAGACGGGACATGTCACCAGGTGAACAGTATAAGTGAGGAGAGAGTGTTCCCCTGATGGTTTAACACGCACGAGACATGTTACCAGGTGAACAGTATAAGTGAGGAGAGTGTGTTCCCCTGATGGTTTAATGCACACGGGACATGTCACCAGGTGAACAGTATAAGTGAGGAGAGTGTGTTCCCCTGATTCTTTAATGCACACGGGACATGTCACCAGGTGAACAGTATAAGTGAGGAGAGTGTGTTCCCCTGATTGTTTAATACACACGGGACATGTTACCAGGTGAAGAGTATAAATGAGGAGAGTGTGTTCCCCTGATTGTTTAATACACACAGGACATGTTACCAGGTGAACAGTATAAGTGAGGCGGTGTGTTCACCTGATGGGTTAATACAGACGGGACATGTCACCAGGTGAACAGTATAAGTGAGGAGAGAGTGTTTTCCTGATGGTTTAACACGCACGGGACATGTTACCAGGTGAACAGTATAAGTGAGGAGAGTGTGTTCCCCTGATGGTTTAATGCACACGGGACATGTGACCAGGTGAACAGTATAAGTGAGGAGAGTGTGTTCCCCTGATTCTTTAATGCACACGACACATGTCACCAGGTGAACAGTATAAGTGAGGAGAGTGTGTTCCCCTGATTGTTTAATACACACGGGACATGTTACCAGGTGAACAGTATAAGTGAGGATAATGTGTTCCCCTGAAGGTTTCATATACACGGGACATGTTACCAGGAGAACAGTATAAGTGAGGGGAGTGTGTTCCCCTGATTGTTTAATACACACGGGACATGTTACCAGGTGAACAGTATAAGTGAGGAGAGTGTGTTCCCCTGAAGGTTTCATATACACGGGACATGTTACCAGGTGAACAGTATAAGTGAGGAGAGTGTGTTCCCCTGATGGTTTAATATTCACGGGACATGTTACCAGGTGAACAGTATAAGTGAGGAGAGTGTGTTCCCCTGATTGTTTAATACAAACAGGACATGTTACCAGGTGAACAGTATAAGTGAGGAGAATGTGTTCCCCTGATGGTTTAATATACACTGGACATATTATCTGGTGAACAGTATAAGTGAGGAGAGTGTGTTCCCCTGATTGTTTAATACTCACGGGACATGTTACCAGGTGAACAGTATAAGTGAGGAGAGTGTGTTCCCCTGATGGTTTAATATACACAGGACATGTTACCAGGTGAACAGTATAAGTGAGGAGAGTGTGTTCCCCTGATTGTTTAATACACACGGGACATGTCACCAGGTGAACAGTATAAGTGAGGAGAGTGTATTCCCCTGATTGTTTAATACACACGGGACATGTCATCGGGTGAACAGTATAAGTGAGGAGAGTGTGTTCCCCTGATTGTTTAATACACACGGGACATGTCACCAGGTGAACAGTATAAGTGAGCAGAATGTTTTCCCCTGATGGTTAAATATGCAAAGGACATGTTACCAGGTGAACAGTATAAGTGAGGAGACTGTGTTCTCCTGATGGTTTAATACTGACGGGACATGTTACCAGATGAACAGTATAAGTGAGGAGAGTGTGTTACTCTGATGGTTTAATGCACACAGGACATGTTACCAGGTGAACAGTATAAGTGAGGAGAGTGTCTTCCCCTGATTGTTTAATACACACCGGACATGTTACCAGGTGAACAGTATAAGTGAGGAGAGTGTGTTCCACTGATGGTTTAATATACGAGGGAAATGTTACCAGGTGAACAGTATAAGTGAGGAGAGTGTGTTCCCCTGATTGTTTAATATTCACGGAACATGTTACCAGGTGAACAGGATAAGTGAGAAGAATGTGTTCCCCTGATGGTTTAATATACACGGGACATGTTACCAGGTGAACAGTACAAGCGAGGAGAGTGTGTTCCCCTGATGGTTTAATATACACGGGACATGTTACCAGATGAACAGTATAAGTGAGGCGAGTGTGTTCACCTGATGGGTTAATACAGACGGGACATGTCACCAGGTGAACAGTATAAGTGAGGAGAGTATGTTCCCCTGAATGTTTTATACTCACGGGACATGTTGCCAGGTGAACAGTATAAGTGAGGAGAGAGTGTTCCCCTGATGGTTTAACACGCATGGGACATGTTACCAGGTGAACAGTATAAGTGAGGAGAGTGTGTTCCCCTGATGGTTTAATATACGAGGGAAATGTTACCAGGTGAACAGTATAAGTGAGGAGAGTGTGTTCCCCTGATGGTTTAATATGCACTGGACATGTTCCCAGGTGAACAATATAAGTGAGGAGAGTGTGTTCCCCTGATTGTTTATTACTCACGGGACATGTTACCAGGTGAATAGTATAAGTGAGGAGAGTGTCTTCCCCTGATGGTTTAACACGCACGGGACATGTTACCAGGTGAATAGTATAAGTGAGGAGAGTGTGTTCCCCTGATTGTTTAATATACCCGGGACATGTCACCAGGTGAAGAGTAGAATTGAGGAGAGTGTGTTCCCCTGATGGTTTAAGGCACACAGGACATGCTACCAGGTGAACAGTATAAGTGAGGAGAGTGTGTTCCTCTGATGGTTTAATGCACACGGGACATGTTACCAGGTGAAGAGTATAAGTGAGGAGAGTGCTTTCCCCTGATGGTTTAATATTCACGGGACATGTTACCAGGTGAAGAGTATAAATGAGGAGAGTGTGTTCCCCTGATTGTTTAATACACACAGGACATGTTACCAGGTGAACAGTATAAGTGAGGAGAATGTGTTCCCCTGATGGTTTAATATACACTGGACATATTATCTGGAGAACAGTATAAGTGAGGAGAGTGTGTTCCCCTGATTGTTTAATACTCACGGGACATGTTACCAGGTGAACAGTATAAGTGAGGAGAGTGTGTTCCCCTGATGGTTTAACACGCACGGGACATGTCACCAGGTGAACAGTATAAGTGAGGAGAGTGTGTTCCCCTGATGGTTTAATATACTCAGGACATGCTTCCAGGAGAACACTTTTAGTGAGGAGACTGTGTTCCCCTGACTGTTTAATACACACTGGACATGTTACCAGGTGAACAGTATAAGTGAGGAGAGTGTTTTCCCCTGATAGTTTAATACACACGGGACATGTTACCAGGTGAACAGTATAAGTGAGGAGATTGTGTTCCCTGATGGTTTAATACACAGGGGACATGTTACCAGGTGAACAGTATAAGTGAGGAGAGTGTGTTCCCCTGATGGTTTAATATACGAGGGAAATGTTACCAGGTGAACAGTATAAGTGAGGAGAGTGTGTTCCCCTGATGGTTTAATATGCACTGGACATGTTCCCAGGTGAACAATATAAGTGAGGAGAGTGTGTTCCCCTGATTGTTTATTACTCACGGGACATGTTACCAGGTGAATAGTATAAGTGAGGAGAGTGTGTTCCCCTGATGGTTTAACACGCACGGGACATGTTACCAGGTGAATAGTATAAGTGAGGAGAGTGTGTTCCCCTGATTGTTTAATAAACCCGGGACATGTCACCAGGTGAAGAGTAGAATTGAGGAGAGTGTGTTCCCCTGATGGTTTAAGGCACACAGGACATGTTACCAGGTGAAGAGTATAAGTGAGGAGAGTGCTTTCCCCTGATGGTTTAATATTCACGGGACATGTTACCAGGTGAAGAGTATAAATGAGGAGAGTGTGTTTCCCTGATTGTTTAATACACACAGGACATGTTACCAGGTGAACAGTATAAGTGAGGAGAATGTGTTCCCCTGATGGTTTAATATACACTGGACATATTATCTGGAGAACAGTATAAGTGAGGAGAGTGTGTTCCCCTGATTGTTTAATACTCACGGGACATGTTACCAGGTGAACAGTATAAGTGAGGAGAGTGTGTTCCCCTGATGGTTTAACACGCACGGGACATGTTACCAGGTGAACAGTATAATTGACGAGAGTGTGTTCCCCTGATTGTTTAATACTGACGGGACATGTCACCAGGTGAACAGTATAAGTGAGGAGAGTGTGTTCCCCTGATTGTTTAATACTGACGGGAAATGTCACCAGGTGAAGAGTGTAAGTGAGGAGAGTGTGTTCCCCTGATTGTTTAATACACACAGGACATGTTACCAGGTGAACAGTATGAGTGAGGAGAGTGTGTTCCCCTGATGGTTTAATATACTCAGGACATGCTTCCAGGAGAACACTTTTAGTGAGGAGACTGTGTTCCCCTGATGGTTTAATATACCCGGGACATGTTACCAGGTGAACAGGAAGGTGAGGAGAGTGTGTTCCCCTGATTGTTCAATTTACACGGGACGTTTTACCAGGTGAACAGTATAAGTGAGGAGAGTGTGTTCCCCTGATGGTTTAATATACACGGAACATGTTACCAGGTGAACAGTATCAGTGAGGAGATTGTGTTCCCCTGATGGTTTCAAACAGATGGGACATGTCACCAGGCGAACAGTATAAGTGAGGAGATTGTGTTCCCCTGATGGTTTAAGACACACGGGACATGTTAGCAGGCGAACAGTATAAGTGAGGAGAGTGTGTTCCCCTGATGTTTTAATACACACGGGACATGTTACCAGGTGAACAGTATACGTGAGGAGAGTGTCTTCCCCTAATGTTTTAATAGACACGGGATATGTTACCAGGTGAACAGTATAAGTCAGGAGAGTGTGTTTCGCTGATGTTTTAATACACACGGTACATGTTACCAGGTGAACAGTATAAGTGAGCAGAGTGTGTTCCCCTGATTGTTTAATACACACGGGACATGTTACCAGGTGAACAGTATAAGTGAGGCGAGTATGTTCCCCAGATTGTTTAATATACACGGGACATGTTACCAGGTGAGCAGTATAAGTGAGGAGAGTGTGTTCCCCTGACTGTTTAATACACACTGGACATGTTACCAGGTGAACAGTATAAGTGAGGAGAGTGTTTTCCCCTGATAGTTTAATACACACGGGACATGTTACCAGGTGAACAGTATAAGTGAGGAGAGTGTGTTCCCTGATGGTTTAATACACACGGGACATGTTACCAGGTGAACAGTATAAGTGAGGAGAGTGTGTTCCCTGATGGTTTAATACACACGGGACATGTTACCAGGTGAGCAGTATAAGTGAGGAGAGTGTGTTCCCTGATGGTTTAATACACACGGGACATGTTACCAGGTGAACAGTATAAGTGAGGAGAGTGTGTTCCCTGATGGTTTAATACACACGGGACATGTTACCAGGTGAACAGTTTAAGTGAGCAGAGTGTGTTCCCCTGATTGTTTAATATACACGGGACATGTTACCAGGTGAACAGTATAAGTGAGGAGAGTGTGTTCCCCTGATTGTTTATTACACACAGGACATTTCACCAGGTGAACAGTATAAGGAGGAGACTGTGTTCCACTGATGGTTTAATACACACGGGACATGTCAGCAGGTGAACAGTATATGTGAGGAGAGTGTGTTCCCCTGATGGTTTAACACGCACGGGACATGTTACTAGGTGAACAGTATAAGTGAGTAGAGTGTGTTCCGCTGATGGTTTAATATACCCGGGACATGTCAGCAGGTGAACAGTATAAGTGAGGAGAGTGTGTTCCCCTGATGGTTTAATATACCCGGGACATGTCAGCAGGTGAACAGTATAATTGAGGAGATTGTGTTCCCCTCATTGTTTAATACACACGGGACATGTCACCAGGTGAACAGTATAAGTGAGGAGAGTGTGTTCCCCTGATGGTTTAATACACACGGGACATGTCACCAGGTGAACAGTATAAGTGAGGAGAATGTGTTCCCCTGATTGTTTAATACACACGGGACATGTCACCAGGTGAACAGTATAAGTGAGGAGAGTGTGTTCCCCTGAAGGTTTAATACACACGGGACATGTCACCAGGTGAACAGTATAAGTCAGGAGAGTGAGTTCCCCTGATTGTTTAATACACACGGGACATTTCACCAGGTGAACATTATAAGTGAGGAGAGTGTGTTCCCCGGATGGTTTAAAACATACGGGACATGTTACCAGGTGAACAGTATAAGTGAGGAGAGTGTGTTCCCCAGATTGTTTAATACACACGGGTCATGTTACCAGGTAAACAGTACAGGTGAGGAGACTGTGTTGCTTTGATGGTTTAATATACACGGGACATCTTACCAGGTGAACAGTATAAGTGAGGAGAGTGTGTTCCCCAGATTGTTTAATACACACGGGTCATGTTACCAGGTTAACAGTACAGGTGAGGAGACTGTGTTCCTTTGATGGTTTAATATACAAGGGACATGTTACCAGGTGAACAGTATAAGTGAGGAGAGTGTGTTCCCCAGATTGTTTAGTACACACGGGACATGTTGCCAGGTGAACAGTATAAGTTAGGAGAGTGTGTTCCCCAGATTGTTTAATACACACGGGTCATGTTACCAGGTTAACAGTACAGGTGAGGAGACTGTGTTCCTTTGATGGTTTAATATACACGGGACATCTTACCAGGTGAACAGTATAAGTGAGCAGAGTGTGTTCCCCTGATGGTTTAATATACACGGGGCATGTTGCCAGGTGAACTGTATAAGTGAGGAGAGTGTGTTCCCTGATGGTTTAAAATACACGGGACATCTTCCCAGGTGAACAGTATAAGTGAGGAGAGTGTTTTCCCCTGATTGTTTAATACACAAGGGACATGTTACCAGGTGAACAGAAGAAGGGAGCAGAGTGTGTTCCCCTGATTGTTTAATACACACGGGTCATGTTACCAGGTAAACAGTACAGGTGAGGAGACTGTGTTCCTTTGATGGTTTAATATACACGGGACATCTTACCAGGTGAACAGTATAAGTGAGCAGAGTGTGTTCCCCTGATGGTTTAAGACACACGGGACATGTTACCAGGTGAACAGTATGAGTGAGGAGAGTGTGTTCCCCTGATGGTTTAATATACTCAGGACATGCTTCCAGGAGAACAGTTTTAGTGAGGAGACTGTGTTCCCCTGATGGTTTAATATACACGGGACATGTTACCAGGTGAACAGGAAGGCGAGGAGAGTGTGTTCCCCTGATTGTTTAATATACACGGGACATGTTACCAGTTGAACAGTATAAGTGTGGAGAGTGTGTTCCCCTGATTGTTCAATTTACACGGGACGTTTTACCAGGTGAACAGTATAAGTGAGGAGAGTGTGTTCCCCTGATGGTTTAATATACACGGAACATGTTACCAGGTGAACAGTATCAGTGAGGAGATTGTGTTCCCCTGATGGTTTCAAACACATGGGACATGTCACCAGGCGAACAGTATAAGTGAGGAGATTGTGTTCCCCTGATGGTTTAAGACACACGGGACATGTTACCAGGTGAACAGTATAAGTGAGGAGAGTGTGTTCCCCAGATTGTTTAATACACACGGGTCATGTTACCAGGTTAACAGTACAGGTGAGGAGACTGTGTTCCTTTGATGGTTTAATATACAAGGGACATGTTACCAGGTGAACAGTATAAGTGAGGAGAGTGTGTTCCCCAGATTGTTTAGTACACACGGGACATGTTGCCAGGTGAACAGTATAAGTTAGGAGAGAGTGTTTCCCTGATGTTTTAATAAACACGGGACATGTTCCCAGGTAAACAGTATAAGTGAGGAGAGTGCGTTCCCCGGATTGTTTAATACACACGGGTCATGATACCAGGTAAACAGTACAGGTGAGGAGACTGTGTTCCTTTGATGGTTTAATATACACGGGAGATCTTACCAGGTGAACAGTATAAGTGAGCAGAGTGTGTTCCCTGATGGTTTAAGACACACAGGACATGTTACCAGGTGAAAAGTATGAGTGAGGAGAGTGTGTACCCCTGATGGTTTAATACACACAGGACATGGCTTTAGGTGAACAGTATAAGTGAGGAGAGTGTGTTCCCCTGATGGTTTAATATACACGGGGCATGTTGCCAGGTGAACTGTATAAGTGAGGAGAGTGTGTTCCCCTGATGGTTTAATATACATAGGGCATGTTGCCAGGTGAACAGTATAACTGAGGAGAGTGTGTTCCCCTGATGGTTTAAAACACACAGGACATGTTACCAGGTGAACAGTATGAGTGAGGAGAGTGTGTTCCCCTGATGGTTTAATATACTCAGGACATGCTTCCTGGAGAACAGTTTTAGTGAGGAGACTGTGTTCCCCTGATGGTTTAATATACACGGGACATGTTACCAGGTGAACAGGAAGGCGAGGAGAGTCTGTTCCCCTGATTGTTTAATATACACGGGACGTTTTACCAGGTGAACAGTATAATTGAGGAGAGTGTGTTCCCCTGATGGTTTAATATACACGGAACATGTTACCAGGCGAACAGTATAAGTGAGGAGATTGTGTTCCCCTGATGGTTTAAGACACACGGGACATATTAGCAGGCGAACAGTATAAGTGAGGAGAGTGTGTTCCCCTGATGTTTTAATACACACGGGACATGTTACCAGGTGAACAGTATACGTGAGGAGAGTGTGTTCCCCTAATGTTTTAATAGACACGGGACATGTTACCAGGTGAACAGTATAAGTCAGGAGAGTGTGTTTCGCTGATGTTTTAATACACACGGTACATGTTACCAGGTGAACAGTATAAGTGAGCAGAGTGTGTTCCCCTGATTGTTTAATACACACGGGACATGTTACCAGGTGAACAGTATAAGTGAGGCGAGTGTGTTCCCCAGATTGTTTAATATACGCGGGACATGTTACCAGGTGAGCTGTATAAGTGAGGAGAGTGTGTTCCCCTGATTGTTTAATACACACTGGACATGTTACCAGGTGAAAAGTATAAGTGAGGAGAGTGTGTTCCCCTGATTGCTTAATACACACTGGACATGTTACCAGGTGAACAGTATAAGTGAGGAGAGTGTGTTCCCCTGATGGTTTAATACACACGGGACATGTTACCAGGTGAACAGTATAAGAGAGGACATTGTGTTCCCCTGATGGTTTAATATACACGGGACATGTTACCAGGTGAACAGTATAAGTGAGGAGACTGTGTTCCACTGATGGTTTAATATACACGGGACATCTTCCCAGGTGAACGGTATAAGTGAGGAGAGTGTTTTCCCCTGATTGTTTAATACACAAGGGACATGTTACCAGGTGAACAGTATAAGTGAGGAGAGTGTGTTCCCCTGATTGTTTAATACACAAGGGACATGTCACCAGGTGAACAGTATAAGTGAGGAGAGTGTGTTCCCCTGATTGTTTTTTATACACAGGACATGTTACCAGGAGAACAGTATAAGTGAGGCGAGTGTGTTCCCCTGATTGTTTAACATACACAGGATATGTTACCATTTGAAAAGTATAAGTGAGGAGAGTGTGTTCCCCTGATGGTTTAATACACACGGGACATGTTACCAGGTGAAGAGTATAAGTGAGGAGAGTGTGTTCCCCTGATTGTTTAATGCACACAGGACATGTTACCAGGTGAACAGTATAAGTGAGGAGAATGTGTTTCCTGATGGTTTAATATACACGGGACTTATTACCAGGTGAACAGAATAAGTGAGGAGAGTGTGTTCCCCTGATGGTTTAATATACACGAGACATGTCAGCAGGTGAACTGTATAGGTGAGGTGAGGGTGTTCATCTGATGTTTTAATACACACGGGACATTTTACCAGGTGATCACTATAAGTGAGGCGAGTGTGGTCCCCTAATGTTTTAATAGACACGGGACAAGTTACCAGGTGAACAGTATAAGTGAGGAGGGTGTGTTCCCCTGATGGTTTAATATATACAGGGCATGTTACCAGGTGAACAGTATAAGTGTGGAGAGTGTGTTCCCCTGATGGTTTAATATACACGGGACATGTTACCAGGTGAACAGTATAAGTGAGGAGAGTGTGTTCCCCTGATGGTTTAATATACACGGGACATGTTCCCAGGTGAACAGTATAAGTGAGGAGAGTGTGTTCCCCTGATGGTTTAATATACACTGGGCATATTACCAGGTGAACAGTATAAGTGAGGAGAGTGTGTTCCCCTTATGGTTTCATACACACGGGACATGTTATCAGGTGAACAGTGTAAGTGAGGAGAGTGTGTTTCCCTGATTGTTTAATGCACATGGGACATGTTACCAGCTGAACAGTATAAGTGAGGAGAGTGTGTTCCCCTGATGGTTTAACACGCACGGGACATGTTACCAGGTGAACAGTATAAGTGAGGAGAGTGTTTTCCCCTGATTGATTAATATACCCGGGACATGGCACCAGGTGAACAGTATAAGTGAGGAGAGTGTGTTCCCCTGATGGTTTAATACTGACGGGACATGTTACCAGATGTACAGTATAAGTGAGGAGAGTGTGTTCCCCTGATTGTTTAATACACACGGGACATGTCACCAGGTGAACAGTATAAGTGAGCAGAATGTTTTACCCTGATGGTTAAATATGCAAAGGACATGTTAGCAGGTGAACAGTATAAGTGAGGAGAGTGTGTTCCCCTGATGGTTTAATGCACACAGGACATGTTACCAGGTGAACAGTATCAGTGAGGAGAATGTGTTCCCCTGATGGTTTAATATACACGGGACATGTTACCAGGTGAACAGGATAAGTGAGGAGAGTGTGTTCCCATGATTGTTTAATATACACGGGACATGTCACCAGGTGAACAGTATAAGTGAGGAGAGTGTGTTCCCCTGATGGTTTAATATACACGGGACATGTTACCAGATGAACAGTATAAATGAGTCGAGTGTGTTCACCTGATGGTTTAATACGCACGGGACATGTTACCAGGTGAACTGTATAAGTCAGGAGAGTGTGTTCCCCTGATGGTTTAATGCACACAGGACATGTCACCAGGTGAACAGTATAAGTGAGGAGAGTGTGTTCCCCAGATGGTTTAATATACACGGGATCTGTTACCAGGTGAACAGTATAAGTGAGGAGATTGTGTTCCCCTGATAGTTTAATATACACGGGACATGTTACCAGGTGAACAGTATAAGTGAGGAGAATGTGTTCCCCTGATGGTTTAATATACACGGGACAGGTGACTCGGTGAACAGTATAAGTGAGGAGAGTGTGTTCCCCTGATGGTTTAATATACACGGGACATTTCATCAAGTGAACAGTATAAGTGAGGAGAATGTGTTCCCCTGATGGTTTAATACGCACGGGATATGTTACCAGGTGAACTGTATAAGTCAGGAGAGTGTGTTCCCCTGATGGTTTAATGCACACAGGACATGTCACCAGGTGAACAGTATAAGTGAGGAGAGTGTGTTCCCCAGATGGTTTAATACTGACGGGACATGTTACCAGATGAACAATATAAGTGAGGAGAGTGCTTTCCCCTGATGGTTTAATATTCACGGGACATGTTTCCAAGTGAACAGTGTAAGTGAGGAGAGTGTGTTCTCCTGATGGTTTAATATACACGGGATATGTTACCAAGAGAAAAGTCTAAGTGAGGAGAGTGTGTTCCCCTGATGGTTTAATATTCACGGGACATGTTACCAGGTGAACTGTATAAGTGAGGAGAGTGTGTTCCCCTGATGGTTTAATACTGACGGGACATGTTACCAGATGAACAGTGTAAGTGAGGAGAGTGTGTTCCCCTGATGGTTTAATACACACAGGATATGTTACCAGCTGAACAGTATAAGTGAGGAGAGAGTGTTCCCCTGATGGTTTAATATGCACGGGACATGTTACCAGGTGAACAGTATAAGTGAGGGGAGTGTGTTCCCCTGATGGTTTAATACACACGGGACATGTCACCAGGTGAACAGGATAAGTGAGTAGAATGTGTTCCCCTGATGGTTTAATATTCACTGGACATGTTACCAGATGAACAGTATGAGTGAGGAGAGTGTGTTCCCCTGATGCTTTAATATGCACGGGACATGTCACCAGGTGAACAGGATAAGTGAGTAGAATGTGTTCCCCTGATGGTTTAATATTCACTGGACATGTTACCAGATGAACAGTATAAGTGAGGAGAGTGTGTTCCCTTGTTGGTTTAATATTCACTGGACATGTTACCAGGTGAACAGTATAAGTGAGGAGAATGTGTTCCCCTGATGGTTTAATATTCACTGGACATGTTACCAGGTGAACAGTATAAGTGAGGAGAGTGTGTTCCCTTGTTGGTTTAATATTCACTGGACATGTTACCAGGTGAACAGTATAAGTGAGTAGAATGTGTTCCCCTGATGGTTTAATATTCACTGGACATGTTACCAGGTGAATAGTATAAGTGAGGAGAGTGTTTTCCCCTGATGGTTTAATATGCACGGGACATGTTACCAGATGAACAGTATAAGTGATGAGAGTGTGTTCCCCTGATGGTTTAATATTCACTGGACATGTTACCAGATGAACAGTATAAGTGAGGAGAATGTGTTCCCTTGATGGTTTAATATTCACTGGACATGTTACCAGGTGAAAGGTATAAGTGAGGAGAGTGTGTTCCCCTGATGGTTTAATATGCACGGGACATGTTACCAGATGAACAGTATAAGTGATGAGAGTGTGTTCCCCTGATGGTTTAATATTCACTGGACATGTTACCAGATGAACAGTATAAGTGAGGAGAGTGAGTTCCCCTGATGGTTTAATATACACGGGACATGTTACCAGGTGAACAGTATAAGTGAGGAGAGTGAGTTCCCCTGATGGTTTAATATACACAGGACATGTTACCAGGTGAACAGTATAAGTGAGGAGAGTGTGTTCCCCTGATTGTTTAATACGCACGGGACATGTCACCAGGTGAACAGTATAATTGAGGAGAGTGTGATCCCCTGATTGTTTAATACACACGGGACATGTCACCAGGTGAACAGTATAAGTGAGGAGAGTCTGTTCCCCTGATTGTTTAACACTGACGGGACATGTCACCAGGTGAACAGTATAAGTGAGGAGAGTCTGTTCCCCTGATGGTTTAATGCACACGGGACATGTTACCAGGTGAACAGTATAAGTGAGGAGAGTGTGTTCCCCTGATGGTTTCATATACACGGGACATGTTACCAGGAGAACAGTATTAGTGAGGGGAGTGCTTTCCCCTGATGGTTTAATATTCACGGGTCATGTTGCCAGGTGAACAGTATAAGTAAGGAGAGTGTGTTCCCCTGATGGTTTAATATACACAGGACATGTCACCAGGTGAACAGTATAAGTGAGGAGAGTGTGTTCCCCTGATTGTATAATACACACGGGACATGTCACCAGGTGAACAGTATAATTGAGGAGAGTGTGTTCCCCTGATTGTTTAATGCACACGGGACATGTCACCAGGTGAACAGTATAAGTGAGGAGAGTCTGTTCCCCTAATTCTTTAATACTGACGGGACATGTCACCAGGTGAACAGTATAAGTGAGGAGAGTCTGTTCCCCTGATTCTTTAATACACACGGGACATTTCACCAGGTGAACAGTGTAAGTGAGGAGAGAGTGTTCCCATGATTGTTCAATGCACACGGGACATGTTACCAGGTGAACAGTATAAGTGAGGAGAGTCTGTTCCCCTGATTCTTTAATACACACGGGACCTGTTACCAGGTGAACAGTATAAGTGAGGAGAGTGTGTTCCCCTGATGGTTTAATGCACACGGGACATGTTACCAGGTGAACAGTATAAGTGAGGAGAGTGTGTTCCCCTGATGGTTTCATATACACGGGACATGTTACCAGGAGAACAGTATAAGTGAGGGGAGTGCTTTCCCCTGATGGTTTAATATTCACGGGACATGTTACCAGGTGAACAGTATAAGTAAGGAGAGTGTGTTCCCCTGATGGTTTAATATACACAGGACATGTTACCAGGTGAACAGTATAAGTGAGGAGAGTGTGTTCCCCTTGTGGTTTAATACAAACAGGACATGTTACCAGGTGAACAGTATAAGTGAGGAGAATGTGTTCCCCTGATGGTTTAATATACACTGGACATATTATCTGGTGAACAGTATAAGTGAGGAGAGTGTGTTCCCCTGATTGTTTAATACTCACTGGACATGTTACCAGGTGAACAGTATAAGTGAGGAGAGTGTGTTCCCCTGATGGTTTAACACGCACGGGACATGTTACCAGGTGAACAGTATAATTGACGAGAGTGTGTTCCCCTGATTGTTAAATACTGACGGGACATGTCACCAGGTGAACAGTATAAGTGAGGAGAGTGTGTTCCCCTGATGGTTTAATATACACTGGACATGTTACCAGGTGAACAGTATAAGTGAGGAGAGTGAGTTCCCCTGATTGTTTAATACACACGGGACATGTGACCAGGTGAACAGTATAAGTGAGGAGAGTGTGTTCCCCTGATTGTTTAATACACACGGGACATGTCATCGGGTGAACAGTATACGTGAGGAGAGTGTGTTCCCCTGATTGTTTAATACACACGGGACATGTCACCAGGTGAACAGTATAAGTGAGCAGAATGTTTTCCCCTGATGGTTAAATATGCAAAGGACATGTTACCAGGTGAACAGTATAAGTGAGGAGACTGTGTTCTCCTGATGGTTTAATACTGACGGGACATGTTACCAGATGAACAGTATAAGTGAGGAGAGTGTGTTCCTCTGATGGTTTCATGCACACAGGACATGTTACCAGGTGAACAGTATAAGTGAGGAGAGTGTGTTCCCCTGATGGTTTAATGCACACGGGACATGTTACCAGGTGAACAGTAAAAGTGAGGAGAGTGTGTTCCCCTGATGGTTTCATATACACGGGACATGTTACCAGGAGAACAGTATAAGTGAGGGGAGTGCATTCCCCTGATGGTTTAATATTCACGGGACATGTTACCAGGTGAACAGTATAGGTAAGGAGAGTGTGTTCCCCTGATGGTTTAATATTCACAGGACATGTTACCAGGTGAACAGTATAAGTGAGGAGAATATGTTCCCCTGATGGTTTAATATGCACTGGACATATTATCTGGTGAACAGTATAAGTGAGGAGAGTGTGTTCCCCTGATTGTTTAATACTCACGGGACATGTTACCAGGTGAACAGTATAAGTGAGGAGAGTGTGTTCCCCTGATGGTTTAACACGCACGGGACATGTTACCAGGTGAACAGTATAATTGACGAGAGTGTGTTCCCCTGATTGTTAAATACTGACGGGACATGTCACCAGGTGAACAGTATAAGTGAGGAGAGTGTGTTCCCCTGATGGTTTAATACTGATGGGACATGTTACCAGATGAACAGTATAAGTGAGGAGAGTGTGTTCCTCTGATGGTTTCATGCACACAGGACATGTTACCAGGTGAACAGTATAAGTGAGGAGAGTGTGTTCCCCTGATGGTTTAATATACACGGGACATGTTACCAGGTGAATAGTATAAGCGAGGAGAGTGTGTTCCCCTGATGGTTTAACACGCAGTGGACATGTTACCAGGTGAACAGTATAAGTGAGGAGAGTGTCTTCCCCTGATGGTTTAATATACGAGGGAAATGTTACCAGGTGAACAGTATAAGTGAGGAGAGTGTGTTCCCCTGATGGTTTAATACACACAGGACATGTTACCAGGTAAACAGTATAAGTGAGGAGAGTGTGTTCCCCTGATTGTTTAATACACACCGGACATGTTACCAGGTGAACAGTACAAGTGAGGAGAGTGTGTTACCCTGATGGTTTAACACGCACGGGACATGTTACTAGGTAAACTGTATAAGTGAGGAGAGTGTGTTCCCCTGATTGTTTAATACACACCGGACATGTTACCAGGTGAACAGTATAAGTGAGGAGAGTGTGTTCCCCTGATGGTTTAATATACGAGGGATATGTTACCAGGTGAACAGTATAAGTGAGGAGAGTGTGTTCCCCTGATGGTTTAACACGCACGGGACATGTTACCAGGTGAACAGTATAAGTGAGGAGAATGTGTTCCCCTGATGGTTTAATATGCACTGGACATATTACCAGGTGAACAGTATAAATGAGGAGAGTGTGTTCCCCTGATGGGTTAATATACACGGGACATGTTACCAGATGAACAGTATAAGTGAGGAGAGTGTGTTCCCCTGATGGTTTAACACGCACGGGACATGTTACCAGGTGAACAGTATAAGTGAGGAGAGTGTGTTCCCCTGATGGTTTTATACTCACGGGACATGTTACCAGGTGAACAGTATAAGTGAGGAGAGAGTGTTCCCCTGATGGTTTAACACGCACGGGACATGTTACCAGGTGAACAGTATAAGTGAGGAGAGTGTGTTCTCCTGATTGTTTAATGCACACGGGACATGTCACCAGGTGAACAGTATAAGTGAGGAGAGTGTGTTCCCCTGATTGTTTAATACACACAGGACATGTTACCAGGTGAACAGTATAAGTGAGGAGAGTGTGTTCCCCTGAAGGTTTCATATACACGGGACATGTTACCAGGAGAACAGTATAAATGAGGGGAGTGCTTTCCCCTGATGGTTTAATATTCACGGGACATGTTACCAGGTGAACAGTATAAGTGAGGAGAGTGTGTTCCCCTGATTGTTGAATACAAACAGGACATGTTACCAGGTGAACAGTATAAGTGAGGAGAATGTGTTCCCCTGATGGTTTAATATACACTGGACATATTATCTGGTGAACAGTATAAGTGAGGAGAGTGTGTTCCCCTGATTGTTTAATACTCACGGGACATGTTACCAGGTGAACAGTATAAGTGAGGAGAGTGTGTTCCCCTGATGGTTTAACACGCACGGGACATGTTACCAGGTGAACAGTATAATTGACGAGAGTGTGTTCCCCTGATTGTTTAATACTGACGGGACATGTCACCAGGTGAACAGTATAAGTGAGGAGAGTGTGTTCCCCTGATGGTTTAATATACACAGGACATGTTACCAGGTGAACAGTATAAGTGAGGAGAGTGTGTTCCCCTGATTGTTTAATACACACGGGACATGTCATCGGGTGAACAGTATAATTGAGGAGAGTGTGTTCCCCTGATTGTTTAATACACACAGGACATGTTACCAGGTGAACAGTATAAGTGAGGAGAGTGTGTTCCCCTGATGGTTTAATATACGAGGGAAATGTTACCAGGTGAACAGTATAAGTGAGGAGAGTGTGTTCCCCTGATGGTTTAATATACGAGGGAAATGTTACCAGGTGAACAGTATAAGTGAGGAGAGTGTGTTCCCCTGATTGTTTAATACTCACGGAACATGTTACCAGGTGAACAGTATATGTGAGGAGATTGTGTTCCCCTGATGGTTTAACACGCACGGGACATGTTACCAGGTGAACAGTATAAGTGAGGAGAATGTGTTCCCCTGATGGTTTAATATGCACTGGACATGTTACCAGGTGAACAATATAAGTGAGGAGAGTGTGTTCCCCTGATTGTTTATTACTCACGGGACATGTTACCAGGAGAATAGTATAAGTGAGGAGAGTGTGTTCCCCTGATGGTTTAACACGCACGGGACATGTTACCAGGTGAATAGTATAAGTGAGGAGAGTGTGTTCCCCTGATTGTTTAATACACACGGGACATGTTACCAGGTGAACAGTATAAGTGAGGCGAGTATGTTCCCCTGATGGTTTAATATACGAGGGAAATGTTAACAGGTGAACAGTATAAGTGAGGAGAGTGTGTTCCCCTGATTGATTAATACACACGGGACATGTTACCAGGTGAACAGTATAAGTGAGGAGAGTGTGTTCCCCTGATGGTTTAATATACACGGGACATGTTACCAGGTGAACACTATAAGTGAGGAGAGTGTGTTCCCCTGATTGTTTAATATACCCGGGACATGTCACCAGGTGAAGAGTAAAATTGAGGAGAGTGTGTTCCCCTGATGGTTTAAGGCACACAGGACATGCTACCAGGTGAACAGTATAAGTGAGGAGAGTGTGTTCCTCTGATGGTTTAATGCACACGGGACATGTTACCAGGTGAACAGTATAAGTGAGGAGAGTGTGTTCCCCTGATTGTTTAATACACACAGGACATGTTACCAGGTGAACAGTATGAGTGAGGAGAGTGTGTTCCCCTGATTGTTTAATACACACAGGACATGTTACCAGGTGAACAGTATGAGTGAGGAGAGTGTGTTCCCCTGATGGTTTAATATACTCAGGACATGCTTCCAGGAGAACAGTTTTAGTGAGGAGACTGTGTTCCCCTGATGGTTTAATATACACGGGACATGTTACCAGGTGAACAGGAAGGCGAGGAGAGTGTGTTCCCCTGATTGTTCAATTTACACGGGACGTTTTACCAGGTGAACATTATAAGTGAGGAGAGTGTGTTCCCCTGATGGTTTAATATACACGGAACATGTTACAAGGTGAACAGTATCAGTGAGGAGATTGTGTTCCCCTGATGGTTTCAAACACATGGGACATGTCACCAGGCGAACAGTATAAGTGAGGAGATTGTGTTCCCCTGATGGTTTAAGACACATGGGACATGTTAGCAGGCGAACAGTATAAATGAGGAGAGTGTGTTCCCCTGATGTTTTAACACACACGGGACATGTTACCAGGTGAACAGTATACGTGAGGAGAGTGTGTTCCCCTAATGTTTTAATAGACACGGGACATGTTACCAGGTGAACAGTATAAGTCAGGAGAGTGTGTTTCGCTGATGTTTTAATACACACGGTACATGTTACCAGGTGAACAGTATAAGTGAGCAGAGTGTGTTCCCCTGATTGTTTAATACACACGGGACATGTTACCAGGTGAACAGTATAAGTGAGGCGAGTGTGTTCCCCAGATTGTTTAATATACACGGGACATGTTACCTGGTGAGCAGTATAAGTGAGGAGAGTGTTTTCCCCTGATAGTTTAATACACACGGGACATGTTACCAGGTGAACAGTATAAGTGAGGAGCGTGTGTTCCCTGATGGTTTAATACACACGGGACATGTTACCAGGTGAAGAGTATAAGTGAGGAGAGTGTGTTCCCCTGATTGTTTAATACACACAGGACATGTTACCAGGTGAACAGTATAAGTGAGGAGAGTGTGTTCCCCTGATTGTTTATTACACACAGGACATTTCACCAGGTGAACAGTATAAGTGAGGAGACTGTGTTCCACTGATGGTTTAATACACACGGGACATGTCAGCAGGTGAACAGTATATGTGAGGAGAGTGTGTTCCCCTGATGGTTTAACACGCACGGGACATGTTACTAGGTGAACAGTATAAGTGAGTAGAGTGTGTTCCGCTGATGGTTTAATATACCCGGGACATGTCAGCAGGTGAACAGTATAAGTGAGGAGAGTGTGTTCCCCTGATGGTTTAATATACCCGGGACATGTTACCAGGTGAACAGTATAATTGAGGAGATTGTGTTCCCTGATTGTTTAATACACACGGGACATGTCACCAGGTGAACAGTATAAGTGAGGAGAGTGTGTTCCCCTGATGGTTTAATACACACGGGACATGTCACCAGGTGAACAGTATAAGTGAGGAGAATGTGTTCCCCTGATTGTTTAATACACACGGGACATGTCACCAGGTGAACAGTATAAGTGAGGAGAGTGTGTTCCCCTGATGGTTTAATGCACACGGGACATGTCACCAGGTGAACAGTATAAGTCAGGAGAGTGAGTTCCCCTGATTGTTTAATACACACGGGACATTTCACCAGGTGAACATTATAAGTGAGGAGAGTGTGTTCCCCGGATGGTTTAAAACATACGGGACGTGTTACCAGGTGAACAGTATAAGTGAGGAGAGTGTATTCCCCAGATTGTTTAATACACACGGGTCATGTTACCAGGTAAACAGTACAGGTGAGGAGACTGTGTTGCTTTGATGGTTTAATATACATGGGACATCTTACCAGGTGAACAGTATAAGTGAGGAGAGTGTGTTCCCCAGATTGTTTAATACACACGGGTCATGTTACCAGGTTAACAGTACAGGTGAGGAGACTGTGTTCCCCTGATGGTTTAATATACACGGGACATGTTACCAGGTGAACAGGAAGGCGAGGAGAGTGTGTTCCCCTGATTGTTCAATTTACACGGGACGTTTTACCAGGTGAACATTATAAGTGAGGAGAGTGTGTTCCCCTGATGGTTTAATATACACGGAACATGTTACAAGGTGAACAGTATCAGTGAGGAGATTGTGTTCCCCTGATGGTTTCAAACACATGGGACATGTCACCAGGCGAACAGTATAAGTGAGGAGATTGTGTTCCCCTGATGGTTTAAGACACATGGGACATGTTAGCAGGCGAACAGTATAAATGAGGAGAGTGTGTTCCCCTGATGTTTTAACACACACGGGACATGTTACCAGGTGAACAGTATACGTGAGGAGAGTGTGTTCCCCTAATGTTTTAATAGACACGGGACATGTTACCAGGTGAACAGTATAAGTCAGGAGAGTGTGTTTCGCTGATGTTTTAATACACACGGTACATGTTACCAGGTGAACAGTATAAGTGAGCAGAGTGTGTTCCCCTGATTGTTTAATACACACGGGACATGTTACCAGGTGAACAGTATAAGTGAGGCGAGTGTGTTCCCCAGATTGTTTAATATACACGGGACATGTTACCTGGTGAGCAGTATAAGTGAGGAGAGTGTTTTCCCCTGATAGTTTAATACACACGGGACATGTTACCAGGTGAACAGTATAAGTGAGGAGCGTGTGTTCCCTGATGGTTTAATACACACGGGACATGTTACCAGGTGAAGAGTATAAGTGAGGAGAGTGTGTTCCCCTGATTGTTTAATACACACAGGACATGTTACCAGGTGAACAGTATAAGTGAGGAGAGTGTGTTCCCCTGATTGTTTATTACACACAGGACATTTCACCAGGTGAACAGTATAAGTGAGGAGACTGTGTTCCACTGATGGTTTAATACACACGGGACATGTCAGCAGGTGAACAGTATATGTGAGGAGAGTGTGTTCCCCTGATGGTTTAACACGCACGGGACATGTTACTAGGTGAACAGTATAAGTGAGTAGAGTGTGTTCCGCTGATGGTTTAATATACCCGGGACATGTCAGCAGGTGAACAGTATAAGTGAGGAGAGTGTGTTCCCCTGATGGTTTAATATACCCGGGACATGTTACCAGGTGAACAGTATAATTGAGGAGATTGTGTTCCCTGATTGTTTAATACACACGGGACATGTCACCAGGTGAACAGTATAAGTGAGGAGAGTGTGTTCCCCTGATGGTTTAATACACACGGGACATGTCACCAGGTGAACAGTATAAGTGAGGAGAATGTGTTCCCCTGATTGTTTAATACACACGGGACATGTCACCAGGTGAACAGTATAAGTGAGGAGAGTGTGTTCCCCTGATGGTTTAATGCACACGGGACATGTCACCAGGTGAACAGTATAAGTCAGGAGAGTGAGTTCCCCTGATTGTTTAATACACACGGGACATTTCACCAGGTGAACATTATAAGTGAGGAGAGTGTGTTCCCCGGATGGTTTAAAACATACGGGACGTGTTACCAGGTGAACAGTATAAGTGAGGAGAGTGTATTCCCCAGATTGTTTAATACACACGGGTCATGTTACCAGGTAAACAGTACAGGTGAGGAGACTGTGTTGCTTTGATGGTTTAATATACATGGGACATCTTACCAGGTGAACAGTATAAGTGAGGAGAGTGTGTTCCCCAGATTGTTTAATACACACGGGTCATGTTACCAGGTTAACAGTACAGGTGAGGAGACTGTGTTCCTTTGATGGTTTAATATACAAGGGACATGTTACCAGGTGAACAGTATAAGTGAGGAGAGTGTGTTCCCCAGATTGTTTAGTACACACGGGACATGTTGCCAGGTGAACAGTATAAGTTAGGAGAGTGTGTTCCCCAGATTGTTTAATACACACGGGTCATGTTACCAGGTTAACAGTACAGGTGAGGAGACTGTGTTCCTTTGATGGTTTAATATACAAGGGACATGTTACCAGGTGAACAGTATAAGTGAGCAGAGTGTGTTCCCCTGATGGTTTAAGACACACCGGACATGTTACCAGGTGAAAAGTATGAGTGAGGAGAGTGTGTACCCCTGATGGTTTAATACACACAGGACATGGCTTTAGGTGAACAGTATAAGTGAGGAGAGAGTGTTCCCCTGATGGTTTAATATACACGGGGCATGTTGCCAGGTGAACTGTATAAGTGAGGAGAGTGTGTTCCCCTGATAGTTTAATACACACGGGACATGTTACCAGGTGAACAGTATAAGTGAGGAGAGTGTGTTCCCTGATGGTTTAATAGACACGGGACATCTTCCCAGGTGAACAGTATAAGTGAGCGGAGTGTGTTCCCCTGATTGTTTAATACACAAGGGACATGTTACCAGGTGAACAGTATAAGTAAGGAGAGTGTGTTCCCCTGATTGTTTTTTATACACAGGACATGTTACCAGGTGAACAGTATAAGGGAGCAGAGTGTGTTCCCATGATTGTTTAATACACACGGGTCATGTTACCAGGTAAACAGTACAGGTGAGGAGACTGTGTTCCTTTGATGGTTTAATATACACGGGACATCTTACCAGGTGAACAGTATAAGTGAGCAGAGTGTGTTCCCCTGATGGTTTAAGACACACGGGACATGTTACCAGGTGAACAGTATGAGTGAGGAGAGTGTGTTCCCCTGATGGTTTAATATACTCAGGACATGCTTCCAGGAGAACAGTTTTAGTGAGGAGACTGTGTTCCCCTGATGGTTTAATATACACGGGACATGTTACCAGGTGAACAGGAAGGCGAGGAGAGTGTGTTCCCCTGATTGTTTAATATACACGGGACATGTTACCAGGTGAACAGTATAAGTGTGGAGAGTGTGTTCCCCTGATTGTTCAATTTACACGGGACGTTTTACCAGGTGAACAGTATAAGTGAGGAGAGTGTGTTCCCCTGATGGTTTAAGACACACGGGACATGTTAGCAGGCGAACAGTATAAGTGAGGAGAGTGTGTTTCCCAGATTGTTTAATACACACGGGTCATGTTACCAGGTTAACAGTACAGGTGAGGAGACTGAGTTCCTTTGATGGTTTAATATACAAGGGACATGTTACCAGGTGAACAGTATAAGTGAGGAGAGTGTGATCCCCAGATTGTTTAGTACACACGGGACATGTTGCCAGGTGAACAGTATAAGTTAGGAGAGAGTGTTTCCCTGATGTTTTAATAAACACGGGACATGTTCCCAGGTAAACAGTATAAGTGAGGAGAGTGCGTTCCCCAGATTGTTTAATACACACGGGTCATGATACCAGGTAAACAGTACAGGTGAGGAGACTGTGTTCCTTTGATGGTTTAATATACACGGGACATCTTACCAGGTGAACAGTATAAGTGAGCAGAGTGTGTTCCCCTGATGGTTTAAGACACACAGGACATGTTACCAGGTGAAAAGTATGAGTGAGGAGAGTGTGTACCCCTGATGGTTTAATACACACAGGACATGGCTTTAGGTGAACAGTATAAGTGAGGAGAGTGTGTTCCCCTGATGGTTTAATATACACGGGGCATGTTGCCAGGTGAACTGTATAAGTGAGGAGAGTGTGTTCCCCTGATGGTTTAATATACAGAGGGCATGTTGCCAGGTGAACAGTATAACTGAGGAGAGTGTGTTCCCCTGATGGTTTAAAAAACACAGGACATGTTACCAGGTGAACAGTATGAGTGAGGAGAGTGTGTTCCCCTGATTGTTTTTTATACACAGGACATGTTACCAGGAGAACAGTATAAGTGAGGCGAGTGTGTTCCCCTGATTGTTTAATATACACGGGACATGTTACCAGGTGAACAGGAAGGCGAGGAGAGTGTGTTCCCCTGATTGTTTAATATACACGGGACGTTTTACCAGGTGAACAGTATAAGTGAGGAGAGTGTGTTCCCCTGATGGTTTAATATACACGGAACATGTTACCAGGCGAACAGTATAAGTGAGGAGATTGTGTTCCCCTGATGGTTTAAGACACACGGGACATATTAGCAGGCGAACAGTAAAAGTGAGGAGAGTGTGTTCCCCTGATGTTTTAATACACACGGGACATGTTACCAGGTGAACAGTATACGTGAGGAGAGAGTGTTCCCCTAATGTTTTAATAGACACGGGACATGTTACCAGGTGAACAGTATAAGTCAGGAGAGTGTGTTTCGCTGATGTTTTAATACACACGGTACATGTTACCAGGTGAACAGTATAATTGAGCAGAGTGTGTTCCCCTGATTGTTTAATACACACGGGACATGTTACCAGGTGAACAGTATAAGTGAGGCGAGTGTGTTCCCAGATTGTTTAATATACACGGGACATGTTACCAGGTGAAGAGTATAAGTGAGGAGAGTGTGTTCCCCTGATTGTTTAATACACACTGGACATGTTACCAGGTGAAAAGTATAAGTGAGGAGAGTGTGTTCCCCTGATTGCTTAATACACACTGGACATGTTACCAGGTGAACAGTATAAGTGAGGAGAGTGTGTTCCCCTGATGGTTTAATACACACGGGACATGTTACCAGGTGAACAGTATAAGTGAGGACATTGTGTTCCCCTGATGGTTTAATACACACGGGACATGTTACCAGTTGAACAGTATAAGTGAGGAGAGTGTGTTCCCCTGATTGTTTAATATACACAGGACATGTTACCAGGTGAACAGTATAAGTGAGGAGATTGTGTTCCCCTGATGGTTTAATACACACGGGACATGTTACCAGGTGAAGAGTATAAGTGAGGAGAGTGTGTTCCCCTGATTGTTTAATATACACAGGACATGTTACCAGGTGAACAGTATAAGTGAGGAGATTGTGTTCCCCTGATGGTTTAATACACACGGGACATGTTACCAGGTGAACAGTATAAGTGAGGAGACTGTGTTCCCCTGATTGTTTAATACACAAGGGACATGTTACCAGGTGAACAGTATAAGTGAGGAGAGTGTGTTCACCTGATTGTTTAATACACAAGGGACATGTTAACGGGTGAACAGTATAAGTGAGGAGAGTGTGTTCCCCTGATTGTTTTTTATACACAGGACATGTTACCAGGAGAACAGTATAAGTGAGGCGAGTGTGTTCCCCTGATTGTTTAATATACACAGGATATGTTACCATTTGAAAAGTATAAGTGAGGAGAGTGTGTTCCCCTGATGGTTTAAGAGACACGGGACATGTTACCAGGTGAAGAGTATAAGTGAGGAGAGTGTGTTCCCCTAATTGTTTAATGCACACTGGACATGTTACCAGGTGAACAGTATAAGTGAGGAGAATGTGTTTCCCTGATGGTTTAATATACACGGGACTTATTACCATGTGAACAGAATAAGTGAGGAGAGGGCTTTCCCCTGATGGTTTAATACACACGGGACATGTTACCAGGTGAACAGTATAAGTGAGGAGAGTGTGTTCCCCTGATGGTTTAATATACACGAGACATGTCAGCAGGTGATCAGTATAAGTGAGGCGAGTGTGGTCCCCTAATGTTTTAATAGACACGGGACAAGTTACCAGGTGAACAGTATAAGTGAGGAGAGTGTGTTCCCCTGATGGTTTAATATACACGAGACATGTTACCAGGTGAACAGTATAAGTGAGGCGAGTGTGGTCCCCTAATGTTTTAATAGACACGGGACAAGTTACCAGGTGAACAGTATAAGTGAGGAGAGTGTGTTCCCCTGATGGTTTAATATACACGAGACATGTTACAAGGTGAACAGTATCAGTGAGGAGATTGTGTTCCCCTGATGGTTTCAAACACATGGGACATGTCACCAGGCGAACAGTATAAGTGAGGAGAGTGTGTTCCCCTGATGGTTTAATATACACGGAACATGTTACAAGGTGAACAGTATCAGTGAGGAGATTGTGTTCCCCTGATGGTTTCAAACACATGGGACATGTCACCAGGCGAACAGTATAAGTGAGGAGATTGTGTTCCCCTGATGGTTTAAGACACATGGGACATGTTAGCAGGCGAACAGTATAAATGAGGAGTGTGTGTTCCCCTGATGTTTTAACACACACGGGACATGTTACCAGGTGAACAGTATACGTGAGGAGAGTGTGTTCCCCTAATGTTTTAATAGACACGGGACATGTTACCAGGTGAACAGTATAAGTCAGGAGAGTGTGTTTCGCTGATGTTTTAATACACACGGTACATGTTACCAGGTGAACAGTATAAGTGAGCAGAGTGTGTTCCCCTGATTGTTTAATACACACGGGACATGTTACCAGGTGAACAGTATAAGTGAGGCGAGTGTGTTCCCCAGATTGTTTAATATACACGGGACATGTTACCTGGTGAGCAGTATAAGTGAGGAGAGTGTTTTCCCCTGATAGTTTAATACACACGGGACATGTTACCAGGTGAACAGTATAAGTGAGGAGCGTGTGTTCCCTGATGGTTTAATACACACGGGACATGTTACCAGGTGAAGAGTATAATTGAGGAGAGTGTGTTCCCCTGATTGTTTAATACACACAGGACATGTTACCAGGTGAACAGTATAAGTGAGGAGAGTGTGTTCCCCTGATTGTTTATTACACACAGGACATTTCACCAGGTGAACAGTATAAGTGAGGAGACTGTGTTCCACTGATGGTTTAATACACACGGGACATGTCAGCAGGTGAACAGTATATGTGAGGAGAGTGTGTTCCCCTGATGGTTTAACACGCACGGGACATGTTACTAGGTGAACAGTATAAGTGAGTAGAGTGTGTTCCCCTGATGGTTTAATATACCCGGGACATGTCAGCAGGTGAACAGTATAAGTGAGGAGAGTGTGTTCCCCTGATGGTTTAATATACCCGGGACATGTTACCAGGTGAACAGTATAATTGAGGAGATTGTGTTCCCTGATTGTTTAATACACACGGGACATGTCACCAGGTGAACAGTATAAGTGAGGAGAGTGTGTTCCCCTGATGGTTTAATACACACGGGACATGTCACCAGGTGAACAGTATAAGTGAGGAGAATGTGTTCCCCTGATTGTTTAATACACACGGGACATGTCACCAGGTGAACAGTATAAGTGAGGAGAGTGTGTTCCCCTGATGGTTTAATGCACACGGGACATGTCACCAGGTGAACAGTATAAGTCAGGAGAGTGAGTTCCCCTGATTGTTTAATACACACGGGACATTTCACCAGGTGAACATTATAAGTGAGGAGAGTGTGTTCCCCGGATGGTTTAAAACATACGGGACGTGTTACCAGGTGAACAGTATAAGTGAGGAGAGTGTGTTCCCCAGATTGTTTAATACACACGGGTCATGTTACCAGGTAAACAGTACAGGTGAGGAGACTGTGTTGCTTTGATGGTTTAATATACACGGGACATCTTACCAGGTGAACAGTATAAGTGAGGAGAGTGTGTTCCCCAGATTGTTTAATACACACGGGTCATGTTACCAGGTTAACAGTACAGGTGAGGAGACTGTGTTCCTTTGATGGTTTAATATACAAGGGACATGTTACCAGGTGAACAGTATAAGTGAGGAGAGTGTGTTCCCCAGATTGTTTAGTACACACGGGACATGTTGCCAGGTGAACAGTATAAGTTAGGAGAGTGTGTTCCCCAGATTGTTTAATACACACGGGTCATGTTACCAGGTTAACAGCACAGGTGAGGAGACTGTGTTCCTTTGATGGTTTAATATACAAGGGACATGTTACCAGGTGAACAGTATAAGTGAGCAGAGTGTGTTCCCCTGATGGTTTAAGACACACCGGACATGTTACCAGGTGAAAAGTATGAGTGAGGAGAGTGTGTACCCCTGATGGTTTAATACACACAGGACATGGCTTTAGGTGAACAGTATAAGTGAGGAGAGTGTGTTCCCCTGATGGTTTAATATACACGGGGCATGTTGCCAGGTGAACTGTATAAGTGAGGAGAGTGTGTTCCCCTGATAGTTTAATACACACGGGACATGTTACCAGGTGAACAGTATAAGTGAGGAGAGTGTGTTCCCTGATGGTTTAATAGACACGGGACATCTTCCCAGGTGAACAGTATAAGTGAGCAGAGTGTGTTCCCCTGATTGTTTAATACACAAGGGACATGTTACCAGGTGAACAGTATAAGTAAGGAGAGTGTGTTCCCCTGATTGTTTTTTATACACAGGACATGTTACCAGGTGAACAGTATAAGGGAGCAGAGTGTGTTCCCCTGATTGTTTAATACACACGGGTCATGTTACCAGGTAAACAGTATAAGTGAGGAGAGTGTTTTCCCCTGATTGTTTAATACACAAGGGACATGTTACCAGGTGAACAGTATAAGTAAGGAGAGTGTGTTCCCCTGATTGTTTTTTATACACAGGACATATTACCAGGTGAACAGTATAAGTGAGGAGAGTGTTTTCCCCTGATTGTTTAGTACACAAGGGACATGTTACCAGGTGAACAGTATAAGTAAGGAGAGTGTGTTCCCCTGATTGTTTTTTATACACAGGACATGTTACCAGGTGAACAGTATAAGGGAGCAGAGTGTGTTCCCATGATTGTTTAATACACACGGGTCATGTTACCAGGTAAACAGTACAGGTGAGGAGACCGTGTTCCTTTGATGGTTTAATATACACGGGGCATCTTACCAGGTGAACAGTATAAGTGAGCAGAGTGTGTTCCCCTGATGGTTTAAGACACACGGGACATGTTACCAGGTGAACAGTATGAGTGAGGAGAGTGTGTTCCCCTGATGGTTTAATATACTCAGGACATGCTTCCAGGAGAACAGTTTTAGTGAGGAGACTGTGTTCCCCTGATGGTTTAATATACACGGGACATGTTACCAGGTGAACAGGAAGGCGAGGAGAGTGTGTTCCCCTGATTGTTTAATATACACGGGACATGTTACCAGGTGAACAGTATAAGTGTGGAGAGTGTGTTCCCCTGATTGTTCAATTTACACGGGACGTTTTACCAGGTGAACAGTATAAGTGAGGAGAGTGTGTTCCCCTGATGGTTTAATATACACGGAACATGTTACCAGGTGAACAGTATCAGTGAGGAGATTGTGTTCCCCTGATGGTTTCAAACACATGGGACATGTCATCAGGCGAACAGTATAAGTGAGGAGATTGTGTTCCCCTGATGGTTTAAGACACATGGGACATGTTAGCAGGCGAACAGTATAAGTGAGGAGAGTGTGTTTCCCAGATTGTTTAATACACACGGGTCATGTTACCAGGTTAACAGTACAGGCGAGGAGACTGAGTTCCTTTGATGGTTTAATATACAAGGGACATGTTACCAGGTGAACAGTATAAGTGAGGAGAGTGTGATCCCCAGATTGTTTAGTACACACGGGACATGTTGCCAGGTGAACAGTATAAGTTAGGAGAGAGTGTTTCCCTGATGTTTTAATAAACACGGGACATGTTCCCAGGTAAACAGTATAAGTGAGGAGAGTGCGTTCCCCAGATTGTTTAATACACACGGGTCATGATACCAGGTAAACAGTACAGCTGAGGAGACTGTGTTCCTTTGATGGTTTAATATACACGGGACATCTTACCAGGTGAACAGTATAAGTGAGCAGAGTGTGTTCCCATGATGGTTTAAGACACACAGGACATGTTACCAGGTGAAAAGTATGAGTGAGGAGAGTGTGTACCCCTGATGGTTTAATACACACAGGACATGGCTTTAGGTGAACAGTATAAGTGAGGAGAGTGTGTTCCCCTGATGGTTTAATATACACGGGGCATGTTGCCAGGTGAACTGTATAAGTGAGGAGAGTGTGTTCCCCTGATGGTTTAATATACAGAGGGCTTGTTGCCAGGTGAACAGTATAACTGAGGAGAGTGTGTTCCCCTGATGGTTTAAAACACACAGGACATGTTACCAGGTGAACAGTATGAGTGAGGAGAGTGTGTTCCCCTGATTGTTTTTTATACACAGGACATGTTACCAGGAGAACAGTATAAGTGAGGCGAGTGTGTTCCCCTGATTGTTTAATATACACGGGGCATGTTGCCAGGTGAACTGTATAAGTGAGGAGAGTGTGTTCCCCTGATGGTTTAATATACAGAGGGCATGTTGCCAGGTGAACAGTATAACTGAGTAGAGTGTGTTCCCCTGATGGTTTAAAACACACAGGACATGTTACCAGGTGAACAGTATGAATGAGGAGAGTGTGTTCCCCTGATTGTTTAATATACACGGGACGTTTTACCAGGTGAACAGTATAAGTGAGGAGAGTGTGTTCCCCTGATGGTTTAATATACACGGAACATGTTACCAGGCGAACAGTATAAGTGAGGAGATTGTGTTCCCCTGATGGTTTAAGACACACGGGACATATTAGCAGGCGAACAGTAAAAGTGAGGAGAGTGTGTTCCCCTGATGTTTTAATACACACGGGACATGTTACCAGGTGAACAGTATACGTGAGGAGAGAGTGTTCCCCTAATGTTTTAATAGACACGGGACATGTTACCAGGTGAACAGTATAAGTCAGGAGAGTGTGTTTCGCTGATGTTTTAATACACACGGTACATGTTACCAGGTGAACAGTATAATTGAGCAGAGTGTGTTCCCCTGATTGTTTAATACACACGGGACATGTTACCAGGTGAACAGTATAAGTGAGGCGAGTGTGTTCCCCAGATTGTTTAATATACACGGGACATGTTACCAGGTGAAGAGTATAAGTGAGGAGAGTGTGTTCCCCTGATTGTTTAATACACACGGGACATGTTACCAGGTGAACAGTATAAGTGAGGACATTGTGTTCCCCTGATGGTTTAATACACACGGGACATGTTACCAGTTGAACAGTATAAGTGAGGAGAGTGTGTTCCCCTGATTGTTTAATATACACAGGACATGTTACCAGGTGAACAGTATAAGTGAGGAGATTGTGTTCCCCTGATGGTTTAATACACACGGGACATGTTACCAGGTGAAGAGTATAAGTGAGGAGAGTGTGTTCCCCTGATTGTTTAATATACACAGGACATGTTACCAGGTGAACAGTATAAGTGAGGAGATTGTGTTCCCCTGATGGTTTAATACACACGGGACATGTTACCAGGTGAACAGTATAAGTGAGGAGACTGTGTTCCCCTGATTGTTTAATACACAAGGGACATGTTACCAGGTGAACAGTATAAGTGAGGAGAGTGTGTTCACCTGATTGTTTAATACACAAGGGACATGTTACCGGGTGAACAGTATAAGTGAGGAGAGTGTGTTCCCCTGATTGTTTTTTATACACAGGACATGTTACCAGGAGAACAGTATAAGTGAGGCGAGTGTGTTCCCCTGATTGTTTAATATACACAGGATATGTTACCATTTGAAAAGTATAAGTGAGGAGAGTGTGTTCCCCTGATGGTTTAAGAGACACGGGACATGTTACCAGGTGAAGAGTATAAGTGAGGAGAGTGTGTTCCCCTAATTGTTTAATGCACACAGGACATGTTACCAGGTGAACAGTATAAGTGAGGAGAATGTGTTTCCCTGATGGTTTAATATACACGGGACTTATTACCATGTGAACAGAATAAGTGAGGAGAGGGCTTTCCCCTGATGGTTTAATACACACGGGACATGTTACCAGGTGAACAGTATAAGTGAGGAGAGTGTGTTCCCCTGATGGTTTAATATACACGAGACATGTCAGCAGGTGATCAGTATAAGTGAGGCGAGTGTGGTCCCCTAATGTTTTAATAGACACGGGACAAGTTACCAGGTGAACAGTATAAGTGAGGAGAGTGTGTTCCCCTGATGGTTTAATATACACGAGACATGTTACCAGGTGAACAGTATAAGTGAGGCGAGTGTGGTCCCCTAATGTTTTAATAGACACGGGACAAGTTACCAGGTGAACAGTATAAGTGAGGAGAGTGTGTTCCCCTGATGGTTTAATATACACGAGACATGTTACCAGGTGAACAGTATAAGTGAGGAAAGTGTGTTCCCCTGATTGTTTAATACACACGGGACATGTTACCAGGTGAACAGTATAAGTGAGCAGAGTGTGTTCCCCTGATTGTTTAATACACACGGGACATGTTGCCAGGTGAACAGTATAAGTGAGGAGAGTGTGTTCCCCAGATTGTTTAATATACACAGGACATGTTACCAGGTGAACAGTCTAAGTGAGGAGAGTGTGTTTCGCTGATGTTTTAATACACACGGGACATGTTACCAGGTGAACAGTATAAGTGAGCAGAGTGTGTTCCCCTGATTGTTTAATACACACGGGACATGTTGCCAGGTGAACAGTATAAGTGAGGAGAGTGTGTTTCGCTGATGTTTTAATACACACGGGACATGTTACCAGGTGAACAGTATAAGTGAGGCGAGTGTGTTCCCCTGATTGTTTAATACACACGGGACATGTTGCCAGGTGAACAGTATAAGTGAGGCGAGTGTGTTCCCCAGATTGTTTAATACACACGGGACATGTTACCAGGTGAACAGTATAAGTGAGGCGAGTGTGTTCCCCTGATTGTTTAATACACACGGGACATGTTGCCAGGTGAACAGTATAAGTGAGGCGAGTGTGTTCCCCAGATTGTTTAATACACACGGGACATGTTACCAGGTGAACAGTATAAGTGAGGCGAGTGTGTTCCCCTGATTGTTTAATACACACGGGACATGTTGCCAGGTGAACAGTATAAGTGAGGCGAGTGTGTTCCCCAGATTGTTTAATACACACGGGACATGTTACCAGGTGAACAGTATAAGTGAGGCGAGTGTGTTCCCCTGATTGTTTAATACACACGGGACATGTTGCCAGGTGAACAGTATAAGTGAGGCGAGTGTGTTCCCCAGATTGTTTAATACACATGGGACATGTTACCAGGTGAACAGTGTAAGTGAGGAGAGTGTGTTCCCCTGATGGTTTAATATACACGAGACATGTTACCAGGTGAACAGTATAAGTGAGGAGAGTGTGTTCCCCTGATTGTTTAATACACACGGGACATGTTACCAGGTGAACAGTGTAAGTGAGGAGAGTGTGTTCCCCTGATGGTTTAATATACACGAGACATGTTACCAGGTGAACAGTATAAGTGAGGAGAGGGTGTTCCCCTGATGTTTTAATGCACACGGGACATGTTACCAGATGAACAGTATAAGTGAGGAGAGTGTGTTCCCCTAATGTTTTAATAGACACGGGACAAGTTACCAGGTGAACAGTATAAGTGAGGCGAGTGTGTTCCCCAGATTGTTTAATATACACAGGACATGTTACCAGGTGAACAGTATAAGTGAGGAGAGTGTGTTTCGTTGATGTTTTAATACACACGGGACATGTTACCAGGTGAACAGTTTAAGTGAGGAGAGTGTGTTTCGCTGATGTTTTAATACACACGGGACATGTTACCAGGTGAACAGTATAAGTGAGGCGAGTGTGTTCCCCAGATTGTTTAATATACACGGGACATGTTACCAGGTGAACCGTATAAGTGAGGAGAGTGTGTTCCCCTGTTTGTTTAATACACACGGGACATGTTACCAGTTGAACAGTGTAAGTGAGCTGAGTGTGTTCCCCTGATGGTTTAATATACACGAGACATTTTACCAGGTGAACAGTATAAGTGAGGAGAGTATGTTCCCCAGATTGTTTAATACACACGGGACATGTTACCAGGTGAACAGTATAAGTGAGCTGAGTGTGTTCCCCTGATGTTTTAATACACACGGGACATGTTGCCAGGTGAACAGTATAAGTGAGGAGACTGTGTTCCACTGATAGTTTAATAGACACGGGACATGTTACCAGGTGAACAGTATAAGTGAGGAAAGGGTGTTCCCCTCATGTTTTAATACACACGGGACATGTTACCAGATGAACAGTATAAGTGAGGAGAGTGTGTTCCCCTAATGTTTTAATAGACACGGGACAAGTTAACAGGTGAACAGTATAAGTGAGGAGAGTGTGTTCCCCAGATTGTTTAATATACACAGGACATGTTACCAGGTGAACAGTATAAGTGAGGAGAGTGTGTTTCGCTGATGTTTTAATACACACGGGACATGTTACCAGGTGAACAGTTTAAGTGAGGAGAGTGTGTTTCGCTGATGTTTTAATACACACGGGACATGTTACCAGGTGAACAGTATAAGTGAGGCGAGTGTGTTCCCCAGATTGTTTAATATACACGGGACATGTTACCAGGTGAACCGTATAAGTGAGGAGAGTGTGTTCCCCTGTTTGTTTAATACACACGGGAGATGTTACCAGGTGAACAGTGTAAGTGAGCTGAGTGTGTTCCCCTGATGGTTTAATATACACGAGACATTTTACCAGGTGAACAGTATAAGTGAGGAGAGTGTGTTCCCCAGATTGTTTAATACACACGGGACATGTTACCAGGTGAACAGAATAAGTGAGCTGAGTGTGTTCCCCTTATGTTTTAATACACACGGGACATGTTGCCAGGTGAACAGTATAAGTGAGGAGACTGTGTTCCACTGATAGTTTAATAGACACGGGACATGTTACCAGGTGAACAGTATAAGTGAGGAAAGGGTGTTCCCCTCATGTTTTAATACACACGGGACATGTTACCAGATGAACAGTATAAGTGAGGAGAGTGTGTTCCCCTAATGTTTTAATAGACACGGGACAAGTTAACAGGTGAACAGTATAAGTGAGGAGAGTGTGTTCCCCTGATGGTTTAATATACACAGGACATGTTCCCAGGTGAGCAGTATAAGTGAAGAGAGTGTGTTCCACTGATTGTTTAATATACACGGGACATGTTACCAGGTGAACAGTTTTAGTGAGGAGTGTGTGTTTCGCTGATGTTTTAATACACACGGGACATGTTACCTGGTGAACAGTGTAAGTGAGGAGAGTGTGTTCCCCTGATGGTTTAATATACACGAGACAAGTTACCAGGTGAACAGTATAAGTGAGGAGAGTGTGTTCCTCTGATTGTTTAATATACACGGGACATGTTACCAGGTGAACAGTGTAAGTGAGGAGAGTGTGTTCCCCTGATGGTTTAATATACACGAGACATGTTACCAGATGAACAGTATAAGTGAGGAGAGTGTGTTCCCCTGATTGTTTAATACACACGGGACATGTTACCAGGTGAACAGTTTAAGTTAGGAGAGTGTGTTCCCCAGATAGTTTAATATACACAGGACATGTTCCCAGGTGAGCAGTATAAGTGAGGAGAGTGTGTTCCTCTGATTGTTTAATATACACGGGACATGTTACCAGGTGAACAGTATAAGTGAGGAGAATGTGCTTCGCTGATGTTTTAATACACACGGGACATGTTACCAGGTGAACAGTTTAAGTGAGGAGAGTGTTTTTCGCTGATGTTTTAATACACACGGGACATGTTACCAGGTGAACAGTATAAGTGAGGCGAGTGTGTTCCCCAGATTGTTTAATATACACAGGACATGTTCCCAGGTGAGCAGTATAAGTGAGGAGAGTGTGTTCCTCTGATTGTTTAATATACACGGGACATGTTACCAGGTGAACAGTATAAGTGAGGAGAGTGTGTTTCGCTGATGTTTTAATACACACGGGACATGTTACCAGGTGAACAGTTTAAGTGAAGAGAGTGTGTTTCGCTGATGTTTTAATACACACGGGACATGTTACCAGGTGAACAGTATAAGTGAGGCGAGCGTGTTCCCCAGATTGTTTAATATACACGGGACATGTTACCAGGTGAACCGTATAAGTGAGGAGAGTGTGTTCCCCTGTTTGTTTAATACACACGGGACATGTTACCAGGTGAACAGTATAAGTGAGCAGAGTGTGTTCCCCTGATGGTTTAATATACACGAGACATGTTACCAGGTGAACAGTATAAGTGAGGAGAGTGTGTTCCCCAGATTGTTTAATACACACGGGACATGTTACCAGGTGAACAGGATAAGTGAGCTGAGTGTGTTCCCCTGATGTTTTAATACACACGGGACATGTTGCCAGGTGAACAGTATAAGTGAGGAGAGTGTGTTCCCCAGATTGTTTAATACACACGGGACATGTTACCAGGTGAACAGTATAGGTGAGGAGAGTGTGTTTCCCTGATGTTTTAATACACACGGGACATGTTACCAGGTGAACAGTATAAGTGAGGCGAGTGTGTTCCCCAGATTGTTTAATATACACGGGACATGTTACCAGGTGAACCGTATAAGTGAGGAGAGTGTGTTCCCCTGTTTGTTTAATACACACGGGACATGTTACCAGTTGAACAGTGTAAGTGAGCTGAGTGTGTTCCCCTGATGGTTTAATATACACGAGACATTTTACCAGGTGAACAGTATAAGTGAGGAGAGTATGTTCCCCAGATTGTTTAATACACACGGGACATGTTACCAGGTGAACAGTATAAGTGAGCTGAGTGTGTTCCCCTGATGTTTTAATACACACGGGACATGTTGCCAGGTGAACAGTATAAGTGAGGAGACTGTGTTCCACTGATAGTTTAATAGACACGGGACATGTTACCAGGTGAACAGTATAAGTGAGGAAAGGGTGTTCCCCTCATGTTTTAATACACACGGGACATGTTACCAGATGAACAGTATAAGTGAGGAGAGTGTGTTCCCCTAATGTTTTAATAGACACGGGACAAGTTAACAGGTGAACAGTATAAGTGAGGAGAGTGTGTTCCCCAGATTGTTTAATATACACAGGACATGTTACCAGGTGAACAGTATAAGTGAGGAGAGTGTGTTTCGCTGATGTTTTAATACACACGGGACATGTTACCAGGTGAACAGTTTAAGTGAGGAGAGTGTGTTTCGCTGATGTTTTAATACACACGGGACATGTTACCAGGTGAACAGTATAAGTGAGGCGAGTGTGTTCCCCAGATTGTTTAATATACACGGGACATGTTACCAGGTGAACCGTATAAGTGAGGAGAGTGTGTTCCCCTGTTTGTTTAATACACACGGGACATGTTACCAGGTGAACAGTGTAAGTGAGCTGAGTGTGTTCCCCTGATGGTTTAATATACACGAGACATTTTACCAGGTGAACAGTATAAGTGAGGAGAGTGTGTTCCACTGATTGTTTAATACACACGGGACATGTTACCAGGTGAACAGAATAAGTGAGCTGAGTGTGTTCCCCTGATGTTTTAATACACACGGGACATGTTGCCAGGTGAACAGTATAAGTGAGGAGACTGTGTTCCACTGATAGTTTAATAGACACGGGACATGTTACCAGGTGAACAGTATAAGTGAGGAAAGGGTGTTCCCCTCATGTTTTAATACACACGGGACATGTTACCAGATGAACAGTATAAGTGAGGAGAGTGTGTTCCCCTAATGTTTTAATAGACACGGGACAAGTTAACAGGTGAACAGTATAAGTGAGGAGAGTGTGTTCCCCTGATGGTTTAATATACACAGGACATGTTCCCAGGTGAGCAGTATAAGTGAAGAGAGTGTGTTCCACTGATTGTTTAATATACACGGGACATGTTACCAGGTGAAAAGTTTTAGTGAGGAGAGTGTGTTTCGCTGATGTTTTAATACACACGGGACATGTTACCTGGTGAACAGTGTAAGTGAGGAGAGTGTGTTCCCCTGATGGTTTAATATACACGAGACAAGTTACCAGGTGAACAGTATAAGTGAGGAGAGTGTGTTCCTCTGATTGTTTAATATACACGGGACATGTTACCAGGTGAACAGTGTAAGTGAGGAGAGTGTGTTCCCCTGATGGTTTAATATACACTAGACATGTTACCAGATGAACAGTATAAGTGAGGAGAGTGTGTTCCCCTGATTGTTTAATACACACGGGACATGTTACCAGGTGAACAGTTTAAGTTAGGAGAGTGTGTTCCCCAGATTGTTTAATATACACAGGACATGTTCCCAGGTGAGCAGTATAAGTGAGGAGAGTGTGTTCCCCTGATGTTTTAATACACACGGGACATGTTGCCAGGTGAACAGTATAAGTGAGGAGACTGTGTTCCACTGATAGTTTAATAGACACGGGACATGTTACCAGGTGAACAGTATAAGTGAGGAAAGGGTGTTCCCCTCATGTTTTAATACACACGGGACATGTTACCAGATGAACAGTATAAGTGAGGAGAGTGTGTTCCCCTAATGTTTTAATAGACACGGGACAAGTTAACAGGTGAACAGTATAAGTGAGGAGAGTGTGTTCCCCAGATTGTTTAATATACACAGGACATGTTACCAGGTGAACAGTATAAGTGAGGCGAGTGTGTTCCCCAGATTGTTTAATATACACGGGACATGTTACCAGGTGAACCGTATAAGTGAGGAGAGTGTGTTCCCCTGTTTGTTTAATACACACGGGACATGTTACCAGGTGAACAGTGTAAGTGAGCTGAGTGTGTTCCCCTGATGGTTTAATATACACGAGACATTTTACCAGGTGAACAGTATAAGTGAGGAGAGTGTGTTCCCCTGATGGTTTAATATACACAGGACATGTTACCAGGTGAACAGTATAAGTGAGGAGAGTGTGTTTCGCTGATGTTTTAATACACACGGGACATGTTACCAGGTGAACAGTTTAAGTGAGGAGAGTGTGTTTCGCTGATGTTTTAATACACACGGGACATGTTACCAGGTGAACAGTATAAGTGAGGCGAGTGTGTTCCCCAGATTGTTTAATATACACGGGACATGTTACCAGGTGAACCGTATAAGTGAGGAGAGTGTGTTCCCCTGTTTGTTTAATACACACGGGACATGTTACCAGGTGAACAGTGTAAGTGAGCTGAGTGTGTTCCCCTGATGGTTTAATATACACGAGACATTTTACCAGGTGAACAGTATAAGTGAGGAGAGTGTGTTCCCCAGATTGTTTAATACACACGGGACATGTTACCAGGTGAACAGAATAAGTGAGCTGAGTGTGTTCCCCTGATGTTTTAATACACACGGGACATGTTGCCAGGTGAACAGTATAAGTGAGGAGACTGTGTTCCACTGATAGTTTAATAGACACGGGACATGTTACCAGGTGAACAGTATAAGTGAGGAAAGGGTGTTCCCCTCATGTTTTAATACACACGGGACATGTTACCAGATGAACAGTATAAGTGAGGAGAGTGTGTTCCCCTAATGTTTTAATAGACACGGGACAAGTTAACAGGTGAACAGTATAAGTGAGGAGAGTGTGTTCCCCTGATGGTTTAATATACACAGGACATGTTCCCAGGTGAGCAGTATAAGTGAAGAGAGTGTGTTCCACTGATTGTTTAATATACACGGGACATGTTACCAGGTGAACAGTTTTAGTGAGGAGAGTGTGTTTCGCTGATGTTTTAATACACACGGGACATGTTACCTGGTGAACAGTGTAAGTGAGGAGAGTGTGTTCCCCTGATGGTTTAATATACACGAGACAAGTTACCAGGTGAACAGTATAAGTGAGGAGAGTGTGTTCCTCTGATTGTTTAATATACACGGGACATGTTACCAGGTGAACAGTGTAAGTGAGGAGAGTGTGTTCCCCTGATGGTTTAATATACACTAGACATGTTACCAGATGAACAGTATAAGTGAGGAGAGTGTGTTCCCCTGATTGTTTAATACACACGGGACATGTTACCAGGTGAACAGTTTAAGTTAGGAGAGTGTGTTCCCCAGATTGTTTAATATACACAGGACATGTTCCCAGGTGAGCAGTATAAGTGAGGAGAGTGTGTTCCTCTGATTGTTTAATATACACGGGACATGTTACCAGGTGAACAGTATAAGTGAGGAGAATGTGTTTCGCTGATGTTTTAATACACACGGGACATGTTACCAGGTGAACAGTTTAAGTGAGGAGAGTGTGTTTCGCTGATGTTTTAATACACACGGGACATGTTACCAGGTGAACAGTATAAGTGAGGCGAGTGTGTTCCCCAGATTGTTTAATATACACAGGACATGTTCCCAGGTGAGCAGTATAAGTGAGGAGAGTGTGTTCCTCTGATTGTTTAATATACACGGGACATGTTACCAGGTGAACAGTATAAGTGAGGAGAGTGTGTTTCGCTGATGTTTTAATACACACGGGACATGTTACCAGGTGAACAGTATAAGTGAGGCGAGCGTGTTCCCCAGATTGTTTAATATACACGGGACATGTTACCAGGTGAACCGTATAAATGAGGAGACTGTGTTCCCCTGTTTGTTTAATACACACGGGACATGTTACCAGGTGAACAGTATAAGTGAGCAGAGTGTGTTCCCCTGATGGTTTAATATACACGAGACATGTTACCAGGTGAACAGTATAAGTGAGGAGAGTGTGTTCCCCAGATTGTTTAATACACACGGGACATGTTACCAGGTGAACAGGATAAGTGAGCTGAGTGTGTTCCCCTGATGTTTTAATACACACGGGACATGTTGCCAGGTGAACAGTATAAGTGAGGAGAGTGTGTTCCCCAGATTGTTTAATACACACGGGACATGTTACCAGGTGAACAGTATAGGTGAGGAGACTGTGTTCCACTGATAGTTTAATAGACACGGGACATGTTACCAGGTGAACAGTATAAGTGAGGAGAGTGTGTTTCCCTGATGTTTTAATACACACGGGACATGTTACCAGGTGAACAGGATAAGTGAGGAGAGGGTGCTCCCCTCATGTTTTAATACACACGGGACATGTTACCAGATGAACAGTATAGGTGAGGAGACTGTGTTCCACTGATAGTTTAATAGACACGGGACATGTTACCAGGTGAACAGTATAAGTGAGGAGAGGGTGCTCCCCTCATGTTTTAATACACACGGGACATGTTACCAGGTGAACAGTATAAGTGAGGAGAGTGTGTTGCCCTGATGGTTTAATATACACGAGACATGTTACCAGATGAACAGTATAAGTGAGGAGAGTGTGTTTCCCTGATGTTTTAATACACACGGGACATGTTACCATGTGAACAGTATAAGTGAGGAGAGGGTGTTCCCCTGATGATTTAATACACACGGGACATGTGACCAGATGAACAGTATAAGTGAGGAGAGTGTGTTCCCCTAATGTTTTAATAGACACGGGACATATTACCAGGTTAACAGTATAAGTGAGGAGAGTGTGTTCCCCTGATTGTTTAATACACACGGGACATGTTACCAGGCAAACAGTTTAAGTGAGGAGACTGTGTTCCCCTGATTTTTTAATGCACGGGGGACATTTCACTAGGTGAACTGTATAAGTGAGGAGAGTGGGTTCCCCTGATGGTTTAATATACACGGGACATTTTACCAGGTGAACAGTATAAGTGAGGAGAGTGTGTTCCACTGATGGTTTAATATACACGGGACATGTTACCAGGTGAACAGTATAAGTGAGGAGAGTGTGTTCCCCTGATGGTTTAATATACACGGGATATGTTACCATTTGAAAAGTATAAGTGAGGAGAGTGTGTTCCCCTGATGGTTTAAGAGACACGGGACATGTTACCAGGTGAAGAGTATAAGTGAGGAGAGTGTGTTCCCCTAATTGTTTAATGCACACAGGACATGTTACCAGGTGAACAGTATAAGTGAGGAGAATGTGTTTCCCTGATGGTTTAATATACACGGGACTTATTACCATGTGAACAGAATAAGTGAGGAGAGGGCTTTCCCCTGATGGTTTAATACACACGGGACATGTTACCAGGTGAACAGTATAAGTGAGGAGAGTGTGTTCCCCTGATGGTTTAATATACACGAGACATGTCAGCAGGTGATCAGTATAAGTGAGGCGAGTGTGGTCCCCTAATGTTTTAATAGACACGGGACAAGTTACCAGGTGAACAGTATAAGTGAGGAGAGTGTGTTCCCCTGATGGTTTAATATACACGAGACATGTTACCAGGTGAACAGTATAAGTGAGGCGAGTGTGGTCCCCTAATGTTTTAATAGACACGGGACAAGTTACCAGGTGAACAGTATAAGTGAGGAGAGTGTGTTCCCCTGATGGTTTAATATACACGAGACATGTTACCAGGTGAACAGTATAAGTGAGGAAAGTGTGTTCCCCTGATTGTTTAATACACACGGGACATGTTACCAGGTGAACAGTATAAGTGAGCAGAGTGTGTTCCCCTGATTGTTTAATACACACGGGACATGTTGCCAGGTGAACAGTATAAGTGAGGAGAGTGTGTTCCCCAGATTGTTTAATATACACAGGACATGTTACCAGGTGAACAGTCTAAGTGAGGAGAGTGTGTTTCGCTGATGTTTTAATACACACGGGACATGTTACCAGGTGAACAGTATAAGTGAGCAGAGTGTGTTCCCCTGATTGTTTAATACACACGGGACATGTTGCCAGGTGAACAGTATAAGTGAGGAGAGTGTGTTTCGCTGATGTTTTAATACACACGGGACATGTTACCAGGTGAACAGTATAAGTGAGGCGAGTGTGTTCCCCTGATTGTTTAATACACACGGGACATGTTGCCAGGTGAACAGTATAAGTGAGGCGAGTGTGTTCCCCAGATTGTTTAATACACACGGGACATGTTACCAGGTGAACAGTATAAGTGAGGAGAGTGTGTTCCCCTGATTGTTTAATACACACGGGACATGTTGCCAGGTGAACAGTATAAGTGAGGCGAGTGTGTTCCCCAGATTGTTTAATACACACGGGACATGTTACCAGGTGAACAGTATAAGTGAGGCGAGTGTGTTCCCCTGATTGTTTAATACACACGGGACATGTTGCCAGGTGAACAGTATAAGTGAGGCGAGTGTGTTCCCCAGATTGTTTAATACACACGGGACATGTTACCAGGTGAACAGTATAAGTGAGGCGAGTGTGTTCCCCTGATTGTTTAATACACACGGGACATGTTGCCAGGTGAACAGTATAAGTGAGGCGAGTGTGTTCCCCAGATTGTTTAATACACATGGGACATGTTACCAGGTGAACAGTGTAAGTGAGGAGAGTGTGTTCCCCTGATGGTTTAATATACACGAGACATGTTACCAGGTGAACAGTATAAGTGAGGAGAGTGTGTTCCCCTGATTGTTTAATACACACGGGACATGTTACCAGGTGAACAGTGTAAGTGAGGAGAGTGTGTTCCCCTGATGGTTTAATATACACGAGACATGTTACCAGGTGAACAGTATAAGTGAGGAGAGGGTGTTCCCCTGATGTTTTAATGCACACGGGACATGTTACCAGATGAACAGTATAAGTGAGGAGAGTGTGTTCCCCTAATGTTTTAATAGACACGGGACAAGTTACCAGGTGAACAGTATAAGTGAGGCGAGTGTGTTCCCCAGATTGTTTAATATACACAGGACATGTTACCAGGTGAACAGTATATGTGAGGAGAGTGTGTTTCGTTGATGTTTTAATACACACGGGACATGTTACCAGGTGAACAGTTTAAGTGAGGAGAGTGTGTTTCGCTGATGTTTTAATACACACGGGACATGTTACCAGGTGAACAGTATAAGTGAGGCGAGTGTGTTCCCCAGATTGTTTAATATACACGGGACATGTTACCAGGTGAACCGTATAAGTGAGGAGAGTGTGTTCCCCTGTTTGTTTAATACACACGGGACATGTTACCAGTTGAACAGTGTAAGTGAGCTGAGTGTGTTCCCCTGATGGTTTAATATACACGAGACATTTTACCAGGTGAACAGTATAAGTGAGGAGAGTATGTTCCCCAGATTGTTTAATACACACGGGACATGTTACCAGGTGAACAGTATAAGTGAGCTGAGTGTGTTCCCCTGATGTTTTAATACACACGGGACATGTTGCCAGGTGAACAGTATAAGTGAGGAGACTGTGTTCCACTGATAGTTTAATAGACACGGGACATGTTACCAGGTGAACAGTATAAGTGAGGAAAGGGTGTTCCCCTCATGTTTTAATACACACGGGACATGTTACCAGATGAACAGTATAAGTGAGGAGAGTGTGTTCCCCTAATGTTTTAATAGACACGGGACAAGTTAACAGGTGAACAGTATAAGTGAGGAGAGTGTGTTCCCCAGATTGTTTAATATACACAGGACATGTTACCAGGTGAACAGTATAAGTGAGGAGAGTGTGTTTCGCTGATGTTTTAATACACACGGGACATGTTACCAGGTGAACAGTTTAAGTGAGGAGAGTGTGTTTCGCTGATGTTTTAATACACACGGGACATGTTACCAGGTGAACAGTATAAGTGAGGCGAGTGTGTTCCCCAGATTGTTTAATATACACGGGACATGTTACCAGGTGAACCGTATAAGTGAGGAGAGTGTGTTCCCCTGTTTGTTTAATACACACGGGAGATGTTACCAGGTGAACAGTGTAAGTGAGCTGAGTGTGTTCCCCTGATGGTTTAATATACACGAGACATTTTACCAGGTGAACAGTATAAGTGAGGAGAGTGTGTTCCCCAGATTGTTTAATACACACGGGACATGTTACCAGGTGAACAGAATAAGTGAGCTGAGTGTGTTCCCCTTATGTTTTAATACACACGGGACATGTTGCCAGGTGAACAGTATAAGTGAGGAGACTGTGTTCCACTGATAGTTTAATAGACACGGGACATGTTACCAGGTGAACAGTATAAGTGAGGAAAGGGTGTTCCCCTCATGTTTTAATACACACGGGACATGTTACCAGATGAACAGTATAAGTGAGGAGAGTGTGTTCCCCTAATGTTTTAATAGACACGGGACAAGTTAACAGGTGAACAGTATAAGTGAGGAGAGTGTGTTCCCCTGATGGTTTAATATACACAGGACATGTTCCCAGGTGAGCAGTATAAGTGAAGAGAGTGTGTTCCACTGATTGTTTAATATACACGGGACATGTTACCAGGTGAACAGTTTTAGTGAGGAGAGTGTGTTTCGCTGATGTTTTAATACACACGGGACATGTTACCTGGTGAACAGTGTAAGTGAGGAGAGTGTGTTCCCCTGATGGTTTAATATACACGAGACAAGTTACCAGGTGAACAGTATAAGTGAGGAGAGTGTGTTCCTCTGATTGTTTAATATACACGGGACATGTTACCAGGTGAACAGTGTAAGTGAGGAGAGTGTGTTCCCCTGATGGTTTAATATACACGAGACATGTTACCAGATGAACAGTATAAGTGAGGAGAGTGTGTTCCCCTGATTGTTTAATACACACGGGACATGTTACCAGGTGAACAGTTTAAGTTAGGAGAGTGTGTTCCCCAGATAGTTTAATATACACAGGACATGTTCCCAGGTGAGCAGTATAAGTGAGGAGAGTGTGTTCCTCTGATTGTTTAATATACACGGGACATGTTACCAGGTGAACAGTATAAGTGAGGAGAATGTGCTTCGCTGATGTTTTAATACACACGGGACATGTTACCAGGTGAACAGTTTAAGTGAGGAGAGTGTTTTTCGCTGATGTTTTAATACACACGGGACATGTTACCAGGTGAACAGTATAAGTGAGGCGAGTGTGTTCCCCAGATTGTTTAATATACACAGGACATGTTCCCAGGTGAGCAGTATAAGTGAGGAGAGTGTGTTCCTCTGATTGTTTAATATACACGGGACATGTTACCAGGTGAACAGTATAAGTGAGGAGAGTGTGTTTCGCTGATGTTTTAATACACACGGGACATGTTACCAGGTGAACAGTTTAAGTGAAGAGAGTGTGTTTCGCTGATGTTTTAATACACACGGGACATGTTACCAGGTGAACAGTATAAGTGAGGCGAGCGTGTTCCCCAGATTGTTTAATATACACGGGACATGTTACCAGGTGAACCGTATAAGTGAGGAGAGTGTGTTCCCCTGTTTGTTTAATACACACGGGACATGTTACCAGGTGAACAGTATAAGTGAGCAGAGTGTGTTCCCCTGATGGTTTAATATACACGAGACATGTTACCAGGTGAACAGTATAAGTGAGGAGAGTGTGTTCCCCAGATTGTTTAATACACACGGGACATGTTACCAGGTGAACAGGATAAGTGAGCTGAGTGTGTTCCCCTGATGTTTTAATACACACGGGACATGTTGCCAGGTGAACAGTATAAGTGAGGAGAGTGTGTTCCCCAGATTGTTTAATACACACGGGACATGTTACCAGGTGAACAGTATAGGTGAGGAGAGTGTGTTTCCCTGATGTTTTAATACACACGGGACATGTTACCAGGTGAACAGTATAAGTGAGGCGAGTGTGTTCCCCAGATTGTTTAATATACACGGGACATGTTACCAGGTGAACCGTATAAGTGAGGAGAGTGTGTTCCCCTGTTTGTTTAATACACACGGGACATGTTACCAGTTGAACAGTGTAAGTGAGCTGAGTGTGTTCCCCTGATGGTTTAATATACACGAGACATTTTACCAGGTGAACAGTATAAGTGAGGAGAGTATGTTCCCCAGATTGTTTAATACACACGGGACATGTTACCAGGTGAACAGTATAAGTGAGCTGAGTGTGTTCCCCTGATGTTTTAATACACACGGGACATGTTGCCAGGTGAACAGTATAAGTGAGGAGACTGTGTTCCACTGATAGTTTAATAGACACGGGACATGTTACCAGGTGAACAGTATAAGTGAGGAAAGGGTGTTCCCCTCATGTTTTAATACACACGGGACATGTTACCAGATGAACAGTATAAGTGAGGAGAGTGTGTTCCCCTAATGTTTTAATAGACACGGGACAAGTTAACAGGTGAACAGTATAAGTGAGGAGAGTGTGTTCCCCAGATTGTTTAATATACACAGGACATGTTACCAGGTGAACAGTATAAGTGAGGAGAGTGTGTTTCGCTGATGTTTTAATACACACGGGACATGTTACCAGGTGAACAGTTTAAGTGAGGAGAGTGTGTTTCGCTGATGTTTTAATACACACGGGACATGTTACCAGGTGAACAGTATAAGTGAGGCGAGTGTGTTCCCCAGATTGTTTAATATACACGGGACATGTTACCAGGTGAACCGTATAAGTGAGGAGAGTGTGTTCCCCTGTTTGTTTAATACACACGGGACATGTTACCAGGTGAACAGTGTAAGTGAGCTGAGTGTGTTCCCCTGATGGTTTAATATACACGAGACATTTTACCAGGTGAACAGTATAAGTGAGGAGAGTGTGTTCCACTGATTGTTTAATACACACGGGACATGTTACCAGGTGAACAGAATAAGTGAGCTGAGTGTGTTCCCCTGATGTTTTAATACACACGGGACATGTTGCCAGGTGAACAGTATAAGTGAGGAGACTGTGTTCCACTGATAGTTTAATAGACACGGGACATGTTACCAGGTGAACAGTATAAGTGAGGAAAGGGTGTTCCCCTCATGTTTTAATACACACGGGACATGTTACCAGATGAACAGTATAAGTGAGGAGAGTGTGTTCCCCTAATGTTTTAATAGACACGGGACAAGTTAACAGGTGAACAGTATAAGTGAGGAGAGTGTGTTCCCCTGATGGTTTAATATACACAGGACATGTTCCCAGGTGAGCAGTATAAGTGAAGAGAGTGTGTTCCACTGATTGTTTAATATACACGGGACATGTTACCAGGTGAACAGTTTTAGTGAGGAGAGTGTGTTTCGCTGATGTTTTAATACACACGGGACATGTTACCTGGTGAACAGTGTAAGTGAGGAGAGTGTGTTCCCCTGATGGTTTAATATACACGAGACAAGTTACCAGGTGAACAGTATAAGTGAGGAGAGTGTGTTCCCCTGATTGTTTAATATACACGGGACATGTTACCAGGTGAACAGTGTAAGTGAGGAGAGTGTGTTCCCCTGATGGTTTAATATACACTAGACATGTTACCAGATGAACAGTATAAGTGAGGAGAGTGTGTTCCCCTGATTGTTTAATACACACGGGACATGTTACCAGGTGAACAGTTTAAGTTAGGAGAGTGTGTTCCCCAGATTGTTTAATATACACAGGACATGTTCCCAGGTGAGCAGTATAAGTGAGGAGAGTGTGTTCCCCTGATGTTTTAATACACACGGGACATGTTGCCAGGTGAACAGTATAAGTGAGGAGACTGTGTTCCACTGATAGTTTAATAGACACGGGACATGTTACCAGGTGAACAGTATAAGTGAGGAAAGGGTGTTCCCCTCATGTTTTAATACACACGGGACATGTTACCAGATGAACAGTATAAGTGAGGAGAGTGTGTTCCCCTAATGTTTTAATAGACACGGGACAAGTTAACAGGTGAACAGTATAAGTGAGGAGAGTGTGTTCCCCAGATTGTTTAATATACACAGGACATGTTACCAGGTGAACAGTATAAGTGAGGAGAGTGTGTTTCGCTGATGTTTTAATACACACGGGACATGTTACCAGGTGAACAGTTTAAGTGAGGAGAGTGTGTTTCGCTGATGTTTTAATACACACGGGACATGTTACCAGGTGAACAGTATAAGTGAGGCGAGTGTGTTCCCCAGATTGTTTAATATACACGGGACATGTTACCAGGTGAACCGTATAAGTGAGGAGAGTGTGTTCCCCTGTTTGTTTAATACACACGGGACATGTTACCAGGTGAACAGTGTAAGTGAGCTGAGTGTGTTCCCCTGATGGTTTAATATACACGAGACATTTTACCAGGTGAACAGTATAAGTGAGGAGAGTGTGTTCCCCAGATTGTTTAATACACACGGGACATGTTACCAGGTGAACAGAATAAGTGAGCTGAGTGTGTTCCCCTGATGTTTTAATACACACGGGACATGTTGCCAGGTGAACAGTATAAGTGAGGAGACTGTGTTCCACTGATAGTTTAATAGACACGGGACATGTTACCAGGTGAACAGTATAAGTGAGGAGAGTGTGTTCCCCTCATGTTTTAATACACACGGGACATGTTACCAGATGAACAGTATAAGTGAGGAGAGTGTGTTCCCCTAATGTTTTAATAGACACGGGACAAGTTAACAGGTGAACAGTATAAGTGAGGAGAGTGTGTTCCCCTGATGGTTTAATATACACAGGACATGTTCCCAGGTGAGCAGTATAAGTGAAGAGAGTGTGTTCCACTGATTGTTTAATATACACGGGACATGTTACCAGGTGAACAGTTTTAGTGAGGAGAGTGTGTTTCGCTGATGTTTTAATACACACGGGACATGTTACCTGGTGAACAGTGTAAGTGAGGAGAGTGTGTTCCCCTGATGGTTTAATATACACGAGACAAGTTACCAGGTGAACAGTATAAGTGAGGAGAGTGTGTTCCTCTGATTGTTTAATATACACGGGACATGTTACCAGGTGAACAGTGTAAGTGAGGAGAGTGTGTTCCCCTGATGGTTTAATATACACTAGACATGTTACCAGATGAACAGTATAAGTGAGGAGAGTGTGTTCCCCTGATTGTTTAATACACACGGGACATGTTACCAGGTGAACAGTTTAAGTTAGGAGAGTGTGTTCCCCAGATTGTTTAATATACACAGGACATGTTCCCAGGTGAGCAGTATAAGTGAGGAGAGTGTGTTCCTCTGATTGTTTAATATACACGGGACATGTTACCAGGTGAACAGTATAAGTGAGGAGAATGTGTTTCGCTGATGTTTTAATACACACGGGACATGTTACCAGGTGAACAGTTTAAGTGAGGAGAGTGTGTTTCGCTGATGTTTTAATACACACGGGACATGTTACCAGGTGAACAGTATAAGTGAGGCGAGTGTGTTCCCCAGATTGTTTAATATACACAGGACATGTTCCCAGGTGAGCAGTATAAGTGAGGAGAGTGTGTTCCTCTGATTGTTTAATATACACGGGACATGTTACCAGGTGAACAGTATAAGTGAGGAGAGTGTGTTTCGCTGATGTTTTAATACACACGGGACATGTTACCAGGTGAACAGTATAAGTGAGGCGAGCGTGTTCCCCAGATTGTTTAATATACACGGGACATGTTACCAGGTGAACCGTATAAATGAGGAGACTGTGTTCCCCTGTTTGTTTAATACACACGGGACATGTTACCAGGTGAACAGTATAAGTGAGCAGAGTGTGTTCCCCTGATGGTTTAATATACACGAGACATGTTACCAGGTGAACAGTATAAGTGAGGAGAGTGTGTTCCCCAGATTGTTTAATACACACGGGACATGTTACCAGGTGAACAGGATAAGTGAGCTGAGTGTGTTCCCCTGATGTTTTAATACACACGGGACATGTTGCCAGGTGAACAGTATAAGTGAGGAGAGTGTGTTCCCCAGATTGTTTAATACACACGGGACATGTTACCAGGTGAACAGTATAGGTGAGGAGACTGTGTTCCACTGATAGTTTAATAGACACGGGACATGTTACCAGGTGAACAGTATAAGTGAGGAGAGTGTGTTTCCCTGATGTTTTAATACACACGGGACATGTTACCAGGTGAACAGGATAAGTGAGGAGAGGGTGCTCCCCTCATGTTTTAATACACACGGGACATGTTACCAGATGAACAGTATAGGTGAGGAGACTGTGTTCCACTGATAGTTTAATAGACACGGGACATGTTACCAGGTGAACAGTATAAGTGAGGAGAGGGTGTTCCCCTGATGGTTTAATATACACGAGACATGTTACCAGATGAACAGTATAAGTGAGGAGAGTGTGTTTCCCTGATGTTTTAATACACACGGGACATGTTACCATGTGAACAGTATAAGTGAGGAGAGGGTGTTCCCCTGATGATTTAATACACACGGGACATGTGACCAGATGAACAGTATAAGTGAGGAGAGTGTGTTCCCCTAATGTTTTAATAGACACGGGACATATTACCAGGTTAACAGTATAAGTGAGGAGAGTGTGTTCCCCTGATTGTTTAATACACACGGGACATGTTACCAGGCAAACAGTTTAAGTGAGGAGACTGTGTTCCCCTGATTTTTTAATGCACGGGGGACATTTCACTAGGTGAACTGTATAAGTGAGGAGAGTGTGTTCCCCTGATGGTTTAATATACACGGGACATTTTACCAGGTGAACAGTATAAGTGAGGAGAGTGTGTTCCACTGATGGTTTAATATACACGGGACATGTTACCAGGTGAACAGTATAAGTGAGGAGAGTGTGTTCCCCTGATGGTTTAATATACACGGGACATGTTACCAGGTGAACAGTATAAGTGAGGAGAGTGTGTTCCCCTGATGGTTTAATATACACAGGGCATGTTACCAGGTGAACAGTGTAAGTGAGGAGAATGTGTTCCCCTGATTGTTTAATACACAAAGGACATGTTACCAGGTGAAGAGTATAAGTGAGGAGAGTGTGTTGCCCTGATGGTTTAATATACACGAGACATGTTACCAGATGAACAGTATAAGTGAGGAGAGTGTGTTTCCCTGATGTTTTAATACACACGGGACATGTTACCATGTGAACAGTATAAGTGAGGAGAGGGTGTTCCCCTGATGATTTAATACACACGGGACATGTGACCAGATGAACAGTATAAGTGAGGAGAGTGTGTTCCCCTAATGTTTTAATAGACACGGGACATATTACCAGGTTAACAGTATAAGTGAGGAGAGTGTGTTCCCCTGATTGTTTAATACACACGGGACATGTTACCAGGCAAACAGTTTAAGTGAGGAGACTGTGTTCCCCTGATTTTTTAATGCACGCGGGACATTTCACTAGGTGAACTGTATAAGTGAGGAGAGTGTGTTCCCCTGATGGTTTAATATACACGGGACATTTTGCCAGGTGAACAGTATAAGTGAGGAGAGTGTGTTCCACTGATGGTTTAATATACACGGGACATGTTACCAGGTGAACAGTATAAGTGAGGAGAGTGCGTTCCCCTGATGGTTTAATATACACGGGACATGTTACCAGGTGAACAGTATAAGTGAGGAGAGTGTGTTCCCCTGATGGTTTAATATACACAGGGCAAGTTACCAGGTGAACAGTGTAAGTGAGGAGAATGTGTTCCCCTGATTGTTTAATACACAAAGGACATGTTACCAGGTGAACAGTATAAGTGAGGAGAGTGTGTTCCCCTGATTGTTTAATACACAAAGGACATGTTACCAGGTGAAGAGTATAAGTGAGGAGAGTGTGTTCCCCTGATTGTTTAATACTGATGGGACATGTTACCAGGTGAAGAGTATAAGTGAGGAGAGTGTGTTCCCCTGATTGTTTAATACTGACGGGATGGGAGTGGGGGAGGGCAGTGGGGGAGTGGAGTGGGGGAGTGGAGTGGGAGGGGAGTGGGGGAATGGAGTGGGAGGGGAGTGGGGGAGTGCAGTGGGAGGCGAGTGGGAGGGGGAATGGGAGGCGAGTGGGAGGGGTAGTGGGAGGGGAGTGGGAGGGGAGTGGGAGGAGGTAGGGGAGAGGAGGAGGGGAGGGGGGAAGGGGAGGGGTGAGGGTGAGGGGGAGGGGATTGCGATGGGAGGGGGTAGGTGAGCGTTAAGGGGAGTGGGAGAGGGGAGTGAGGGAGTGAGGGAGGGGAGTGGGGAAGTGGCAGGGGTTGGGGAGTGGTAGTGGGAGATGGGTGGCGGACGGGTCTGGGAAGTGGGTGGAGGCGGGGTTGGGAAGGTGAGTGGGGGAGGGGAGTGGGGGAGGGGAGTGGGAAGGGGGTGTTGGAGAGGTTGGGAAGGTTTGTGGGGGAGGGGAGTGGGGAAGGGGGTGGGGGAGGGGAGTGGGGAAGGGGTGGGGGAGGGGAGTGGGGGGGGAGTGGGAGGAGGTAGGGGAGAGGAGGAGGGGAGGGGGGAAGGGGAGGGGTGAGGGGGAGGGGATTGCGATGGGAGGGGGTAGGTGAGCGTTAAGGGGAGTGGGAGAGGGGAGTGAGGGAGTGAGGGAGGGGAGTGGGGAAGTGGCAGGGGTAGGGGAGTGGGAGTGGGAGATGGGTGGCGGACGGGTCTGGGAAGTGGGTGGAGGTGGGGTTGGGAAGGTGAGTGGGGGAGGGGAGTGGGGGAGGGGAGTGGGAAGGGGGTGTTGGAGAGGTTGGGAAGGTTTGTGGGGGAGGGGAGTGGGGAAGGGGGTGGGGGAGGGGAGTGGGGAAGGGGTGGGGGAGGGGTTGGGAAGGTGATTGGGGGAGGGGAGTGGGGGCGGGTTGTGTGGGAGGGGAGTGGTGGAGGGGTATGCAGGAGGGGATTGGGAGAGGGGAGAGGGGGAGGGAAGTGGGGGATCGGAGTGGGAAGGGGTGGGGGAGGGGTTGGGAAGGTGATTGGGGGAGGGGTCTGGGGGAGGGGTGTGCGGGTGGGGAGGGGGGAATTGATTGGGAAGGGGAGTGGGGGAGGGGAGAGGAGGGGAGTAGGGGTGGCAGTGGGAGAGGGGAGTGGGAAGGGGAGTGGAGTAGGGGAGAGGAGGGTAGGAGGGTAGAGTAGGGGAGGAGGGGGGAGGAGGGTAGAGGAGGGGAGTAGGGGTGGCTGTGGGAGAGGGGAGTGGGAATGGGAGTGGAGGAGGGGAGAGGAGGGGAGGAGGGTAGAGTAGGGGAGGAGGGGAGAGGAGGGGAGTAGGGCGGAGGGGATGGGAGAGGAGAGTGGGAAGAGGAGTGGTGGAGGGGAGAGGAGGGGAGTCGGGTAGGCTGTGGGAGAGGGGAATGGGGGAGGGGAGGCTGTGGGAGATTGGAGTGGGAAGGGTAGTGGGGGAGGGAAGAGGTGGGGAGAGGAGGCTGTGAGAGAGGGGAATGGCAAGGGGAGTGTGGAGGGGAGAGGATGGGAATGGGGAGGCTGTGGGAGAGGGGCGTGGTAAGCGGAAGGTGGAGGGGAGCGGAGGGAGGAGAGGGGTAGCGAGTGGGAGTGGCAGAGGGAAGTGTGTGAAGGGAGTGTGGGAGGGTTGAAGGGGAGCGGAGTGGAGGAGGGATGTGGGGGACGGTGAGTGGGTGAGGGGAGTGGGACAGGGGAGTGGAAAGGGAGTGGGAAAGGGTAGTGGGGGAGGGGAGTGGAAGCGGAGTGGGGAGGGAGTGGAAGGGGAGTGGGGGAGGTGAGTGGAAGGGGAGTGGGGGAGGGGAGTGCAAGGGGAGTGGGGGGGAGTGGAGTGGAAGGGGAGTGGGGGAGGGGAGTGGGGGAGGGGAGTGGAAGTGGAGTGGGGAGGGGAGTGGAAGGGGAGTGGGGGAGGTGAGTGGAAGTGGAGTGGGGGAGGGGAGTGGAAGGGGAGTGGGGGGGAGTGGAGTGGAAGGGGAGTGGGGGGAGTGGAGTGGAAGGGGAGTGGGGGGGAGTGGAGTGGAAGGGGAGTGGGGGAGGGGAGTGGGGGAGGGGAGTGAAAGTGGAGTGGGGAGGGGAGTGGAAGGGGAGTGGGGGGGAGTGGAGTGGAAGGGGAGTGGGGGAGGGGAGTGGGGGAGGGGTGTGGAAGTGGAGTGGGGAGGGGAGTGGAAGGGGAGTGGGGGGGAGTGGAGTGGGAGGGGAGTGGGGGAGGGGAGTGGGGGAGGGGAGTGGAAGTGGAGTGGGGAGGGGAGTGGAAGGGGAGTGGGGGGGAGTGGAGTGGAAGGGGAGTGGGGGAGGGGAGTGGGGGAGGGGAGTGGAAGTGGAGTGGGGAGGGGAGTGGAAGGGGAGTGGGGGAGGGGAGTGGGGGAGGGGAGTGGAAGTGGAGTGGGCGAGCAAAGTTGGAAGGACTGTGGGAGGGGAGTTTGAGGGGAGTTGGAAGGGGAGGGGAGTGGGAGAGGGGAGTGGAAGGGGAGTGGGGGAAGGTGGAGGGGAGCGGAAGGAGGAGAGGGGTAGAGAGTGGGAGTGGTGGAGGGAAGTGTTTGATGGGAGTGTGGGAGGGTTGAAGGTGAGCGGAGTGGAGGAGGGATGTGGGGGACGGTGAGTGGGTGAGGGGAGTGGGACAGGGGAGTGGAAAGGGAGTGGGAAAGGGTAGTGGGGGAGGGGAGTGGAAGGGGAGTGGGGAGGGAGTGGAAGGGGGGAATGGGAGTGGAGGAGGGGGAGTGGGGGAGGGGGTGTGGGGGAGTGGGGTGGTGGAGGGGAGTGGGGGAGTGGGGGAGTGGGGGAGGGGAGTGTGGGAGGGGCGTGGGGAGGGGACTGGGGGAGCGAAGTGGAAAGGAGAGTGGGTGAGGGGAGTGGGACAGCAGAGTGGAAGGGGAGTGGGAAAGGGTAGTGGGGGAGGGGAGTGGAAGTGGAGTGGGGAGGGGAGTGGAAGGGGATTTGGGGAGGGGAGTGGAAGGGGATTGGGGGGGGAGGGGAATGGAAGGGGAGTGGGGGAGGGGAGTGGAAGGGGATTGGGGGGGGAGGGGAATGGAAGGGGAGTGGGGGAGGGGAGTGGGGGAGGGGAGTGGAAGGGGAGTGGGCGAGCAAAGTGGGAAGGAGAGTGGGGGAGGGGAGTGGAGGTGGGATTTTGGGGACTGGAGTGGGGTTGAGGAGTGTGGGAGGGGAGTGATGTAGGGTAGTGGTGGAGGGTGCTTGGGGCAGGGGAGTTGGGGAGGGTCGTGTGTTAGGGGAATGGGGAGGGGGTTTGGGGAGCGGAATGGAGGAGCGAAGTTTGGGAGGCGAGTGGGGAGGGGAGTGGAAGGGGAGTGGGTGAGCGAAGTGGGAAGGAGAGTGGGGGAGGGGTGTGGGAAGGGGAGTGGGGGAGGGGAGTTGGAAGGGGAGTGGGGGAGGGGAGTTGGAAGGGGAGTGGGGGAGGGGAGTGGGGAAGTGGGGGAGCGAAGTGGGAAGGAGAGTGGGGGAGGGGAGTGGAAGGGCAGTGGGGGCGGGGAGTGGAGTAGTGGAGAGGAGAGGAGTGCAGAGGAGGAGAGTGGGGTTGTGGAGTTGGGGAGGAGATTGGGAAGGGGAGTGGGGAGGAGAGAGGAGGGGGAGAGGAGAGGGGTAGAGAGTGGGAGTGGTGGAGGGAAGTGGGGGAGGAGAGTGTGGGAGGAGAGAAGGGAAGGGTACTGGGGTAGGGGAGTGGGAGTGGGGTGTGGAGAAGTGGAGTGGGGGTGGGGTGTGGTGCAGGGGCGTGGGTGTGTGGGGGGAGTGGGGTAGGGGAGTTGGTGAGGGGTGTGGAGGAAGGGAGTGGGTGTGTGTAGGGGAGTGGGGTCGGGGAGTGGGTGTGGGGTGTGGAGGAGGGGAGTGGGGGAGGAGATTGGGGAGGGGAGTGGGGGAGGGGAGTGGGGGAGGAGCGTGGAGTAGGGGAGTGGTGGAGGGGAGTGGGGTAGGGGAATTGGGGCGGGGAGTGGGCAAGGGGAGCTGGGGAGCGCTGTGGTGTAGGGGAGTCGGGGAGTGAGTTTGGGGAGGGGAGTGCGGTAGGGATGTGGGGGTGGAGAGTGGGGGTGAGCGGGGGAGAGGAGAGGGATAGGGGAGTGGGGGATGTGTGTGGGAGGGAGTTGGGCAGGGGAATGGGTGTGGGAAGTTGGGGAGGGGAGTGGGGGATGGGAGTTAGGGAGGGGAGTGGGGGAGGTGAGTGGGAGGGAGTTGGTGGGGGGAGTTGGAAGGGGAGTGGGTGGGGTGTGGGGGAGGGGCGTAGAAGGAATGTGGGGGAGGGGAGTGGAAATGGTGTGGAGGAGGGGAGTGGGGGAGGGGATGTGGGGAGGGGAGTGGGGGAGGGGAGTGCGGGTGGGGAGTGGAAGGGGAGTGGGGGAGGGGAGTGGGAAGGAGAGTGGGGGAGGAGAGTTGGAAGGGGAGAGGGAAGGGGAGTGGAAATGGAGTGGGGTAGGGGGTGGGGGAGGGGTGTGAGTATGGGGAGTAGGGGAGGGGAGTGGAGGAGGAGATTTGGGGACGGGAGTGGGGTTGGGGAGTGGGGGAGGGGTGTGATGTAGAGTAGTGGTGGTGGGGGTTGGGGAGGGGAGTTGGGGAGGGGAGTGGGGTAGGGGAATGGGGAGGGGGGTTGGGGAGCGGAATGGAGGAGGGAAGTTTATGAGGCGAGTGGGGGAGGGGAGTGGAGAGGAGTGGAGAGGAGGGGAGTGGGGGAGGGGTGTGATGTCGGGTAGTGGTGGAGGGGGGTTGGGGAGGGGAGTTGGGGAGGGGAGTGGGGTAGGGGAATGGGGAGGGGGGTTGGGGAGCGGAATGGAGGAGGGAAGTTTGGGAGGCAAGTGGGGGAGGGGAGTGGAGAGGAGTGGAGAGGAGGGGAGTGGGGGAGGGGATTGGGAAGGGGAGTGGGGAGGAGAGATGAGGGGGAGAGGAGAGGGGTAGAGAGTGGGAGTGGTGGAGGGAAGTGGGGGAGGAGATTGTGGGAGGAGAGAAGGAGAGAGGACTGGGGTCGGGGAGTGGGTGTGGGGAGTGGTGCAGGGGATTGGGTGTGTGGAGGGGAGTGGGGTAGGGGAGTGGGAGTGGAGTGTGGAGGAAGGGAGTGGGGGTGTGGAGGGGAGTGGGGGAGGTGAGTGCGGGAGGGGAGTGGGGGAGGGATTTGGGGGAGGGCAGATGGGGAGGTGAGTGGGGTTGGGGAGTGGGGGAGGGGCATGGTGGAGTGGAGGGGAGAGTTTGGGGAGGGGATTTGGGTAGGAGAGTGGGGGAGGGTGTTGGGGAGCGGAGTAGGGGAGGGGAGTGGGGGAGGGGAGTGGAGTGGGGGAGGAGATTGGGGGAGGGGAATGAGGGAGGAGTGTGGAGTAGGGGTTTGGGGGAGAGGAGTGGGATAGGGGAAGGGGAGGGGTATTGGAGAACGGGGTGGGGGAGCGGAGTGGAGTAGGGAAGTTTGGGAGGCGAGTGGGGGAGCTGAGTGGGGGAGGGGAGTGAAATAGGGGGGTGGGGGAGGGGAGTGGGGTAGGGGAGTTGGGGCGGGGAGTGGGCAAGGGGAGCTGGGGAGCGCAGTGGGGTAGAGGAGTGGGGGTGGAGAGTGGGAGTGAGCGGGGGAGGGGAGTGGTATTGGGGAGTGGGGGAGGTGAGTGGGAGGAAGTTGGTGGGGGGATTTGGGGAGATGAGTGGGGGAGGGAAGTTGGGGAAGTGAGTGGGGTTGGGGTGTGAGGGAGGGGAGTTAGGGAGGGGAGTGGGGAGTTGAGTGGGAGGGAGTTAGTGAGGGGAGTTGGGGAGGTGAGGGGGGAGGGGAGTGGGGGAGGGGAGTTAGGGAGGGGAGTTAGGGAGGTGAGTGGGAGGGAGTTACTGAGGGGAGTTGGGGAGTTGAGTGGGGGAGGGGAGTGGGGGTCCGGAGTTAGGGAGGTGGGTGGGGTAGGGGAGTGGGGTTGGGGAGCGGAATGGAGGAGGGCAGTTTGGGAGGCGAGTGTGGGAGGGGAGTGGAGAGGAGTGGAGAGGAGGGGAGTGGGGGAGGTGAGTGAGAGGGAGTTAGTGAGGGGAGTTGGTGAGGTGAGGGGGAGGGAGTTGGTGAGGGGGATTGGGGAGGTAAGTGGGGTGGGGGAGTGAGGGAGGGGAGTTAGGGAGGGGAGTGGGGTGAGGGAGGGGAGTTAGGGAGGGGAGTGGGGGAGGTGAGTGGGAGGGAGTTAGTGAGGGGAGTTGGGGAGGTGAGGGGGAGGGGAGTGGGGGAGGCGAGTTAGGGAGGGGAGTTAAGGAGGTGAGTGGGAGGGAGTTGGTGAGGGGAGTTGGGGAGGTGAGTAGTGGAGGGGTGTGGGCTTGCGGAGTTAGGGATGTGAGTGGGGTTGGGGTGTGGGGGAGTGGAGTGGGTAAGGGGAGCTGGGGATGGGATTTGGGTAGGGGAATGGGGGAGGGTGTTTAGGGAGCGGAGTGGAGTAGGGAAGTTTGGGAGGCGAGTGGGGGATAGGAGTGGTGTTGGGGAGTGGGGGAGGGGTGTGATATATGCGAGTGGGGGAGGGGAGTGGGGTAGGGGAGTTGGGGCGGGGAGTGGGCAAGGGGAGCTGGGGAGCGCAGTGGGGTGGGGAGTGGGGGTGGAGAATGGGGGTGAGCGGGGGAGGGGAGTGGGATAGGGAAGTGGGGACCGTGAGTGGGAGGGAGTTGGGCAGGGGAGTGAGTGAGGGGAGTTGGGGAGGGGTGTGAGGGAGGGGAGTTAGGGAGATGAGTGGGGGAGGTGAGTGGGAGGGAGTTGGTGGGGAGAGTTGGGGAGATGAGTGGGGGAGGGGAATGGGGGAGGGAAGTTGGTGATCTGAGAGGGGTAGGGGCGTGAGGGAGGGGAGTTAGGGAGGGGAGTGGGGGAGGTGAGTGGGAGGGAGTTAGTGAGTGGAGTTATGGAGGTGAGTGGGAGGGAGTTGGGAAGGTGAATGGGGGAGGGGAGTTGGGATAGGGGAGTGGGGGAGGGGAGTGGGTAAGGGGTGCTGGGGAGGGGATTTGGGTAGGGGAATGGGGGCGTGTGTTTGGGGAGCGGAGTGGAGTATTGAAGTTTGGGAGGCGAGTGGGGAATGGGAGTGGTGTAGGGGAGGGGGGAGGAGAATGACAGAGGGGAGTGGGGGAAGGGATCTGGTGAGGGGAGTGGGGTAGTGGAGTGGGGGAGGGGTGTGATATAGGGGAGTGTGGGAGGGGAGTGGGGTAGGGGAGTTGGGGCGGGGAGTGGGAAATGGGAGCTGGGGAGTGCAGTGGGGTAGGGGAGTGGGGGTGGAGAGTGGGGGTGAGCGGTGGATTGGAGTGGGATAGGGGAGTGGGGGAGGTGAGTGGGAGGGAGTTGGGCAGGTGAGTGGGTAAGGGGAGTTGGGGAGGGGAGTTAGGGAGGGGAGTGGGGGAGTTGAGTAGGAGGGAGTTGTTGGGGGGAGTTGGGGAGATGTGGGGGAGGGGAGTGAAGGAGGGGAGTTAGGGAGGGGAGTGGGGGAGGTGAGTGGGAGGGAGTTAGTGAGTGGAGTTGTGGAGGTGAGGGGGTGGGGTGTGGGGGAGGGGAGTTATGCAGGTGAGTGGGAGGGAGTTGGGAAGGTGAGTTGGGGAGGGGAGTTGGCGTGCAGAGTTAGGGAGGTGAGTGGCGTCGGGGAGTTGGGGAGGGGAGTTAGGGAGGGGAGTGGGGGAGGTGAGTGGGAGGGAGTTGTTGGGGGGAGTTGGGGAGATGAGTGGGGGAGGGGAGTGGGGGAGGGAAGTTGGTGATGTGAGTGGGGTAGGGGAGTGAGGGAGGGGATTTAGGGAGGGGAGTGGGGGAGGTGAGTGGGAGGACTTAGTGAGGGGAGTTGGGGAGGTGAGGGGGAGAGGAGTGGGGGAGGGGAGTTAGGGATGTGAGTGGGGCAGAGGAGTGGGGGAGGGGAGTGGGTAAGGGGAGCTGGGGAGGGGATATGGGTAGGGGAATAGGGGAGGGGGTTTGGGGAGCGGAGTGGAGTAGGGAAGTTTGGGAGGCGAGTGGGGGAAGGGAGTGGTGTAGGGGAGTGGGGGAGGGGATTGACATAGGGGAGTGGGGGAGGGGAGCTGGAGAGGGGAGTGGGGAGGGGTGTGAGGGAGGGGAATGGTTCAGGGGAGTGGGGGTGGGGAGTGCGGGAGGGGTGTTGGGGAAGGGAGTGGGGGAGGGGAATGAGGGATTGGAGTGGGGGATGTGAGTAGGGGAGGGGAGTTGGGTAGGGGTGTTGGGGATGGGAGTGGGGGAGGGGAGTGATATAGTGATGTAGGGAAGTGGAGTGGGGGAGGGTAGTGGAGGAGAGGAGTGGGGAGGGGAGTGGGGGAGGGGAGTGGGGGAGGTGAGTGGGGGAGGTGAGTGGGGTAGGGGTGTTGGGGAGGGGAGTGGGGGAGGGGAGTGGGGGAGGGAAGATGGTGACGTGAGTGGGGTAGGGGAGTGAGGGAGGGGATTTAGGGAGGGGAGTGGGGGAGGTGAGAGGGAGGACTTTGTGAGGGGAGTTGGGGAGTTGAGGGCCAGGGGAGTGGGGGAGGGGAGTGGGGGAGGGGAGTGGGGGAGGTGAGTGGGGTAGGGGTGTTGGGGAGGGGAGTGGGGGAGGGGAGTGGGGGAGGGAAGATGGTGACGTGAGTGGGGTAGGGGAGTGAGGGAGGGGATTTAGGGAGGGGAGTGGGGGAGGTGAGAGGGAGGACTTTGTGAGGGGAGTTGGGGAGGTGAGGGGGAGGGGAGTGAGGGAGGGGATTTAGGGAGGGGAGTGGGGGAGGTGAGTGGGAGGACTTAGTGAGGGGAGTTGGGGAGGTGAGGGGGAGGGGAGTGGGGGAGGGGAGTTAGGGATGTGAGTGGGGCAGGGGAGTGGGGGAGGGGAGTGGGTAAGGGGAGCTGGGGAGGGGATATGGGTAGGGGAATAGGGGAGGGGGTTTGGGGAGCGGAGTGGAGTAGGGAAGTTTGGGAGGCGAGTAGGGGATGGGAGTGGTGTAGGGGAGTGGGGGAGGGGATTGACATAGGGGAGTGGGGGAGGGGAGTGGGTAAGGGGAGCTGGGGAGCTGGGGAGGGGTGTGAGGGAGGGAGTTTGGGGAGGGGTGTGGGGGAGGGGAGCGGGGGAGGGCTGTGGGGTAGGGGAGTGGTGGAGGGGAATGGGGGATTGCAGTGGGGGAGGGGAGTGGGGTAGGGGTGTTGGGAGTGGGGGAGGGGAGTGGGGGAGAGGAGTGGGGGAGGGGAGTGGGGTAGGGGTGTTGGGGAGGGGAGTGGGGGAGGGGAGTGGTGGAGAGGAGTGGGGGAGTGGAGTGGGGGAGGGGAGTGGGGGAGGGGAGTTTGGGGAGGGGAGTGGGGGAGGGGAGTGGGGGAGGGGAGTGGGGTAGGGGTGTTGGGGAGGGGAGTGGGGGAGGGGAGTGAGGGAGGGGAGTGGGGGAGGGGAGTGGGGGAGGGAGTTTGGGGAGGGGAGTGGGGGAGGGGAGTGGGGGAGGGGAGTGGGGGAGGGGAGTGGGGTAGGGGTGTTGGGGAGGGGAGTGGGGGAGGGAGTTTGGGGAGGGGAGTGGGGGAGGGGAGTGGGGGAGGGGAGTGGGGTAGGGGTGTTGGGGAGGGGAGTGGGGGAGGGGAGTGGTGGAGAGGAGTGGGGGAGGGGAGTGGGGGAGGGAGTTTGGGGAGGGGAGTGGGGGAGGGGAGTGGGGGAGGGAGTTTGGGGAGGGGAGTGGGGGAGGGGAGTGGGGGAGGGGAGTGGGGTAGGGGTGTTGGGGAGGGGAGTGGGGGAGGGGAGTGGTGGAGAGGAGTGGGGGAAGGGAGTGGGGGAGGGGAGTGGGGTAGGGGTGTTGGGGAGGGGAGTGCCGGAGGGGAGGGGAGTGCCGGAGGGGAGTGGAGTTTGGGGAGGGGAGTGGGGGAGGGGGGTAGAGGTGTTGGGGAGGGGAGTGGTGGAGGGAGTTTGGGGAGGGAGTGGGGGAGGGGAGTGGGGGAGGGGAGTGGGGTAGGGGTGTTGGGGAGGGGAGTGGGGGAGGGAGTTTGGGGAGGGGAGTGGGGGAGGGGAGTGGGGGAGGGGAGTGGTGGAGAGGAGTGGGGGAGTGGAGTGGGGGAGGGGAGTGGGGTAGGGGTGTTGGGGAGGGGAGTGGGGGAGGGGAGTGGGGGAGGGGAGTGGGGGAGTGGAGTGGGGGAGTGGAGTGGGGTAGGGGTGTTGGGGAGGGGAGTGGGGGAGGGGAGTGGGGTAGGGGTGTTGGGGAGGGGAGTGGGGGAGGGGAGTGGGGGAGGGGAGTGGGGGAGTGGAGTGGGGGAGGGGAGTGGGGTAGGGGTGTTGGGGAGGGGAGTGGGGGAGGGGAGTGGGGGAGTGGAGTGGGGGAGTGGAGTGGGGGAGGGGAGTGGGGTAGGGGTGTTGGGGAGGGGAGTGGGGGAGGGGAGTGGGGTAGGGGTGTTGGGGAGGGGAGTGGGGGAGGGGAGTGGGGGAGGGGAGTGGGGGAGGAGAGTGGGGGAGGGGAGTGGGGTAGGGGTGTTGGGGAGGGGAGTGGGGGAGGGGAGTGGTGGAGAGGAGTGCCTTGGAACATGTACTGACATGAATGGTGCTATATAAATACAAGTTGTTGTTGTGTTGGACATATATCACCTTTCCTTCATCATGACTGGGTGAAAATGCTGTAACTCTTTCTCCAACACCATTGTGAGATGACCTTCACCACCCAGACTGCAGAGGTTCAAGGTAATGGACCAGCATCACCTTCTCAATGGACAACTGGGGATGGACAATATCTGCTGGTCTAGTGACAGACACATCCTAACAATGAAGACAAGTATCTGTCTGTGTAAAATGGATGAAAAGTCTTTACACAAAGAGAATCATAGAGAGATACTGCACTGAAACAGACCCTTTGGCCCATCGAGTCTGTGCTGACCAACAGCCACCCATTTATATATCCGACATTAATCCCATATTTCCCACCACATCCCCACCATCCTCCAACCACCTAACGAGACTAGGGACATTTACAATGGCCAATTTATCAATCAAACTGCAAGTCTTTGTCTGTGGGAGGAAACCAGAGCACCCGGCAGAAACCCACATGGTCACAGGGAAAACTTGCAAACTCCACACAGGCAGCACCCAGAACAGAACCCGGGTCACTGGAGCTGTGAGGCTGTGGCAGTACGCAGAACCGAACCCAGGTCACTGGAGCTGTGAGACTGTGGTAGTAAACAGAACCGAACCCAGGTCACTGGAGCTGTGAGACTGTGGCAGTAAACAGAACCAAACCCGGGTCACTGGAGCTGTGAGACTGTGGCAGTAAACAGAACCGAACCCAGGTCACTGGAGCTGTGAGACTGTGGCAGTAAACAGAACCGAACCCGGGTCACTGGAGCTGTGAGGCTGTGGCAGTACGCAGAACCGAACCCAGGTCACTGAAGCTGTGAGACTGTGGCAGTAAACAGAACCGAACCCGGGTCACTGGAGCTGTGAGACTGGCAGTAAACAGAACCGAACCCAGGTCACTGGAGCTGTGAGGCTGTGGCAGTAAACAGAACCGAACCTGGGACACTGGAGCTGTGAGACTGTGGCAGTAAACAGAACCGAACCCAGGTCACTGGAGCTGTGAGACTGTGGCAGTAAACAGAACCGAACCCAGGTCACTGGAGCTGTGAGGCTGTGGCAGTAAACAGAACCGAACCCGGGACACTGGAGCTGTGAGACTGTGGCAGTAAACTGAACCGAACCCGGGTCACTGGAGCTGTGAGACTGTGGCAGTAAACAGAACCGAACCCAGGTCACTGGAGCTGTGAGACTGTGGCAGTAAACAGAACCGAACCCGGGTCACTGGAGCTGTGAGACTGTGGCAGTAAACAGAACCGAACCCGGGACACTGGAGCTGTGAGACTGTGGCACTAATACTTGTTACAAAAACAATACTCTGTTACATTGAGAGGCTGATTGACAGCGCCTCCAGACAGAGTTCATAAAAACAGAGAGTGCTGGAAATATTCAGCAGGTCGGGCAACATCTGTGGAGAGAAAAACAGAGTTAATAAAAGCAGAGAGTGCTGGAAATATTCAGCAGGTCGGGCAACATCTGTGGAGAGAGAAACAGAGTTAATAAAAACAGCGAGTGCTGGAAATACTCAGCAGGTCGGGCAACATCTGTGGAGAGAGAAACAGAGTTAATAAAAACAGAGTGCTGGAAATATTCAGCAGGTCGGGCAACATCTGTGGAGAGAGAAACAGAGTTAATAAAAACAGAGAGTGCTGGAAATATTCAGCAGGTCGGGTAACATCTGTGGAGAGAGAAACAGAGTTAATAAAAACAGCGAGTGCTGGAAATACTCAGCAGGTCGGGCAGCATCTGTGGAGAGAGAAACAGAGTTAATAAAAACAGCGAGTGCTGGAAATATTCAGCAGGTCGGGCAACATCTGTGGAGAGAGAAACAGAGTTTTTAAAAACAGAGAGTGCTGGAAATATTCAGCAGGTCGGGCAACATCTGTGGAGAGAAAAACAGAGTTAATAAAAACAGAGAGTGCTGGAAATACTCAGCAGGTCGGGCAACATCTGTGGAGAGAGAAACGGAGTTAATAAAAACAGAGAGTGCTGGAAATACTCAGCAGGTCGGGCAGCATCTGTGGAGAGAAAAACAGAGTTAATAAAAACAGAGAGTGCTGGAAATACTCAGCAGGTCGGGCAACATCTGTGGAGAGAGAAACGGAGTTAATAAAAACAGAGAGTGCTGGAAATACTCAGCAGGTCGGGCAGCATCTGTGGAGAGAGAAACGGAGTTAACGTTTCAGGTCTGTGACCCTTCATCAGAACTAACAGATATAAGAAATGTAAAAGATTTTAAGCAAGTAAAGCGGGGGTGGGGTAAGAGATAACAAAAGAGAAGGTGTTGATAGGACAAGGTCACAGACTAACAGACCAGAAGGTCATGGAGCAAAGACAAACAATATGTTAATGTTTTGCTGAAAGACACTTTAATGTAAAGCTCTGTTATCTTGTACCTCCTGGAAGCAGACACTCTGCTCTCTGACCCATGGTGACTGCACTGTGACCCAGAATATGGTGACGTCACATCTTCTTTCTTTCAGTCGGAGATATTCAATTCAGGAATGTTTTAGCATGGTATAGGATGTGTTCATTTGACACCTGTTAGCTTTGACCATTTGTCCTTTGTCCTTGTCAGACAGTTTCAACACACAAAGACCAAGATTTGTTTTCTTTCAATGCCATTTTGGATACATTGTTCATTTTGTAAATTAAAGGCTGATTTTTTTTCCTTAAAGACAAAGATGGTTTCTGGAGCTCTTTGGAGTTATTTTCACGATTGTTGTATTATCACAGCTGTGGTTTGTGTGACAACTCCATGTGGATGTTCAACTGCAAGGGTGATTGCACTGTCAAAGGCCTCTCCAGTCCTTAAACTGTCAGTGTATCCTGCATTGCAAGGTGCTGTCACCGTGCAAGAGGTGATTGAATTACAAAGGACTATTAAACTGTCAGTGTATCCTGCATTGCAAGGTGCTGTCACCGTGCAAGAGGTGATTGAATTACAAAGGACTATTAAACTGTCAGTGTATCCTGCATTGCAAGGTGCTGTCACCGTGCAAGAGGTGATTGAATTACAAAGGACTATTAAACTGTCAGTGTATCCTGCATTGCAAGGTGCTGTCACCGTGCAAGAGGTGATTGAATTACAAAGGACTATTAAACTGTCAGTGTATCCTGCATTGCAAGGTGCTGTCACCGTGCAAGAGGTGATTGAATTATAAAGGACTATTAAACTGTCAGTGTATCCTGCATTGCAAGGTGCTGTCACCGTGCAAGAGGTGATTGAATTATAAAGGACTATTAAACTGTCAGTGTATCCTGCATTGCAAGGTGCTGTCACCGTGCAAGAGGTGATTGAATTACAAAGGACTATTAAACTGTCAGTGTATCCTGCATTGCAAGGTGCTGTCACCGTGCAAGAGGTGATTGAATTACAAAGGACTATTAAACTGTCAGTGTATCCTGCATTGCAAGGTGCTGTCACCGTGCAAGAGGTGATTGAATTACAAAGGACTATTAAACTGTCAGTGTATCCTGCATTGCAAGGTGCTGTCACCGTGCAAGAGGTGATTGAATTATAAAGGACTATTAAACTGTCAGTGTATCCTGCATTGCAAGGTGCTGTCACCGTGCAAGAGGTGATTGAATTACAAAGGACTATTAAACTCAGTGTATCCTGCATTGCAAGGTGCTGTCACCGTGCAAGAGGTGATTGAATTACAAAGGACTATTAAACTGTCAGTGTATCCTGCATTGCAAGGTGCTGTCACCGTGCAAGAGGTGATTGAATTACAAAGGACTATTAAACTGTCAGTGTATCCTGCATTGCAAGGTGCTGTCACCGTGCAAGAGGTGATTGAATTACAAAGGACTATTAAACTGTCAGTGTATCCTGCATTGCAAGGTGCTGTCACCGTGCAAGAGGTGATTGAATTACAAAGGACTATTAAACTGTCATTGTATCCTGCATTGCAAGGTGCTGTCACCGTGCAAGAGGTGATTGAATTATTCTTTTCTTTTGGGCCTCCTTATCTCGAGAGACAATGGATACGCGCCTGGAGGTGGTCAGTGGTTTGTGAAGCAGCGCCTGGAGTGGCTATAAAGGCCAATTCTGGAGTGACAGGCTCTTCCACAGGTGCTGCAGAGAAATTTGTTTGTTGGGGCTGTTGCACAGTTGGCTCTCCCCTTGCGCCTCTGTCTTTTTTCCTGCCAACTACTAAGTCTCTTCGACTCGCCACAATTTAGCCCTGTCTTTATGGCTGCCCGCCAGCTCTGGCGAATTATAAAGGACTATTAAACTGTCAGTGTATCCTGCATTGCAAGGTGCTGTCACCGTGCAAGAGGTGATTGAATTACAAAGGACTATTAAACTGTCATTGTATCCTGCATTGCAAGGTGCTGTCACCGTGCAAGAGGTGATTGAATTACAAAGGACTATTAAACTGTCAGTGTATCCTGCATTGCAAGGTGCTGTCACCGTGCAAGAGGTGATTGAATTACAAAGGACTATTAAACTGTCAGTGTGTCCTGCATTGCAAGGTGCTGTCACCGTGCAAGAGGTGATTGAATTACAAAGGACTATTAAACTGTCAGTGTGTCCTGCATTGCAAGGTGCTGTCACCGTGCAAGAGGTGATTGAATTATAAAGGACTATTAAACTGTCAGTGTATCCTGCATTGCAAGGTGCTGTCACCGTGCAAGAGGTGATTGAATTACAAAGGACTATTAAACTGTCAGTGTGTCCTGCATTGCAAGGTGCTGTCACCGTGCAAGAGGTGATTGAATTACAAAGGACTATTAAACTGTCAGTGTGTCCTGCATTGCAAGGTGCTGTCACCGTGCAAGAGGTGATTGAATTATAAAGGACTATTACACTGTCAGTGTATCCTGCATTGCAAGGTGCTGTCACCGTGCAAGAGGTGATTGAATTACAAAGGACTATTAAACTGTCAGTGTATCCTGCATTGCAAGGTGCTGTCACCGTGCAAGAGGTGATTGAATTACAAAGGACTATTAAACTGTCATTGTATCCTGCATTGCAAGGTGCTGTCACCGTGCAAGAGGTGATTGAATTACAAAGGACTATGAAACTGTCAGTGTATCCTGCATTGCAAGGTGCTGTCACCGTGCAAGAGGTGATTGAATTATAAAGGACTATTAAACTGTCAGTGTATCCTGCATTGCAAGGTGCTGTCACCGTGCAAGAGGTGATTGAATTACAAAGGACTATTAAACTGTCATTGTATCCTGCATTGCAAGGTGCTGTCACCGTGCAAGAGGTGATTGAATTACAAAGGACTATTAAACTGTCAGTGTATCCTGCATTGCAAGGTGCTGTCACCGTGCAAGAGGTGATTGAATTACAAAGGACTATTAAACTGTCATTGTATCCTGCATTGCAAGGTGCTGTCACCGTGCAAGAGGTGATTGAATTACAAAGGACTATTAAACTGTCAGTGTATCCTGCATTGCAAGGTGCTGTCACCGTGCAAGAGGTGATTGAATTACAAAGGACTATTAAACTGTCAGTGTGTCCTGCATTGCAAGGTGCTGTCACCGTGCAAGAGGTGATTGAATTACAAAGGACTATTAAACTGTCAGTGTATCCTGCATTGCAAGGTGCTGTCACCGTGCAAGAGGTGATTGAATTATAAAGGACTATTAAACTGTCAGTGTATCCTGCATTGCAAGGTGCTGTCACCGTGCAAGAGGTGATTGAATTACAAAGGACTATTAAACTGTCAGTGTATCCTGCATTGCAAGGTGCTGTCACCGTGCAAGAGGTGATTGAATTATAAAGGACTATTAAACTGTCAGTGTATCCTGCATTGCAAGGTGCTGTCACCGTGCAAGAGGTGATTGAATTACAAAGGACTATTAAACTGTCATTGTATCCTGCATTGCAAGGTGCTGTCACCGTGCAAGAGGTGATTGAATTACAAAGGACTATTAAACTGTCAGTGTATCCTGCATTGCAAGGTGCTGTCACCGTGCAAGAGGTGATTGAATTACAAAGGACTATTAAACTGTCAGTGTATCCTGCATTGCAAGGTGCTGTCACCGTGCAAGAGGTGATTGAATTACAAAGGGTATTTCTTTGCAAGAGGCTTCTGCTTTCCAGCACGTAGCTATTGAACTGCAAGAGTGTTCACACTACAAGAAGATATTACAGTGTAAGAGGCCATTGTAATGTAAAGTGTTATTGTATTAATTATGGATACTGTATTGTAAGCCCCCAATGTACTGCTTCAGGTTATTGCATTGCAAAGGGCAATTGCCCTCCGATGAGCTATTGCTCTGTAAAAGTCCATTACTTTGCCAGTGGGCAATGTTATCAATGGGCGATTGCATGACTTAGCCCTATTGCATTGCAAGTAGTTGTTTCAGTGCATTGCCAAACATTCTTGGTTTTCTTGCGTTGCATGTGGATGTTGTATTGAAAGGGGCCATTGCATTGAAAGGGGCTCTGACATTGCAAGGATAATAGTCTGCAAGGGAGGGACTGTTGGACTGCAAGCGCTATTGCAATGAAATGCGTGTTGCATTGCTGGAGTTTTTGCTCTGCAAATAGTTCTTGTATTGCAAGGTGCCTTTGCATTTTCATTGCAAGTGGATGTTGCACACCACGCTCCATTGCAAACTCAAAGACCTTTGCATTGGAAGGAGTTATTGCACTACCAAAGGTCCCTGCATTGCAAGCTGCTATTGCACTGCAAGAGACTATTGCAATACAAGGATCATGCACACTAATGGTTCCATTACATTGCAACTGGATGTTACATGGCAAGTGTCTATTGTATTGAAAGTCACAATTGCAAAACAAATAGCTATTGCACTGCAGGGAAATTTTGTATTGCGAGATGGTTTCCATTGTGAGAGGATATTATATTTCAATAGGGTATCAAAAGGCAATTTGCTCTTGGACTGCACCTGGCTTTTGTACCATAAGCATGTTATGCAAAGCATAGAACTGTTGCACTGTAAGGGGAAAATACATTGTCAGGGTCTATTGCACACCAAAGAGCTTTTGCACTGCAAGAGGCTATTGAATTGTCATGGTCTGTTGTGTTCAAAAGGCTATAGCATTTCTTCACGTTATTGCTATGTCACTCTTAGAGACTATTACATTGCATGTTGTTTTTACACTGTGAGTGGAGATTGCACTGCATGGGGCTATTGCTTTGTTAGTGGATGTTGTACTGCAAAGGCTATTGTACTACAAGTTTTTGTGTTGCATTGTAAGGGTCTAGTGCACCATAACTTCAATGGGATTTCAAATGCTTGTTGCATTGCAACATTCTATGACATCTCAAGGTGCTTTCTGCACTACAAGGGGCTGCAGCACTGCATGGGAAATTTGCATTACAATTGGATTTTACATAGCAAGTCCCATTGCATTACATGGGCAAATGCACAGAAAAGGCCTCTGCATTGCAAGATGCTATTGTGCTGCGAGAGGTTCCTGCACTGCGAGGGACAATTACCCTGTCAGAGGTTCCTGTACTGCGAGGGACAATTACCCTGTCAGAGGTTCCTGCACTGCGAGGTACAATTACCCTGTCAGAGGTTCCTGTACTGCGAGGTACAATTACCCTGTCAGAGGTTCCTGTACTGCGAGGTACAATTACCCTGTCAGAGGTTCCTGCACTGCGAGGTACAATTACCCTGTCAGAGGTTCCTGCACTGCGAGGTACAATTACCCTGTCAGAGGTTCCTGTACTGCGAGGTACAATTACCCTGTCAGAGGTTCCTGTACTGCGAGGTACAATTACCCTGTCAGAGGTTCCTGTACTGCGAGGTACAATTACCCTGTCAGAGGTTCCTGCACTGCGAGGTACAATTACCCTGTCAGAGGTTCCTGCACTGCGAGGTACAATTACCCTGTCAGAGGTTCCTGTACTGCGAGGTACAATTACCCTGTCAGAGGTTCCTGTACTGCGAGGTACAATTACCCTGTCAGAGGTTCCTGCACTGCGAGGTACAATTACCCTGTCAGAGGTTCCTGCACTGCGAGGTACAATTACCCTGTCAGAGGTTCCTGCACTGCGAGGTACAATTACCCTGTCAGAGGTTCCTGTACTGCGAGGTACAATTACCCTGTCAGAGGTTCCTGCACTGCGAGGTACAATTACCCTGTCAGAGGTTCCTGTACTGCGAGGTACAATTACACTGTCAGAGGTTCCTGTATTGCGAGGTACAATTACCCTGTCAGAGGTTCCTGTACTGCGAGGTACAATTACCCTGTCAGAGGTTCCTGTACTGCGAGGTACAATTACCCTGTCAGAGGTTCCTGTACTGCGAGGTACAATTACCCTGTCAGAGGTTCCTGTACTGCGAGGTACTATTACACTGTCAGAGGTTCCTGTACTGCGAGGTACAATTACCCTGTCAGAGGTTCCTGTACTGCGAGGTACAATTACCCTGTCAGAGGTTCCTGTACTGCGAGGTACAATTACCCTGTCAGAGGTTCCTGTACTGCGAGGTACTATTACACTGTCAGAGGTTCCTGTACTGCGAGGTACAATTACCCTGTCAGAGGTTCCTGTACTGCGAGGTACAATTACCCTGTCAGAGGTTCCTGTACTGCGAGGTACAATTACCCTGTCAGAGGTTCCTGCACTGCGAGGTACAATTACCCTGTCAGAGGTTCCTGCACTGCGAGGTACAATTACCCTGTCAGAGGTTCCTGCACTGCGAGGTACAATTACCCTGTCAGAGGTTCCTGCACTGCGAGGTACAATTACCCTGTCAGAGGTTCCTGCACTGCGAGGTACAATTACCCTGTCAGAGGTTCCTGCACTGCGAGGTACAATTACCCTGTCAGAGGTTCCTGCACTGCGAGGTACAATTACACTGTCAGAGGTTCCTGCACTGCGAGGTACAATTACCCTGTCAGAGGTTCCTGCACTGCGAGGTACAATTACCCTGTCAGAGGTTCCTGTACTGCGAGGTACAATTACCCTGTCAGAGGTTCCTGTACTGCGAGGTACAATTACCCTGTCAGAGGTTCCTGTACTGCGAGGTACTATTACACTGTCAGAGGTTCCTGTACTGCGAGGTACAATTACCCTGTCAGAGGTTCCTGTACTGCGAGGTACAATTACCCTGTCAGAGGTTCCTGTACTGCGAGGTACAATTACCCTGTCAGAGGTTCCTGCACTGCGAGGTACAATTACCCTGTCAGAGGTTCCTGCACTGCGAGGTACAATTACCCTGTCAGAGGTTCCTGCACTGCGAGGTACAATTACCCTGTCAGAGGTTCCTGCACTGCGAGGTACAATTACCCTGTCAGAGGTTCCTGCACTGCGAGGTACAATTACCCTGTCAGAGGTTCCTGTACTGCGAGGTACAATTACCCTGTCAGAGGTTCCTGTACTGCGAGGTACAATTACCCTGTCAGAGGTTCCTGTACTGCGAGGTACAATTACCCTGTCAGAGGTTCCTGTACTGCGAGGTACAATTACCCGGTCAGAGGTTCCTGTACTGCGAGGTACAATTACCCGGTCAGAGGTTCCTGTACTGCGAGGTACAATTACCCGGTCAGAGGTTCCTGTACTGCGAGGTACAATTACCCTGTCAGAGGTTCCTGTACTGCGAGGTACAATTACCCGGTCAGAGGTTCCTGTACTGCGAGGTACAATTACCCTGTCAGAGGTTCCTGCACTGCGAGGTACAATTACACTGTCAGAGGTTCCTGTACTGCGAGGTACAATTACCCGGTCAGAGGTTCCTGTACTGCGAGGTACAATTACCCTGTCAGAGGTTCCTGCACTGCGAGGTACAATTATCCTGTCAGAGGTTCCTGCACTGCGAGGTACAATTACCCTGTCAGAGGTTCCTGTACTGCAAGGTACAATTACCCTGTCAGAGGTTCCTGCACTGCGAGGTACAATTACCCTGTCAGAGGTTCCTGCACTGCGAGGTACAATTACCCTGTCAGAGGTTCCTGCACTGCGAGGTACAATTACACTGTCAGAGGTTCCTGTACTGCGAGGTACAATTACCCTGTCAGAGGTTCCTGCACTGCGAGGTACAATTACCCTGTCAGAGGTTCCTGTACTGCGAGGTACAATTACCCTGTCAGAGGTTCCTGCACTGCGAGGTACAATTACCCTGTCAGAGGTTCCTGTACTGCGAGGTACAATTACCCTGTCAGAGGTTCCTGCACTGCGAGGTACAATTACCCTGTCAGAGGTTCCTGTACTGCGAGGTACAATTACCCTGTCAGAGGTTCCTGTACTGCGAGGTACAATTACCCGGTCAGAGGTTCCTGTACTGCGAGGTACAATTACCCGGTCAGAGGTTCCTGTACTGCGAGGTACAATTACCCGGTCAGAGGTTCCTGTACTGCGAGGTACAATTACCCTGTCAGAGGTTCCTGTACTGCGAGGTACAATTACCCGGTCAGAGGTTCCTGTACTGCGAGGTACAATTACCCTGTCAGAGGTTCCTGCACTGCGAGGTACAATTACACTGTCAGAGGTTCCTGTACTGCGAGGTACAATTACCCGGTCAGAGGTTCCTGTACTGCGAGGTACAATTACCCTGTCAGAGGTTCCTGCACTGCGAGGTACAATTATCCTGTCAGAGGTTCCTGCACTGCGAGGTACAATTACCCTGTCAGAGGTTCCTGTACTGCAAGGTACAATTACCCTGTCAGAGGTTCCTGCACTGCGAGGTACAATTACCCTGTCAGAGGTTCCTGCACTGCGAGGTACAATTACCCTGTCAGAGGTTCCTGCACTGCGAGGTACAATTACACTGTCAGAGGTTCCTGTACTGCGAGGTACAATTACCCTGTCAGAGGTTCCTGCACTGCGAGGTACAATTACCCTGTCAGAGGTTCCTGTACTGCGAGGTACAATTACCCTGTCAGAGGTTCCTGCACTGCGAGGTACAATTACCCTGTCAGAGGTTCCTGTACTGCGAGGTACAATTACCCTGTCAGAGGTTCCTGCACTGCGAGGTACAATTACCCTGTCAGAGGTTCCTGTACTGTGAGGTACAATTACCCTGTCAGAGGTTCCTGTACTGCGAGGTACAATTACCCTGTCAGAGGTTCCTGTACTGCGAGGTACAATTACCCTGTCAGAGGTTCCTGTACTGCGAGGTACAATTACCCTGTCAGAGGTTCCTGCACTGCGAGGTACAATTACACTGTCAGAGGTTCCTGTACTGCGAGGTACAATTACCCGGTCAGAGGTTCCTGTACTGCGAGGTACAATTACCCTGTCAGAGGTTCCTGTACTGCGAGGTACAATTACCCGGTCAGAGGTTCCTGTACTGCGAGGTACAATTACCCTGTCAGAGGTTCCTGCACTGCGAGGTACAATTACACTGTCAGAGGTTCCTGCACTGCGAGGTACAATTACACTGTCAGAGGTTCCTGTACTGCGAGGTACAATTACCCTGTCAGAGGTTCCTGCACTGCGAGGTACAATTACCCTGTCAGAGGTTCCTGTACTGCGAGGTACAATTATCCTGTCAGAGGTTCCTGTACTGCGAGGTACAATTATCCTGTCAGAGGTTCCTGCACTGCGAGGTACAATTACCCTGTCAGAGGTTCCTGCACTGCGAGGTACAATTACACTGTCAGAGGTTCCTGTACTGCGAGGTACAATTACACTGTCAGAGGTTCCTGTACTGCGAGGTACAATTACCCTGTCAGAGGTTCCTGTATTGCGAGGTACAATTACCCTGTCAGAGGTTCCTGTACTGCGAGGTACAATTACCCTGTCAGAGGTTCCTGTACTGCGAGGTACAATTACCCTGTCAGAGGTTCCTGTACTGCGAGGTACAATTACCCTGTCAGAGGTTCCTGCACTGCGAGGTACAATTACACTGTCAGAGGTTCCTGCACTGCGAGGTACAATTACCCTGTCAGAGGTTCCTGTACTGCGAGGTACAATTACCCTGTCAGAGGTTCCTGGACTGCGAGGTACAATTACACTGTCAGAGGTTCCTGCACTGCGAGGTACAATTACCCTGTCAGAGGTTCCTGTACTGCGAGGTACAATTACCCTGTCAGAGGTTCCTGTACTGCGAGGTACAATTACACTGTCAGAGGTTCCTGTACTGCGAGGTACAATTACCCTGTCAGAGGTTCCTGTACTGCGAGGTACAATTACCCTGTCAGAGGTTCCTGTACTGCGAGGTACAATTACCCTGTCAGAGGTTCCTGTACTGCGAGGTACAATTACCCTGTCAGAGGTTCCTGTACTGCGAGGTACAATTACCCTGTCAGAGGTTCCTGCACTGCGAGGTACAATTACCCGGTCAGAGGTTCCTGTACTGCGAGGTACAATTACCCTGTCAGAGGTTCCTGCACTGCGAGGTACAATTACCCTGTCAGAGGTTCCTGTACTGCGAGGTACAATTACCCTGTCAGAGGTTCCTGTACTGCGAGGTACAATTACCCTGTCAGAGGTTCCTGCACTGCGAGGTACAATTACACTGTCAGAGGTTCCTGTACTGCGAGGTACAATTACCCTGTCAGAGGTTCCTGTACTGCGAGGTACAATTACCCTGTCAGAGGTTCCTGTACTGCGAGGTACAATTACCCTGTCAGAGGTTCCTGCACTGCGAGGTACAATTACCCTGTCAGAGGTTCCTGTACTGTGAGGTACAATTACCCTGTCAGAGGTTCCTGTACTGCGAGGTACAATTACCCTGTCAGAGGTTCCTGTACTGCGAGGTACAATTACCCTGTCAGAGGTTCCTGTACTGCGAGGTACAATTACCCTGTCAGAGGTTCCTGCACTGCGAGGTACAATTACCCTGTCAGAGGTTCCTGCACTGCGAGGTACAATTACCCTGTCAGAGGTTCCTGTACTGCGAGGTACAATTACCCTGTCAGAGGTTCCTGTACTGCGACGTACAATTACCCTGTCAGAGGTTCCTGTACTGCGAGGTACAATTACACTGTCAGAGGTTCCTGTACTGCGAGGTACAATTACCCTGTCATTGGTTCCTGTACTGCGAGGTACAATTACCCTGTCAGAGGTTCCTGCACTGCGAGGTACAATTACCCTGTCAGAGGTTCCTGTACTGCGAGGGACAATTACCCTGTCAGAGGTTCCTGTACTGCGAGGTACAATTACACTGCAATAGGCCTTTGCATTCCAATAGTCAAGCATGCTAAAAAGGGCCAGGGCATTGTAAGTGAATGGTGTGTTAAACGTTTCTATTACTTTGCACTTATAAATGTCTATGGCACTGCCAGAGTGAGCGTGTTAATATTAATCTGTGTTCTCTGTCAGTGTGTTAATATTACTGAGGACAGTGGGGGTGTTTTACACTTCACAGGGTGTATCTGACTGTGGGTCATGATATACACAGTGTGTCAGTGAGTGTGTTAATATTAATCTGTGTTCTCTGTCAGTGTGTTAATATTACTGAGGACAGTGGGGGTGTTTTACACTTCACAGGGTGTATCTGACTGTGGGTCATGATGTACACAGTGTGTCGGTGAGTGTGTTAATATTAATCTGTGTTCTCTGTCAGTGTGTTAATATTCCTGAGGACAGTGGGGGTGTTTTACACTTCACAGGGTGTATCTGGCTGTGGGTCATGATGTACACAGTGTGTCAGTGAGTGTGTTAATATTAATCTGTGTTCTCTGTCAGTGTGTTAATATTCCTGAGGACAGTGGGGGTGTTTTACACTTCACAGGGTGTATCTGACTGTGGGTCATGATATACACAGTGTGTCAGTGAGTGTGTTAATATTAATCTGTGTTCTCTGTCAGTGTGTTAATATTACTGAGGACAGTGGGGGTGTTTTACACTTCACAGGGTGTATCTGACTCTGGGTCATGATATACACAGTGTGTCAGTGAGTGTGTTAATATTAATCTGTGTTCTCTGTCAGTGTGTTAATATTACTGAGGACAGTGGGGGTGTTTTACACTTCACAGGGTGTATCTGACTGTGGGTCATGATATACACAGTGTGTCAGTGAGTGTTTTAATATTAATCTGTGTTCTCTGTCAGTGTGTTAATATTACTGAGGACAGTGGGGGTGTTTTACACTTCACAGGGTGTATCTGACTGTGGGTCATGATATACACAGTGTGTCAGTGAGTGTGTTAATATTAATCTGTGTTCTCTGTCAGTGTGTTAATATTACTGAGGACAGTGGGGGTGTTTGACACTTCACAGGGTTTATCTGACTGTGGGTCATGATATACACAGTGTGTCAGTGAGTGTTTTAATATTAATCTGTGTTCTCTGTCAGTGTGTTAATATTACTGAGGACAGTGGGGGTGTTTTACACTTCACAGGGTGTATCTGACTGTGGGTCATGATATACACAGTGTGTCAGTGAGTGTGTTAATATTAATCTGTGTTCTCTGTCAGTGTGTTAATATTACTGAGGACAGTGGGGATGTTTTACACTTCACAGGGTGTATCTGACTGTGGGTCATGATATACACAGTGTGTCAGTGAGTGTGTTAATATTAATCTGTGTTCTCTGTCAGTGTGTTAATATTACTGAGGACAGTGGGGGTGTTTTACACTTCACAGGGTGTATCTGACTGTGGGTCATGATATACACAGTGTGTCAGTGAGTGTGTTAATATTAATCTGTGTTCTCTGTCAGTGTGTTAATATTCCTGAGGACAGTGGGGTGTTTTACACTTCACAGGGTGTATCTGACTGTGGGTCATGATATACACAGTGTGTCAGTGAGTGTGTTAATATTAATCTGTGTTCTCTGTCAGTGTGTTAATATTCCTGAGGACAGTGGGGGTGTTTTACACTTCACAGGGTGTATCTGACTGTGGGTCATGATGTACACAGTGTATCAGTGAGTGTGTTAATATTAATCTGTGTTCTCTGTCAGTGTGTTAATATTACTGAGGACAGTGGGGGTGTTTTACACTTCACAGGGTGTATCTGACTGTGGGTCATGATGTCACAGTGTGCCAGTGAGTGTGTTAATATTAATCTGTGTACTCTGTCAGTGTGTTAATATTACTGAGGACAGTGGGGGTGTTTTACACTTCACAGGGTGTGTCTGACTGTGGGTCATGATATACACAGTGTGTCAGTGAGTGTGTTAATATTAATCTGTGTTCTCTGTCAGTGTGTTAATATTCCTGAGGACAGTGGGGGTGTTTTACACTTCACAGGGTGTATCTGACTGTGGGTCATGATATACACAGTGTGTCAGTGAGTGTGTTAATATTAATCTGTGTTCTCTGTCAGTGTGTTAATATTACTGAGGACAGTGGGGGTGTTTTACACTTCACAGGGTGTATCTGACTGTGGGTCATGATATACACAGTGTGTCAGTGAGTGTGTTAATATTAATCTGTGTTCTCTGTCAGTGTGTTAATATTCCTGAGGACAGTTGGGGTGTTTTACACTTCACAGGGTGTATCTGACTGTGGGTCATGATATACACAGTGTGTCAGTGAGTGTGTTAATATTAATCTGTGTTCTCTGTCAGTGTGTTAATATTCCTGAGGACAGTGGGGGTGTTTTACACTTCACAGGGTGTATCTGACTGTGGGTCATGATGTACACAGTGTGTCAGTGAGTGTGTTAATATTAATCTGTGTTCTCTGTCAATGTGTTAATATTACTGAGGACAGTGGGATGTTTTACACTTCACAGGGTTTATCTGACTGTGGGTCATGATATACACAGTGTGTCAGTGAGTGTGTTAATATTAATCTGTGTTCTCTGTCAGTGTGTTAATATTCCTGAGGACAGTGGGGGTGTTTTACACTTCACAGGGTGTATCTGACTGTGGGTCATGATATACACAGTGTGTCAGTGAGTGTGTTAATATTAATCTGTGTTCTCTGTCAGTGTGTTAATATTCCTGAGGACAGTTGGGGTGTTTTACACTTCACAGGGTGTATCTGACTGTGGGTCATGATATACACAGTGTGTCAGTGAGTGTGTTAATATTAATCTGTGTTCTCTGTCAGTGTGTTAATATTCCTGAGGACAGTGGGGGTGTTTTACACTTCACAGGGTGTATCTGACTGTGGGTCATGATGTACACAGTGTGTCAGTGAGTGTGTTAATATTAATCTGTGTTCTCTGTCAATGTGTTAATATTACTGAGGACAGTGGGATGTTTTACACTTCACAGGGTTTATCTGACTGTGGGTCATGATATACACAGTGTGTCAGTGAGTGTGTTAATATTAATCTGTGTTCTCTGTCAGTGTGTTAATATTCCTGAGGACAGTGGGGGTGTTTTACACTTCACAGGGTTTATCTGACTGTGGGTCATGATATACACAGTGTGTCAGTGAGTGTGTTAATATTAATCTGTGTTCTCTGTCAGTGTGTTAATATTCCTGAGGACAGTGGGGGTCTTTTACACTTCACCGGGTGTATCTGACTGTAGGTCATGATATACACAGTGAGTTAGTGAGTGTGTTAATATTAATCTGTGTTCTCTGTCAGTGTGTTAATATTCCTGAGGACAGTGGGGGTGTTTTACACTTCACAGGGTGTATCTGACTGTGGGTCATGATATACACAGTGTGTCAGTGAGTGTGTTGATATTAATCTGTGTTCTCTGTCAGTGTGTTAATATTACTGAGGACAGTGGGGGTGTTTTACACTTCACAGGGTGTATCTGACTGTGGGTCATGATATACACAGTGTGTCAGTGAGTGTGTCAATATTAATCTGTGTTCTCTGTCAGTGTGTTAATATTACTGAGGACAGTGGGGGTGTTTTACACTTCACAGGGTGTATCTGACTGTGGGTCATGATATACACAGTGTGTCAGTGAGTGTGTTAATATTAATCTGTGTTCTCTGTCAGTGTGTTAATATTACTGAGGACAGTGGGGGTGTTTTACACTTCACAGGGTGTATCTGACTCTGGGTCATGATATACACAGTGTGTCAGTGAGTGTGTTAATATTAATCTGTGTTCTCTGTCATTGTGTTAATATTACTGAGGACAGTGGGGGTGTTTTACACTTCACAGGGTGTATCTGACTGTGGGTCATGATATACACAGTGTGTCAGTGAGTGTTTTAATATTAATCTGTGTTCTCTGTCAGTGTGTTAATATTACTGAGGACAGTGGGGGTGTTTTACACTTCACAGGGTGTATCTGACTGTGGGTCATGATATACACAGTGTGTCAGTGAGTGTGTTAATATTAATCTGTGTTCTCTGTCAGTGTGTTAATATTACTGAGGACAGTGGGGGTGTTTGACACTTCACAGGGTTTATCTGACTGTGGGTCATGATATACACAGTGTGTCAGTGAGTGTTTTAATATTAATCTGTGTTCTCTGTCAGTGTGTTAATATTACTGAGGACAGTGGGGGTGTTTTACACTTCACAGGGTGTATCTGACTGTGGGTCATGATGTCACAGTGTGTCAGTGAGTGTGTTAATATTAATCTGTGTACTCTGTCAGTGTGTTAATATTACTGAGGACAGTGGGGGTGTTTTACACTTCACAGGGTGTGTCTGACTGTGGGTCATGATATACACAGTGTGTCAGTGAGTGTGTTAATATTAATCTGTGTTCTCTGTCAGTGTGTTAATATTCCTGAGGACAGTGGGGGTGTTTTACACTTCACAGGGTGTATCTGACTGTGGGTCATGATATACACAGTGTGTCAGTGAGTGTGTTAATATTAATCTGTGTTCTCTGTCAGGTGTTAATATTACCGAGGACAGTGGGGTGTTTTACACTTCACAGGGTGTATCTGACTGTGGGTCATGATGTACACAGTGTGTCAGTGAGTGTGTTAATATTAATCTGTGTTCTCTGTCAATGTGTTAATATTACTGAGGACAGTGGGATGTTTTACACTTCACAGGGTTTATCTGACTGTGGGTCATGATATACACAGTGTGTCAGTGAGTGTGTTAATATTAATCTGTGTTCTCTGTCAGTGTGTTAATATTACTGAGGACAGTGGGGGTGTTTTACACTTCACAGGGTGTATCTGACTGTGGGTCATGATATACACAGTGTGTCAGTGAGTGTGTTAATATTAATCTGTGTTCTCTGTCAGTGTGTTAATATTACTGAGGACAGTGGGGATGTTTTACACTTCACAGGGTGTATCTGACTGTGGGTCATGATATACACAGTGTGTCAGTGAGTGTGTTAATATTAATCTGTGTTCTCTGTCAGTGTGTTAATATTACTGAGGACAGTGGGGGTGTTTTACACTTCACAGGGTGTATCTGACTGTGGGTCATGATATACACAGTGTGTCAGTGAGTGTGTTAATATTAATCTGTGTTCTCTGTCAGTGTGTTAATATTCCTGAGGACAGTTGGGGTGTTTTACACTTCACAGGGTGTATCTGACTGTGGGTCATGATATACACAGTGTGTCAGTGAGTGTGTTAATATTAATCTGTGTTCTCTGTCAGTGTGTTAATATTCCTGAGGACAGTGGGGGTGTTTTACACTTCACAGGGTGTATCTGACTGTGGGTCATGATGTACACAGTGTGTCAGTGAGTGTGTTAATATTAATCTGTGTTCTCTGTCAATGTGTTAATATTACTGAGGACAGTGGGATGTTTTACACTTCACAGGGTTTATCTGACTGTGGGTCATGATATACACAGTGTGTCAGTGAGTGTGTTAATATTAATCTGTGTTCTCTGTCAGTGTGTTAATATTCCTGAGGACAGTGGGGGTGTTTTACACTTCACAGGGTTTATCTGACTGTGGGTCATGATATACACAGTGTGTCAGTGAGTGTGTTAATATTAATCTGTGTTCTCTGTCAGTGTGTTAATATTCCTGAGGACAGTGGGGGTCTTTTACACTTCACCGGGTGTATCTGACTGTAGGTCATGATATACACAGTGAGTTAGTGAGTGTGTTAATATTAATCTGTGTTCTCTGTCAGTGTGTTAATATTCCTGAGGACAGTGGGGGTGTTTTACACTTCACAGGGTGTATCTGACTGTGGGTCATGATATACACAGTGTGTCAGTGAGTGTGTTGATATTAATCTGTGTTCTCTGTCAGTGTGTTAATATTACTGAGGACAGTGGGGGTGTTTTACACTTCACAGGGTGTATCTGACTGTGGGTCATGATATACACAGTGTGTCAGTGAGTGTGTCAATATTAATCTGTGTTCTCTGTCAGTGTGTTAATATTACTGAGGACAGTGGGGGTGTTTTACACTTCACAGGGTGTATCTGACTGTGGGTCATGATATACACAGTGTGTCAGTGAGTGTGTTAATATTAATCTGTGTTCTCTGTCAGTGTGTTAATATTACTGAGGACAGTGGGGGTGTTTTACACTTCACAGGGTGTATCTGACTCTGGGTCATGATATACACAGTGTGTCAGTGAGTGTGTTAATATTAATCTGTGTTCTCTGTCATTGTGTTAATATTACTGAGGACAGTGGGGGTGTTTTACACTTCACAGGGTGTATCTGACTGTGGGTCATGATATACACAGTGTGTCAGTGAGTGTTTTAATATTAATCTGTGTTCTCTGTCAGTGTGTTAATATTACTGAGGACAGTGGGGGTGTTTTACACTTCACAGGGTGTATCTGACTGTGGGTCATGATATACACAGTGTGTCAGTGAGTGTGTTAATATTAATCTGTGTTCTCTGTCAGTGTGTTAATATTACTGAGGACAGTGGGGGTGTTTGACACTTCACAGGGTTTATCTGACTGTGGGTCATGATATACACAGTGTGTCAGTGAGTGTTTTAATATTAATCTGTGTTCTCTGTCAGTGTGTTAATATTACTGAGGACAGTGGGGGTGTTTTACACTTCACAGGGTGTATCTGACTGTGGGTCATGATATACACAGTGTGTCAGTGAGTGTGTTAATATTAATCTGTGTTCTCTGTCAGTGTGTTAATATTACTGAGGACAGTGGGGATGTTTTACACTTCACAGGGTGTATCTGACTGTGGGTCATGATATACACAGTGTGTCAGTGAGTGTGTTAATATTAATCTGTGTTCTCTGTCAGTGTGTTAATATTACTGAGGACAGTGGGGGTGTTTTACACTTCACAGGGTGTATCTGACTGTGGGTCATGATATACACAGTGTGTCAGTGAGTGTGTTAATATTAATCTGTGTTCTCTGTCAGTGTGTTAATATTACTGAGGACAGTTGGGGTGTTTTACACTTCACAGGGTGTATCTGACTGTGGGTCATGATATACACAGTGTGTCAGTGAGTGTGTTAATATTAATCTGTGTTCTCTGTCAGTGTGTTAATATTCCTGAGGACAGTGGGGGTGTTTTACACTTCACAGGGTGTATCTGACTGTGGGTCATGATGTACACAGTGTGTCAGTGAGTGTGTTAATATTAATCTGTGTTCTCTGTCAGTGTGTTAATATTACTGAGGACAGTGGGGGTGTTTTACACTTCACAGGGTGTATCTGACTGTGGGTCATGATGTCACAGTGTGTCAGTGAGTGTGTTAATATTAATCTGTGTACTCTGTCAGTGTGTTAATATTACTGAGGACAGTGGGGGTGTTTTACACTTCACAGGGTGTGTCTGACTGTGGGTCATGATATACACAGTGTGTCAGTGAGTGTGTTAATATTAATCTGTGTTCTCTGTCAGTGTGTTAATATTCCTGAGGACAGTGGGGGTGTTTTACACTTCACAGGGTGTATCTGACTGTGGGTCATGATATACACAGTGTGTCAGTGAGTGTGTTAATATTAATCTGTGTTCTCTGTCAGGTGTTAATATTACCGAGGACAGTGGGGTGTTTTACACTTCACAGGGTGTATCTGACTGTGGGTCATGATGTACACAGTGTGTCAGTGAGTGTGTTAATATTAATCTGTGTTCTCTGTCAATGTGTTAATATTACTGAGGACAGTGGGATGTTTTACACTTCACAGGGTTTATCTGACTGTGGGTCATGATATACACAGTGTGTCAGTGAGTGTGTTAATATTAATCTGTGTTCTCTGTCAGTGTGTTAATATTACTGAGGACAGTTGGGATGTTTTACACTTCACAGGGTGTATCTGACTGTGGGTCATGATATACACAGTGTGTCAGTGAGTGTGTTAATATTAATCTGTGTTCTCTGTCAGTGTGTTAATATTACTGAGGACAGTGGGGGTGTTTTACACTTCACAGGGTGTATCTGACTGTGGGTCATGATATACACAGTGTGTCAGTGAGTGTGTTAATATTAATCTGTGTTCTCTGTCAGTGTGTTAATATTACTGAGGACAGTTGGGGTGTTTTACACTTCACAGGGTGTATCTGACTGTGGGTCATGATATACACAGTGTGTCAGTGAGTGTGTTAATATTAATCTGTGTTCTCTGTCAGTGTGTTAATATTGCTGAGGACAGTGGGGGTGTTTTACACTTCACAGGGTGTATCTGACTGTGGGTCATGATGTACACAGTGTGTCAGTGAGTGTGTTAATATTAATCTGTGTTCTCTGTCAGTGTGTTAATATTACTGAGGACAGTGGGGGTGTTTTACACTTCACAGGGTGTATCTGACTGTGGGTCATGATGTCACAGTGTGTCAGTGAGTGTGTTAATATTAATCTGTGTACTCTGTCAGTGTGTTAATATTACTGAGGACAGTGGGGGTGTTTTACACTTCACAGGGTGTGTCTGACTGTGGGTCATGATATACACAGTGTGTCAGTGAGTGTGTTAATATTAATCTGTGTTCTCTGTCAGTGTGTTAATATTCCTGAGGACAGTGGGGGTGTTTTACACTTCACAGGGTGTATCTGACTGTGGGTCATGATATACACAGTGTGTCAGTGAGTGTGTTAATATTAATCTGTGTTCTCTGTCAGGTGTTAATATTACCGAGGACAGTGGGGTGTTTTACACTTCACAGGGTGTATCTGACTGTGGGTCATGATGTACACAGTGTGTCAGTGAGTGTGTTAATATTAATCTGTGTTCTCTGTCAATGTGTTAATATTACTGAGGACAGTGGGATGTTTTACACTTCACAGGGTTTATCTGACTGTGGGTCATGATATACACAGTGTGTCAGTGAGTGTGTTAATATTAATCTGTGTTCTCTGTCAGTGTGTTAATATTCCTGAGGACAGTGGGGGTGTTTTACACTTCACAGGGTTTATCTGACTGTGGGTCATGATATACACAGTGTGTCAGTGAGTGTGTTAATATTAATCTGTGTTCTCTGTCAGTGTGTTAATATTCCTGAGGACAGTGGGGGTGTTTTACACTTCACCGGGTGTATCTGACTGTAGGTCATGATATACACAGTGAGTTAGTGAGTTTGTTAATATTAATCTGTGTTCTCTGTCAGTGTGTTAATATTCCTGAGGACAGTGGGGGTGTTTTACACTTCACAGGGTGTATCTGACTGTGGGTCATGATATACACAGTGTGTCAGTGAGTGTGTTGATATTAATCTGTGTTCTCTGTCAGTGTGTTAATATTACTGAGGACAGTGGGGGTGTTTTACACTTCACAGGGTGTATCTGACTGTGGGTCATGATATACACAGTGTGTCAGTGAGTGTGTCAATATTAATCTGTGTTCTCTGTCAGTGTGTTAATATTACTGAGGACAGTGGGGGTGCTTTACACTTCACAGGGTGTATCTGACTGTGGGTCATGATATACACAGTGTGTCAGTGAGTGTGTTAATATTAATCTGTGTTCTCTGTCAGTGTGTTAATATTACTGAGGACAGTGGGGGTGTTTTACACTTCACAGGGTGTATCTGACTCTGGGTCATGATATACACAGTGTGTCAGTGAGTGTGTTAATATTAATCTGTGTTCTCTGTCAGTGTGTTAATATTACTGAGGACAGTGGGGGTGTTTTACACTTCACAGGGTGTATCTGACTGTGGGTCATGATATACACAGTGTGTCAGTGATTGTTTTAATATTAATCTGTGTTCTCTGTCAGTGTGTTAATATTACTGAGGACAGTGGGGGTGTTTTACACTTCACAGGGTGTATCTGACTGTGGGTCATGATATACACAGTGTGTCAGTGAGTGTGTTAATATTAATCTGTGTTCTCTGTCAGTGTGTTAATATTACTGAGGACAGTGGGGGTGTTTGACACTTCACAGGGTTTATCTGACTGTGGGTCATGATATACACAGTGTGTCAGTGAGTGTTTTAATATTAATCTGTGTTCTCTGTCAGTGTGTTAATATTACTGAGGACAGTGGGGGTGTTTTACACTTCACAGGGTGTATCTGACTGTGGGTCATGATATACACAGTGTGTCAGTGAGTGTGTTAATATTAATCTGTGTTCTCTGTCAGTGTGTTAATATTACTGAGGACAGTGGGGATGTTTTACACTTCACAGGGTGTATCTGACTGTGGGTCATGATATACACAGTGTGTCAGTGAGTGTGTTAATATTAATCTGTGTTCTCTGTCAGTGTGTTAATATTACTGAGGACAGTGGGGGTGTTTTACACTTCACAGGGTGTATCTGACTGTGGGTCATGATATACACAGTGTGTCAGTGAGTGTGTTAATATTAATCTGTGTTCTCTGTCAGTGTGTTAATATTACTGAGGACAGTTGGGGTGTTTTACACTTCACAGGGTGTATCTGACTGTGGGTCATGATATACACAGTGTGTCAGTGAGTGTGTTAATATTAATCTGTGTTCTCTGTCAGTGTGTTAATATTCCTGAGGACAGTGGGGGTGTTTTACACTTCACAGGGTGTATCTGACTGTGGGTCATGATGTCACAGTGTGTCAGTGAGTGTGTTAATATTAATCTGTGTACTCTGTCAGTGTGTTAATATTACTGAGGACAGTGGGGGTGTTTTACACTTCACAGGGTGTGTCTGACTGTGGGTCATGATATAGACAGTGTGTCAGTGAGTGTGTTAATATTAATCTGTGTACTCTGTCAGTGTGTTAATATTCCTGAGGACAGTGGGGGTGTTTTGCACTTCACAGTGTGTATCTGACTGTGGGTCATGATATACACAGTGTGTCAGTGAGTGTGTTAATATTAATCTGTGTTCTCTGTCAGGTGTTAATATTACCGAGGACAGTGGGGTGTTTTACACTTCACAGGGTGTATCTGACTGTGGGTCATGATGTACACAGTGTGTCAGTGAGTGTGTTAATATTAATCTGTGTTCTCTGTCAGTGTGTTAATATTCCTGAGGACAGTGGGGGTGTTTTACACTTCACCGGGTGTATCTGACTGTAGGTCATGATATACACAGTGAGTTAGTGAGTGTGTTAATATTAATTTGTGTTCTCTGTCAGTGTGTTAATATTCCTGAGGACAGTGGGGGTGTTTTACACTTCACAGGGTGTATCTGACTGTGGGTCATGATATACACAGTGTGTCAGTGAGTGTGTTGATATTAATCTGTGTTCTCTGTCAGTGTGTTAATATTCCTGAGGACAGTGGGGGTGTTTTACACTTCACAGGGTGTATCTGACTGTGGGTCATGATATACACAGTGTGTCAGTGAGTGTGTTAATATTAATCAGTGTTCTCTGTCAGGTGTTAATATTACCGAGGACAGTGGGGTGTTTTACACTTCACAGGGTGTATCTGACTGTGGGTCATGATGTACACAGTGTGTCAGTGAGTGTGTTAATATTAATCTGTGTTCTCTGTCAATGTGTTAATATTACTGAGGACAGTTGGATGTTTTACACTTCACAGGGTTTATCTGACTGTGGGTCATGATATACACAGTGTGTCAGTGAGTGTGTTAATATTAATCTGTGTTCTCTGTCAGTGTGTTAATATTCCTGAGGACAGTGGGGGTGTTTTACACTTCACAGGGTGTATCTGACTGTGGGTCATGATATACACAGTGTGTCAGTGAGTGTGTCAATATTAATCTGTGTTCTCTGTCAGTGTGTTAATATTACTGAGGACAGTGGGGGTGTTTTACACTTCACAGGGTGTATCTGACTGTGGGTCATGATATACACAGTGTGTCAGTGAGTGTGTCAATATTAATCTGTGTTCTCTGTCAGTGTGTTAATATTACTGAGGACAGTGGGGGTGTTTTACACTTCACAGGGTGTATCTGACTGTGGGTCATGATATACACAGTGTGTCAGTGAATGTGTTAATATTAATCTGTGTTCTCTATCAGAGTGTTAATATTCCTGAGGACAGTGGGGGTGTTTTACACTTCACAGGGTGTATCTGACTGTGGGTCATGATATACACAGTGTGTCAGTGAGTGTGTTAATATTAATCTGTGTTCTCTGTCAGTGTGCTAATATTACTGAGGACAGTGGGAATGTTTTACACTTCACAGGGTGTATCTGACTGTGGGTCATGATATACACAGTGTGTCAGTGAGTGTGTTAATATTAATCTGTGTTCTCTGTCAGTGTGTTAATATTACTGAGGACAGTGGGGGTGTTTTACACTTCACAGGGTGTATCTGACTGTGGGTCATGATATACACAGTGTGTCAGTGAGTGTGTTAATATTAATCTGTGTTCTCTGTCAGGTGTTAATATTACTGAGGACAGTGGGGGTGTTTTACACTTCACAGGGTGTATCTGACTGTGGGTCATGATATACACAGTGTGTCAGTGAGTGTGTTAATATTAATCTGTGTTCTCTGTCAGTGTGTTAATATTACTGAGGACGGTGGGGGTGTTTTACACTTCACAGGGTGTATCTGACTGTGGGTCATGATATACACAGTGTGTCAGTGAGTGTGTTAATATTAATCTGTGTTCTCTGTCAGTGTGTTAATATTACTGAGGACAGTGGGGGTGTTTTACACTTCACCGGGTGTATCTGACTGTGGGTCATGATATACACAGTGTGTCAGTGAGTGTGTTAATATTAATCTGTGTTCTCTGTCAGTGTGTTAATATTACTGAGGACAGTGGGGGTGTTTTACACTTCACAGGGTGTATCTGACTGTGGGTCATGATGTACACAGTGTGTCAGTGAGTGTGTTAATATTAATCTGTGTTCTCTGTCAGTGTGTTAATATTCCTGAGGACAGTGGGGGTGTTTTACACTTCACAGGGTGTATCTGACTGTGGGTCATGATATACACAGTGTGTCGGTGAGTGTGTTAATATTAATCTGTGTTCTCTGTCAGTGTGTTAATATTCCTGAGGACAGTGGGGGTGTTTTACACTTCACAGGGTGTATCTGACTGTGGGTCATGATGTACACAGTGTGTCAGTGAGTGTGTTAATATTAATCTGTGTTCTCTGTCAGTGTGTTAATATTCCTGAGGACAGTGGGGGTGTTTTACACTTCACAGGGTGTATCTGACTGTGGGTCATGATATACACAGTGTGTCAGTGAGTGTGTTAATATTAATCTGTGTTCTCTGTCAGTGTGTTAATATTGCTGAGGACATTGGGGGTGTTTTACACTTCACAGGGTTTATCTGACTGTGGGTCATGATGTACACAGTGTGTCAGTGAGTGTGTTAATATTAATCTGTGTTCTCTGTCAGTGTGTTAATATTCCTGAGGACAGTGGGGGTGTTTTACACTTCACTGGGTGTATCTGACTGTGGGTCATGATATACACAGTGTGTCAGTGAGTGTGTTAATATTAATCTGTGTTCTCTGTCAGGTGTTAATATTACTGAGGACAGTGGGGGTGTTTTACACTTCACCGGGTGTATCTGACTGTGGGTCATGATATACACAGTGTGTCAGTGAGTGTGTTAATATTAATCTGTGTTCTCTGTCAGTGTGTTAATATTACTGAGGACAGTGGGGGTGTTTTACACTTCACAGGGTGTATCTGACTGTGGGTCATGATATACAGAGTGTGTCAGTGAGTGTGTTAATATTAATCTGTGTTCTCTGTCAGTGTGTTAATATTCCTGAGGACAGTGGGGGTGTTTTACACTTCACAGGGTGTATCTGACTGTGGGTCATGATATACACAGTGTGTCAGTGAGTGTGTTAATATTAATCTGTGTTCTCTGTCAGTGTGTTAATATTACTGAAGACAGTGGGGGTGTTTTACACTTCACAGGGTGTATCTGACTGTGGGTCATGATATACACAGTGTGTCAGTGAGTGTGTTAATATTAATCTGTGTTCTCTGTCAGTGTGTTAATATTCCTGAGGACAGTGGGGGTGTTTTACACTTCACAGGGTGTATCTGACTGTGGGTCATGATGTACACAGTGTGTCAGTGAGTGTGTTAATATTAATCTGTGTTCTCTGTCAGTGTGTTAATATTCCTGAGGACAGTGGGGATGTTTTACACTTCACAGGGTGTATCTGACTGTGAGTCATGATATACACAGTGTGTCAGTGAGTGTGTTAATATTAATCTGTGTTCTCTGTCAGTGTGTTAATATTACTGAGGACAGTGGGGATGTTTTTGACTTCACAGGGTGTATCTGACTGTGGGTCATGATATACACAGTGTGTCAGTGAGTGTGTTAATATTAATCTGTGTTCTCTGTCAGTGTGTTAATATTACTGAGGACAGTGGGGGTGTTTTACACTTCACAGGGTGTATCTGACTGTGGGTCATGATATACAGAGTGTGTCAGTGAGTGTGTTAATATTAATCTGTGTTCTCTGTCAGTGTGTTAATATTCCTGAGGACAGTGGGGGTGTTTTACACTTCACAGGGTTTATCTGACTGTGGGTCATGATATACACAGTGTGTCAGTGAGTGTGTTAATATTAATCTGTGTTCTCTGTCAGTGTGTTAATATTACTGAGGACAGTGGGGGTGTTTTACACTTCACAGGGTGTATCTGACTGTGGGTCATGATATACACAGTGTGTCAGTGAGTGTGTTAATATTAATCTGTGTTCTCTGTCAGTGTGTTAATATTCCTGAGGACAGTGGGGGTGTTTTACACTTCACAGGGTCTATCTGACTGTGGGTCATGATGTACACAGTGTGTCAGTGAGTGTGTTAATATTAATCTGTGTTCTCTGTCAGTGTGTTAATATTACTGAGGACAGTGGGGGTGTTTTACACTTCACAGGGTGTATCTGACTGTGGGTCATGATATACACAGTGTGACAGTGAGTGTGTTAATATTAATCTGTGTTCTCTGTCAGTGTGTTAATATTCCTGAGGACAGTGGGGGTGTTTTGCACTTCACAGGGTGTATCTGACTCTGGGTCATGATGTACACAGTGTGTCAGTGAGTGTGTTAATATTAATCTGTGTTCTCTGTCAGTGTGTTAATATTCCTGAGGACAGTGGGGGTGTTTTACACTTCACAGGGTGTATCTGACTGTGGGTCATGATATACACAGTGTGTCAGTGAGTGTGTTAATATTAATCTGTGTTCTCTGTCAGTGTGTTAATATTGCTGAGGACAGTGGGGGTGTTTTACACTTCACAGGGTGTATCTGACTGTGGGTCATGATATACACAGTGTGTCAGTGAGTGTGTTAATATTAATCTGTGTTCTCTGTCAGTGTGTTAGTATTACTGAGGACAGTGGGGGTGTTTTACACTTCACAGGGTGTATCTGACTGTGAGTCATGATATACACAGTGTGTCAGTGAGTGTGTTAATATTAATCTGTGTTCTCTGTCAGTGTGTTAATATTCCTGAGGACAGTGGGGATGTTTTACACTTCACAGGGTGTATCTGACTGTGGGTCATGATATACACAGTGTGTCAGTGAGTGTGTTAATATTAATCTGTGTTCTCTGTCAGTGTGTTAATATTACTGAGGACAGTGGGGGTGTTTTACACTTCACAGGGTGTATCTGACTCTGGGTCATGATGTACACAGTGTGTCAGTGAGTGTGTTAATATTAATCTGTGTTCTCTGTCAGTGTGTTAATATTCCTGAGGACAGTGGGGGTGTTTTACACTTCACAGGGTTTATCTGACTGTGGGTCATGATATACACAGTGTGTCAGTGAGTGTGTTAATATTAATCTGTGTTCTCTGTCAGTGTGTTAATATTACTGAGGACAGTGGGGATGTTTTTGACTTCACAGGGTGTATCTGACTGTGGGTCATGATATACACAGTGTGTCAGTGAGTGTGTTAATATTAATCTGTGTTCTCTGTCAGTGTGTTAATATTACTGAGGACAGTGGGGGTGTTTTACACTTCACAAGGTGTATCTGACTGTGGGTCATGATGTACACAGTGTGTCAGTGAGTGTGTTAATATTAATCTGTGTACTCTGTCAGTGTGTTAATATTACTGAGGACAGTGGGGGTGTTTTACACTTCACAGGGTGTATCTGACTGTGGGTCATGATGTACACAGTGTGTCAGTGAGTGTGTTAATATTAATCTGTGTTCTCTGTCAGTGTGTTAATATTCCTGAGGACAGTGGGGGTGTTTTACACTTCACAGGGTGTATCTGACTGTGGGTCATGATATACACAGTGTGTCAGTGAGTGTGTTAATATTAATCTGTGTTCTCTGTCAGTGTGTTAATATTACTGAGGACAGTGGGGGTGTTTAAACTTCACAGGGTTTATCTGACTGTGGGTCATGATACACACAGTGTGTCAGTGAGTGTGTTAATATTAATCTGTGTTCTCTGTCAGTGTGTTAATATTCCTGAGGACAGTGGGGGTGTTTTACACTTCACAGGGTGTATCTGACTGTGGGTCATGATATACACAGTGTGTCAGTGAGTGTGTTAATATTAATCTGTGTTCTCTGTCAGTGTGTTAATATTACTGAGGACAGTGGGGGTGTTTTACACTTCACAGGGTGCATCTGACTGTGGGTCATGATATACACAGTGTGTCAGTGAGTGTGTTAATATTAATCTGTGTTCTCTGTCAGTGTGTTAATATTACTGAGGACAGTGGGGGTGTTTTACACTTCACAGGGTTTATCTGACTGTGGGTCATGATATACACAGTGTGTCAGTGAGTGTGTTAATATTAATCTGTGTTCTCTGTCAGTGTGTTAATATTCCTGAGGACAGTTGGGGTGTTTTACACTTCACAGGGTGTATCTGACTGTGGGTCATGATATACACAGTGTGTCAGTGAATGTGTTAATATTAATCTGTGTTCTCTGTCAGTGTGTTAATATTCCTGAGGACAGTTGGGGTGTTTTACACTTCACAGGGTGTATCTGACTGTGGGTCATGATATACACAGTGTGTCAGTGAATGTGTTAATATTAATCTGTGTTCTCTGTCAGTGTGTTAATATTACTGAGGACAGTGGGGGTGTTTTACACTTCACAGAGTGTATCTGACTGTGGGTCATGATATACACAGTGTGTCAGTGAGTGTGTTAATATTAATCTGTGTTCTCTGTCAGGTGTTAATATTACCGAGGACAGTGGGGTGTTTTACACTTCACAGGGTGTATCTGACTGTGGGTCATGATGTACACAGTGTGTCAGTGAGTGTGTTAATATTAATCTGTGTTCTCAGTCAATGTGTTAATATTACTGAGGACAGTGGGATGTTTTACACTTCACAGGGTTTATCTGACTGTGGGTCATGATATACACAGTGTGTCAGTGAGTGTGTTAATATTAATCTGTGTTCTCTGTCAGTGTGTTAATATTCCTGAGGACAGTGGGGGTGTTTTACACTTCACAGGATGTATCTGACTGTGGGTCATGATATACACAGTGTGTCAGTGAGTGTGTTAATATTAATCTGTGTTCTCTGTCAGTGTGTTAATATTCCTGAGGACAGTGGGGGTGTTTTACACTTCACAGGGTGTATCTGACTGTGGGTCATGATGTACACAGTGTGTCAGTGAGTGTGTTAATATTAATCTGTGTTCTCTGTCAGTGTGTTAATATTACTGAGGACAGTGGGGGTGTTTTACACTTCACAGGGTGTATCTGACTGTGGATCATGATATACACAGTGTGTCAGTGAGTGTGTTAATATTAATCTGTGTTCTCTGTCAGTGTGTTAATATTCCTGATGACAGTGGGGGTGTTTTACACTTCACAGGGTGTATCTGACTGTGGGTCATGATATACACAGTGTGTCAGTGAGTGTGTTAATATTAATCTGTGTTCTCTGTCAGTGTGTTAATATTCCTGAGGACAGTGGGGGTGTTTTACACTTCACAGGGTGTATCTGACTGTGGGTCATGATGTACACAGTGTGTCAGTGAGTGTGTTAATATTAATCTGTGTTCTCTGTCAATGTGTTAATATTACTGAGGACAGTGGGATGTTTTACACTTCACAGGGTTTATCTGGCTGTGGGTCATGATATACACAGTGTGTCAGTGAGAGTGTTAATATTAATCTGTGTTCTCTGTCAGTGTGTTACTATTCCTGAGGACAGTGGGGGTGTTTTACACTTCACAGGGTGTATCTAATTGTGGGTCATGATATACACAGTGTGTCAGTGAGTGTGTTAATATTAATCTGTGTTCTCTGTCAGTGTGTTACTATTCCTGAGGACAGTGGGGGTGTTTTACACTTCACAGGGTGTATCTGACTGTGGGTCATGATATACACAGTGTGTCAGTGAGTGTGTTAATATTAATCTGTGTTCTCTGTCAGTGTGTTAATATTCCTGATGACAGTGGGGGTGTTTTACACTTCACAGGGTGTATCTGACTGTGGGTCATGATATACACAGTGTGTCAGTGAGTGTGTTAATATTAATCTGTGTTCTCTGTCAGTGTGTTAATATTACTGAGGACAGTGGGGGTGTTTTACACTTCACAGGGTTTATCTGACTGTGGGTCATGATATACACAGTGTGTCAGTGAGTGTGTTAATATTAATCTGTGTTCTCTGTCAGTGTGTTAATATTCCTGAGGACAGTGGGGATGTTTTACACTTCACAGGGTGTATCTGACTGTGGGTCATGACATACACAGTGTGTCAGTGAGTGTGTTAATATTAATCTGTGTTCTCTGTCAGTGTGTTAATATTACTGAGGACAGTGGGGGTGTTTTACACTTCACAGGGTTTATCTGGCTGTGGGTCATGATATACACAGTGTGTCAGTGAGTGTGTTAATATTAATCTGTGTTCTCTGTCAGTGTGTTAATATTACTGAGGACAGTGGGGATGTTTTACACTTCACAGGGTGTATCTGACTGTGGGTCATGATATACACAGTGTGTCAGTGAGTGTGTTAATATTAATCTGTGTTCTCTGTCAGTGTGTTAATATTACTGAGGACAGTGGGGGTGTTTTCCACTTCATCGGGTGTATCTGACTGTGGGTCATGATATACACAGTGTGTCAGTGAGTGTGTTAATATTAATCTGTGTTCTCTGTCAGTGTGTTAATATTCCTGAGGACAGTGGGGGTGTTTTACACTTCATAGGGTGTATCTGACTGTGGGTCATGATATACACAGTGTGTCAGTGAGTGTGTTAATATTAATCTGTGTTCTCTGTCAGTGTGTTAATATTCCTGAGGACAGTGGGGGTGTTTTACACTTCACAGGGTTTATCTGACTGTGGGTCATGATGTACACAGTGTGTCAGTGAGTGTGTTAATATTAATCTGTGTTCTCTGTCAGTGTGTTAATATTACTGAGGACAGTGGGGGTGTTTTACACTTCACCGGGTGTATCTGACTGTGGGTCATGATATACACAGTGTGTCAGTGAGTGTGTTAATATTAATCTGTGTTCTCTGTCAGTGTGTTAATATTACTGAGGACAGTGGGGGTGTTTTACACTTCACAGGGTGTATCTGACTGTGGGTCATGATGTACACAGTGTGTCAGTGAGTGTGTTAATATTAATCTGTGTTCTCTGTCAGTGTGTTAATATTCCTGAGGACAGTGGGGGTGTTTTACACTTCACAGGGTGTATCTGACTGTGGGTCATGATATACACAGTGTGTCGGTGAGTGTGTTAATATTAATCTGTGTTCTCTGTCAGTGTGTTAATATTCCTGAGGACAGTGGGGGTGTTTTACACTTCACAGGGTGTATCTGACTGTGGGTCATGATGTACACAGTGTGTCAGTGAGTGTGTTAATATTAATCTGTGTTCTCTGTCAGTGTGTTAATATTCCTGAGGACAGTGGGGGTGTTTTACACTTCACAGGGTGTATCTGACTGTGGGTCATGATATACACAGTGTGTCAGTGAGTGTGTTAATATTAATCTGTGTTCTCTGTCAGTGTGTTAATATTGCTGAGGACATTGGGGGTGTTTTACACTTCACAGGGTTTATCTGACTGTGGGTCATGATGTACACAGTGTGTCAGTGAGTGTGTTAATATTAATCTGTGTTCTCTGTCAGTGTGTTAATATTCCTGAGGACAGTGGGGGTGTTTTACACTTCACTGGGTGTATCTGACTGTGGGTCATGATATACACAGTGTGTCAGTGAGTGTGTTAATATTAATCTGTGTTCTCTGTCAGGTGTTAATATTACTGAGGACAGTGGGGGTGTTTTACACTTCACCGGGTGTATCTGACTGTGGGTCATGATATACACAGTGTGTCAGTGAGTGTGTTAATATTAATCTGTGTTCTCTGTCAGTGTGTTAATATTACTGAGGACAGTGGGGGTGTTTTACACTTCACAGGGTGTATCTGACTGTGGGTCATGATATACAGAGTGTGTCAGTGAGTGTGTTAATATTAATCTGTGTTCTCTGTCAGTGTGTTAATATTCCTGAGGACAGTGGGGGTGTTTTACACTTCACAGGGTGTATCTGACTGTGGGTCATGATATACACAGTGTGTCAGTGAGTGTGTTAATATTAATCTGTGTTCTCTGTCAGTGTGTTAATATTACTGAAGACAGTGGGGGTGTTTTACACTTCACAGGGTGTATCTGACTGTGGGTCATGATATACACAGTGTGTCAGTGAGTGTGTTAATATTAATCTGTGTTCTCTGTCAGTGTGTTAATATTCCTGAGGACAGTGGGGGTGTTTTACACTTCACAGGGTGTATCTGACTGTGGGTCATGATGTACACAGTGTGTCAGTGAGTGTGTTAATATTAATCTGTGTTCTCTGTCAGTGTGTTAATATTCCTGAGGACAGTGGGGATGTTTTACACTTCACAGGGTGTATCTGACTGTGAGTCATGATATACACAGTGTGTCAGTGAGTGTGTTAATATTAATCTGTGTTCTCTGTCAGTGTGTTAATATTACTGAGGACAGTGGGGATGTTTTTGACTTCACAGGGTGTATCTGACTGTGGGTCATGATATACACAGTGTGTCAGTGAGTGTGTTAATATTAATCTGTGTTCTCTGTCAGTGTGTTAATATTACTGAGGACAGTGGGGGTGTTTTACACTTCACAGGGTGTATCTGACTGTGGGTCATGATATACAGAGTGTGTCAGTGAGTGTGTTAATATTAATCTGTGTTCTCTGTCAGTGTGTTAATATTCCTGAGGACAGTGGGGGTGTTTTACACTTCACAGGGTTTATCTGACTGTGGGTCATGATATACACAGTGTGTCAGTGAGTGTGTTAATATTAATCTGTGTTCTCTGTCAGTGTGTTAATATTACTGAGGACAGTGGGGGTGTTTTACACTTCACAGGGTGTATCTGACTGTGGGTCATGATATACACAGTGTGTCAGTGAGTGTGTTAATATTAATCTGTGTTCTCTGTCAGTGTGTTAATATTCCTGAGGACAGTGGGGGTGTTTTACACTTCACAGGGTCTATCTGACTGTGGGTCATGATGTACACAGTGTGTCAGTGAGTGTGTTAATATTAATCTGTGTTCTCTGTCAGTGTGTTAATATTACTGAGGACAGTGGGGGTGTTTTACACTTCACAGGGTGTATCTGACTGTGGGTCATGATATACACAGTGTGACAGTGAGTGTGTTAATATTAATCTGTGTTCTCTGTCAGTGTGTTAATATTCCTGAGGACAGTGGGGGTGTTTTGCACTTCACAGGGTGTATCTGACTCTGGGTCATGATGTACACAGTGTGTCAGTGAGTGTGTTAATATTAATCTGTGTTCTCTGTCAGTGTGTTAATATTCCTGAGGACAGTGGGGGTGTTTTACACTTCACAGGGTGTATCTGACTGTGGGTCATGATATACACAGTGTGTCAGTGAGTGTGTTAATATTAATCTGTGTTCTCTGTCAGTGTGTTAATATTGCTGAGGACAGTGGGGGTGTTTTACACTTCACAGGGTGTATCTGACTGTGGGTCATGATATACACAGTGTGTCAGTGAGTGTGTTAATATTAATCTGTGTTCTCTGTCAGTGTGTTAGTATTACTGAGGACAGTGGGGGTGTTTTACACTTCACAGGGTGTATCTGACTGTGAGTCATGATATACACAGTGTGTCAGTGAGTGTGTTAATATTAATCTGTGTTCTCTGTCAGTGTGTTAATATTCCTGAGGACAGTGGGGATGTTTTACACTTCACAGGGTGTATCTGACTGTGGGTCATGATATACACAGTGTGTCAGTGAGTGTGTTAATATTAATCTGTGTTCTCTGTCAGTGTGTTAATATTACTGAGGACAGTGGGGGTGTTTTACACTTCACAGGGTGTATCTGACTCTGGGTCATGATGTACACAGTGTGTCAGTGAGTGTGTTAATATTAATCTGTGTTCTCTGTCAGTGTGTTAATATTCCTGAGGACAGTGGGGGTGTTTTACACTTCACAGGGTTTATCTGACTGTGGGTCATGATATACACAGTGTGTCAGTGAGTGTGTTAATATTAATCTGTGTTCTCTGTCAGTGTGTTAATATTACTGAGGACAGTGGGGATGTTTTTGACTTCACAGGGTGTATCTGACTGTGGGTCATGATATACACAGTGTGTCAGTGAGTGTGTTAATATTAATCTGTGTTCTCTGTCAGTGTGTTAATATTACTGAGGACAGTGGGGGTGTTTTACACTTCACAAGGTGTATCTGACTGTGGGTCATGATGTACACAGTGTGTCAGTGAGTGTGTTAATATTAATCTGTGTACTCTGTCAGTGTGTTAATATTACTGAGGACAGTGGGGGTGTTTTACACTTCACAGGGTGTATCTGACTGTGGGTCATGATGTACACAGTGTGTCAGTGAGTGTGTTAATATTAATCTGTGTTCTCTGTCAGTGTGTTAATATTCCTGAGGACAGTGGGGGTGTTTTACACTTCACAGGGTGTATCTGACTGTGGGTCATGATATACACAGTGTGTCAGTGAGTGTGTTAATATTAATCTGTGTTCTCTGTCAGTGTGTTAATATTACTGAGGACAGTGGGGGTGTTTAAACTTCACAGGGTTTATCTGACTGTGGGTCATGATACACACAGTGTGTCAGTGAGTGTGTTAATATTAATCTGTGTTCTCTGTCAGTGTGTTAATATTCCTGAGGACAGTGGGGGTGTTTTACACTTCACAGGGTGTATCTGACTGTGGGTCATGATATACACAGTGTGTCAGTGAGTGTGTTAATATTAATCTGTGTTCTCTGTCAGTGTGTTAATATTACTGAGGACAGTGGGGGTGTTTTACACTTCACAGGGTGCATCTGACTGTGGGTCATGATATACACAGTGTGTCAGTGAGTGTGTTAATATTAATCTGTGTTCTCTGTCAGTGTGTTAATATTACTGAGGACAGTGGGGGTGTTTTACACTTCACAGGGTTTATCTGACTGTGGGTCATGATATACACAGTGTGTCAGTGAGTGTGTTAATATTAATCTGTGTTCTCTGTCAGTGTGTTAATATTCCTGAGGACAGTTGGGGTGTTTTACACTTCACAGGGTGTATCTGACTGTGGGTCATGATATACACAGTGTGTCAGTGAATGTGTTAATATTAATCTGTGTTCTCTGTCAGTGTGTTAATATTCCTGAGGACAGTTGGGGTGTTTTACACTTCACAGGGTGTATCTGACTGTGGGTCATGATATACACAGTGTGTCAGTGAATGTGTTAATATTAATCTGTGTTCTCTGTCAGTGTGTTAATATTACTGAGGACAGTGGGGGTGTTTTACACTTCACAGAGTGTATCTGACTGTGGGTCATGATATACACAGTGTGTCAGTGAGTGTGTTAATATTAATCTGTGTTCTCTGTCAGGTGTTAATATTACCGAGGACAGTGGGGTGTTTTACACTTCACAGGGTGTATCTGACTGTGGGTCATGATGTACACAGTGTGTCAGTGAGTGTGTTAATATTAATCTGTGTTCTCAGTCAATGTGTTAATATTACTGAGGACAGTGGGATGTTTTACACTTCACAGGGTTTATCTGACTGTGGGTCATGATATACACAGTGTGTCAGTGAGTGTGTTAATATTAATCTGTGTTCTCTGTCAGTGTGTTAATATTCCTGAGGACAGTGGGGGTGTTTTACACTTCACAGGATGTATCTGACTGTGGGTCATGATATACACAGTGTGTCAGTGAGTGTGTTAATATTAATCTGTGTTCTCTGTCAGTGTGTTAATATTCCTGAGGACAGTGGGGGTGTTTTACACTTCACAGGGTGTATCTGACTGTGGGTCATGATGTACACAGTGTGTCAGTGAGTGTGTTAATATTAATCTGTGTTCTCTGTCAGTGTGTTAATATTACTGAGGACAGTGGGGGTGTTTTACACTTCACAGGGTGTATCTGACTGTGGATCATGATATACACAGTGTGTCAGTGAGTGTGTTAATATTAATCTGTGTTCTCTGTCAGTGTGTTAATATTCCTGATGACAGTGGGGGTGTTTTACACTTCACAGGGTGTATCTGACTGTGGGTCATGATATACACAGTGTGTCAGTGAGTGTGTTAATATTAATCTGTGTTCTCTGTCAGTGTGTTAATATTCCTGAGGACAGTGGGGGTGTTTTACACTTCACAGGGTGTATCTGACTGTGGGTCATGATGTACACAGTGTGTCAGTGAGTGTGTTAATATTAATCTGTGTTCTCTGTCAATGTGTTAATATTACTGAGGACAGTGGGATGTTTTACACTTCACAGGGTTTATCTGGCTGTGGGTCATGATATACACAGTGTGTCAGTGAGAGTGTTAATATTAATCTGTGTTCTCTGTCAGTGTGTTACTATTCCTGAGGACAGTGGGGGTGTTTTACACTTCACAGGGTGTATCTAATTGTGGGTCATGATATACACAGTGTGTCAGTGAGTGTGTTAATATTAATCTGTGTTCTCTGTCAGTGTGTTACTATTCCTGAGGACAGTGGGGGTGTTTTACACTTCACAGGGTGTATCTGACTGTGGGTCATGATATACACAGTGTGTCAGTGAGTGTGTTAATATTAATCTGTGTTCTCTGTCAGTGTGTTAATATTCCTGATGACAGTGGGGGTGTTTTACACTTCACAGGGTGTATCTGACTGTGGGTCATGATATACACAGTGTGTCAGTGAGTGTGTTAATATTAATCTGTGTTCTCTGTCAGTGTGTTAATATTACTGAGGACAGTGGGGGTGTTTTACACTTCACAGGGTTTATCTGACTGTGGGTCATGATATACACAGTGTGTCAGTGAGTGTGTTAATATTAATCTGTGTTCTCTGTCAGTGTGTTAATATTCCTGAGGACAGTGGGGATGTTTTACACTTCACAGGGTGTATCTGACTGTGGGTCATGACATACACAGTGTGTCAGTGAGTGTGTTAATATTAATCTGTGTTCTCTGTCAGTGTGTTAATATTACTGAGGACAGTGGGGGTGTTTTACACTTCACAGGGTTTATCTGGCTGTGGGTCATGATATACACAGTGTGTCAGTGAGTGTGTTAATATTAATCTGTGTTCTCAGTCAGTGTGTTAATATTACTGAGGACAGTGGGGATGTTTTACACTTCACAGGGTGTATCTGACTGTGGGTCATGATATACACAGTGTGTCAGTGAGTGTGTTAATATTAATCTGTGTTCTCTGTCAGTGTGTTAATATTACTGAGGACAGTGGGGGTGTTTTCCACTTCATCGGGTGTATCTGACTGTGGGTCATGATATACACAGTGTGTCAGTGAGTGTGTTAATATTAATCTGTGTTCTCTGTCAGTGTGTTAATATTCCTGAGGACAGTGGGGGTGTTTTACACTTCATAGGGTGTATCTGACTGTGGGTCATGATATACACAGTGTGTCAGTGAGTGTGTTAATATTAATCTGTGTTCTCTGTCAGTGTGTTAATATTCCTGAGGACAGTGGGGGTGTTTTACACTTCACAGGGTTTATCTGACTGTGGGTCATGATGTACACAGTGTGTCAGTGAGTGTGTTAATATTAATCTGTGTTCTCTGCCAGTGTGTTAATATTACTGAGGACAGTGGGGGTGTTTTACACTTCACAGGGTTTATCTGCCTGTGGGTCATGATATACACAGTGTGTCAGTGAGTGTGTTAATATTAATCTGTGTTCTCTGTCAGTGTGTTAATATTACTGAGGACAGTGGGGGTGTTTTACACTTCACAGGGTGTATCTGACTGTGGGTCATGATATACACAGTGTGTCAGTGAGTGTGTTAATATTAATCTGTGTTCTCTGTCAGTGTGTTAATATTCCTGAGGACAGTGGGGGTGTTTTACACTTCACAGGGTGTATCTGACTGTGGGTCATGATATACACAGTGTGTCAGTGAGTGTGTTAATATTAATCTGTGTTCTCTGTCAGTGTGTTAATATTACTGAGGACAGTGGGGGTGTTTTACACTTCACAGGGTGTATCTGACTGTGGGTCATGATATACACAGTGTGTCAGTGAGTGTGTTAATATTAATCTGTGTTCTCTGTCAGTGTGTTAATATTCCTGAGGACAGTGGGGGTGTTTTACACTTCACAGGGTGTATCTGACTGTGGGTCATGATATACACAGTGTGTCAGTGAGTGTGTTAATATTAATCTGTGTTCTCTGTCAGTGTGTTAATATTACTGAGGACTGTGGGGGTGTTTTACACTTCATAGGGTGTATCTGACTGTGGGTCATGATATACACAGTGTGTCAGTGAGTGTGTTAATATTAATCTGTGTTCTCTGTCAGTGTGTTAATATTCCTGAGGACAGTGGGGGTGTTTTACACTTCATAGGGTGTATCTGACTGTGGGTCATGATATACACAGTGTGTCAGTGAGTGTGTTAATATTAATCTGTGTTCTCTGTCAGTGTGTTAATATTCCTGAGGACAGTGGGGGTGTTTTACACTTCACAGGGTTTATCTGACTGTGGGTCATGATGTACACAGTGTGTCAGTGAGTGTGTTAATATTAATCTGTGTTCTCTGTCAGTGTGTTAATATTACTGAGGACAGTGGGGGTGTTTTACACTTCACAGGGTTTATCTGACTGTGGGTCATGATATACACAGTGTGTCAGTGAGTGTGTTAATATTAATCTGTGTTCTCTGTCAGTGTGTTAATATTACTGAGGACAGTGGGGGTGTTTTACACTTCACAGGGTGTATCTGACTGTGGGTCATGATATACACAGTGTGTCAGTGAGTGTGTTAATATTAATTTGTGTTCTCTGTCAGTGTGTTAATATTCCTGAGGACAGTGGGGGTGTTTTACACTTCACAGGGTTTATCTGACTGTGGGTCATGATATACACAGTGTGTCAGTGAGTGTGTTAATATTAATCTGTGTTCTCTGTCAGTGTGTTAATATTCCTGAGGACAGTTGGGGTGTTTTACACTTCACAGGGTGTATCTGACTGTGGGTCATGATATACACAGTGTGTCAGTGAATGTGTTAATATTAATCTGTGTTCTCTGTCAGTGTGTTAATATTCCTGAGGACAGTTGGGGTGTTTTACACTTCACAGGGTGTATCTGACTGTGGGTCATGATATACACAGTGTGTCAGTGAATGTGTTAATATTAATCTGTGTTCTCTGTCAGTGTGTTAATATTACTGAGGACAGTGGGGGTGTTTTACACTTCACAGAGTGTATCTGACTGTGGGTCATGATATACACAGTGTGTCAGTGAGTGTGTTAATATTAATCTGTGTTCTCTGTCAGGTGTTAATATTACCGAGGACAGTGGGGTGTTTTACACTTCACAGGGTGTATCTGACTGTGGGTCATGATGTACACAGTGTGTCAGTGAGTGTGTTAATATTAATCTGTGTTCTCAGTCAATGTGTTAATATTACTGAGGACAGTGGGATGTTTTACACTTCACAGGGTTTATCTGACTGTGGGTCATGATATACACAGTGTGTCAGTGAGTGTGTTAATATTAATCTGTGTTCTCTGTCAGTGTGTTAATATTGCTGAGGACAGTGGGGGTGTTTTACACTTCACAGGATGTATCTGACTGTGGGTCATGATATACACAGTGTGTCAGTGAGTGTGTTAATATTAATCTGTGTTCTCTGTCAGTGTGTTAATATTCCTGAGGACAGTGGGGGTGTTTTACACTTCACAGGGTGTATCTGACTGTGGGTCATGATGTACACAGTGTGTCAGTGAGTGTGTTAATATTAATCTGTGTTCTCTGTCAGTGTGTTAATATTACTGAGGACAGTGGGGGTGTTTTACACTTCACAGGGTGTATCTGACTGTGGATCATGATATACACAGTGTGTCAGTGAGTGTGTTAATATTAATCTGTGTTCTCTGTCAGTGTGTTAATATTCCTGATGACAGTGGGGGTGTTTTACACTTCACAGGGTGTATCTGACTGTGGGTCATGATATACACAGTGTGTCAGTGAGTGTGTTAATATTAATCTGTGTTCTCTGTCAGTGTGTTAATATTCCTGAGGACAGTGGGGGTGTTTTACACTTCACAGGGTGTATCTGACTGTGGGTCATGATGTACACAGTGTGTCAGTGAGTGTGTTAATATTAATCTGTGTTCTCTGTCAATGTGTTAATATTACTGAGGACAGTGGGATGTTTTACACTTCACAGGGTTTATCTGGCTGTGGGTCATGATATACACAGTGTGTCAGTGAGAGTGTTAATATTAATCTGTGTTCTCTGTCAGTGTGTTACTATTCCTGAGGACAGTGGGGGTGTTTTACACTTCACAGGGTGTATCTAATTGTGGGTCATGATATACACAGTGTGTCAGTGAGTGTGTTAATATTAATCTGTGTTCTCTGTCAGTGTGTTACTATTCCTGAGGACAGTGGGGGTGTTTTACACTTCACAGGGTGTATCTGACTGTGGGTCATGATATACACAGTGTGTCAGTGAGTGTGTTAATATTAATCTGTGTTCTCTGTCAGTGTGTTAATATTCCTGATGACAGTGGGGGTGTTTTACACTTCACAGGGTGTATCTGACTGTGGGTCATGATATACACAGTGTGTCAGTGAGTGTGTTAATATTAATCTGTGTTCTCTGTCAGTGTGTTAATATTACTGAGGACAGTGGGGGTGTTTTACACTTCACAGGGTTTATCTGACTGTGGGTCATGATATACACAGTGTGTCAGTGAGTGTGTTAATATTAATCTGTGTTCTCTGTCAGTGTGTTAATATTCCTGAGGACAGTGGGGATGTTTTACACTTCACAGGGTGTATCTGACTGTGGGTCATGACATACACAGTGTGTCAGTGAGTGTGTTAATATTAATCTGTGTTCTCTGTCAGTGTGTTAATATTACTGAGGACAGTGGGGGTGTTTTACACTTCACAGGGTTTATCTGGCTGTGGGTCATGATATACACAGTGTGTCAGTGAGTGTGTTAATATTAATCTGTGTTCTCTGTCAGTGTGTTAATATTACTGAGGACAGTGGGGATGTTTTACACTTCACAGGGTGTATCTGACTGTGGGTCATGATATACACAGTGTGTCAGTGAGTGTGTTAATATTAATCTGTGTTCTCTGTCAGTGTGTTAATATTACTGAGGACAGTGGGGGTGTTTTCCACTTCATCGGGTGTATCTGACTGTGGGTCATGATATACACAGTGTGTCAGTGAGTGTGTTAATATTAATCTGTGTTCTCTGTCAGTGTGTTAATATTCCTGAGGACAGTGGGGGTGTTTTACACTTCATAGGGTGTATCTGACTGTGGGTCATGATATACACAGTGTGTCAGTGAGTGTGTTAATATTAATCTGTGTTCTCTGTCAGTGTGTTAATATTCCTGAGGACAGTGGGGGTGTTTTACACTTCACAGGGTTTATCTGACTGTGGGTCATGATGTACACAGTGTGTCAGTGAGTGTGTTAATATTAATCTGTGTTCTCTGCCAGTGTGTTAATATTACTGAGGACAGTGGGGGTGTTTTACACTTCACAGGGTTTATCTGCCTGTGGGTCATGATATACACAGTGTGTCAGTGAGTGTGTTAATATTAATCTGTGTTCTCTGTCAGTGTGTTAATATTACTGAGGACAGTGGGGGTGTTTTACACTTCACAGGGTGTATCTGACTGTGGGTCATGATATACACAGTGTGTCAGTGAGTGTGTTAATATTAATCTGTGTTCTCTGTCAGTGTGTTAATATTCCTGAGGACAGTGGGGGTGTTTTACACTTCACAGGGTTTATCTGACTGTGGGTCATGATATACACAGTGTGTCAGTGAGTGTGTTAATATTAATCTGTGTTCTCTGTCAGTGTGTTAATATTCCTGAGGACAGTGGGGATGTTTTACACTTCACAGGGTGTATCTGACTGTGGGTCATGACATACACAGTGTGTCAGTGAGTGTGTTAATATTAATCTGTGTTCTCTGTCAGTGTGTTAATATTACTGAGGACAGTGGGGGTGTTTTACACTTCACAGGGTTTATCTGGCTGTGGGTCATGATATACACAGTGTGTCAGTGAGTGTGTTAATATTAATCTGTGTTCTCTGTCAGTGTGTTAATATTACTGAGGACAGTGGGGATGTTTTACACTTCACAGGGTGTATCTGACTGTGGGTCATGATATACACAGTGTGTCAGTGAGTGTGTTAATATTAATCTGTGTTCTCTGTCAGTGTGTTAATATTACTGAGGACAGTGGGGGTGTTTTCCACTTCATAGGGTGTATCTGACTGTGGGTCATGATATACACAGTGTGTCAGTGAGTGTGTTAATATTAATCTGTGTTCTCTGTCAGTGTGTTAATATTCCTGAGGACAGTGGGGGTGTTTTACACTTCATAGGGTGTATCTGACTGTGGGTCATGATATACACAGTGTGTCAGTGAGTGTGTTAATATTAATCTGTGTTCTCTGTCAGTGTGTTAATATTCCTGAGGACAGTGGGGGTGTTTTACACTTCACAGGGTTTATCTGACTGTGGGTCATGATGTACACAGTGTGTCAGTGAGTGTGTTAATATTAATCTGTGTTCTCTGCCAGTGTGTTAATATTACTGAGGACAGTGGGGGTGTTTTACACTTCACAGGGTTTATCTGCCTGTGGGTCATGATATACACAGTGTGTCAGTGAGTGTGTTAATATTAATCTGTGTTCTCTGTCAGTGTGTTAATATTACTGAGGACAGTGGGGGTGTTTTACACTTCACAGGGTGTATCTGACTGTGGGTCATGATATACACAGTGTGTCAGTGAGTGTGTTAATATTAATCTGTGTTCTCTGTCAGTGTGTTAATATTCCTGAGGACAGTGGGGGTGTTTTACACTTCACAGGGTGTATCTGACTGTGGGTCATGATATACACAGTGTGTCAGTGAGTGTGTTAATATTAATCTGTGTTCTCTGTCAGTGTGTTAATATTACTGAGGACAGTGGGGGTGTTTTACACTTCACAGGGTGTATCTGACTGTGGGTCATGATATACACAGTGTGTCAGTGAGTGTGTTAATATTAATTTGTGTTCTCTGTCAGTGTGTTAATATTACTGAGGACAGTGGGGGTGTTTTACACTTCACAGGGTGTATCTGACTGTGGGTCATGATATACACAGTGTGTCAGTGAGTGTGTTAATATTAATCTGTGTTCTCTGTCAGTGTGTTAATATTACTGAGGACTGTGGGGGTGTTTTACACTTCATAGGGTGTATCTGACTGTGGGTCATGATATACACAGTGTGTCAGTGAGTGTGTTAATATTAATCTGTGTTCTCTGTCAGTGTGTTAATATTCCTGAGGACAGTGGGGGTGTTTTACACTTCATAGGGTGTATCTGACTGTGGGTCATGATATACACAGTGTGTCAGTGAGTGTGTTAATATTAATCTGTGTTCTCTGTCAGTGTGTTAATATTCCTGAGGACAGTGGGGGTGTTTTACACTTCACAGGGTTTATCTGACTGTGGGTCATGATGTACACAGTGTGTCAGTGAGTGTGTTAATATTAATCTGTGTTCTCTGTCAGTGTGTTAATATTACTGAGGACAGTGGGGGTGTTTTACACTTCACAGGGTTTATCTGACTGTGGGTCATGATATACACAGTGTGTCAGTGAGTGTGTTAATATTAATCTGTGTTCTCTGTCAGTGTGTTAATATTACTGAGGACAGTGGGGGTGTTTTACACTTCACAGGGTGTATCTGACTGTGGGTCATGATATACACAGTGTGTCAGTGAGTGTGTTAATATTAATTTGTGTTCTCTGTCAGTGTGTTAATATTCCTGAGGACAGTGGGGGTGTTTTACACTTCACAGGGTTTATCTGACTGTGGGTCATGATGTACACAGTGTGTCAGTGAGTGTGTTAATATTAATCTGTGTTCTCTGTCAGTGTGTTAATATTACTGAGGACAGTGGGGGTGTTTTACACTTCACAGGGTTTATCTGGCTGTGGGTCATGATATACACAGTGTGTCAGTGAGTGTGTTAATATTAATCTGTGTTCTCTGTCAGTGTGTTAATATTACTGAGGACAGTGGGGATGTTTACACTTCACAGGGTGTATCTGACTGTGGGTCATGATATACACAGTGTGTCAGTGAGTGTGTTAATATTAATTTGTGTTCTCTGTCAGTGTGTTAATATTACTGAGGACAGTGGGGGTGTTTTACACTTCATAGGGTGTATCTGACTGTGGGTCATGATATACACAGTGTGTCAGTTTTTGTGTTAATATTAATCTGTGTTCTCTGTCAGTGTGTTAATATTACTGAGGACAGTGGGGGTGTTTTACACTTCATAGGGTGTATCTGACTGTGGGTCATGATATACACAGTGTGTCAGTGAGTGTGTTAATATTAATCTGTGTTCTCTGTCAGTGTGTTAATATTACTGAGGACAGTGGGGGTGTTTTACACTTCACAGGGATTATCTGACTGTGGGTCATGATATACACAGTGTGTCAGTGAGTGTGTTAATATTAATCTGTGTTCTCTGTCAGTGTGTTAGTATTACTGAGGACAGTGGGGGTGTTTTACACTTCACAGGGTGTATCTGACTGTGGGTCATGATATACACAGTGTGTCAGTGAGTGTTTTAATATTAATCTGTGTTCTCTGTCAGTGTGTTAATATTCCTGAGGACAGTGGGGGTGTTTTACACTTCACAGGGTGTATCTGACTGTGGGTCATGATGTACACAGTGTGTCAGTGAGTGTGTTAATATTAATCTGTGTTCTCTGTCAGTGTGTTAATATTACTGAGGACAGTGGGGGTGTTTTACACTTCACAGGGTGTATCTGACTGTGGATCATGATATACACAGTGTGTCAGTGAGTGTGTTAATATTAATCTCTGTTCTCTGTCAGTGTGTTAATATTACTGAGGACAGTGGGGGTGTTTTACACTTCACAGGGTGTATCTGACTGTGGGTCATGATGTACACAGTGTGTCAGTGAGTGTGTTAATATTAATCTGTGTTCTCTGTCAGTGTGCTAATATTACTCAGGACAGTGGGGGTGTTTTACACTTCACAGGGTGTATCTGACTGTGGGTCATGATATACACAGTGTGTCAGTGAGTGTGTTAATATTAATCTGTGTTCTCTGTCAGTGTGTTAATATTACTGAGGACAGTGGGGGTGTTTTGCACTTCACAGGGTGTATCTGACTGTGGGTCATGATATACACAGTGTGTCAGTGAGTGTGTTAATATTAATCTGTGTTCTCTGTCAGTGTGTTAATATTACTGAGGACAGTGGGGGTGTTTTACACTTCTCAGGGTGTATCTGACTGTGGGTCATGATATACACAGTGTGTCAGTGAGTGTGTTAATATTAATCTGTGTTCTCTGTCAGTGTGTTAATATTACTGAGGACAGTGGGGGTGTTTTACACTTCACAGGGTGTATCTGACTGTGGGTCATGATGTACACAGTGTGTCAGTGAGTGTGTCAATATTAATCTGTGTTCTCTGTCAGTGTGTTAATATTCCTGAGGACAGTGGTGGTGTTTTACACTTCACAGGGTGTATCTGACTGTGGGTCATGATATACACAGTGTGTCAGTGAGAGTGTTAATATTAATCTGTGTTCTCTGTCAGTGTGTTAATATTCCTGAGGACAGTGGGGTGTTTTACACTTCACAGGGTGTATCTGACTGTGGGTCATGATATACACAGTGTGTCAGTGAGTGTGTTAATATTAATCTGTGTTCTCTGTCAGTGTGTTAATATTACTGAGGACAGTGGGGGTGTTTTACACTTCACAGGGTTTATCTGGCTGTGGGTCATGATATGCACAGTGTGTCAGTGAGTGTGTTAATATTAATCTGTGTTCTCTGTCAGTGTGTTAATATTCCTGAGGACAGTGGGGGCGTTTTACACTTCACAGGGTGTATCTGACTGTGGGTCATGATGTACACAGTGTGTCAGTGAGTGTGTTAATATTAATCTGTGTTCTCTGTCAGTGTGTTAATATTACTGAGGACAGTGGGGGTGTTTTACACTTCACAGGGTGTATCTGACTCTGGGTCATGATATACACAGTTTGTCAGTGAGTGTGTTAATATTAATCTGTGTTCTCTGTCAGTGTGTTAATATTCCTGAGGACAGTGGGGGTGTTTTACACTTCACAGGGTGTATCTGACTATGGGTCATGATGTACAAAGTGTGTCAGTGAGTGTGTTAATATTAATCTGTGTTCTCTGTCAGTGTGTTAATATTACTCAGGACAGTGGGGGTGTTTTACACTTCACAGGGTGTATCTGACTGTGAGTCATGATATACACAGTGTGTCAGTGAGTGTGTTAATATTAATCTGTGTTCTCTGTCAGTGTGTTAATATTACTGAGGACAGTGGGGGTGTTTTACACTTCACAGGGTGTATCTGACTGTGGGTCATGATATACACAGTGTGTCAGTGAGTGTGTTAATATTAATCTGTGTTCTCTGTCAGTGTGTTAATATTGCTGAGGACAGTGGGGGTGTTTTACACTTCACAGGGTGTATCTGACTGTGGGTCATGATATACACAGTGTGTCAGTGAGTGTGTTAATATTAATCTGTGTTCTCTGTCAGTGTGTTAATATTACTGAGGACAGTGGGGGTGTTTTACACTTCACAGGGTGTATCTGACTGTGGGTCATGATGTACACAGTGTGTCAGTGAGTGTGTTAATATTAATCTGTGTTCTCTGTCAGTGTGTTAATATTACTGAGGACAGTGGGGGTGTTTTACACTTCACAGGGTGTATCTGACTGTGGGTCATGATGTACACAGTGTGTCAGTGAGTGTGTTAATATTAATCTGTGTTCACTGTCAGTGTGTTAATATTCCTGAGGACAGTGGGGGTGTTTTACACTTCACAGGGTGTATCTGACTGTGGGTCATGATATACACAGTGTGTCAGTGAGTGTGTTAATATTAATTTGTGTTCTCTGTCAGTGTGTTAATATTCCTGAGGACAGTGGGGGTGTTTTACACTTCACAGGGTTTATCTGACTGTGGGTCATGATGTACACAGTGTGTCAGTGAGTGTGTTAATATTAATCTGTGTTCTCTGTCAGTGTGTTAATATTACTGAGGACAGTGGGGGTGTTTTACACTTCACAGGGTTTATCTGGCTGTGGGTCATGATATACACAGTGTGTCAGTGAGTGTGTTAATATTAATCTGTGTTCTCTGTCAGTGTGTTAATATTACTGAGGACAGTGGGGATGTTTACACTTCACAGGGTGTATCTGACTGTGGGTCATGATATACACAGTGTGTCAGTGAGTGTGTTAATATTAATTTGTGTTCTCTGTCAGTGTGTTAATATTACTGAGGACAGTGGGGGTGTTTTACACTTCATAGGGTGTATCTGACTGTGGGTCATGATATACACAGTGTGTCAGTTTTTGTGTTAATATTAATCTGTGTTCTCTGTCAGTGTGTTAATATTACTGAGGACAGTGGGGGTGTTTTACACTTCATAGGGTGTATCTGACTGTGGGTCATGATATACACAGTGTGTCAGTGAGTGTGTTAATATTAATCTGTGTTCTCTGTCAGTGTGTTAATATTACTGAGGACAGTGGGGGTGTTTTACACTTCACAGGGATTATCTGACTGTGGGTCATGATATACACAGTGTGTCAGTGAGTGTGTTAATATTAATCTGTGTTCTCTGTCAGTGTGTTAGTATTACTGAGGACAGTGGGGGTGTTTTACACTTCACAGGGTGTATCTGACTGTGGGTCATGATATACACAGTGTGTCAGTGAGTGTTTTAATATTAATCTGTGTTCTCTGTCAGTGTGTTAATATTCCTGAGGACAGTGGGGGTGTTTTACACTTCACAGGGTGTATCTGACTGTGGGTCATGAGGTACACAGTGTGTCAGTGAGTGTGTTAATATTAATCTGTGTTCTCTGTCAGTGTGTTAATATTACTGAGGACAGTGGGGGTGTTTTACACTTCACAGGGTGTATCTGACTGTGGATCATGATATACACAGTGTGTCAGTGAGTGTGTTAATATTAATCTCTGTTCTCTGTCAGTGTGTTAATATTACTGAGGACAGTGGGGGTGTTTTACACTTCACAGGGTGTATCTGACTGTGGGTCATGATGTACACAGTGTGTCAGTGAGTGTGTTAATATTAATCTGTGTTCTCTGTCAGTGTGCTAATATTACTCAGGACAGTGGGGGTGTTTTACACTTCACAGGGTGTATCTGACTGTGGGTCATGATATACACAGTGTGTCAGTGAGTGTGTTAATATTAATCTGTGTTCTCTGTCAGTGTGTTAATATTACTGAGGACAGTGGGGGTGTTTTGCACTTCACAGGGTGTATCTGACTGTGGGTCATGATATACACAGTGTGTCAGTGAGTGTGTTAATATTAATCTGTGTTCTCTGTCAGTGTGTTAATATTACTGAGGACAGTGGGGGTGTTTTACACTTCTCAGGGTGTATCTGACTGTGGGTCATGATATACACAGTGTGTCAGTGAGTGTGTTAATATTAATCTGTGTTCTCTGTCAGTGTGTTAATATTACTGAGGACAGTGGGGGTGTTTTACACTTCACAGGGTGTATCTGACTGTGGGTCATGATGTACACAGTGTGTCAGTGAGTGTGTCAATATTAATCTGTGTTCTCTGTCAGTGTGTTAATATTCCTGAGGACAGTGGTGGTGTTTTACACTTCACAGGGTGTATCTGACTGTGGGTCATGATATACACAGTGTGTCAGTGAGAGTGTTAATATTAATCTGTGTTCTCTGTCAGTGTGTTAATATTCCTGAGGACAGTGGGGTGTTTTACACTTCACAGGGTGTATCTGACTGTGGGTCATGATATACACAGTGTGTCAGTGAGTGTGTTAATATTAATCTGTGTTCTCTGTCAGTGTGTTAATATTACTGAGGACAGTGGGGGTGTTTTACACTTCACAGGGTTTATCTGGCTGTGGGTCATGATATGCACAGTGTGTCAGTGAGTGTGTTAATATTAATCTGTGTTCTCTGTCAGTGTGTTAATATTCCTGAGGACAGTGGGGGCGTTTTACACTTCACAGGGTGTATCTGACTGTGGGTCATGATGTACACAGTGTGTCAGTGAGTGTGTTAATATTAATCTGTGTTCTCTGTCAGTGTGTTAATATTACTGAGGACAGTGGGGGTGTTTTACACTTCACAGGGTGTATCTGACTCTGGGTCATGATATACACAGTTTGTCAGTGAGTGTGTTAATATTAATCTGTGTTCTCTGTCAGTGTGTTAATATTCCTGAGGACAGTGGGGGTGTTTTACACTTCACAGGGTGTATCTGACTATGGGTCATGATGTACAAAGTGTGTCAGTGAGTGTGTTAATATTAATCTGTGTTCTCTGTCAGTGTGTTAATATTACTCAGGACAGTGGGGGTGTTTTACACTTCACAGGGTGTATCTGACTGTGAGTCATGATATACACAGTGTGTCAGTGAGTGTGTTAATATTAATCTGTGTTCTCTGTCAGTGTGTTAATATTACTGAGGACAGTGGGGGTGTTTTACACTTCACAGGGTGTATCTGACTGTGGGTCATGATATACACAGTGTGTCAGTGAGTGTGTTAATATTAATCTGTGTTCTCTGTCAGTGTGTTAATATTCCTGAGGGCAGTGGGGATGTTTTACACTTCACAGGGTGTATCTGACTGTGGGTCATGATGTACACAGTGTGTCAGTGAGTGTGTTAATATTAATCTGTGTTCTCTGTCAGTGTGTTAATATTCCTGAGGACAGTGGGGGTGTTTTACACTTCACAGGGTGTATCTGACTGTGGGTCATGATGTACACAGTGTGTCAGTGAGTGTGTTAATATTAATCTGTGTTCTCTGTCAGTGTGTTAATATTCCTGAGGACAGTGGGGGTGTTTTACACTTCACAGGGTGTATCTGACTGTGGGTCATGATGTACACATTGTGTCAGTGAGTATGTTAATATTAATCTGTGTTCTCCGTCAGTGTGTTAATATTACTGAGGACAGTGGGGGTGTTTTACACTTCACAGGGTGTATCTGACTGTGGGTCATGATATACACAGTGTGTCAGTGAGTGTGTTAATATTAATCTGTGTTCTCTGTCAGTGTGTTAATATTACTGAGGACAGTGGGGGTGTTTTACACTTCACAGGGTGTATCTGACTGTGGGTCATGATGTACACAGTGTGTCAGTGAGTGTGTTAATATTAATCTGTGTTCTCTGTCAGTGTGTTAATATTACTGGGGACAGTGGGGGTGTTTTACACTTCACAGGGTGTATCTGACTGTGGGTCATGATGTACACAGTGTGTCAGTGAGTGTGTTAATATTAATCTGTGTTCACTGTCAGTGTGTTAATATTCCTGAGGACAGTGGGGGTGTTTTACACTTCACAGGGTGTATCTGACTGTGGGTCATGATATACACAGTGTGTCAGTGAGTGTGTTAATATTAATCTGTGTTCTCTGTCAGTGTGTTAATATTACTGAGGACAGTGGGGGTGTTTTACACTTCACAGGGTGTATCTGACTGTGGGTCATGATATACACAGTGTGTCAGTGAGTGTGTTAATATTAATCTGTGTTCTCTGTCAGTGTGTTAATATTGCTGAGGACAGTGGGGGTGTTTTACACTTCACAGGGTGTATCTGACTGTGGGTCATGATGTACACAGTGTGTCAGTGAGTGTGTTAATATTAATCTGTGTTCTCTGTCAGTGTGTTAATATTCCTGAGGACAGTGGGGGTGTTTTACACTTCACAGGGTGTATCTGACTGTGGGTCATGATATACACAATGTGTCAGTGAGACTGTTAATATTAATCTGTGTTCTCTGTCAGTGTGTTAATATTACTGAGGACAGTGGGGGTGTTTTACACTTCACAGGGTTTATCTGACTGTGGGTCATGATGTACACAGTGTGTCAGTGAGTGTGTTAATATTAATCTGTGTTCTCTGTCAGTGTGTTAATATTCCTGAGGACAGTGGGGGTGTTTTACACTTCACCGGGTGTATCTGACTGTGGGTCATGATATACACAGTGTGTCAGTGAGTGTGTTAATATTAATCTGTGTTCTCTGTCAGTGTGTTAATATTACTGAGGACAGTTGGGGTGTTTTACACTTCACAGGGTTTATCTGACTGTGGGTCATGATGTACACAGTGTGTCAGTGAGTGTGTTAGTATTAATCTGTGTTCTCTGTCAGTGTGCTAATATTACTCAGGACAGTGGGGGTGTTTTACACTTCACAGGGTTTATCTGACTGTGGGTCATGATATACACAGTGTGTCAGTGAGTGTGTTAATATTAATCTGTGTTCTCTGTCAGTGTGTTAATATTACTGAGGACAGTGGGGGTGTTTTACACTTCACAGGGTTTATCTGACTGTGGGTCATGATATACACAGTGTGTCAGTGAGTGTGTTAATATTAATCTGTGTTCTCTGTCAGTGTGTTAATATTCCTGAGGACAGTGGGGGTGTTTTACACTTCACAGGGTGTATCTGACTGTGGGTCATGATATACTCAGTGTGTCAGTGAGTGTGTTAATATTAATCTGTGTTCTCTGTCAGTGTGTTAATATTACTGAGGACAGTGGGGGTGTTTTACACTTCACAGGGTGTATCTGACTGTGGGTCATGATATACACAGTGTGTCAGTGAGTGTGTTAATATTAATCTGTGTTCTCTGTCAGTGTGTTAATATTCCTGAGGACAGCGGGGGTGTTTTACGCTTCACAGGGTGTATCTGACTGTGAGTCATGATATACACAGTGTGTCAGTGAGTGTGTTAATATTAATCTGTGTTCTCTGTCAGTGTGTTAATATTCCTGAGGACAGTGGGGGTGTTTTACACTTCACAGGGTTTATCTGGCTGTGGGTCATGATATACACAGTGTGTCAGTGAGTGTGTTAATATTAATCTGTGTTCTCTGTCAGTGTGTTAATATTACTGAGGACAGTGGGGGTGTTTTACACTTCACAGTGTGTATCTGACTGTGGGTCATGATATACACAGTGTGTCAGTGAGTGTGTTAATATTAATCTGTGTTCTCTGTCAGTGTGTTAATATTCCTGAGGACAGTGGGGGTGTTTTACACTTCAAAGGGTTTATCTGACTGTGGGTCATGATATACACAGTGTGTCAGTGAGTGTGTTAATATTAATCTGTGTTCTCTGTCAGTGTGTTAATATTCCTGAGGACAGTGGGGGTGTTTTACACTTCACAGGGTGTATCTGACTGTGGGTCATGATGTACACAGTGTGTCAGTGAGTGTGTTAATATTAATCTGTGTTCTCTGTCAGTGTGTTAATATTCCTGAGGGCAGTGGGGGTGTTTTACACTTCACAGGGTGTATCTGACTGTGGGTCATGATGTACACAGTGTGTCAGTGTGTGGGTTAATATTAATCTGTGTTCACTGTCAGTGTGTTAATATTCCTCAGGACAGTGGGGGTGTTTTACACTTCACAGTGTGTATCTGACTGTGGGTCATGATATACACAGTGTGTCAGTGAGTGTGTTAATATTAATCTGTGTTCTCTGTCAGTGTGTTAATATTACTGAGGACAGTGGGGGTGTTTTACACTTCACAGGGTGTATCTGACTGTGGGTCATGATATACACAGTGTGTCAGTGAGTGTGTTAATATTAATCTGTGTTCTCTGTCAGTGTGTTAATATTGCTGAGGACAGTGGGGGTGTTTTACACTTCACAGGGTGTATCTGACTGTGGGTCATGATGTACACAGTGTGTCAGTGAGTGTGTTAATATTAATCTGTGTTCTCTGTCAGTGTGTTAATATTCCTGAGGACAGTGGGGGTGTTTTACACTTCACAGGGTTTATCTGACTGTGGGTCATGATATACACAATGTGTCAGTGAGACTGTTAATATTAATCTGTGTTCTCTGTCAGTGTGTTAATATTCCTCAGGACAGTGGGGGTGTTTTACACTTCACAGTGTGTATCTGACTGTGGGTCATGATATACACAGTGTGTCAGTGAGTGTGTTAATATTAATCTGTGTTCTCTGTCAGTGTGTTAATATTACTGAGGACAGTGGGGGTGTTTTACACTTCACAGGGTGTATCTGACTGTGGGTCATGATATACACAGTGTGTCAGTGAGTGTGTTAATATTAATCTGTGTTCTCTGTCAGTGTGTTAATATTGCTGAGGACAGTGGGGGTGTTTTACACTTCACAGGGTGTATCTGACTGTGGGTCATGATGTACACAGTGTGTCAGTGAGTGTGTTAATATTAATCTGTGTTCTCTGTCAGTGTGTTAATATTCCTGAGGACAGTGGGGGTGTTTTACACTTCACAGGGTTTATCTGACTGTGGGTCATGATATACACAATGTGTCAGTGAGACTGTTAATATTAATCTGTGTTCTCTGTCAGTGTGTTAATATTACTGAGGACAGTGGGGGTGTTTTACACTTCACAGGGTTTATCTGACTGTGGGTCATGATGTACACACTGTGTCAGTGAGTGTGTTAATATTAATCTGTGTTCTCTGTCAGTGTGTTAATATTCCTGAGGACAGTGGGGGTGTTTTACACTTCACCGGGTGTATCTGACTGTGGGTCATGATATACACAGTGTGTCAGTGAGTGTGTTAATATTAATCTGTGTTCTCTGTCAGTGTGTTAATATTACTGAGGACAGTGGGGGTGATTTACACTTCACAGGGTTTATCTGACTGTGGGTCATGATGTACACAGTGTGTCAGTGAGTGTGTTAATATTAATCTGTGTTCTCTGTCAGTGTGCTAATATTACTCAGGACAGTGGGGGTGTTTTACACTTCACAGGGTTTATCTGACTGTGGGTCATGATATACACAGTGTGTCAGTGAGTGTGTTAATATTAATCTGTGTTCTCTGTCAGTGTGTTAATATTACTGAGGACAGTGGGGGTGTTTTACACTTCACAGGGTTTATCTGACTGTGGGTCATGATATACACAGTGTGTCAGTGAGTGTGTTAATATTAATCTGTGTTCTCTGTCAGTGTGTTAATATTACTGAGGACAGTGGGGGTGTTTTACACTTCACAGGGTGTATCTGACTGTGGGTCATGATATACACAGTGTGTCAGTGAGTGTGTTAATATTAATCTGTGTTCTCTGTCAGTGTGTTAATATTACTGAGGACAGTGGGGGTGTTTTACACTTCACAGGGTGTATCTGACTGTGGGTCATGATATACACAGTGTGTCAGTGAGTGTGTTAATATTAATCTGTGTTCTCTGTCAGTGTGTTAATGTTCCTGAGGACAGCGGGGGTGTTTTACACTTCACAGGGTGTATCTGACTGTGAGTCATGATATACACAGTGTGTCAGTGAGTGTGTTAATATTAATCTGTGTTCTCTGTCAGTGTGTTAATATTCCTGAGGACAGTGGGGGTGTGTTACACTTCACAGGGTTTATCTGGCTGTGGGTCATGATATACACAGTGTGTCAGTGAGTGTGTTAATATTAATCTGTGTTCTCTGTCAGTGTGTTAATATTACTGAGGACAGTGGGGGTGTTTTACACTTCACAGGATGTATCTGACTGTGGGTCATGATATACACAGTGTGTCAGTGAGTGTGTTAATATTAATCTGTGTTCTCTGTCAGTGTGTTAATATTCCTGAGGACAGTGGGGGTGTTTTACACTTCACAGGGTGTATCTGACTATGGGTCATGATATACACAGTGTGTCGGTGAGTGTGTTAATATTAATCTGTGTACTCTGTCAGTGTGTTAATATTACTGAGGACAGCGGGGGTGTTTTACACTTCACAGGGTGTATCTGACTGTGGGTCATGATATACACAGTGTGTCAGTGAGTGTGTTAATAGTAATCTGTGTTCTCTGTCAGTGTGTTAATATTACTGAGGACAGTGGGGGTGTTTTACACTTCACAGGGTGTATCTGACTGTGGGTGATGATATACACAGTGTGTCAGTGAGTGTGTTAATATTAATCTGTGTTCTCTGTCAGTGTGTTAATATTCCTGAGAACAGTGGGGATGTTTTACACTTCACAGGGTGTATCTGACTCTGGGTCATGATGTACACAGTGTGTCAGTGAGTGTGTTAATATTAATCTGTGTTCTCTGTCAGTGTGTTAATATTCCTGAGGACAGTGGGGGTGTTTTACACTTCACAGGGTGTATCTGACTGTGGGTCATGATATACACAGTGTGTCAGTGAGTGTGTTAATATTAATCTGTGTTCTCTGTCTGTGTGTTAATATTACTGAGGACAGTGGGGGTGTTTTACACTTCACAGGGTGTATCTGACTGTGGGTCATGATGTACACAGTGTGTCAGTGAGTGTGTTAATATTAATCTGTGTTCTCTGTCAGTGTGTTAATATTCCTGAGGGCAGTGGGGGTGTTTTACACTTCACAGGGTGTATCTGACTGTGGGTCATGATGTACACAGTGTGTCAGTGAGTGTGTTAATATTAATCTGTGTTCTCTGTCAGTGTGTTAATATTCCTGAGGACAGTGGGGGTGTTTTACACTTCACAGGGTGTATCTGACTGTGGGTCATGATGTACACAGTGTGTCAGTGAGTGTGTTAATTTTAATCTGTGTTCTCTGTCAGTGTGTTAATATTCCTGAGGGCAGTGGGGGTGTTTTACACTTCACAGGGTGTATCTGACTGTGGGTCATGATGTACACAGTGTGTCAGTGAGTGTGTTAATATTAATCTGTGTTCTCTGTCAGTGTGTTAATATTCCTGAGGACAGTGGGGGTGTTTTACACTTCACAGGGTGTATCTGACTGTGGGTCATGATGTACACAGTGTGTCAGTGAGTGTGTTAATTTTAATCTGTGTTCTCTGTCAGTGTGTTAATATTCCTGAGGGCAGTGGGGGTGTTTTACACTTCACAGGGTGTATCTGACTGTGGGTCATGATATACACAGTGTGTCAGTGAGTGTGTTAATATTAATCTGTGTTCTCTGTCAGTGTGTTAATATTCCTGAGGACAGTGGGGGTGTTTTACACTTCACTGGGTTTATCTGACTGTGGGTCATGATATACACAGTGTGTCAGTGAGTGTGTTAATATTAATCTGTGTTCTCTGTCAGTGTGTTAATATTCCTGAGGACAGTGGGGGTGTTTTACACTTCACAGGGTTTATCTGACTGTGGGTCATGATGTACACACTGTGTCAGTGAGTGTGTTAATATTAATCTGTGTTCTCTGTCAGTGTGTTAATATTCCTGAGGACAGTGGGGGTGTTTTACACTTCACCGGGTGTATCTGACTGTGGGTCATGATATACACAGTGTGTCAGTGAGTGTGTTAATATTAATCTGTGTTCTCTGTCAGTGTGTTAATATTACTGAGGACAGTGGGGGTGTTTTACACTTCACAGGGTTTATCTGACTGTGGGTCATGATGTACACAGTGTGTCAGTGAGTGTGTTAATATTAATCTGTGTTCTCTGTCAGTGTGCTAATATTACTCAGGACAGTGGGGGTGTTTTACACTTCACAGGGTTTATCTGACTGTGGGTCATGATATACACAGTGTGTCAGTGAGTGTGTTAATATTAATCTGTGTTCTCTGTCAGTGTGTTAATATTACTGAGGACAGTGGGGGTGTTTTACACTTCACATGGTTTATCTGACTGTGGGTCATGATATACACAGTGTGTCAGTGAGTGTGTTAATATTAATCTGTGTTCTCTGTCAGTGTGTTAATATTACTGAGGACAGTGGGGGTGTTTTACACTTCACAGGGTGTATCTGACTGTGGGTCATGATATACACAGTGTGTCAGTGAGTGTGTTAATATTAATCTGTGTTCTCTGTCAGTGTGTTAATATTACTGAGGACAGTGGGGGTGTTTTACACTTCACAGGGTGTATCTGACTGTGGGTCATGATATACACAGTGTGTCAGTGAGTGTGTTAATATTAATCTGTGTTCTCTGTCAGTGTGTTAATATTCCTGAGGACAGCGGGGGTGTTTTACACTTCACAGGGTGTATCTGACTGTGAGTCATGATATACACAGTGTGTCAGTGAGTGTGTTAATATTAATCTGTGTTCTCTGTCAGTGTGTTAATATTCCTGAGGACAGTGGGGGTGTTTTACACTTCACAGGGTTTATCTGGCTGTGGGTCATGATGTACACAGTGTGTCAGTGAGTGTGTTAATATTAATCTGTGTTCTCTGTCAGTGTGTTAATATTACTGAGGACAGTGGGGGTGTTTTACACTTCACAGGATGTATCTGACTGTGGGTCATGATATACACAGTGTGTCAGTGAGTGTGTTAATATTAATCTGTGTTCTCTGTCAGTGTGTTAATATTCCTGAGGACAGTGGGGGTGTTTTACACTTCACAGGGTGTATCTGACTATGGGTCATGATATACACAGCGTGTCGGTGAGTGTGTTAATATTAATCTGTGTACTCTGTCAGTGTGTTAATATTACTGAGGACAGCGGGGGTGTTTTACACTTCACAGGGTGTATCTGACTGTGGGTCATGATATACACAGTGTGTCAGTGAGTGTGTTAATATTAATCTGTGTTCTCTGTCAGTGTGTTAATATTACTGAGGACAGTGGGGGTGTTTTACACTTCACAGGGTGTATCTGACTGTGGGTGATGATATACACAGTGTGTCAGTGAGTGTGTTAATATTAATCTGTGTTCTCTGTCAGTGTGTTAATATTCCTGAGGACAGTGGGGGTGTTTTACACTTCACAGGGTGTATCTGACTGTGGGTCATGATGTACACAGTGTGTCAGTGATTGTGTTAATTTTAATCTGTGTTCTCTGTCAGTGTGTTAATATTCCTGAGGACAGTGGGGGTGTTTTACACTTCACAGGGTGTATCTGACTGTGGGTCATGATGTACACAGTGTGTCAGTGAGTGTGTTAATTTTAATCTGTGTTCTCTGTCAGTGTGTTAATATTCCTGAGGGCAGTGGGGGTGTTTTACACTTCACAGGGTGTATCTGACTGTGGGTCATGATATACACAGTGTGTCAGTGAGTGTGTTAATATTAATCTGTGTTCTCTGTCAGTGTGTTAATATTCCTGAGGACAGTGGGGGTGTTTTACACTTCACTGGGTTTATCTGACTGTGGGTCATGATATACACAGTGTGTCAGTGAGTGTGTTAATATTAATCTGTGTTCTCTGTCAGTGTGTTAATATTCCTGAGGACAGTGGGGGTGTTTTACACTTCACAGGGTTTATCTGACTGTGGGTCATGATGTACACACTGTGTCAGTGAGTGTGTTAATATTAATCTGTGTTCTCTGTCAGTGTGTTAATATTCCTGAGGACAGTGGGGGTGTTTTACACTTCACCGGGTGTATCTGACTGTGGGTCATGATATACACAGTGTGTCAGTGAGTGTGTTAATATTAATCTGTGTTCTCTGTCAGTGTGTTAATATTACTGAGGACAGTGGGGGTGTTTTACACTTCACAGGGTTTATCTGACTGTGGGTCATGATGTACACAGTGTGTCAGTGAGTGTGTTAATATTAATCTGTGTTCTCTGTCAGTGTGCTAATATTACTCAGGACAGTGGGGGTGTTTTACACTTCACAGGGTTTATCTGACTGTGGGTCATGATATACACAGTGTGTCAGTGAGTGTGTTAATATTAATCTGTGTTCTCTGTCAGTGTGTTAATATTACTGAGGACAGTGGGGGTGTTTTACACTTCACAGGGTTTATCTGACTGTGGGTCATGATATACACAGTGTGTCAGTGAGTGTGTTAATATTAATCTGTGTTCTCTCTCAGTGTGTTAATATTACTGAGGACAGTGGGGGTGTTTTACACTTCACAGGGTGTATCTGACTGTGGGTCATGATATACACAGTGTGTCAGTGAGTGTGTTAATATTAATCTGTGTTCTCTGTCAGTGTGTTAATATTACTGAGGACAGTGGGGGTGTTTTACACTTCACAGGGTGTATCTGACTGTGGGTCATGATATACACAGTGTGTCAGTGAGTGTGTTAATATTAATCTGTGTTCTCTGTCAGTGTGTTAATATTCCTGAGGACAGCGGGGGTGTTTTACACTTCACAGGGTGTATCTGACTGTGAGTCATGATATACACAGTGTGTCAGTGAGTGTGTTAATATTAATCTGTGTTCTCTGTCAGTGTGTTAATATTCCTGAGGACAGTGGGGGTGTTTTACACTTCACAGGGTTTATCTGGCTGTGGGTCATGATATACACAGTGTGTCAGTGAGTGTGTTAATATTAATCTGTGTTCTCTGTCAGTGTGTTAATATTACTGAGGACAGTGGGGGTGTTTTACACTTCACAGGATGTATCTGACTGTGGGTCATGATATACACAGTGTGTCAGTGAGTGTGTTAATATTAATCTGTGTTCTCTGTCAGTGTGTTAATATTCCTGAGGACAGTGGGGGTGTTTTACACTTCACAGGGTGTATCTGACTATGGGTCATGATATACACAGTGTGTCAGTGAGTGTGTTAATATTAATCTGTGTTCTCTGTCAGTGTGTTAATATTACTGAGGACAGTGGGGGTGTTTTACACTTCACAGGGTGTATCTGACTGTGGGTGATGATATACACAGTGTGTCAGTGAGTGTGTTAATATTAATCTGTGTTCTCTGTCAGTGTGTTAATATTCCTGAGGACAGTGGGGGTGTTTTACACTTCACAGGGTGTATCTGACTGTGGGTCATGATGTACACAGTGTGTCAGTGATTGTGTTAATTTTAATCTGTGTTCTCTGTCAGTGTGTTAATATTCCTGAGGACAGTGGGGGTGTTTTACACTTCACAGGGTGTATCTGACTGTGGGTCATGATGTACACAGTGTGTCAGTGAGTGTGTTAATTTTAATCTGTGTTCTCTGTCAGTGTGTTAATATTCCTGAGGGCAGTGGGGGTGTTTTACACTTCACAGGGTGTATCTGACTGTGGGTCATGATATACACAGTGTGTCAGTGAGTGTGTTAATATTAATCTGTGTTCTCTGTCAGTGTGTTAATATTCCTGAGGACAGTGGGGGTGTTTTACACTTCACTGGGTTTATCTGACTGTGGGTCATGATATACACAGTGTGTCAGTGAGTGTGTTAATATTAATCTGTGTTCTCTGTCAGTGTGTTAATATTCCTGAGGACAGTGGGGGTGTTTTACACTTCACAGGATTTATCTGACTGTGGGTCATGATGTACACACTGTGTCAGTGAGTGTGTTAATATTAATCTGTGTTCTCTGTCAGTGTGTTAATATTCCTGAGGACAGTGGGGGTGTTTTACACTTCACCGGGTGTATCTGACTGTGGGTCATGATATACACAGTGTGTCAGTGAGTGTGTTAATATTAATCTGTGTTCTCTGTCAGTGTGTTAATATTACTGAGGACAGTGGGGGTGTTTTACACTTCACAGGGTTTATCTGACTGTGGGTCATGATGTACACAGTGTGTCAGTGAGTGTGTTAATATTAATCTGTGTTCTCTGTCAGTGTGCTAATATTACTCAGGACAGTGGGGGTGTTTTACACTTCACAGGGTTTATCTGACTGTGGGTCATGATATACACAGTGTGTCAGTGAGTGTGTTAATATTAATCTGTGTTCTCTGTCAGTGTGTTAATATTACTGAGGACAGTGGGGGTGTTTTACACTTCACAGGGTTTATCTGACTGTGGGTCATGATATACACAGTGTGTCAGTGAGTGTGTTAATATTAATCTGTGTTCTCTCTCAGTGTGTTAATATTACTGAGGACAGTGGGGGTGTTTTACACTTCACAGGGTGTATCTGACTGTGGGTCATGATATACACAGTGTGTCAGTGAGTGTGTTAATATTAATCTGTGTTCTCTGTCAGTGTGTTAATATTACTGAGGACAGTGGGGGTGTTTTACACTTCACAGGGTGTATCTGACTGTGGGTCATGATATACACAGTGTGTCAGTGAGTGTGTTAATATTAATCTGTGTTCTCTGTCAGTGTGTTAATATTCCTGAGGACAGCGGGGGTGTTTTACACTTCACAGGGTGTATCTGACTGTGAGTCATGATATACACAGTGTGTCAGTGAGTGTGTTAATATTAATCTGTGTTCTCTGTCAGTGTGTTAATATTCCTGAGGACAGTGGGGGTGTTTTACACTTCACAGGGTTTATCTGGCTGTGGGTCATGATATACACAGTGTGTCAGTGAGTGTGTTAATATTAATCTGTGTTCTCTGTCAGTGTGTTAATATTACTGAGGACAGTGGGGGTGTTTTACACTTCACAGGATGTATCTGACTGTGGGTCATGATATACACAGTGTGTCAGTGAGTGTGTTAATATTAATCTGTGTTCTCTGTCAGTGTGTTAATATTCCTGAGGACAGTGGGGGTGTTTTACACTTCACAGGGTGTATCTGACTATGGGTCATGATATACACAGTGTGTCGGTGAGTGTGTTAATATTAATCTGTGTACTCTGTCAGTGTGTTAATATTACTGAGGACAGCGGGGGTGTTTTACACTTCACAGGGTGTATCTGACTGTGGGTCATGATATACACAGTGTGTCAGTGAGTGTGTTAATATTAATCTGTGTTCTCTGTCAGTGTGTTAATATTACTGAGGACAGTGGGGGTGTTTTACACTTCACAGGGTGTATCTGACTGTGGGTGATGATATACACAGTGTGTCAGTGAGTGTGTTAATATTAATCTGTGTTCTCTGTCAGTGTGTTAATATTCCTGAGAACAGTGGGGATGTTTTACACTTCACAGGGTGTATCTGACTCTGGGTCATGATGTACACAGTGTGTCAGTGAGTGTGTTAATATTAATCTGTGTTCTCTGTCAGTGTGTTAATATTCCTGAGGACAGAGGGGGTGTTTTACACTTCACAGGGTGTATCTGACTGTGGGTCATGATATACACAGTGTGTCAGTGAGTGTGTTAATATTAATCTGTGTTCTCTGTCAGTGTGTTAATATTACTGAGGACAGTGGGGGTGTTTTACACTTCACAGGGTGTATCTGACTGTGGGTCATGATGTACACAGTGTGTCAGTGAGTGTGTTAATATTAATCTGTGTTCTCTGTCAGTGTGTTAATATTCCTGAGGGCAGTGGGGGTGTTTTACACTTCACAGGGTGTATCTGACTGTGGGTCATGATGTACACAGTGTGTCAGTGAGTGTGTTAATATTAATCTGTGTTCTCTGTCAGTGTGTTAATATTCCTGAGGACAGTGGGGGTGTTTTACACTTCACAGGGTGTATCTGACTGTGGGTCATGATGTACACAGTGTGTCAGTGAGTGTGTTAATTTTAATCTGTGTTCTCTGTCAGTGTGTTAATATTCCTGAGGGCAGTGGGGGTGTTTTACACTTCACAGGGTGTATCTGACTGTGGGTCATGATGTACACAGTGTGTCAGTGAGTGTGTTAATATTAATCTGTGTTCTCTGTCAGTGTGTTAATATTCCTGAGGACAGTGGGGGTGTTTTACACTTCACAGGGTGTATCTGACTGTGGGTCATGATGTACACAGTGTGTCAGTGAGTGTGTTAATTTTAATCTGTGTTCTCTGTCAGTGTGTTAATATTCCTGAGGGCAGTGGGGGTGTTTTACACTTCACAGGGTGTATCTGACTGTGGGTCATGATATACACAGTGTGTCAGTGAGTGTGTTAATATTAATCTGTGTTCTCTGTCAGTGTGTTAATATTCCTGAGGACAGTGGGGGTGTTTTACACTTCACTGGGTTTATCTGACTGTGGGTCATGATATACACAGTGTGTCAGTGAGTGTGTTAATATTAATCTGTGTTCTCTGTCAGTGTGTTAATATTCCTGAGGACAGTGGGGGTGTTTTACACTTCACAGGGTGTATCTGACTGTGGATCATGATATACACAGTGTGTCAGTGAGTGTGTTAATATTAATCTGTGTTCTCTGTCAGTGTGTTAATATTGCTGAGGACAGTGGGGGTGTTTTACACTTCACAGGGTTTATCTGACTGTGGGTCATGATGTACACAGTGTGTCAGTGAGTGTGTTAATATTAATCTGTGTTCTCTGTCAGTGTGTTAATATTACTGAGGACAGTGGGGGTGTTTTACACTTCACAGGGTGTATCTGACTGTGGGTCATGATATACACAGTGTGTCAGTGAGTGTGTTAATATTAATCTGTGTTCTCTGTCAATGTGTTAATATTACTGAGGACAGTGGGGGTGTTTTACACTTCACAGGGTGTATCTGACTGTGGGTCATGATGTACACAGTGTGTCAGTGAGTGTGTTAATATTAATCTGTGTTCTCTGTCAGTGTGTTAATATTGCTGAGGACAGTGGGGGTGATTTACACTTCACAGGGTTTATCTGACTGTGGGTCATGATATACACAGTGTGTCAGTGAGTGTGTTAATATTAATCTGTGTTCTCTGTCAGTGTGTTAATATTCCTGAGGACAGTGGGGGTGTTCTACACTTCACAGGGTTTATTTGACTGTGGGTCATGATGTACACAGTGTGTCAGTGAGTGTGTTAATATTAATCTGTGTACTCTGTCAGTGTGTTAATATTACTGAGGACAGTGGGGGTGTTTTACACTTCACAGGGTGTATCTGACTGTGGGTCATGATGTACACAGTGTGTCAGTGAGTGTGTTAATATTAATCTGTGTTCTCTGTCAGTGTGTTAATATTACTGAGGACAGTGGGGGTGTTTTACACTTCACAGGGTTTATCTGACTGTGGGTCGTGATATACACAGTGTGTCAGTGAGAGTGTTAATATTAATCTGTGTTCTCTGTCAGTGTGTTAATATTCCTGAGGACAGTGGGGGTGTTTTACACTTCACAGGGTGTATCTGACTGTGGGTCATGATATACACAGTGTGTCAGTGAGAGTGTTAATATTAATCTGTGTTCTCTGTCAGTGTGTTAATATTACTGAGGACAGTGGGGGTGTTTTACACTTCACAGGGTGTATCTGACTGTGGGTCATGATATACACAGTGTGTCAGTGAGTGTGTTAATATTAATCTGTGTTCTCTGTCAGTGTGCTAATATTACTGAGGACAGTGGGGGCGTTTTACACTTCACAGGGTGTATCTGACTGTGGGTCATGATGTACACAGTGTGTCAGTGAGTGTGTTAATATTAATCTGTGTTCTCTGTCAGTGTGTTAATATTACTGAGGACAGTGGGGGTGTTTTACACTTCACAGAGTTTATCTGACTGTGGGTCATGATGTACACAGTGTGTCAGTGAGTGTGTTAATATTAATCTGTGTTCTCTGTCAGTGTGTTAATATTACTGAGGACAGTGGGGGTGTTTTACACTTCACAGGGTGTATCTGACTGTGTGTCATGATATACACAGTGTGTCAGTGAGTGTGTTAATATTAATCTGTGTACTCTGTCAGTGTGTTAATATTACTGAGGACAGTGGGGGTGTTTTACACTTCACAGGGTGTATCTGACTGTGGGTCATGATATACACAGTGTGTCAGTGAGTGTGTTAATATTAATCTGTGTTCTCTGTCAGTGTGTTAATATTACTGAGGACAGTGGGGGTGTTTTACACTTCACAGGGTTTATCTGACTGTGGGTCATGATATACACAGTGTGTCAGTGAGTGTGTTAATATTAATCTGTGTTCTCTGTCAGTGTGTTAATATTACTGAGGACAGTGGGGGTGTTTTACACTTCACATGGTGTATCTGACTGTGGGTCATGATATACACAGTGTGTCAGTGAGTGTGTTAATATTAATCTGTGTTCTCTGTCAGTGTGTTAATATTCCTGAGGACAGTGGGGGTGTTTTACACTTCACAGGGTGTATCTGACTGTGGGTCATGATGTACACAGTGTGTCAGTGAGTGTGTTAATATTAATCTGTGTTCTCTGTCAGTGTGTTAATATTACTGAGGACAGTGGGGGTGTTTTACACTTCACAGGGTGTATCTGACTGTGTGTCATGATATACACAGTGTGTCAGTGAGTGTGTTAATATTAATCTGTGTTCTCTGTCAGTGTGTTAATATTCCTGAGGACAGGGGGGGTATTTTACACTTCACAGGGTTTATCTGACTGTGGGTCATGATGTACACAATGTGTCAGTGAGTCTGTTAATATTAATCTGTGTTCTCTGTCAGTGTGTTAATATTCCTGAGGACAGTGGGGGTGTTTTACACTTCACAGGGTGTATCTGACTATGGGTCATGATATACACAGTGTGTCAGTGAGTGTGTTAATATTAATCTGTGTTCTCTGTCAGTGTGTTAATATTACTGAGGACAGTGGGGGTGTTTTACACTTCACAGGGTGTATCTGACTGTGGGTCATGATATACACAGTGTGTCAGTGAGTGTGTTAATATTAATCTGTGTTCTCTGTCAGTGTGTTAATATTGCTGAGGACAGTGGGGGTGTTTTACACTTCACAGGGTTTATCTGACTGTGGGTCATGATGTACACAGTGTGTCAGTGAGTGTGTTAATATTAATCTGTGTTCTCTGTCAGTGTGTTAATATTACTGAGGACAGTGGGGGTGTTTTACACTTCACTGGGTTTATCTGACTGTGGGTCATGATATACACAGTGTGTCAGTGAGTGTGTTAATATTAATCTGTGTTCTCTGTCAGTGTGTTAATATTCCTGAGGACAGTGGGGGTGTTTTACACTTCACAGGGTGTATCTGACTGTGGGTCATGATGTAGACAGTGTGTCAGTGAGTGTGTTAATATTAATCTGTGTTCTCTGTCAGTGTGTTAATATTACTGAGGACAGTGGGGGTGTTTTACACTTCACAGGGTGTATCTGACTGTGGGTCATGATGTACACAGTGTGTCAGTGAGTGTGTTAATATTAATCTGTGTTCTCTGTCAGTGTGTTAATATTACTGAGGACAGTGGGGGTGTTTTACACTTCACCGGGTGTATCTGACTGTGGATCATGATATACACAGTGTGTCAGTGAGTGTGTTAATATTAATCTGTGTTCTCTGTCAGTGTGTTAATATTGCTGAGGACAGTGGGGGTGTTTTACACTTCACAGGGTTTATCTGACTGTGGGTCATGATGTACACAGTGTGTCAGTGAGTGTGTTAATATTAATCTGTGTTCTCTGTCAGTGTGTTAATATTACTGAGGACAGTGGGGGTGTTTTACACTTCACAGGGTGTATCTGACTGTGGGTCATGATATACACAGTGTGTCAGTGAGTGTGTTAATATTAATCTGTGTTCTCTGTCAATGTGTTAATATTACTGAGGACAGTGGGGGTGTTTTACACTTCACAGGGTGTATCTGACTGTGGGTCATGATGTACACAGTGTGTCAGTGAGTGTGTTAATATTAATCTGTGTTCTCTGTCAGTGTGTTAATATTGCTGAGGACAGTGGGGGTGATTTACACTTCACAGGGTTTATCTGACTGTGGGTCATGATATACACAGTGTGTCAGTGAGTGTGTTAATATTAATCTGTGTTCTCTGTCAGTGTGTTAATATTCCTGAGGACAGTGGGGGTGTTCTACACTTCACAGGGTTTATTTGACTGTGGGTCATGATGTACACAGTGTGTCAGTGAGTGTGTTAATATTAATCTGTGTTCTCTGTCAGTGTGTTAATATTACTGAGGACAGTGGGGGTGTTTTACACTTCACTGGGTTTATCTGACTGTGGGTCATGATATACACAGTGTGTCAGTGAGTGTGTTAATATTAATCTGTGTTCTCTGTCAGTGTGTTAATATTCCTGAGGACAGTGGGGGTGTTTTACACTTCACAGGGTGTATCTGACTATGGGTCATGATATACACAGTGTGTCAGTGAGTGTGTTAATATTAATCTGTGTTCTCTGTCAGTGTGTTAATATTCCTGAGGACAGTGGGGGTGTTTTACACTTCACAGGGTGTATCTGACTGTGGGTCATGATGTACACAGTGTGTCAGTGAGTGTGTTAATATTAATCTGTGTTCTCTGTCAGTGTGTTAATATTCCTGAGGACAGTGGGGGTGTTTTACACTTCACAGGGTGTATCTGACTGTGGGTCATGATGTACACAGTGTGTCAGTGAGTGTGTTAATATTAATCTGTGTTCTCTGTCAGTGTGTTAATATTCCTGAGGACAGTGGGGGTGTTTTACACTTCACAGGGTGTATCTGACTGTGGGTCATGATGTACACAGTGTGTCAGTGAGTGTGTTAATATTAATCTGTGTTCTCTGTCAGTGTGTTAATATTCCTGAGGACAGGGGGGGTATTTTACACTTCACAGGGTTTATCTGACTGTGGGTCATGATGTACACAATGTGTCAGTGAGTCTGTTAATATTAATCTGTGTTCTCTGTCAGTGTGTTAATATTCCTGAGGACAGTGGGGGTGTTTTACACTTCACAGGGTGTATCTGACTATGGGTCATGATATACACAGTGTGTCAGTGAGTGTGTTAATATTAATCTGTGTTCTCTGTCAGTGTGTTAATATTACTGAGGACAGTGGGGGTGTTTTACACTTCACAGGGTGTATCTGACTGTGGGTCATGATATACACAGTGTGTCAGTGAGTGTGTTAATATTAATCTGTGTTCTCTGTCAGTGTGTTAATATTGCTGAGGACAGTGGGGGTGTTTTACAATTCACAGGGTTTATCTGACTGTGGGTCATGATGTACACAGTGTGTCAGTGAGTGTGTTAATATTAATCTGTGTTCTCTGTCAGTGTGTTAATATTACTGAGGACAGTGGGGGTGTTTTACACTTCACTGGGTTTATCTGACTGTGGGTCATGATATACACAGTGTGTCAGTGAGTGTGTTAATATTAATCTGTGTTCTCTGTCAGTGTGTTAATATTCCTGAGGACAGTGGGGGTGTTTTACACTTCACAGGGTGTATCTGACTGTGGGTCATGATGTAGACAGTGTGTCAGTGAGTGTGTTAATATTAATCTGTGTTCTCTGTCAGTGTGTTAATATTACTGAGGACAGTGGGGGTGTTTTACACTTCACAGGGTGTATCTGACTGTGGGTCATGATGTACACAGTGTGTCAGTGAGTGTGTTAATATTAATCTGTGTTCTCTGTCAGTGTGTTAATATTACTGAGGACAGTGGGGGTGTTTTACACTTCACCGGGTGTATCTGACTGTGGATCATGATATACACAGTGTGTCAGTGAGTGTGTTAATATTAATCTGTGTTCTCTGTCAGTGTGTTAATATTGCTGAGGACAGTGGGGGTGTTTTACACTTCACAGGGTTTATCTGACTGTGGGTCATGATGTACACAGTGTGTCAGTGAGTGTGTTAATATTAATTTGTGTTCTCTGTCAGTGTGTTAATATTACTGAGGACAGTGGGGGTGTTTTACACTTCACAGGGTGTATCTGACTGTGGGTCATGATATACACAGTGTGTCAGTGAGTGTGTTAATATTAATCTGTGTTCTCTGTCAATGTGTTAATATTACTGAGGACAGTGGGGGTGTTTTACACTTCACAGGGTGTATCTGACTGTGGGTCATGATGTACACAGTGTGTCAGTGAGTGTGTTAATATTAATCTGTGTTCTCTGTCAGTGTGTTAATATTGCTGAGGACAGTGGGGGTGATTTACACTTCACAGGGTTTATCTGACTGTGGGTCATGATATACACACTGTGTCAGTGAGTGTGTTAATATTAATCTGTGTTCTCTGTCAGTTTGTTAATATTCCTGAGGACAGTGGGGGTGTTTTACACTTCACCGGGTGTATCTGACTGTGGGTCATGATATACACAGTGTGTCAGTGAGTGTGTTAATATTAATCTGTGTTCTCTGTCAGTGTGTTAATATTCCTGAGGACAGTGGGGGTGTTTTACACTTCACAGGGTGTATCTAACTGTGGGTCATGATATACACAGTGTGTCAGTGAGTGTGTTAATATTAATCTGTGTTCACTGTCAGTGTATTAATATTACTGAGGACAGTGGGGGTGTTTTACACTTCACAGGGTGTATCTGACTGTGGGTCATGATATACACAGTGTGTCAGTGAGTGTGTTAATATTAATCTGTGTTCTCTGTCAGTGTGTTAATATTCCTGAGGACAGTGGGGGTGTTTTGCACTTCACAGGGTGTATCTGACTGTGGGTCATGATATACACAATGTGTCAGTGAGAGTGTTAATATTAATCTGTGTTCTCTGTCAGTGTGTTAATATTCCTGAGGACAGTGGGGGTGTTTTACACTTCACAGGGTGTATCTGACTGTGGGTCATGATATACACAGTGTGTCAGTGAGTGTGTTAATATTAATCTGTGTTCTTTGTCAGTGTGTTAATATTCCAGAGGACAGTGGGGGTGTTTTACACTTCACAGGGTGTATCTGACTGTGGGTCATGATGTACACAGTGTGTCAGTGAGTGTGTTAATATTAATCTGTGTTCTCTGTCAGTGTGTTAATATTACTGAGGACAGTGGGGGTGTTTTACACTTCACAGGGTTTATCTGACTGTGGGTCATGATGTACACAGTGTGTCAGTGAGTGTGTTAATATTAATCTGTGTTCTCTGTCAGTGTGTTAATATTACTGAGGACAGTGGGGGTGTTTTACACTTCACAGGGTTTATCTGACTGTGAGTCATGATATACACAGTGTGTCAGTGAGTGTGTTAATATTAATCTGTGTTCTCTGTCAGTGTGTTAATATTACTGAGGACAGTGGGGGTGTTTTACACTTCACAGGGTTTATCTGACTGTGGGTCATGATGTACACAGTGTGTCAGTGAGTGTGTTAATATTAATCTGTGTTCTCTGTCAGTGTGTTAATATTACTGAGGACAGTGGGGGTGTTTTACACTTCACAGGGTGTATCTGACTGTGGGTCATGATATACACAGTGTGTCAGTGAGTGTGTTAATATTAATCTGTGTTCTCTGTCAGTGTGTTAATATTGCTGAGGACAGTGGGGGTGTTTTACACTTCACAGGGTTTATCTGACTGTGGGTCATGATGTACACAGTGTGTCAGTGAGTGTGTTAATATTAATCTGTGTTCTCTGTCAGTGTGTTAATATTACTGAGGACAGTGGGGGTGTTTTACACTTCACTGGGTTTATCTGACTGTGGGTCATGATATACACAGTGTGTCAGTGAGTGTGTTAATATTAATCTGTGTTCTCTGTCAGTGTGTTAATATTCCTGAGGACAGTGGGGGTGTTTTACACTTCACAGGGTGTATCTGACTGTGGGTCATGATGTAGACAGTGTGTCAGTGAGTGTGTTAATATTAATCTGTGTTCTCTGTCAGTGTGTTAATATTACTGAGGACAGTGGGGGTGTTTTACACTTCACAGGGTGTATCTGACTGTGGGTCATGATGTACACAGTGTGTCAGTGAGTGTGTTAATATTAATCTGTGTTCTCTGTCAGTGTGTTAATATTACTGAGGACAGTGGGGGTGTTTTACACTTCACCGGGTGTATCTGACTGTGGATCATGATATACACAGTGTGTCAGTGAGTGTGTTAATATTAATCTGTGTTCTCTGTCAGTGTGTTAATATTGCTGAGGACAGTGGGGGTGTTTTACACTTCACAGGGTTTATCTGACTGTGGGTCATGATGTACACAGTGTGTCAGTGAGTGTGTTAATATTAATCTGTGTTCTCTGTCAGTGTGTTAATATTACTGAGGACAGTGGGGGTGTTTTACACTTCACAGGGTGTATCTGACTGTGGGTCATGATATACACAGTGTGTCAGTGAGTGTGTTAATATTAATCTGTGTTCTCTGTCAATGTGTTAATATTACTGAGGACAGTGGGGGTGTTTTACACTTCACAGGGTGTATCTGACTGTGGGTCATGATGTACACAGTGTGTCAGTGAGTGTGTTAATATTAATCTGTGTTCTCTGTCAGTGTGTTAATATTGCTGAGGACAGTGGGGGTGATTTACACTTCACAGGGTTTATCTGACTGTGGGTCATGATATACACAGTGTGTCAGTGAGTGTGTTAATATTAATCTGTGTTCTCTGTCAGTGTGTTAATATTCCTGAGGACAGTGGGGGTGTTCTACACTTCACAGGGTTTATTTGACTGTGGGTCATGATGTACACAGTGTGTCAGTGAGTGTGTTAATATTAATCTGTGTTCTCTGTCAGTGTGTTAATATTACTGAGGACAGTGGGGGTGTTTTACACTTCACTGGGTTTATCTGACTGTGGGTCATGATATACACAGTGTGTCAGTGAGTGTGTTAATATTAATCTGTGTTCTCTGTCAGTGTGTTAATATTCCTGAGGACAGTGGGGGTGTTTTACACTTCACAGGGTGTATCTGACTATGGGTCATGATATACACAGTGTGTCAGTGAGTGTGTTAATATTAATCTGTGTTCTCTGTCAGTGTGTTAATATTCCTGAGGACAGTGGGGGTGTTTTACACTTCACAGGGTGTATCTGACTGTATGTCATGATATACACAGTGTGTCAGTGAGTGTGTTAATATTAATCTGTGTTCTCTGTCAGTTTGTTAATATTCCTGAGGACAGTGGGGGTGTTTTACACTTCACCGGGTGTATCTGACTGTGGGTCATGATATACACAGTGTGTCAGTGAGTGTGTTAATATTAATCTGTGTTCTCTGTCAGTGTGTTAATATTCCTGAGGACAGTGGGGGTGTTTTACACTTCACAGGGTGTATCTAACTGTGGGTCATGATATACACAGTGTGTCAGTGAGTGTGTTAATATTAATCTGTGTTCTCTGTCAGTGTATTAATGTTACTGAGGACAGTGGGGGTGTTTTACACTTCACAGGGTGTATCTGACTGTGGGTCATGATATACACAGTGTGTCAGTGAGTGTGTTAATATTAATCTGTGTTCTCTGTCAGTGTGTTAATATTCCTGCGGACAGTGGGGGTGTTTTGCACTTCACAGGGTGTATCTGACTGTGGGTCATGATATACACAATGTGTCAGTGAGAGTGTTAATATTAATCTGTGTTCTCTGTCAGTGTGTTAATATTCCTGAGGACAGTGGGGGTGTTTTACACTTCACAGGGTGTATCTGACTGTGGGTCATGATATACACAGTGTGTCAGTGAGTGTGTTAATATTAATCTGTGTTCTCTGTCAGTGTGTTAATATTCCAGAGGACAGTGGGGGTGTTTTACACTTCACAGGGTGTATCTGACTGTGGGTCATGATGTACACAGTGTGTCAGTGAGTGTGTTAATATTAATCTGTGTTCTCTGTCAGTGTGTTAATATTACTGAGGACAGTGGGGGTGTTTTACACTTCACAGGGTTTATCTGACTGTGGGTCATGATGTACACAGTGTGTCAGTGAGTGTGTTAATATTAATCTGTGTTCTCTGTCAGTGTGTTAATATTACTGAGGACAGTGGGGGTGTTTTACACTTCACAGGGTTTATCTGACTGTGAGTCATGATATACACAGTGTGTCAGTGAGTGTGTTAATATTAATCTGTGTTCTCTGTCAGTGTGTTAATATTACTGAGGACAGTGGGGGTGTTTTACACTTCACAGGGTTTATCTGACTGTGGGTCATGATGTACACAGTGTGTCAGTGAGTGTGTTAATATTAATCTGTGTTCTCTGTCAGGTGTTAATATTACTGAGGACAGTGGGTGTGTTTTACACTTCACATGGTCTATCTGACTGTGGGTCATGATGTACACAGTGTGTCAGTGAGTGTGTTAATATTAATCTGTGTACTCTGTCAGTGTGTTAATATTACTGAGGACAGTGGGGATATTTTACACTTCACAGGGTGTATCTGACTGTGGGTCATGATGTACACAGTGTGTCAGTGAGTGTGTTAATATTAATCTGTGTTCTCTGTCAGTGTGTTAATATTACTGAGGACAGTGGGGGTGTTTTACACTTCACAGGGTGTATCTGACTGTGGGTCATGATATACACAGTGTGTCAGTGAGTGTGTTAATATTAATCTGTGTTCTCTGTCAATGTGTTAATATTACTGAGGACAGTGGGGGTGTTTTACACTTCACAGGGTGTATCTGACTGTGGGTCATGATATACACAGTGTGTCAGTGAGTGTGTTAATATTAATCTGTGTTCTCTGTCAGTGTGTTAATATTCCTGAGGACAGTGGGGGTGTTTTACACTTCACAGGGTGTATCTGACTGTGGGTCATGATACACACAGTGTGTCAGTGAGTGTGTTAATATTAATCTGTGTTCTCTGTCAGTGTGTTAATATTACTGAGGACTTTGGGGGTGTTTTACACTTCACAGGGTGTATCTGACTGTGGGTCATGATATACACAGTGTGTCAGTGAGTGTGTTAATATTAATCTGTGTTCTCTGTCAGTGTTTTAATATTCCTGAGGACAGTGGGGGTGTTTTACACTTCACAGGGTTTATCTGACTGTGGGTCATGATGTACACAGTGTGTCAGTGAGTGTGTTAATATTAATCTGTGTTCTCTGTCAGTGTGTTAATATTACTGAGGACAGTGGGGGTGTTTTACACTTCACAGGGTTTATCTGACTGTGGGTCATGATGTACACAGTGTGTCAGTGAGTGTGTTAATATTAATCTGTGTTCTCTGTCAGTGTGTTAATATTACTGAGGACAGTGGGGGTGTTTTACACTTCACAGGGTTTATCTGACTGTGAGTCATGATGTACACAGTGTGTCAGTGAGTGTGTTAATATTAATCTGTGTTCTCTGTCAGTGTGTTAATATTACTGAGGACAGTGGGGGTGTTTTACACTTCACAGGGTTTATCTGACTGTGAGTCATGATATACACAGTGTGTCAGTGAGTGTGTTAATATTAATCTGTGTTCTCTGTCAGTGTGTTAATATTACTGAGGACAGTGGGGGTGTTTTACACTTCACAGGGTGTATCTGACTGTGGGTCATGATATACACAGTGTGTCAGTGAGTGTGTTAATATTAATCTGTGTTCTCTGTCAGTGTGTTAATATTACTGAGGACAGTGGGGGTGTTTTACACTTCACAGGGTGTATCTGACTGTGGGTCATGATGTACACAGTGTGTCAGTGAGTGTGTTAATATTAATCTGTGTTCTCTGTCAGTGTGTTAATATTACTGAGGACAGTGGGAGTGCTTTACACTTCACAGGGTGTATCTGACTGTGGGTCATGATATACACAGTGTGTCAGTGAGTGTGTTAATATTAATCTGTGTTCTCTGTCAGTGTGCTAATATTACTGAGGACAGTGGGGGTGTTTTACACTTCACAGGGTGTATCTGACTGTGGGTCATGATATACGCAGTGTGTCAGTGAGTGTGTTAATATTAATCTGTGTTCTCTGTCAGTGTGTTAATATTGCTGAGGACAGTGGGGGTGTTTTACACTTCACAGGGTTTATCTGACTGTGGGTCATGATATACACAGTGTGTCAGTGAGTGTGTTAATATTAATCTGTGTTCTCTGTCAGTGTGTTAATATTCCTGAGGACAGTGGGGGTGTTCTACACTTCACAGGGTTTATTTGACTGTGGGTCATGATGTACACAGTGTGTCAGTGAGTGTGTTAATATTAATCTGTGTACTCTGTCAGTGTGTTAATATTCCTGAGGACAGTGGGGGTGTTTTACACTTCACAGGGTGTATCTGACTGTGGGTCATGATATACACAGTGTGTCAGTGAGTGTGTTAATATTATTCTGTGTTCTCTGTCAGTGTGTTAATATTACTGAGGACAGTGGGGATGTTCTACACTTCACAGGGTTTATCTGACTGTGGGTCATGATGTACACAGTGTGTCAGTGAGTGTGTTAATATTAATCTGTGTTCTCTGTCAGTGTGTTAATATTACTGAGGACAGTGGGGGTGTTTTACACTTCACTGGGTTTATCTGACTGTGGGTCATGATATACACAGTGTGTCAGTGAGTGTGTTAATATTAATCTGTGTTCTCTGTCAGTGTGTTAATATTCCTGAGGACAGTGGGGGTGTTTTACACTTCACAGGGTGTATCTGACTGTGGGTCATGATGTAGACAGTGTGTCAGTGAGTGTGTTAATATTAATCTGTGTTCTCTGTCAGTGTGTTAATATTACTGAGGACAGTGGGGGTGTTTTACACTTCACAGGGTGTATCTGACTGTGGGTCATGATGTACACAGTGTGTCAGTGAGTGTGTTAATATTAATCTGTGTTCTCTGTCAGTGTGTTAATATTACTGAGGACAGTGGGGGTGTTTTACACTTCACCGGGTGTATCTGACTGTGGATCATGATATACACAGTGTGTCAGTGAGTGTGTTAATATTAATCTGTGTTCTCTGTCAGTGTGTTAATATTGCTGAGGACAGTGGGGGTGTTTTACACTTCACAGGGTTTATCTGACTGTGGGTCATGATGTACACAGTGTGTCAGTGAGTGTGTTAATATTAATCTGTGTTCTCTGTCAGTGTGTTAATATTACTGAGGACAGTGGGGGTGTTTTACACTTCACAGGGTGTATCTGACTGTGGGTCATGATATACACAGTGTGTCAGTGAGTGTGTTAATATTAATCTGTGTTCTCTGTCAATGTGTTAATATTACTGAGGACAGTGGGGGTGTTTTACACTTCACAGGGTGTATCTGACTGTGGGTCATGATGTACACAGTGTGTCAGTGAGTGTGTTAATATTAATCTGTGTTCTCTGTCAGTGTGTTAATATTGCTGAGGACAGTGGGGGTGATTTACACTTCACAGGGTTTATCTGACTGTGGGTCATGATATACACAGTGTGTCAGTGAGTGTGTTAATATTAATCTGTGTTCTCTGTCAGTGTGTTAATATTCCTGAGGACAGTGGGGGTGTTCTACACTTCACAGGGTTTATTTGACTGTGGGTCATGATGTACACAGTGTGTCAGTGAGTGTGTTAATATTAATCTGTGTTCTCTGTCAGTGTGTTAATATTACTGAGGACAGTGGGGGTGTTTTACACTTCACTGGGTTTATCTGACTGTGGGTCATGATATACACAGTGTGTCAGTGAGTGTGTTAATATTAATCTGTGTTCTCTGTCAGTGTGTTAATATTCCTGAGGACAGTGGGGGTGTTTTACACTTCACAGGGTGTATCTGACTATGGGTCATGATATACACAGTGTGTCAGTGAGTGTGTTAATATTAATCTGTGTTCTCTGTCAGTGTGTTAATATTCCTGAGGACAGTGGGGGTGTTTTACACTTCACAGGGTGTATCTGACTGTATGTCATGATATACACAGTGTGTCAGTGAGTGTGTTAATATTAATCTGTGTTCTCTGTCAGTTTGTTAATATTCCTGAGGACAGTGGGGGTGTTTTACACTTCACCGGGTGTATCTGACTGTGGGTCATGATATACACAGTGTGTCAGTGAGTGTGTTAATATTAATCTGTGTTCTCTGTCAGTGTGTTAATATTCCTGAGGACAGTGGGGGTGTTTTACACTTCACAGGGTGTATCTAACTGTGGGTCATGATATACACAGTGTGTCAGTGAGTGTGTTAATATTAATCTGTGTTCTCTGTCAGTGTATTAATGTTACTGAGGACAGTGGGGGTGTTTTACACTTCACAGGGTGTATCTGACTGTGGGTCATGATATACACAGTGTGTCAGTGAGTGTGTTAATATTAATCTGTGTTCTCTGTCAGTGTGTTAATATTCCTGCGGACAGTGGGGGTGTTTTGCACTTCACAGGGTGTATCTGACTGTGGGTCATGATATACACAATGTGTCAGTGAGAGTGTTAATATTAATCTGTGTTCTCTGTCAGTGTGTTAATATTCCTGAGGACAGTGGGGGTGTTTTACACTTCACAGGGTGTATCTGACTGTGGGTCATGATATACACAGTGTGTCAGTGAGTGTGTTAATATTAATCTGTGTTCTCTGTCAGTGTGTTAATATTCCAGAGGACAGTGGGGGTGTTTTACACTTCACAGGGTGTATCTGACTGTGGGTCATGATGTACACAGTGTGTCAGTGAGTGTGTTAATATTAATCTGTGTTCTCTGTCAGTGTGTTAATATTACTGAGGACAGTGGGGGTGTTTTACACTTCACAGGGTTTATCTGACTGTGGGTCATGATGTACACAGTGTGTCAGTGAGTGTGTTAATATTAATCTGTGTTCTCTGTCAGTGTGTTAATATTACTGAGGACAGTGGGGGTGTTTTACACTTCACAGGGTTTATCTGACTGTGAGTCATGATATACACAGTGTGTCAGTGAGTGTGTTAATATTAATCTGTGTTCTCTGTCAGTGTGTTAATATTACTGAGGACAGTGGGGGTGTTTTACACTTCACAGGGTTTATCTGACTGTGGGTCATGATGTACACAGTGTGTCAGTGAGTGTGTTAATATTAATCTGTGTTCTCTGTCAGGTGTTAATATTACTGAGGACAGTGGGTGTGTTTTACACTTCACATGGTCTATCTGACTGTGGGTCATGATGTACACAGTGTGTCAGTGAGTGTGTTAATATTAATCTGTGTACTCTGTCAGTGTGTTAATATTACTGAGGACAGTGGGGATATTTTACACTTCACAGGGTGTATCTGACTGTGGGTCATGATGTACACAGTGTGTCAGTGAGTGTGTTAATATTAATCTGTGTTCTCTGTCAGTGTGTTAATATTACTGAGGACAGTGGGGGTGTTTTACACTTCACAGGGTGTATCTGACTGTGGGTCATGATATACACAGTGTGTCAGTGAGTGTGTTAATATTAATCTGTGTTCTCTGTCAATGTGTTAATATTACTGAGGACAGTGGGGGTGTTTTACACTTCACAGGGTGTATCTGACTGTGGGTCATGATATACACAGTGTGTCAGTGAGTGTGTTAATATTAATCTGTGTTCTCTGTCAGTGTGTTAATATTCCTGAGGACAGTGGGGGTGTTTTACACTTCACAGGGTGTATCTGACTGTGGGTCATGATACACACAGTGTGTCAGTGAGTGTGTTAATATTAATCTGTGTTCTCTGTCAGTGTGTTAATATTACTGAGGACTTTGGGGGTGTTTTACACTTCACAGGGTGTATCTGACTGTGGGTCATGATATACACAGTGTGTCAGTGAGTGTGTTAATATTAATCTGTGTTCTCTGTCAGTGTTTTAATATTCCTGAGGACAGTGGGGGTGTTTTACACTTCACAGGGTTTATCTGACTGTGGGTCATGATGTACACAGTGTGTCAGTGAGTGTGTTAATATTAATCTGTGTTCTCTGTCAGTGTGTTAATATTACTGAGGACAGTGGGGGTGTTTTACACTTCACAGGGTTTATCTGACTGTGGGTCATGATGTACACAGTGTGTCAGTGAGTGTGTTAATATTAATCTGTGTTCTCTGTCAGTGTGTTAATATTACTGAGGACAGTGGGGGTGTTTTACACTTCACAGGGTTTATCTGACTGTGAGTCATGATGTACACAGTGTGTCAGTGAGTGTGTTAATATTAATCTGTGTTCTCTGTCAGTGTGTTAATATTACTGAGGACAGTGGGGGTGTTTTACACTTCACAGGGTTTATCTGACTGTGAGTCATGATATACACAGTGTGTCAGTGAGTGTGTTAATATTAATCTGTGTTCTCTGTCAGTGTGTTAATATTACTGAGGACAGTGGGGGTGTTTTACACTTCACAGGGTGTATCTGACTGTGGGTCATGATATACACAGTGTGTCAGTGAGTGTGTTAATATTAATCTGTGTTCTCTGTCAGTGTGTTAATATTACTGAGGACAGTGGGGGTGTTTTACACTTCACAGGGTGTATCTGACTGTGGGTCATGATGTACACAGTGTGTCAGTGAGTGTGTTAATATTAATCTGTGTTCTCTGTCAGTGTGTTAATATTACTGAGGACAGTGGGAGTGCTTTACACTTCACAGGGTGTATCTGACTGTGGGTCATGATATACACAGTGTGTCAGTGAGTGTGTTAATATTAATCTGTGTTCTCTGTCAGTGTGCTAATATTACTGAGGACAGTGGGGGTGTTTTACACTTCACAGGGTGTATCTGACTGTGGGTCATGATATACGCAGTGTGTCAGTGAGTGTGTTAATATTAATCTGTGTTCTCTGTCAGTGTGTTAATATTGCTGAGGACAGTGGGGGTGTTTTACACTTCACAGGGTTTATCTGACTGTGGGTCATGATATACACAGTGTGTCAGTGAGTGTGTTAATATTAATCTGTGTTCTCTGTCAGTGTGTTAATATTCCTGAGGACAGTGGGGGTGTTCTACACTTCACAGGGTTTATTTGACTGTGGGTCATGATGTACACAGTGTGTCAGTGAGTGTGTTAATATTAATCTGTGTACTCTGTCAGTGTGTTAATATTCCTGAGGACAGTGGGGGTGTTTTACACTTCACAGGGTGTATCTGACTGTGGGTCATGATATACACAGTGTGTCAGTGAGTGTGTTAATATTATTCTGTGTTCTCTGTCAGTGTGTTAATATTACTGAGGACAGTGGGGATGTTCTACACTTCACAGGGTTTATTTGACTGTGGCTCATGATATACACAGTGTGTCAGTGAGTGTGTTAATATTAATCTGTGTACTCTGTCAGTGTGTTAATATTCCTGAGGACAGTGGGGGTATTTTACACTTCACCGGGTGTATCTGACTGTGGGTCATGATATACACAGTGTGTCAGTGAGAGTGTTAATATTAATCTGTGTTCTCTGTCAGTGTGTTAATATTCCTGAGGACAGTGGGGATGTTTTACACTTCACAGGGTGTATCTGACTGTGGGTCATGATATACACAGTGTGTCAGTGAGAGTGTTAATATTAATCTGTGTTCTCTGTCAGTGTGTTAATATTACTGAGGACAGTGGGGGTGTCTTACACTTCACAGGGTGTATCTGACTGTGGGTCATGATATACACAGTGTGTCAGTGAGAGTGTTAATATTAATCTGTGTTCTCTGTCAGTGTGTTAATATTCCTGAGGACAGTGGGGGTGTTTTACACTTCACAGGGTGTATCTGACTGTGGGTCATGATATACACAGTGTGTCAGTGAGTGTGTTAATATTAATCTGTGTTCTCTGTCAGTGTGTTAATTTTCCAGAGGACAGTGGGGGTGTTTTACACTTCACAGGGTGTATCTGACTGTGGGTCATGATGTACACAGTGTGTCAGTGAGTGTGTTAATATTAATCTGTGTTCTCTGTCAGTGTGTTAATATTACTGAGGACAGTGGGGGTGTTTTACACTTCACAGGGTTTATCTGACTGTGGGTCATGATGTACACAGTGTGTCAGTGAGTGTGTTAATATTAATCTGTGTTCTCTGTCAGTGTGTTAATATTACTGAGGACAGTGGGGGTGTTTTACACTTCACAGGGTTTATCTGACTGTGAGTCATGATATACACAGTGTGTCAGTGAGTGTGTTAATATTAATCTGTGTTCTCTGTCAGTGTGTTAATATTACTGAGGACAGTGGGGGTGTTTTACACTTCACAGGGTTTATCTGACTGTGGGTCATGATGTACACAGTGTGTCAGTGAGTGTGTTAATATTAATCTGTGTTCTCTGTCAGGTGTTAATATTACTGAGGACAGTGGGTGTGTTTTACACTTCACATGGTGTATCTGACTGTGGGTCATGATGTACACAGTGTGTCAGTGAGTGTGTTAATATTAATCTGTGTACTCTGTCAGTGTGTTAATATTACTGAGGACAGTGGGGATATTTTACACTTCACAGGGTGTATCTGACTGTGGGTCATGATGTACACAGTGTGTCAGTGAGTGTGTTAATATTAATCTGTGTTCTCTGTCAGTGTGTTAATATTACTGAGGAAAGTGGGGGTGTTTTACACTTCACAGGGTGTATCTGACTGTGGGTCATGATATACACAGTGTGTCAGTGAGTGTGTTAATATTAATCTGTGTTCTCTGTCAATGTGTTAATATTACTGAGGACAGTGGGGGTGTTTTACACTTCACAGGGTGTATCTGACTGTGAGTCATGATATACACAGTGTGTCAGTGAGTGTGTTAATATTAATCTGTGTTCTCTGTCAGTGTGTTAATATTCCTGAGGACAGTGGGGGTGTTTTACACTTCACAGGGTTTATCTGACTGTGGGTCATGATGTACACAGTGTGTCAGTGAGTGTGTTAATATTAATCTGTGTTCTCTGTCAGTGTGTTAATATTACTGAGGACAGTGGGGGTGTTTTACACTTCACAGGGTGTATCTGTCTGTGGGTCATGATATACACAGTGTGTCAGTGAGTGTGTTAATATTAATCTGTGTTCTCTGTCAGTGTGTTAATATTACTGAGGACAGTGGTGGTGTTTTACACTTCACAGGGTGTATCTGACTGTGGGTCATGATGTACACAGTGTGTCAGTGAGTGTGTTAATATTAATCTGTGTTCTCTGTCAGTGTGTTAATATTACTGAGGACAGTGGGAGTGCTTTACACTTCACAGGGTGTATCTGACTGTGGGTCATGATATACACAGTGTGTCAGTGAGTGTGTTAATATTAATCTGTGTTCTCTGTCAGTGTGCTAATATTACTGAGGACAGTGGGGGTGTTTTACACTTCACAGGGTGTATCTGACTGTGGGTCATGATATACGCAGTGTGTCAGTGAGTGTGTTAATATTAATCTGTGTTCTCTGTCAGTGTGTTAATATTGCTGAGGACAGTGGGGGTGTTTTACACTTCACAGGTTTTATCTGACTGTGGGTCATGATATACACAGTGTGTCAGTGAGTGTGTTAATATTAATCTGTGTTCTCTGTCAGTGTGTTAATATTCCTGAGGACAGTGGGGGTGTTCTACACTTCACAGGGTTTATTTGACTGTGGGTCATGATGTACACAGTGTGTCAGTGAGTGTGTTAATATTAATCTGTGTACTCTGTCAGTGTGTTAATATTCCTGAGGACAGTGGGGGTGTTTTACACTTCACAGGGTGTATCTGACTGTGGGTCATGATATACACAGTGTGTCAGTGAGTGTGTTAATATTATTCTGTGTTCTCTGTCAGTGTGTTAATATTACTGAGGACAGTGGGGATGTTCTACACTTCACAGGGTTTATTTGACTGTGGCTCATGATATACACAGTGTGTCAGTGAGTGTGTTAATATTAATCTGTGTACTCTGTCAGTGTGTTAATATTCCTGAGGACAGTGGGGGTATTTTACACTTCACCGGGTGTATCTGACTGTGGGTCATGATATACACAGTGTGTCAGTGAGATTGTTAATATTAATCTGTGTTCTCTGTCAGTGTGTTAATATTACTGAGGACAGTGGGGGTGTCTTACACTTCACAGGGTGTATCTGACTGTGGGTCATGATGTACACAGTGTGTCAGTGAGTGTGTTAATATTAATCTCTGTTCTCTGTCAGTGTGTTAATATTACTGAGGACAGTGGGGGTGTTTTACACTTCACAGGGTGTATCTGACTGTGGGTCATGATGTACACAGTGTGTCAGTGAGTGTGTTAATATTAATCTGTGTTCTCTGTCAGTGTGTTAATATTACTGAGGACAGTGGGGATGTTTTACACTTCACAGGGTGTATCTGACTGTGGGTCATGATGTACACAGTGTGTCAGTGAGTGTGTTAATATTAATCTGTGTTCTCTGTCAGTGTGTTAATATTACTGAGGACAGTGGGGGTGTTTTACACTTCACAGGGTGTATCTGACTGTGGGTCATGATGTACACAGTGTGTCAGTGAGAGTGTTAATATTAATCTGTGTTCTCTGTCAGTGTGTTAATATTACTGAGGACAGTGGGGGTGTTTTACACTTCACAGGGTTTATCTGACTGTGGGTCATGATATACACAGTGTGTCAGTGAGTGTGTTAATATTAATCTGTGTTCTCTGTCAGTGTGCTAATATTACTCAGGACAGTGGGGGTGTTTTACACTTCACAGGGTGTATCTGACTGTGGGTCATGATATACACAGTGTGTCAGTGAGTGTGTTAATATTAATCTGTGTTCTCTGTCAGTGTGTTAATATTGCTGAGGACAGTGGGGGTGTTTTACACTTCACAGGGTTTATCTGACTGTGGGTCATGATATACACAGTGTGTCAGTGAGTGTGTTAATATTAATCTGTGTTCTCTGTCAGTGTGTTAATATTCCTGAGGACAGTGGGGGTGTTCTACACTTCACAGGGTTTATTTGACTGTGGGTCATGATGTACACAGTGTGTCAGTGAGTGTGTTAATATTAATCTGTGTACTCTGTCAGTGTGTTAATATTACTGAGGACAGTGGGGGTGTTTTACACTTCACAGGGTGTATCTGACTGTGGCTCATGATATACACAGTGTGTCAGTGAGTGTGTTAATATTAATCTGTGTACTCTGTCAGTGTGTTAATATTCCTGAGGACAGTGGGGGTGTTTTACACTTCACCGGGTGTATCTGACTGTGGGTCATGATATACACAGTGTGTCAGTGAGAGTGTTAATATTAATCTGTGTTCTCTGTCAGTGTGTTAATATTCCTGAGGACAGTGGGGATGTTTTACACTTCACAGGGTGTATCTGACTGTGGGTCATGATATACACAGTGTGTCAGTGAGTGTGTTAATATTAATCTGTGTACTCTGTCAGTGTGTTAATATTCCTGAGGACAGTGGGGGTATTTTACACTTCACCGGGTGTATCTGACTGTGGCTCATGATATACACAGTGTGTCAGTGAGAGTGTTAATATTAATCTGTGTTCTCTGTCAGTGTGTTAATATTACTGAGGACAGTGGGGGTGTCTTACACTTCACAGGGTGTATCTGACTGTGGGTCATGATGTACACAGTGTGTCAGTGAGTGTGTTAATATTAATCTGTGTTCTCTGTCAGTGTGTTAATATTCCTGAGGACAGTGGGGGTGTTTTACACTTCACAGGGTGTATCTGACTGTGGATCATGATATACACAGTGTGTCAGTGAGTGTGTTAATATTAATCTGTGTTCTCTGTCAGTGTGTTAATATTGCTGAGGACAGTGGGGGTGTTTTACACTTCACAGGGTTTATCTGACTGTGGGTCATGATGTACACAGTGTGTCAGTGAGTGTGTTAATATTAATCTGTGTTCTCTGTCAGTGTGTTAATATTACTGAGGACAGTGGGGGTGTTTTACACTTCACAGGGTGTATCTGACTGTGGGTCATGATATACACAGTGTGTCAGTGAGTGTGTTAATATTAATCTGTGTTCTCTGTCAATGTGTTAATATTACTGAGGACAGTGGGGGTGTTTTACACTTCACAGGGTGTATCTGGCTGTGGGTCATGATGTACACAGTGTGTCAGTGAGTGTGTTAATTTTAATCTGTGTTCTCTGTCAGTGTGTTAATATTGCTGAGGACAGTGGGGGTGATTTACACTTCACAGGGTTTATCTGACTGTGGGTCATGATATACACAGTGTGTCAGTGAGTGTGTTAATATTAATCTGTGTTCTCTGTCAGTGTGTTAATATTCCTGAGGACAGTGGGGGTGTTCTACACTTCACAGGGTTTATTTGACTGTGGGTCATGATGTACACAGTGTGTCAGTGAGTGTGTTAATATTAATCTGTGTACTCTGTCAGTGTGTTAATATTACTGAGGACAGTGGGGGTGTTTTACACTTCACAGGGTGTATCTGACTGTGGGTCATGATGTACACAGTGTGTCAGTGAGTGTGTTAATATTAATCTGTGTTCTCTGTCAGTGTGTTAATATTACTGAGGACAGTGGGGGTGTTTTACACTTCACAGGGTTTATCTGACTGTGGTTCATGATATACACAGTGTGTCAGTGAGAGTGTTAATATTAATCTGTGTTCTCTGTCAGTGTGTTAATATTCCTGAGGACAGTGCGGGTGTTTTACACTTCACAGGGTGTATCTGACTGTGGGTCATGATATACACAGTGTGTCAGTGAGAGTGTTAATATTAATCTGTGTTCTCTGTCAGTGTGTTAATATTACTGAGGACAGTGGGGGTGTTTTACACTTCACAGGGTGTATCTGACTGTGGGTCATGATATACACAGTGTGTCAGTGAGTGTGTTAATATTAATCTGTGTTCTCTGTCAGTGTGCTAATATTACTGAGGACAGTGGGGGCGTTTTACACTTCACAGGGTGTATCTGACTGTGGGTCATGATGTACACAGTGTGTCAGTGAGTGTGTTAATATTAATCTGTGTTCTCTGTCAGTGTGTTAATATTACTGAGGACAGTGGGGGTGTTTTACACTTCACAGAGTTTATCTGACTGTGGGTCATGATGTACACAGTGTGTCAGTGAGTGTGTTAATATTAATCTGTGTTCTCTGTCAGTGTGTTAATATTACTGAGGACAGTGGGGGTGTTTTACACTTCACAGGGTGTATCTGACTGTGCGTCATGATATACACAGTGTGTCAGTGAGTGTGTTAATATTAATCTGTGTACTCTGTCAGTGTGTTAATATTACTGAGGACAGTGGGGGTGTTTTACACTTCACAGGGTGTATCTGACTGTGGGTCATGATATACACAGTGTGTCAGTGAGTGTGTTAATATTAATCTGTGTTCTCTGTCAGTGTGTTAATATTACTGAGGACAGTGGGGGTGTTTTACACTTCACAGGGTTTATCTGACTGTGGGTCATGATATACACAGTGTGTCAGTGAGTGTGTTAATATTAATCTGTGTTCTCTGTCAGTGTGTTAATATTACTGAGGACAGTGGGGGTGTTTTACACTTCACAGGGTGTATCTGACTGTGGGTCATGATATACACAGTGTGTCAGTGAGTGTGTTAATATTAATCTGTGTTCTCTGTCAGTGTGTTAATATTCCTGAGGACAGTGGGGGTGTTTTACACTTCACAGGGTGTATCTGACTGTGGGTCATGATGTACACAGTGTGTCAGTGAGTGTGTTAATATTAATCTGTGTTCTCTGTCAGTGTGTTAATATTACTGAGGACAGTGGGGGTGTTTTACACTTCACAGGGTGTATCTGACTGTGGGTCATGATGTACACAGTGTGTCAGTGAGTGTGTTAATATTAATCTGTGTTCTCTGTCAGTGTGTTAATATTACTGAGGACAGTGGGGGTGTTTTACACTTCACAGGGTGTATCTGACTGTGGGTCATGATATACACAGTGTGTCAGTGAGTGTGTTAATATTAATCTGTGTTCTCTGTCAATGTGTTAATATTACTGAGGACAGTGGGGGTGTTTTACACTTCACAGGGTGTATCTGACTGTGGGTCATGATGTACACAGTGTGTCAGTGAGTGTGTTAATATTAATCTGTGTTCTCTGTCAGTGTGTTAATATTGCTGAGGACAGTGGGGGTGATTTACACTTCACAGGGTTTATCTGACTGTGGGTCATGATATACACAGTGTGTCAGTGAGTGTGTTAATATTAATCTGTGTTCTCTGTCAGTGTGTTAATATTCCTGAGGACAGTGGGGGTGTTCTACACTTCACAGGGTTTATTTGACTGTGGGTCATGATGTACACAGTGTGTCAGTGAGTGTGTTAATATTAATCTGTGTACTCTGTCAGTGTGTTAATATTACTGAGGACAGTGGGGGTGTTTTACACTTCACAGGGTGTATCTGACTGTGGGTCATGATGTACACAGTGTGTCAGTGAGTGTGTTAATATTAATCTGTGTTCTCTGTCAGTGTGTTAATATTACTGAGGACAGTGGGGGTGTTTTACACTTCACAGGGTTTATCTGACTGTGGGTCATGATATACACAGTGTGTCAGTGAGAGTGTTAATATTAATCTGTGTTCTCTGTCAGTGTGTTAATATTCCTGAGGACAGTGGGGGTGTTTTACACTTCACAGGGTGTATCTGACTGTGGGTCATGATATACACAGTGTGTCAGTGAGAGTGTTAATATTAATCTGTGTTCTCTGTCAGTGTGTTAATATTACTGAGGACAGTGGGGGTGTTTTACACTTCACAGGGTGTATCTGACTGTGGGTCATGATATACACAGTGTGAGTGTGAGTGTCTTAATATTAATCTGTGTTCTCTGTCAGTGTGCTAATATTACTGAGGACAGTGGGAGCGTTTTACACTTCACAGGGTGTATCTGACTGTGGGTCATGATGTACACAGTGTGTCAGTGAGTGTGTTAATATTAATCTGTGTTCTCTGTCAGTGTGTTAATATTACTGAGGACAGTGGGGGTGTTTTACACTTCACAGAGTTTATCTGACTGTGGGTCATGATGTACACAGTGTGTCAGTGAGTGTGTTAATATTAATCTGTGTTCTCTGTCAGTGTGTTAATATTACTGAGGACAGTGGGGGTGTTTTACACTTCACAGGGTGTATCTGACTGTGTGTCATGATGTACACAGTGTGTCAGTGAGTGTGTTAATATTAATCTGTGTACTCTGTCAGTGTGTTAATATTACTGAGGACAGTGGGGGTGTTTTACACTTCACAGGGTGTATCTGACTGTGGGTCATGATATACACAGTGTGTCAGTGAGTGTGTTAATATTAATCTGTGTTCTCTGTCAGTGTGTTAATATTACTGAGGACAGTGGGGGTGTTTTACACTTCACAGGGTTTATCTGACTGTGGGTCATGATATACACAGTGTGTCAGTGAGTGTGTTAATATTAATCTGTGTTCTCTGTCAGTGTGTTAATATTACTGAGGACAGTGGGGGTGTTTTACACTTCACAGGGTGTATCTGACTGTGGGTCATGATATACACAGTGTGTCAGTGAGTGTGTTAATATTAATCTGTGTTCTCTGTCAGTGTGTTAATATTCCTGAGGACAGTGGGGGTGTTTTACACTTCACAGGGTGTATCTGACTGTGGGTCATGATGTACACAGTGTGTCAGTGAGTGTGTTAATATTAATCTGTGTTCTCTGTCAGTGTGTTAATATTACTGAGGACAGTGGGGGTGTTTTACACTTCACAGGGTGTATCTGACTGTGGGTCATGATGTACACAGTGTGTCAGTGAGTGTGTTAATATTAATCTGTGTTCTCTGTCAGTGTGTTAATATTCCTGAGGACAGTGGGGGTGTTTTACACTTCACAGGGTGTATCTGACTGTGGGTCATGATGTACACAGTGTGTCAGTGAGTGTGTTAATATTAATCTGTGTTCTCTGTCAGTGTGTTAATATTCCTGAGGACAGTGGGGGTGTTTTACACTTCACAGGGTGTATCTGACTGTGGGTCATGATGTACACAGTGTGTCAGTGAGTGTGTTAATATTAATCTGTGTTCTCTGTCAGTGTGTTAATATTCCTGAGGACAGGGGGGGTATTTTACACTTCACAGGGTTTATCTGACTGTGGGTCATGATGTACACAATGTGTCAGTGAGTCTGTTAATATTAATCTGTGTTCTCTGTCAGTGTGTTAATATTCCTGAGGACAGTGGGGGTGTTTTACACTTCACAGGGTGTATCTGACTATGGGTCATGATATACACAGTGTGTCAGTGAGTGTGTTAATATTAATCTGTGTTCTCTGTCAGTGTGTTAATATTACTGAGGACAGTGGGGGTGTTTTACACTTCACAGGGTGTATCTGACTGTGGGTCATGATATACACAGTGTGTCAGTGAGTGTGTTAATATTAATCTGTGTTCTCTGTCAGTGTGTTAATATTGCTGAGGACAGTGGGGGTGTTTTACAATTCACAGGGTTTATCTGACTGTGGGTCATGATGTACACAGTGTGTCAGTGAGTGTGTTAATATTAATCTGTGTTCTCTGTCAGTGTGTTAATATTACTGAGGACAGTGGGGGTGTTTTACACTTCACTGGGTTTATCTGACTGTGGGTCATAATATACACAGTGTGTCAGTGAGTGTGTTAATATTAATCTGTGTTCTCTGTCAGTGTGTTAATATTCCTGAGGACAGTGGGGGTGTTTTACACTTCACAGGGTGTATCTGACTGTGGGTCATGATGTAGACAGTGTGTCAGTGAGTGTGTTAATATTAATCTGTGTTCTCTGTCAGTGTGTTAATATTACTGAGGACAGTGGGGGTGTTTTACACTTCACAGGGTGTATCTGACTGTGGGTCATGATGTACACAGTGTGTCAGTGAGTGTGTTAATATTAATCTGTGTTCTCTGTCAGTGTGTTAATATTACTGAGGACAGTGGGGGTGTTTTACACTTCACCGGGTGTATCTGACTGTGGATCATGATATACACAGTGTGTCAGTGAGTGTGTTAATATTAATCTGTGTTCTCTGTCAGTGTGTTAATATTGCTGAGGACAGTGGGGGTGTTTTACACTTCACAGGGTTTATCTGACTGTGGGTCATGATGTACACAGTGTGTCAGTGAGTGTGTTAATATTAATCTGTGTTCTCTGTCAGTGTGTTAATATTACTGAGGACAGTGGGGGTGTTTTACACTTCACAGGGTGTATCTGACTGTGGGTCATGATATACACAGTGTGTCAGTGAGTGTGTTAATATTAATCTGTGTTCTCTGTCAATGTGTTAATATTACTGAGGACAGTGGGGGTGTTTTACACTTCACAGGGTGTATCTGACTGTGGGTCATGATGTACACAGTGTGTCAGTGAGTGTGTTAATATTAATCTGTGTTCTCTGTCAGTGTGTTAATATTGCTGAGGACAGTGGGGGTGATTTACACTTCACAGGGTTTATCTGACTGTGGGTCATGATATACACACTGTGTCAGTGAGTGTGTTAATATTAATCTGTGTTCTCTGTCAGTTTGTTAATATTCCTGAGGACAGTGGGGGTGTTTTACACTTCACCGGGTGTATCTGACTGTGGGTCATGATATACACAGTGTGTCAGTGAGTGTGTTAATATTAATCTGTGTTCTCTGTCAGTGTGTTAATATTCCTGAGGACAGTGGGGGTGTTTTACACTTCACAGGGTGTATCTAACTGTGGGTCATGATATACACAGTGTGTCAGTGAGTGTGTTAATATTAATCTGTGTTCACTGTCAGTGTATTAATATTACTGAGGACAGTGGGGGTGTTTTACACTTCACAGGGTGTATCTGACTGTGGGTCATGATATACACAGTGTGTCAGTGAGTGTGTTAATATTAATCTGTGTTCTCTGTCAGTGTGTTAATATTCCTGAGGACAGTGGGGGTGTTTTGCACTTCACAGGGTGTATCTGACTGTGGGTCATGATATACACAATGTGTCAGTGAGAGTGTTAATATTAATCTGTGTTCTCTGTCAGTGTGTTAATATTCCTGAGGACAGTGGGGGTGTTTTACACTTCACAGGGTGTATCTGACTGTGGGTCATGATATACACAGTGTGTCAGTGAGTGTGTTAATATTAATCTGTGTTCTTTGTCAGTGTGTTAATATTCCAGAGGACAGTGGGGGTGTTTTACACTTCACAGGGTGTATCTGACTGTGGGTCATGATGTACACAGTGTGTCAGTGAGTGTGTTAATATTAATCTGTGTTCTCTGTCAGTGTGTTAATATTACTGAGGACAGTGGGGGTGTTTTACACTTCACAGGGTTTATCTGACTGTGGGTCATGATGTACACAGTGTGTCAGTGAGTGTGTTAATATTAATCTGTGTTCTCTGTCAGTGTGTTAATATTACTGAGGACAGTGGGGGTGTTTTACACTTCACAGGGTTTATCTGACTGTGAGTCATGATATACACAGTGTGTCAGTGAGTGTGTTAATATTAATCTGTGTTCTCTGTCAGTGTGTTAATATTACTGAGGACAGTGGGGGTGTTTTACACTTCACAGGGTTTATCTGACTGTGGGTCATGATGTACACAGTGTGTCAGTGAGTGTGTTAATATTAATCTGTGTTCTCTGTCAGTGTGTTAATATTACTGAGGACAGTGGGGGTGTTTTACACTTCACAGGGTGTATCTGACTGTGGGTCATGATATACACAGTGTGTCAGTGAGTGTGTTAATATTAATCTGTGTTCTCTGTCAGTGTGTTAATATTGCTGAGGACAGTGGGGGTGTTTTACACTTCACAGGGTTTATCTGACTGTGGGTCATGATGTACACAGTGTGTCAGTGAGTGTGTTAATATTAATCTGTGTTCTCTGTCAGTGTGTTAATATTACTGAGGACAGTGGGGGTGTTTTACACTTCACTGGGTTTATCTGACTGTGGGTCATGATATACACAGTGTGTCAGTGAGTGTGTTAATATTAATCTGTGTTCTCTGTCAGTGTGTTAATATTCCTGAGGACAGTGGGGGTGTTTTACACTTCACAGGGTGTATCTGACTGTGGGTCATGATGTAGACAGTGTGTCAGTGAGTGTGTTAATATTAATCTGTGTTCTCTGTCAGTGTGTTAATATTACTGAGGACAGTGGGGGTGTTTTACACTTCACAGGGTGTATCTGACTGTGGGTCATGATGTACACAGTGTGTCAGTGAGTGTGTTAATATTAATCTGTGTTCTCTGTCAGTGTGTTAATATTACTGAGGACAGTGGGGGTGTTTTACACTTCACCGGGTGTATCTGACTGTGGATCATGATATACACAGTGTGTCAGTGAGTGTGTTAATATTAATCTGTGTTCTCTGTCAGTGTGTTAATATTGCTGAGGACAGTGGGGGTGTTTTACACTTCACAGGGTTTATCTGACTGTGGGTCATGATGTACACAGTGTGTCAGTGAGTGTGTTAATATTAATCTGTGTTCTCTGTCAGTGTGTTAATATTACTGAGGACAGTGGGGGTGTTTTACACTTCACAGGGTGTATCTGACTGTGGGTCATGATATACACAGTGTGTCAGTGAGTGTGTTAATATTAATCTGTGTTCTCTGTCAATGTGTTAATATTACTGAGGACAGTGGGGGTGTTTTACACTTCACAGGGTGTATCTGACTGTGGGTCATGATGTACACAGTGTGTCAGTGAGTGTGTTAATATTAATCTGTGTTCTCTGTCAGTGTGTTAATATTGCTGAGGACAGTGGGGGTGATTTACACTTCACAGGGTTTATCTGACTGTGGGTCATGATATACACAGTGTGTCAGTGAGTGTGTTAATATTAATCTGTGTTCTCTGTCAGTGTGTTAATATTCCTGAGGACAGTGGGGGTGTTCTACACTTCACAGGGTTTATTTGACTGTGGGTCATGATGTACACAGTGTGTCAGTGAGTGTGTTAATATTAATCTGTGTTCTCTGTCAGTGTGTTAATATTACTGAGGACAGTGGGGGTGTTTTACACTTCACTGGGTTTATCTGACTGTGGGTCATGATATACACAGTGTGTCAGTGAGTGTGTTAATATTAATCTGTGTTCTCTGTCAGTGTGTTAATATTCCTGAGGACAGTGGGGGTGTTTTACACTTCACAGGGTGTATCTGACTATGGGTCATGATATACACAGTGTGTCAGTGAGTGTGTTAATATTAATCTGTGTTCTCTGTCAGTGTGTTAATATTCCTGAGGACAGTGGGGGTGTTTTACACTTCACAGGGTGTATCTGACTGTATGTCATGATATACACAGTGTGTCAGTGAGTGTGTTAATATTAATCTGTGTTCTCTGTCAGTTTGTTAATATTCCTGAGGACAGTGGGGGTGTTTTACACTTCACCGGGTGTATCTGACTGTGGGTCATGATATACACAGTGTGTCAGTGAGTGTGTTAATATTAATCTGTGTTCTCTGTCAGTGTGTTAATATTCCTGAGGACAGTGGGGGTGTTTTACACTTCACAGGGTGTATCTAACTGTGGGTCATGATATACACAGTGTGTCAGTGAGTGTGTTAATATTAATCTGTGTTCTCTGTCAGTGTATTAATGTTACTGAGGACAGTGGGGGTGTTTTACACTTCACAGGGTGTATCTGACTGTGGGTCATGATATACACAGTGTGTCAGTGAGTGTGTTAATATTAATCTGTGTTCTCTGTCAGTGTGTTAATATTCCTGCGGACAGTGGGGGTGTTTTGCACTTCACAGGGTGTATCTGACTGTGGGTCATGATATACACAATGTGTCAGTGAGAGTGTTAATATTAATCTGTGTTCTCTGTCAGTGTGTTAATATTCCTGAGGACAGTGGGGGTGTTTTACACTTCACAGGGTGTATCTGACTGTGGGTCATGATATACACAGTGTGTCAGTGAGTGTGTTAATATTAATCTGTGTTCTCTGTCAGTGTGTTAATATTCCAGAGGACAGTGGGGGTGTTTTACACTTCACAGGGTGTATCTGACTGTGGGTCATGATGTACACAGTGTGTCAGTGAGTGTGTTAATATTAATCTGTGTTCTCTGTCAGTGTGTTAATATTACTGAGGACAGTGGGGGTGTTTTACACTTCACAGGGTTTATCTGACTGTGGGTCATGATGTACACAGTGTGTCAGTGAGTGTGTTAATATTAATCTGTGTTCTCTGTCAGTGTGTTAATATTACTGAGGACAGTGGGGGTGTTTTACACTTCACAGGGTTTATCTGACTGTGAGTCATGATATACACAGTGTGTCAGTGAGTGTGTTAATATTAATCTGTGTTCTCTGTCAGTGTGTTAATATTACTGAGGACAGTGGGGGTGTTTTACACTTCACAGGGTTTATCTGACTGTGGGTCATGATGTACACAGTGTGTCAGTGAGTGTGTTAATATTAATCTGTGTTCTCTGTCAGGTGTTAATATTACTGAGGACAGTGGGTGTGTTTTACACTTCACATGGTCTATCTGACTGTGGGTCATGATGTACACAGTGTGTCAGTGAGTGTGTTAATATTAATCTGTGTACTCTGTCAGTGTGTTAATATTACTGAGGACAGTGGGGATATTTTACACTTCACAGGGTGTATCTGACTGTGGGTCATGATGTACACAGTGTGTCAGTGAGTGTGTTAATATTAATCTGTGTTCTCTGTCAGTGTGTTAATATTACTGAGGACAGTGGGGGTGTTTTACACTTCACAGGGTGTATCTGACTGTGGGTCATGATATACACAGTGTGTCAGTGAGTGTGTTAATATTAATCTGTGTTCTCTGTCAATGTGTTAATATTACTGAGGACAGTGGGGGTGTTTTACACTTCACAGGGTGTATCTGACTGTGGGTCATGATATACACAGTGTGTCAGTGAGTGTGTTAATATTAATCTGTGTTCTCTGTCAGTGTGTTAATATTCCTGAGGACAGTGGGGGTGTTTTACACTTCACAGGGTGTATCTGACTGTGGGTCATGATACACACAGTGTGTCAGTGAGTGTGTTAATATTAATCTGTGTTCTCTGTCAGTGTGTTAATATTACTGAGGACTTTGGGGGTGTTTTACACTTCACAGGGTGTATCTGACTGTGGGTCATGATATACACAGTGTGTCAGTGAGTGTGTTAATATTAATCTGTGTTCTCTGTCAGTGTTTTAATATTCCTGAGGACAGTGGGGGTGTTTTACACTTCACAGGGTTTATCTGACTGTGGGTCATGATGTACACAGTGTGTCAGTGAGTGTGTTAATATTAATCTGTGTTCTCTGTCAGTGTGTTAATATTACTGAGGACAGTGGGGGTGTTTTACACTTCACAGGGTTTATCTGACTGTGGGTCATGATGTACACAGTGTGTCAGTGAGTGTGTTAATATTAATCTGTGTTCTCTGTCAGTGTGTTAATATTACTGAGGACAGTGGGGGTGTTTTACACTTCACAGGGTTTATCTGACTGTGAGTCATGATGTACACAGTGTGTCAGTGAGTGTGTTAATATTAATCTGTGTTCTCTGTCAGTGTGTTAATATTACTGAGGACAGTGGGGGTGTTTTACACTTCACAGGGTTTATCTGACTGTGAGTCATGATATACACAGTGTGTCAGTGAGTGTGTTAATATTAATCTGTGTTCTCTGTCAGTGTGTTAATATTACTGAGGACAGTGGGGGTGTTTTACACTTCACAGGGTGTATCTGACTGTGGGTCATGATATACACAGTGTGTCAGTGAGTGTGTTAATATTAATCTGTGTTCTCTGTCAGTGTGTTAATATTACTGAGGACAGTGGGGGTGTTTTACACTTCACAGGGTGTATCTGACTGTGGGTCATGATGTACACAGTGTGTCAGTGAGTGTGTTAATATTAATCTGTGTTCTCTGTCAGTGTGTTAATATTACTGAGGACAGTGGGAGTGCTTTACACTTCACAGGGTGTATCTGACTGTGGGTCATGATATACACAGTGTGTCAGTGAGTGTGTTAATATTAATCTGTGTTCTCTGTCAGTGTGCTAATATTACTGAGGACAGTGGGGGTGTTTTACACTTCACAGGGTGTATCTGACTGTGGGTCATGATATACGCAGTGTGTCAGTGAGTGTGTTAATATTAATCTGTGTTCTCTGTCAGTGTGTTAATATTGCTGAGGACAGTGGGGGTGTTTTACACTTCACAGGGTTTATCTGACTGTGGGTCATGATATACACAGTGTGTCAGTGAGTGTGTTAATATTAATCTGTGTTCTCTGTCAGTGTGTTAATATTCCTGAGGACAGTGGGGGTGTTCTACACTTCACAGGGTTTATTTGACTGTGGGTCATGATGTACACAGTGTGTCAGTGAGTGTGTTAATATTAATCTGTGTACTCTGTCAGTGTGTTAATATTCCTGAGGACAGTGGGGGTGTTTTACACTTCACAGGGTGTATCTGACTGTGGGTCATGATATACACAGTGTGTCAGTGAGTGTGTTAATATTATTCTGTGTTCTCTGTCAGTGTGTTAATATTACTGAGGACAGTGGGGATGTTCTACACTTCACAGGGTTTATTTGACTGTGGCTCATGATATACACAGTGTGTCAGTGAGTGTGTTAATATTAATCTGTGTACTCTGTCAGTGTGTTAATATTCCTGAGGACAGTGGGGGTATTTTACACTTCACCGGGTGTATCTGACTGTGGGTCATGATATACACAGTGTGTCAGTGAGAGTGTTAATATTAATCTGTGTTCTCTGTCAGTGTGTTAATATTCCTGAGGACAGTGGGGATGTTTTACACTTCACAGGGTGTATCTGACTGTGGGTCATGATATACACAGTGTGTCAGTGAGAGTGTTAATATTAATCTGTGTTCTCTGTCAGTGTGTTAATATTACTGAGGACAGTGGGGGTGTCTTACACTTCACAGGGTGTATCTGACTGTGGGTCATGATATACACAGTGTGTCAGTGAGAGTGTTAATATTAATCTGTGTTCTCTGTCAGTGTGTTAATATTCCTGAGGACAGTGGGGGTGTTTTACACTTCACAGGGTGTATCTGACTGTGGGTCATGATATACACAGTGTGTCAGTGAGTGTGTTAATATTAATCTGTGTTCTCTGTCAGTGTGTTAATTTTCCAGAGGACAGTGGGGGTGTTTTACACTTCACAGGGTGTATCTGACTGTGGGTCATGATGTACACAGTGTGTCAGTGAGTGTGTTAATATTAATCTGTGTTCTCTGTCAGTGTGTTAATATTACTGAGGACAGTGGGGGTGTTTTACACTTCACAGGGTTTATCTGACTGTGGGTCATGATGTACACAGTGTGTCAGTGAGTGTGTTAATATTAATCTGTGTTCTCTGTCAGTGTGTTAATATTACTGAGGACAGTGGGGGTGTTTTACACTTCACAGGGTTTATCTGACTGTGAGTCATGATATACACAGTGTGTCAGTGAGTGTGTTAATATTAATCTGTGTTCTCTGTCAGTGTGTTAATATTACTGAGGACAGTGGGGGTGTTTTACACTTCACAGGGTTTATCTGACTGTGGGTCATGATGTACACAGTGTGTCAGTGAGTGTGTTAATATTAATCTGTGTTCTCTGTCAGGTGTTAATATTACTGAGGACAGTGGGTGTGTTTTACACTTCACATGGTGTATCTGACTGTGGGTCATGATGTACACAGTGTGTCAGTGAGTGTGTTAATATTAATCTGTGTACTCTGTCAGTGTGTTAATATTACTGAGGACAGTGGGGATATTTTACACTTCACAGGGTGTATCTGACTGTGGGTCATGATGTACACAGTGTGTCAGTGAGTGTGTTAATATTAATCTGTGTTCTCTGTCAGTGTGTTAATATTACTGAGGAAAGTGGGGGTGTTTTACACTTCACAGGGTGTATCTGACTGTGGGTCATGATATACACAGTGTGTCAGTGAGTGTGTTAATATTAATCTGTGTTCTCTGTCAATGTGTTAATATTACTGAGGACAGTGGGGGTGTTTTACACTTCACAGGGTGTATCTGACTGTGGGTCATGATATACACAGTGTGTCAGTGAGTGTGTTAATATTAATCTGTGTTCTCTGTCAGTGTGTTAATATTCCTGAGGACAGTGGGGGTGTTTTACACTTCACAGGGTTTATCTGACTGTGGGTCATGATGTACACAGTGTGTCAGTGAGTGTGTTAATATTAATCTGTGTTCTCTGTCAGTGTGTTAATATTACTGAGGACAGTGGGGGTGTTTTACACTTCACAGGGTGTATCTGTCTGTGGGTCATGATATACACAGTGTGTCAGTGAGTGTGTTAATATTAATCTGTGTTCTCTGTCAGTGTGTTAATATTACTGAGGACAGTGGTGGTGTTTTACACTTCACAGGGTGTATCTGACTGTGGGTCATGATGTACACAGTGTGTCAGTGAGTGTGTTAATATTAATCTGTGTTCTCTGTCAGTGTGTTAATATTACTGAGGACAGTGGGAGTGCTTTACACTTCACAGGGTGTATCTGACTGTGGGTCATGATATACACAGTGTGTCAGTGAGTGTGTTAATATTAATCTGTGTTCTCTGTCAGTGTGCTAATATTACTGAGGACAGTGGGGGTGTTTTACACTTCACAGGGTGTATCTGACTGTGGGTCATGATATACGCAGTGTGTCAGTGAGTGTGTTAATATTAATCTGTGTTCTCTGTCAGTGTGTTAATATTGCTGAGGACAGTGGGGGTGTTTTACACTTCACAGGTTTTATCTGACTGTGGGTCATGATATACACAGTGTGTCAGTGAGTGTGTTAATATTAATCTGTGTTCTCTGTCAGTGTGTTAATATTCCTGAGGACAGTGGGGGTGTTCTACACTTCACAGGGTTTATTTGACTGTGGGTCATGATGTACACAGTGTGTCAGTGAGTGTGTTAATATTAATCTGTGTACTCTGTCAGTGTGTTAATATTCCTGAGGACAGTGGGGGTGTTTTACACTTCACAGGGTGTATCTGACTGTGGGTCATGATATACACAGTGTGTCAGTGAGTGTGTTAATATTATTCTGTGTTCTCTGTCAGTGTGTTAATATTACTGAGGACAGTGGGGATGTTCTACACTTCACAGGGTTTATTTGACTGTGGCTCATGATATACACAGTGTGTCAGTGAGTGTGTTAATATTAATCTGTGTACTCTGTCAGTGTGTTAATATTCCTGAGGACAGTGGGGGTATTTTACACTTCACCGGGTGTATCTGACTGTGGGTCATGATATACACAGTGTGTCAGTGAGATTGTTAATATTAATCTGTGTTCTCTGTCAGTGTGTTAATATTACTGAGGACAGTGGGGGTGTCTTACACTTCACAGGGTGTATCTGACTGTGGGTCATGATGTACACAGTGTGTCAGTGAGTGTGTTAATATTAATCTCTGTTCTCTGTCAGTGTGTTAATATTACTGAGGACAGTGGGGGTGTTTTACACTTCACAGGGTGTATCTGACTGTGGGTCATGATGTACACAGTGTGTCAGTGAGTGTGTTAATATTAATCTGTGTTCTCTGTCAGTGTGTTAATATTACTGAGGACAGTGGGGATGTTTTACACTTCACAGGGTGTATCTGACTGTGGGTCATGATGTACACAGTGTGTCAGTGAGTGTGTTAATATTAATCTGTGTTCTCTGTCAGTGTGTTAATATTACTGAGGACAGTGGGGGTGTTTTACACTTCACAGGGTGTATCTGACTGTGGGTCATGATGTACACAGTGTGTCAGTGAGAGTGTTAATATTAATCTGTGTTCTCTGTCAGTGTGTTAATATTACTGAGGACAGTGGGGGTGTTTTACACTTCACAGGGTTTATCTGACTGTGGGTCATGATATACACAGTGTGTCAGTGAGTGTGTTAATATTAATCTGTGTTCTCTGTCAGTGTGCTAATATTACTCAGGACAGTGGGGGTGTTTTACACTTCACAGGGTGTATCTGACTGTGGGTCATGATATACACAGTGTGTCAGTGAGTGTGTTAATATTAATCTGTGTTCTCTGTCAGTGTGTTAATATTGCTGAGGACAGTGGGGGTGTTTTACACTTCACAGGGTTTATCTGACTGTGGGTCATGATATACACAGTGTGTCAGTGAGTGTGTTAATATTAATCTGTGTTCTCTGTCAGTGTGTTAATATTCCTGAGGACAGTGGGGGTGTTCTACACTTCACAGGGTTTATTTGACTGTGGGTCATGATGTACACAGTGTGTCAGTGAGTGTGTTAATATTAATCTGTGTACTCTGTCAGTGTGTTAATATTACTGAGGACAGTGGGGGTGTTTTACACTTCACAGGGTGTATCTGACTGTGGCTCATGATATACACAGTGTGTCAGTGAGTGTGTTAATATTAATCTGTGTACTCTGTCAGTGTGTTAATATTCCTGAGGACAGTGGGGGTGTTTTACACTTCACCGGGTGTATCTGACTGTGGGTCATGATATACACAGTGTGTCAGTGAGAGTGTTAATATTAATCTGTGTTCTCTGTCAGTGTGTTAATATTCCTGAGGACAGTGGGGATGTTTTACACTTCACAGGGTGTATCTGACTGTGGGTCATGATATACACAGTGTGTCAGTGAGTGTGTTAATATTAATCTGTGTACTCTGTCAGTGTGTTAATATTCCTGAGGACAGTGGGGGTATTTTACACTTCACCGGGTGTATCTGACTGTGGCTCATGATATACACAGTGTGTCAGTGAGAGTGTTAATATTAATCTGTGTTCTCTGTCAGTGTGTTAATATTACTGAGGACAGTGGGGGTGTCTTACACTTCACAGGGTGTATCTGACTGTGGGTCATGATGTACACAGTGTGTCAGTGAGTGTGTTAATATTAATCTGTGTTCTCTGTCAGTGTGTTAATATTACTGAGGACAGTGGGGGTGTTTTACACTTCACAGGGTGTATCTGACTGTGGGTCATGATGTACACAGTGTGTCAGTGAGTGTGTTAATATTAATCTGTGTTCTCTGTCAGTGTGTTAATATTACTGAGGACAGTGGGGATGTTTTACACTTCACAGGGTGTATCTGACTGTGGGTCATGATGTACACAGTGTGTCAGTGAGTGTGTTAATATTAATCTGTGTTCTCTGTCAGTGTGTTAATATTACTGAGGACAGTGGGGGTGTTTTACACTTCACAGGGTGTATCTGACTGTGGGTCATGATGTACACAGTGTGTCAGTGAGAGTGTTAATATTAATCTGTGTTCTCTGTCAGTGTGTTAATATTACTGAGGACAGTGGGGGTGTTTTACACTTCACAGGGTTTATCTGACTGTGGGTCATGATATACACAGTGTGTCAGTGAGTGTGTTAATATTAATCTGTGTTCTCTGTCAGTGTGCTAATATTACTCAGGACAGTGGGGGTGTTTTACACTTCACAGGGTGTATCTGACTGTGGGTCATGATATACACAGTGTGTCAGTGAGTGTGTTAATATTAATCTGTGTTCTCTGTCAGTGTGTTAATATTGCTGAGGACAGTGGGGGTGTTTTACACTTCACAGGGTTTATCTGACTGTGGGTCATGATATACACAGTGTGTCAGTGAGTGTGTTAATATTAATCTGTGTTCTCTGTCAGTGTGTTAATATTCCTGAGGACAGTGGGGGTGTTCTACACTTCACAGGGTTTATTTGACTGTGGGTCATGATGTACACAGTGTGTCAGTGAGTGTGTTAATATTAATCTGTGTACTCTGTCAGTGTGTTAATATTACTGAGGACAGTGGGGGTGTTTTACACTTCACAGGGTGTATCTGACTGTGGCTCATGATATACACAGTGTGTCAGTGAGTGTGTTAATATTAATCTGTGTACTCTGTCAGTGTGTTAATATTCCTGAGGACAGTGGGGGTGTTTTACACTTCACCGGGTGTATCTGACTGTGGGTCATGATATACACAGTGTGTCAGTGAGAGTGTTAATATTAATCTGTGTTCTCTGTCAGTGTGTTAATATTCCTGAGGACAGTGGGGATGTTTTACACTTCACAGGGTGTATCTGACTGTGGGTCATGATATACACAGTGTGTCAGTGAGAGTGTTAATATTAATCTGTGTTCTCTGTCAGTGTGTTAATATTCCTGAGGACAGTGGGGGTGTTTTGCGCTTCACAGGGTGTATCTGACTGTGGGTCATGATATACACAATGTGTCAGTGAGAGTGTTAATATTAATCTGTGTTCTCTGAAAGTGTGTTAATATTCCTGAGGACAGTGGGGGTGTTTTACACTTCACAGGGTGTATCTGACTGTGGGTCATGATATACACAGTGTGTCAGTGAGTGTGTTAATATTAATCTGTGTTCTCTGTCAGTGTGTTAATATTCCTGAGGACAGTGGGGGTGTTTTACACTTCACAGGGTGTATCTGACTGTGGGTCATGATGTACACAGTGTGTCAGTGAGTGTGTTAATATTAATCTGTGTTCTCTGTCAGTGTGTTAATATTACTGAGGACAGTGGGGGTGTTTTACACTTCACAGGGTTTATCTGACTGTGGGTCATGATGTACACAGTGTGTCAGTGAGTGTGTTAATATTAATCTGTGTTCTCTGTCAGTGTGTTAATATTACTGAGGACAGTGGGGGTGTTTTACACTTCACAGGGTTTATCTGACTGTGAGTCATGATATACACAGTGTGTCAGTGAGTGTGTTAATATTAATCTGTGTTCTCTGTCAGTGTGTTAATATTACTGAGGACAGTGGGGGTGTTTTACACTTCACAGGGTTTATCTGACTGTGGGTCATGATGTACACAGTGTGTCAGTGAGTGTGTTAATATTAATCTGTGTTCTCTGTCAGGTGTTAATATTACTGAGGACAGTGGGTGTGTTTTACACTTCACATGGTGTATCTGACTGTGGGTCATGATGTACACAGTGTGTCAGTGAGTGTGTTAATATTAATCTGTGTACTCTGTCAGTGTGTTAATATTACTGAGGACAGTGGGGGTGTTTTACACTTCACAGGGTGTATCTGACTGTGGGTCATGATGTACACAGTGTGTCAGTGAGTGTGTTAATATTAATCTGTGTTCTCTGTCAGTGTGTTAATATTCCTGAGGACAGTGGGGGTGTTTTACACTTCACAGGGTGTATCTGACTCTGGGTCATGATATACACAGTGTGTCAGTGAGCGTGTTAATATTAATCTGTGTTCTCTGTCAATTTGTTAATATTACTGAGGACAGTGGGGGTGTTTTACACTTCACAGGGTTTATCTGACTGTGGGTCATGATGTACACAGTGTGTCAGTGAGTGTGTTAATATTAATCTGTGTTCTCTGTCAGTGTGTTAATATTACTGAGGACAGTGGGGGTGCTTTACACTTCACCGGGTGTATCTGACTGTGGGTCATGATGTACACAGTGTGTCAGTGAGTGTGTTAATATTAATCTGTGTTCTCTGTCAGTGTGTTAATATTCCTGAGGACAGTGGGGGTGTTTTACACTTCACAGGGTGTATCTGACTGTGGGTCATGATATACACAGTGTGTCAGTGAGTGTGTTAATATTAATCTGTGTTCTCTGTCAGTGTGTTAATATTCCTGAGGACAGTGGGGGTGTTTTACACTTCACAGGGTGTATCTGACTGTGGGTCATGATATACACAATGTGTCAGTGAGAGTGTTAATATTAATCTGTGTTCTCTGTCAGTGTGTTAATATTCCTGAGGACAGTGGGGGTGTTTTACACTTCACAGGGTGTAACTGACTGTGGGTCATGATATACACAGTGTGTCAGTGAGTGTGTTAATATTAATCTGTGTTCTCTGTCAGTGTGTTAATATTCCTGAGGAAAGTGGGGGTGTTTTACACTTCACAGGGTTTATCTGACTGTGGGTCATGATGTACACAGTGTGTCAGTGAGTGTGTTAATATTAATCTGTGTTCTCTGTCAGTGTGTTAATATTCCTGAGGACTGTGGGGGTGTTTTACACTTCACAGGGTGTATCTGACTGTGGGTCATGATATACACAGTGTGTCAGTGAGTGTGTTAATATTAATCTGTGTTCTCTGTCAGTGTGTTAATATTCCTGAGGACAGTGGGGGTGTTTTACACTTCACAGGGTGTATCTGACTGTGGGTCATGATATACACAATGTGTCAGTGAGAGTGTTAATATTAATCTGTGTTCTCTGTCAGTGTGTTAATATTCCTGAGGACAGTGGGGGTGTTTTACACTTCACAGGGTGTAACTGACTGTGGGTCATGATATACACAGTGTGTCAGTGAGTGTGTTAATATTAATCTGTGTTCTCTGTCAGTGTGTTAATATTCCTGAGGACAGTGGGGGTGTTTGACACTTCACAGGGTTTATCTGACTGTGGGTCATGATGTACACAGTGTGTCAGTGAGTGTGTTAATATTAATCTGTGTTCTCTGTCAGTGTGTTAATATTCCTGAGGACAGTGGGGATGTTTTACACTTCACCGGGTGTATCTGACTGTGGGTCATGATATACACAGTGTGTCAGTGAGTGTGTTAATATTAATCTGTGTTCTCTGTCAGTGTGTTAATATTACTGAGGACAGTGGGGGTGTTTTACACTTCACAGGGTTTATCTGACTGTGAGTCATGATATACACAGTGTGTCAGTGAGTGTGTTAATATTAATCTGTGTTCTCTGTCAGTGTGCTAATATTACTGAGGACAGTGGGGGCGTTTTACACTTCACAGGGTGTATCTGACTGTGGGTCATGATGTACACAGTGTGTCAGTGAGTGTGTTAATATTAATCTGTGTTCTCTGTCAGTGTGTTAATATTACTGAGGACAGTGGGGGTGTTTTACACTTCACAGGGTGTATCTGACTATGGGTCATGATGTACACAGTGTGTCAGTGAGTGTGTTAATATTAATCTGTGTTCTCTGTCAGTGTGTTAATAGTACTGAGGACAGTGGGGGTGTTTTACACTTCACAGGGTGTATCTGACTGTGGGTCATGATATACACAGTGTGTCAGTGAGTGTGTTAATATTAATCTGTGTTCTCTGTCAGTGTGTTAATATTACTGAGGACAGTGGGGGTATTTTACACTTCACAGGGTTTATCTGACTGTGGGTCATGATGTACACAGTGTGTCAGTGAGTCTGTTAATATTAATCTGTGTTCTCTGTCAGTGTGTTAATATTACTGAGGACAGTGGGGGTGTTTTGCACTTCACAGAGTGTATCTGACTATGGGTCATGATATACACAGTGTGTCTGTGAGTGTGTTAATATTAATCTGTGTTCTCTGTCAGTGTGTTAATATTACTGAGGACAGTGGGGGTGTTTTACACTTCACAGGGTGTATCTGACTGTGGGTCATGATACACACAGTGTGTCAGTGAGTGTGTTAATATTAATCTGTGTTCTCTATCAGTGTGTTAATATTGCTGAGGACAGTGGGGGTGTTTTACACTTCACAGGGTGCATCTGACTGTGGGTCATGATATACACAGTGTGTCAGTGAGTGTGTTAATATTAATCTGTGTTCTCTGTCAGTGTGTTAATATTCCTGAGGACAGTGGGGGTGTTTTACACTTCACAGGGTGTATCTGACTGTGGGTCATGATATACACAGTGTGTCAGTGAGTGTGTTAATATTAATCTGTGTTCTCTGTCAGTGTGTTAATATTACTGAGGACAGTGGGGGTGTTTTACACTTCACAGGGTGTATCTGACTGTGGGTCATGATATACACAGTGTGTCAGTGAGTGTGTTAATATTAATCTGTGTTCTCTGTCAGTGTGTTAATATTCCTGAGGACAGTGGGGGTGTTTTACACTTCACAGGGTGTATCTGACTGTGGGTCATGATATACACAGTGTGTCAGTGAGTGTGTTAATATTAATCTGTGTTCTCTGTCAGTGTGTTAATATTCCTGAGGACAGTGGGGGTGTTTTACACTTCACAGGGTGTATCTGACTGTGGGTCATGATGTACACAGTGTGTCAGTGAGTGTGTTAATATTAATCTGTGTTCTCTGTCAGTGTGTTAATATTCCTGAGGACAGTGGGGGTGTTTTGCACTTCACAGGGTGTATCTGACTGTGGGTCATGATATACACAGTGTGTCAGTGAGTGTGTTAATATTAATCTGTGTTCTCTGTCAGTGTGTTAATATTCCTGAGGACAGTGGGGGTGTTTTGCACTTCACAGGGTGTATCTGACTGTGGGTCATGATATACACAATGTGTCAGTGAGAGTGTTAATATTAATCTGTGTTCTCTGAAAGTGTGTTAATATTCCTGAGGACAGTGGGGGTGTTTTACACTTCACAGGGTGTATCTGACTGTGGGTCATGATATACACAGTGTGTCAGTGAGTGTGTTAATATTAATCTGTGTTCTCTGTCAGTGTGTTAATATTCCTGAGGACAGTGGGGGTGTTTTACACTTCACAGGGTGTATCTGACTGTGGGTCATGATGTACACAGTGTGTCAGTGAGTGTGTTAATATTAATCTGTGTTCTCTGTCAGTGTGTTAATATTACTGAGGACAGTGGGGGTGTTTTACACTTCACAGGGTTTATCTGACTGTGGGTCATGATGTACACAGTGTGTCAGTGAGTGTGTTAATATTAATCTGTGTTCTCTGTCAGTGTGTTAATATTACTGAGGACAGTGGGGGTGTTTTACACTTCACAGGGTTTATCTGACTGTGAGTCATGATATACACAGTGTGTCAGTGAGTGTGTTAATATTAATCTGTGTTCTCTGTCAGTGTGTTAATATTACTGAGGACAGTGGGGGTGTTTTACACTTCACAGGGTTTATCTGACTGTGGGTCATGATGTACACAGTGTGTCAGTGAGTGTGTTAATATTAATCTGTGTTCTCTGTCAGGTGTTAATATTACTGAGGACAGTGGGGGTGTTTTACACTTCACAGGGTGTATCTGACTGTGGGTCATGATATACACAGTGTGTCAGTGAGTGTGTTAATATTAATCTGTGTTCTCTGTCAGTGTGTTAATATTCCTGAGGACAGTGGGGGTGTTTTACACTTCACAGGGTGTATCTGACTGTGGGTCATGATGTACACAGTGTGTCAGTGAGTGTGTTAATATTAATCTGTGTTCTCAGTCAGTGTGTTAATATTACTGAGGACAGTGGGTGTGTTTTACACTTCACATGGTGTATCTGACTGTGGGTCATGATGTACACAGTGTGTCAGTGAGTGTGTTAATATTAATCTGTGTACTCTGTCAGTGTGTTAATATTACTGAGGACAGTGGGGGTGTTTTACACTTCACAGGGTGTATCTGACTGTGGGTCATGATATACACAGTGTGTCAGTGAGCGTGTTAATATTAATCTGTGTTCTCTGTCAATGTGTTAATATTACTGAGGACAGTGGGGGTGTTTTACACTTCACCGGGTGAATCTGACTGTGGGTCATGATGTACACAGTGTGTCAGTGAGTGTGTTAATATTAATCTGTGTCCTCTGTCAGTGTGTTAATATTACTGAGGACAGTGGGTGTGTTTTACACTTCACAGTGTTTATCTGACTGTGGGTCATGATGTACACAGTGTGTCAGTGAGTGTGTTAATATTAATCTGTGTTCTCTGTCAGTGTGTTAATATTCCTGAGGACAGTGGGGGTGTTTTACACTTCACAGGGTGTATCTGACTGTGGGTCATGATATACACAGTGTGTCAGTGAGTGTGTTAATATTAATCTGTGTTCTCTGTCAGTGTGTTAATATTACTGAGGACAGTGGGGGTGTTTTACACTTCACCGGGTGTATCTGACTGTGGGTCATGATGTACACAGTGAGTGAGTGAGTGTGTTAATATTAATCTGTGTTCACTGTCAGGTGTTAATATTACTGAGGACAGTGGGGGTGTTTTACACTTCACAGGGTTTATCTGACTGTGGGTCATGATATACACAGTGTGTCAGTGAGTGTGTTAATATTAATCTGTGTTCTCTGTCAGTGTGTTAATATTCCTGAGGACAGTGGGGATGTTTTACACTTCACAGGGTGTATCTGACTGTGGGTCATGATGTACACAGTGTGTCAGTGAGTGTGTTAATATTAATCTGTGTTCTCTGTCAGTGTGTTAATATTCCTGAGGACAGTGGGGGTGTTTTACACTTCACAGGGTGTGTCTGACTGTGGGTCATGATATACACAATGTGTCAGTGAGAGTGTTAATATTAATCTGTGTTCTCTGTCAGTGTGTTAATATTCCTGAGGACAGTGGGGGTGTTTTACACTTCACAGGGAGTATCTGATTGTGGGTCATGATATACACAGTGTGTCAGTGAGTGTTTTAATATTAATCTGTGTTCTCTGTCAGTGTGTTAATATTACTGAGGACAGTGGGGGTGTTTTACACTTCACAGGGTGTATCTGACTGTGGGTCATGATATACACAGTGTGTCAGTGAGTGTGTTAATATTAATCTGTGTTCTCTGTCAGTGTGTTAATATTACTGAGGACAGTGGGGGTGTTTTACACTTCACCGGGTGTATCTGACTGTGGGTCATGATGTACACAGTGTGTGAGTGAGTGTGTTAATATTAATCTGTGTTCTCTGTCAGTGTGTTAATATTACTGAGGACAGTGGGGGTGTTTTACACTTCACAGGGTGTATCTGATTGTGGGTCATGATATACACAGTGTGTCAGTGAGTGTGTTAATATTAATCTGTGTTCTCTGTCAGTGTGTTAATATTCCTGAGGACAGTGGGGGTGTTTTACACTTCACAGGGTGTATCTGACTGTGGGTCATGATATACACAGTGTGTCAGTGAGTGTGTTAATATTAATCTGTGTTCTCTGTCAGTGTGTTAATATTACTGAGGACAGTGGGGGTGTTTTACACTTCACAGGGTGTATCTGACTGTGGGTCATGATATACACAGTGTGTCAGTGAGTGTGTTAATATTAATCTGTGTTCTCTGTCAGTGTGTTAATATTACTGAGGACAGTGGGGGTGTTTTACACTTCACAGGGTGTATCTGACTGTGGGTCATGATATACACAGTGTGTCAGTGAGTGTGTTAATATTAATCTGTGTTCTCTGTCAGTGTGTTAATATTCCTGAGGACAGTGGGGGTGTTTTACACTTCACAGGGTGTATCTGACTGTGGGTCATGATGTACACAGTGTGTCAGTGAGTGTGTTAATATTAATCTGTGTTCTCTGTCAGTGTGTTAATATTCCTGAGGACAGTGGGGGTGTTTTGCACTTCACAGGGTGTATCTGACTGTGGGTCATGATATACACAGTGTGTCAGTGAGTGTGTTAATATTAATCTGTGTTCTCTGTCAGTGTGTTAATATTCCTGAGGACAGTGGGGGTGTTTTGCACTTCACAGGGTGTATCTGACTGTGGGTCATGATATACACAATGTGTCAGTGAGAGTGTTAATATTAATCTGTGTTCTCTGAAAGTGTGTTAATATTCCTGAGGACAGTGGGGGTGTTTTACACTTCACAGGGTGTATCTGACTGTGGGTCATGATATACACAGTGTGTCAGTGAGTGTGTTAATATTAATCTGTGTTCTCTGTCAGTGTGTTAATATTCCTGAGGACAGTGGGGGTGTTTTACACTTCACAGGGTGTATCTGACTGTGGGTCATGATGTACACAGTGTGTCAGTGAGTGTGTTAATATTAATCTGTGTTCTCTGTCAGTGTGTTAATATTACTGAGGACAGTGGGGGTGTTTTACACTTCACAGGGTTTATCTGACTGTGGGTCATGATGTACACAGTGTGTCAGTGAGTGTGTTAATATTAATCTGTGTTCTCTGTCAGTGTGTTAATATTACTGAGGACAGTGGGGGTTTTTTACACTTCACAGGGTTTATCTGACTGTGAGTCATGATATACACAGTGTGTCAGTGAGTGTGTTAATATTAATCTGTGTTCTCTGTCAGTGTGTTAATATTACTGAGGACAGTGGGGGTGTTTTACACTTCACAGGGTTTATCTGACTGTGGGTCATGATGTACACAGTGTGTCAGTGAGTGTGTTAATATTAATCTGTGTTCTCTGTCAGGTGTTAATATTACTGAGGACAGTGGGGGTGTTTTACACTTCACAGGGTGTATCTGACTGTGGGTCATGATATACACAGTGTGTCAGTGAGTGTGTTAATATTAATCTGTGTTCTCTGTCAGTGTGTTAATATTCCTGAGGACAGTGGGGGTGTTTTACACTTCACAGGGTGTATCTGACTGTGGGTCATGATGTACACAGTGTGTCAGTGAGTGTGTTAATATTAATCTGTGTTCTCAGTCAGTGTGTTAATATTACTGAGGACAGTGGGTGTGTTTTACACTTCACATGGTGTATCTGACTGTGGGTCATGATGTACACAGTGTGTCAGTGAGTGTGTTAATATTAATCTGTGTACTCTGTCAGTGTGTTAATATTACTGAGGACAGTGGGGGTGTTTTACACTTCACAGGGTGTATCTGACTGTGGGTCATGATATACACAGTGTGTCAGTGAGCGTGTTAATATTAATCTGTGTTCTCTGTCAATGTGTTAATATTACTGAGGACAGTGGGGGTGTTTTACACTTCACCGGGTGTATCTGACTGTGGGTCATGATATACACAGTGTGTCAGTGAGTGTGTTAATATTAATCTGTGTTCTCTGTCAGTGTGTTAATATTCCTGAGGACAGTGGGGGTGTTTGACACTTCACAGGGTTTATCTGACTGTGGGTCATGATGTACACAGTGTGTCAGTGAGTGTGTTAATATTAATCTGTGTTCTCTGTCAGTGTGTTAATATTCCTGAGGACAGTGGGGATGTTTTACACTTCACCGGGTGTATCTGACTGTGGGTCATGATATACACAGTGTGTCAGTGAGTGTGTTAATATTAATCTGTGTTCTCTGTCACTGTGTTAATATTACTGAGGACAGTGGGGGTGTTTTACACTTCACAGGGTTTATCTGACTGTGGGTCATGATATACACAGTGTGTCAGTGAGTGTGGTAATATTAATCTGTGTTCTCTGTCACTGTGTTAATATTACTGAGGACAGTGGGGGTGTTTTACACTTCACAGGGTTTATCTGACTGTGAGTCATGATATACACAGTGTGTCAGTGAGTGTGTTAATATTAATCTGTGTTCTCTGTCAGTGTGTTAATATTACTGAGGACAGTGGGGGTGTTTTACACTTCACAGGGTTTATCTAACTGTGGGTCATGATGTATACAGTGTGTCAGTGAGTGTGTTAATATTAATCTGTGTTCTCTGTCAGTGTGTTAATATTCCTGAGGACAGTGGGGGTGTTTTACACTTCACAGGGTGTATCTGACTGTGGGTCATGATATACACAGTGTGTCAGTGAGTGTGTTAATATTAATCTGTGTTCTCTGTCAGTGTGTTAATATTACTGAGGACAGTGGGGGTGTTTTACACTTCACAGGGTTTATCTGACTGTGGGTCATGATATACACAGTGTGTCAGTGAGTGTGTTAATATTAATCTGTGTTCTCTGTCAGTGTGTTAATATTACAGAGGACAGTGGGGGTGTTTTACACTTAACAGGGTTTATCTGACTGTGGGTCATGATATACAAAGTGTGTCAGTGAGTGTGTTAATATTAATCTGTGTTCTCTGTCAGTGTGTTAATATTACTGAGGACAGTGGGGGTGTTTTACACTTCACAGGGTGTATCTGACTGTGGGTCATGATATACACAGTGTGTCAGTGAGTGTGTTAATATTAATCTGTGTTCTCTGTCAGTGTGTTAATATTCCTGAGGACAGTGGGGGTGTTTTACACTTCACAGGGTTTATCTGACTGTGGGTCATGATATACACAGTGTGTCAGTGAGTGTGTTAATATTAATCTGTGTTCTCTGTCAGTGTGTTAATATTACTGAGGACAGTGGGGGTGTTTTACACTTCACAGGGTTTATCTGACTGTGGGTCATGATATACACAGTGTGTCAGTGAGTGTGTTAATATTAATCTGTGTTCTCTGTCAGTGTGTTAATATTCCTGAGGACAGTGGGGGTGTTTTACACTTCACAGGGTGTATCTGACTGTGGGTCATGATGTACACAGTGTGTCAGTGATTGTGTTAATATTAATCTGTGTTCTCAGTCAGTGTGTTAATATTCCTGAGGACAGTGGGGGTGTTTTACACTTCACAGGGTTTATCTGACTGTGGGTCATGATGTACACAGTGTGTCAGTGAGTGTGTTAATATTAATCTGTGTACTCTGTCAGTGTGTTAATATTACCGAGGACAGTGGGGGTGTTTTACACTTCACAGGGTGTATCTGACAGTGGGTCATGATATACACAGTGTGTCAGTGAGTCTGTTAATATTAATCTGTGTTCTCTGTCAGTGTGTTAATATTACTGAGGACAGTGGGGGTGTTTTACACTTCACAGGGTGTACATGACTGTGGGTCATGATATACACAGTGTGTCAGTGAGTGTGTTAATATTAATCTGTGTTCTCTGTCATTGTGCTAATATTGCTGAGGACAGTGGGGGTGTTTTACACTTCACAGGGTGTATCTGACTGTGGGTCATGATGTACACAGTGTGTCAGTGAGTGTGTTAATATTAATCTGTGTTCTCTGTCAGTGTGTTAATATTACTGAGGACAGTGGGGGTGTTTTACACTTCACAGGGTGTATCTGACTGTGGGTCATGATGGACACAGTGTGTCAGTGAGTGTGTTAATATTAATCTGTGTTCTCTGTCAGTGTGTTAATATTCCTGAGGACAGTGGGGGTGTTTTACACTTCACAGGGTGTATCTGACTGTGGGTCATGATGGACACAGTGTGTCAGTGAGTGTGTTAATATTAATCTGTGTTCTCTGTCAGTGTGTTAATATTGCTGAGGACAGTGGGGGATGTTTTACACTTCACAGGGTGTATCTGACTGTGGGTCATGATATACACAGTGTGTCAGTGAGTGTGTTAATATTAATCTGTGTTCTCTGTCAGTGTGTTAATATTACTGAGGACAGTGGGGGTGTTTTACACTTCACCGGGTGTATCTGACTCTGGGTCATGATGTACACAGTGTGTCAGTGAGTGTGTTAATATTAATCTGTGTTCTCTGTCAGTGTGTTAATATTACTGAGGACAGTGGGGGTGTTTTACACTTCACAGGGTGCATCTGACTGTGGGTCATGATATACACAGTGTGTCAGTGAGTGTGTTAATATTAATCTGTGTTCTCTGTCAGTGTGTTAATATTGCTGAGGACAGTGGGGGTGTTTTACACTTCACAGGGTGTATCTGACTGTAGGTCATGATATACACAGTGTGTCAGTGAGTGTGTTAATATTAATCTGTGTTCTCTGTCAGTGTGTTAATATTCCTGAGGACAGTGGGGGTGTTTTACACTTCACAGGGTGTATCTGACTGTGGGTCATGATATACACAGTATGTCAGTGAGTGTGTTAATATTAATCTGTGTTCTCTGTCAGTGTGTTAATATTCCTGAGGACAGTGGGGGTGTTTTACACTTCACAGGGTGTATCTGACTGTGGGTCATGATATACAGAGTGTGTCAGTGAGCGTGTTAATATTAATCTGTGTTTTCTGTCAGTGTGTTAATATTCCTGAGGACAGTGGGGGTGTTTTACACTTCACAGGGTGTATCTGACTGTGGATCATGATGTACACAGTGTGTCAGTGAGTGTGTTAATATTAATCTGTGTCCTCTGTCAGTGTGTTAATATTACTGAGGACAGTGGGGGTGTTTTACACTTCACAGTGTTTATCTGACTGTGGGTCATGATATACACAGTGTATCAGTGAGTGTGTTAATATTAATCTGTGTTCTCTGTCAGTGTGTTAATATTACTGAGGACAGTGGGGGTGTTTTACACTTCACAGGGTGTATCTGACTGTGGGTCATGATATACACAGTGTGTCAGTGAGTGTGTTAATATTAATCTGTGTTCTCTGTCATTGTGCTAATATTACTGAGGACAGTGGGGGTGTTTTACACTTCACAGGGTGTATCTGACTGTGGGTCATGATATACACAGTGTGTCAGTGAGTGTGTTAATATTAATCTGTGTTCTCTGTCAGTGTGTTAATATTCCTGAGGACAGTGGGGGTGTTTTACACTTCACAGGGTGTATCTGACTGTGGGTCATGATGTACACAGTGTGTCAGTGAGTGTGTTAATATTAATCTGTGTTCTCTGTCAGTGTGTTAATATTGCTGAGGACAGTGGGGGTGTTTTACACTTCACAGGGTGTATCTGACTGTGGGTCATGATATACACAGTGTGTCAGTGAGTGTGTTAATATTAATCTGTGTTCTCTGTCAGTGTGTTAATATTCCTGAGGACAGTGGGGGTGTTTTACACTTCACAGGGTGTATCTGACTGTGGGTCATGATGTACACAGTGTGTCAGTGAGTGTGTTAATATTAATCTGTGTTCTCTGTCAGTGTGTTAATATTGCTGAGGACAGTGGGGGTGTTTTACACTTCACAGGGTGTATCTGACTGTGGGTCATGATATACACAGTGTGTCAGTGAGTGTGTTAATATTAATCTGTGTACTCTGTCAGTGTGTTAATATTACTGAGGACAGTGGGGGTGTTTTACACTTCACAGGGTGTATCTGACTGTGGGTCATGATATACACAGTGTGTCAGTGAGTGTGTTAATATTAATCTTTGTTCTCTGTCAGTGTGTTAATATTCCTGAGGACAGTGGGGGTGTTTTACACTTCACAGGATGTATCTGACTGTGGGTCATGATATACACAGTATGTCAGTGAGTGTGTTAATATTAATCTGTGTTCTCTGTCAGTGTGTTAATATTCCTGAGGACAGTGGGGGTGTTTTACACTTCACAGGGTGTATCTGACTGTGGGTCATGATGTACACAGTGTGTCAGTGAGTGTGTTAATATTAATCTGTGTTCTCTGTCAGTGTGTTAATATTGCTGAGGACAGTGGGGGTGTTTTACACTTCACAGGGTGTATCTGACTGTGGGTCATGATATACACAGTGTGTCAGTGAGTGTGTTAATATTAATCTGTGTACTCTGTCAGTGTGTTAATATTACTGAGGACAGTGGGGGTGTTTTACACTTCACAGGGTGTATCTGACTGTGGGTCATGATATACACAGTGTGTCAGTGAGTGTGTTAATATTAATCTGTGTTCTCTGTCAGGGTGTTAATATTCCTGAGGACAGTGGGGGTGTTTTACACTTCACAGGGTGTATCTGACTGTGGGTCATGATATACACAGTATGTCAGTGAGTGTGTTAATATTAATCTGTGTTCTCTGTCAGTGTGTTAATATTCCTGAGGACAGTGGGGGTGTTTTACACTTCACAGGGTGTATCTGACTGTGGGTCATGATATACAGAGTGTGTCAGTGAGTGTGTTAATATTAATCTGTGTCCTCTGTCAGTGTGTTAATATTACTGAGGACAGTGGGGGTGTTTTACACTTCACAGTGTTTATCTGACTGTGGGTCATGATATACACAGTGTATCAGTGAGTGTGTTAATATTAATCTGTGTTCTCTGTCAGTGTGTTAATATTACTGAGGACAGTGGGGGTGTTTTACACTTCACAGGGTGTATCTGACTGTGGGTCATGATATACACAGTGTGTCAGTGAGTGTGTTAATATTAATCTGTGTTCTCTGTCATTGTGCTAATATTACTGAGGACAGTGGGGGTGTTTTACACTTCACTGGGTGTATCTGACTCTGGGTCATGATGTACACAGTGTGTCAGTGAGTGTGTTAATATTAATCTGTGTTCTCTGTCAGTGTGTTAATATTACTGAGGACAGTGGGGGTGTTTTACAATTCACAGGGTGTATCTGACTGTGGGTCATGATATACACAGTGTGTCAGTGAGTGTGTTAATATTAATCTGTGTACTCTGTCAGTGTGTTAATATTACTGAGGACAGTGGGGGTGTTTTACACTTCACAGGGTGTATCTGACTGTGGGTCATGATATACACAGTGTGTCAGTGAGTGTGTTAATATTAATCTGTGTACTCTGTCAGTGTGTTAATATTACTGAGGACAGTGGGGGTGTTTTACACTTCACAGGGTGTATCTGACTGTGGGTCATGATGTACACAGTGTGTCAGTGAGTGTGTTAATATTAATCTGTGTTCTCTGTCAGTGTGTTAATATTGCTGAGGACAGTGGGGGTGTTTTACACTTCACAGGGTGTATCTGACTGTGGGTCATGATATACACAGTGTGTCAGTGAGTGTGTTAATATTAATCTGTGTACTCTGTCAGTGTGTTAATATTACTGAGGACAGTGGGGGTGTTTTACACTTCACAGGGTGTATCTGACTGTGGGTCATGATATACACAGTGTGTCAGTGAGTGTGTTAATATTAATCTGTGTTCTCTGTCAGTGTGTTAATATTACTGAGGACAGTGGGGGTGTTTTACACTTCACAGGGTGTATCTGACTGTGGGTCATGATATACACAGTGTGTCAGTGAGTGTGTTAATATTAATCTGTGTTCTCTGTCAGTGTGTTAATATTCCTGAGGACAGTGGGGGTGTTTTACACTTCACAGGGTGTATCTGACTGTGGGTCATGATGTACACAGTGTGTCAGTGAGTGTGTTAATATTAATCTGTGTTCTCTGTCAGTGTGTTAATATTCCTGAGGACAGTGGGGGTGTTTTACACTTCACAGGGTGTATCTGACTGTGGGTCATGATGTACACAGTGTGTCAGTGAGTGTGTTAATATTAATCTGTGTTCTCTGTCAGTGTGTTAATATTACTGAGGACAGTGGGGGTGTTTTACACTTCACCGGGTGTATCTGACTCTGGGTCATGATGTACACAGTGTGTCAGTGAGTGTGTTAATATTAATCTGTGTTCTCTGTCAGTGTGTTAATATTACTGAGGACAGTGGGGGTGTGTTACACTTCACAGGGTGTATCTGACTGTGGGTCATGATATACACAGTGTGTCAGTGAGTGTGTTAATATTAATCTGTGTTCTCTGTCAGTGTGTTAATATTGCTGAGGACAGTGGGGGTGTTTTACACTTCACAGGGTGTATCTGACTGTGGGTCATGATATACACAGTGTGTCAGTGAGTGTGTTAATATTAATCTGTGTTCTCTGTCAGTGTGTTAATATTACTGAGGACAGTGGGGTTGTTTTACACTTCACAGGGTGTATCTGACTGTGGGTCATGATATACACAGTGTGTCAGTGAGTGTGTTAATATTAATCTGTGTTCTCTGTCAGTGTGTTAATATTACTGAAGACAGTGGGGATGTTTTACACTTCACAGGGTGTATCTGACTGTGGGTCATGATGTACACAGTGTGTCAGTGAGTGCGTTAATAGTAATCTGTGTACTCTGTCAGTGTGTTAATATTACTGAGGACAGTGGGGGTTTTTTACATTTCACAGGGTGTATCTGACTGTGGGTCATGATATACACAGTATGTCAGTGAGTGCGTTAATATTAATCTGTGTTCTCTGTCAGTGTGTTAATATTCCTGAGGACAGTGGGGGTGTTTTACACTTCACAGGGTGTATCTGACTGTGGGTCATGATATACAGAGTGTGTCAGTGAGTGTGTTAATATTAATCTGTGTCCTCTGTCAGTGTGTTAATATTACTGAGGACAGTGGGGGTGTTTTACACTTCACAGTGTTTATCTGACTGTGGGTCATGATATACACAGTGTATCAGTGAGTGTGTTAATATTAATCTGTGTTCTCTGTCAGTGTGTTAATATTACTGAGGACAGTGGGGGTGTTTTACACTTCACAGGGTGTATCTGACTGTGGGTCATGATATACACAGTGTGTCAGTGAGTGTGTTAATATTAATCTGTGTTCTCTGTCATTGTGCTAATATTACTGAGGACAGTGGGGGTGTTTTACACTTCACTGGGTGTATCTGACTCTGGGTCATGATGTACACAGTGTGTCAGTGAGTGTGTTAATATTAATCTGTGTTCTCTGTCAGTGTGTTAATATTACTGAGGACAGTGGGGGTGTTTTACAATTCACAGGGTGTATCTGACTGTGGGTCATGATATACACAGTGTGTCAGTGAGTGTGTTAATATTAATCTGTGTACTCTGTCAGTGTGTTAATATTACTGAGGACAGTGGGGGTGTTTTACACTTCACAGGGTGTATCTGACTGTGGGTCATGATATACACAGTGTGTCAGTGAGTGTGTTAATATTAATCTGTGTACTCTGTCAGTGTGTTAATATTACTGAGGACAGTGGGGGTGTTTTACACTTCACAGGGTGTATCTGACTGTGGGTCATGATGTACACAGTGTGTCAGTGAGTGTGTTAATATTAATCTGTGTTCTCTGTCAGTGTGTTAATATTGCTGAGGACAGTGGGGGTGTTTTACACTTCACAGGGTGTATCTGACTGTGGGTCATGATATACACAGTGTGTCAGTGAGTGTGTTAATATTAATCTGTGTACTCTGTCAGTGTGTTAATATTACTGAGGACAGTGGGGGTGTTTTACACTTCACAGGGTGTATCTGACTGTGGGTCATGATATACACAGTGTGTCAGTGAGTGTGTTAATATTAATCTGTGTTCTCTGTCAGTGTGTTAATATTACTGAGGACAGTGGGGGTGTTTTACACTTCACAGGGTGTATCTGACTGTGGGTCATGATATACACAGTGTGTCAGTGAGTGTGTTAATATTAATCTGTGTTCTCTGTCAGTGTGTTAATATTCCTGAGGACAGTGGGGATGTTTTACACTTCACAGGGTGTATTTGACTGTGGGTCATGATGTACACAGTGTGTCAGTGAGTGTGTTAATATTAATCTGTGTTCTCTGTCAGTGTGTTAATATTCCTGAGGACAGTGGGGGTGTTTTACACTTCACAGGGTGTATCTGACTGTGGGTCATGATGTACACAGTGTGTCAGTGAGTGTGTTAATATTAATCTGTGTTCTCTGTCAGTGTGTTAATATTACTGAGGACAGTGGGGGTGTTTTACACTTCACCGGGTGTATCTGACTCTGGGTCATGATGTACACAGTGTGTCAGTGAGTGTGTTAATATTAATCTGTGTTCTCTGTCAGTGTGTTAATATTACTGAGGACAGTGGGGGTGTGTTACACTTCACAGGGTGTATCTGACTGTGGGTCATGATATACACAGTGTGTCAGTGAGTGTGTTAATATTAATCTGTGTTCTCTGTCAGTGTGTTAATATTGCTGAGGACAGTGGGGGTGTTTTACACTTCACAGGGTGTATCTGACTGTGGGTCATGATATACACAGTGTGTCAGTGAGTGTGTTAATATTAATCTGTGTTCTCTGTCAGTGTGTTAATATTACTGAGGACAGTGGGGTTGTTTTACACTTCACAGGGTGTATCTGACTGTGGGTCATGATATACACAGTGTGTCAGTGAGTGTGTTAATATTAATCTGTGTTCTCTGTCAGTGTGTTAATATTACTGAAGACAGTGGGGATGTTTTACACTTCACAGGGTGTATCTGACTGTGGGTCATGATGTACACAGTGTGTCAGTGAGTGCGTTAATATTAATCTGTGTACTCTGTCAGTGTGTTAATATTACTGAGGACAGTGGGGGTTTTTTACACTTCACAGGGTGTATCTGACTGTGGGTCATGATATACACAGTGTGTCAGTGAGTGCGTTAATATTAATCTGTGTTCTCTGTCAGTGTGTTAATATTACTGAGGACAGTGGGGGTGTTTTACACTTCACAGGGTGTATCTGACTGTGGGTCATGATATACACAGTGTGTCAGTGAGTGTGTTAATATTAATCTGTGTTCTCTGTCAGTGTGTTAATATTCCTGAGGACAGTGGGGGTGTTTTACACTTCACAGGGTGTATCTGACTGTGGGTCATGATATACAGAGTGTGTCAGTGAGTGTGTTAATATTAATCTGTGTTCTCTGTCAGTGTGTTAATATTCCTGAGGACAGTGGGGGTGTTTACACTTCACAGGGTGTATCTGACTGTGGGTCATGATGTACACAGTGTGTCAGTGAGTGTGTTAATATTAATCTGTGTCCTCTGTCAGTGTGTTAATATTACTGAGGACAGTGGGGGTGTTTTACACTTCACAGTGTTTATCTGACTGTGGGTCATGATATACACAGTGTATCAGTGAGTGTGTTAATATTAATCTGTGTTCTCTGTCAGTGTGTTAATATTGCTGAGGACAGTGGGGGTGTTTTACACTTCACAGGGTGTATCTGACTGTGGGTCATGATGTACACAGTGTGTCAGTGAGTGTGTTAATATTAATCTGTGTTCTCTGTCAGTGTGTTAATATTCCTGATGACAGTGGGGGTGTTTTACACTTCACAGGGTGTATCTGACTCTGGGTCATGATATACACAGTGTGTCAGTGAGTGTGTAAATATTAATCTGTGTTCTCTGTCAGTGTGTTAATATTACTGAGGACAGTGGGGGTGTTTTACACTTCACCGGGTGTATCTGACTCTGGGTCATGATGTACACAGTGTGTCAGTGAGTGTGTTAATATTAATCTGTGTTCTCTGTCAGTGTGTTAATATTACTGAGGACAGTGGGGGTGTTTTACACTTCACAGGGTGTATCTGACTGTGGGTCATGATATACACAGTGTGTCAGTGAGTGTGTTAATATTAATCTGTGTTCTCTGTCAGTGTGTTAATATTGCTGAGGACAGTGGGGGTGTTTTACACTTCACAGGGTGTATCTGACTGTGGGTCATGATATACACAGTGTGTCAGTGAGTGTGTTAATATTAATCGGTGTACTCTGTCAGTGTGTTAATATTACTGAGGACAGTGGGGGTGTTTTACACTTCACAGGGTGTATCTGACTGTGGGTCATGATGTACACAGTGTGTCAGTGAGTGTGTTAATATTAATCTGTGTTCTCTGTCAGTGTGTTAATATTACTGAGGACAGTGGGGGTGTTTTACACTTCACAGGGTGTATCTGACTGTGGGTCATGATGTACACAGTGTGTCAGTGAGAGTGTTAATATTAATCTGTGTTCTCTGTCAGTGTGTTAATATTACTGAGGACAGTGGGGGTGTTTTACACTTCACAGGGTGTATCTGACTGTGGGTCATGATATACACAGTGTGTCAGTGAGTGTGTTAATATTAATCTGTGTTCTCTGTCAGTGTGTTAATATTCCTGAGGACAGTGGGGGTGTTTTACACTTCACAGGGTGTATCTGACTGTGGGTCATGATGTACACAGTGTGTCAGTGAGTGTGTTAATATTAATCTGTGTTCTCTGTCAGTGTGTTAATATTACTGAGGACAGTGGGGGTGTTTTACACTTCACCGGGTGTATCTGACTCTGGGTCATGATGTACACAGTGTGTCAGTGAGTGTGTTAATATTAATCTGTGTTCTCTGTCAGTGTGTTAATATTACTGAGGACAGTGGGGGTGTTTTACACTTCACAGGGTGTATCTGACTGTGGGTCATGATATACACAGTGTGTCAGTGAGTGTGTTAATATTAATCTGTGTTCTCTGTCAGTGTGTTAATATTGCTGAGGACAGTGGGGGTGTTTTACACTTCACAGGGTGTATCTGACTGTGGGTCATGATATACACAGTGTGTCAGTGAGTGTGTTAATATTAATCTGTGTACTCTGTCAGTGTGTTAATATTACTGAGGGCAGTGGGGGTGTTTTACACTTCACAGGGTGTATCTGACTGTGGGTCATGATATACACAGTGTGTCAGTGAGTATGTTAATATTAATCTGTGTTCTCTGTCAGTGTGTTAATATTACTGAGGACAGTGGGGGTGTTTTACACTTCACAGGGTGTATCTGACTGTGGGTCATGATATACACAGTGTGTCAGTGAGTGTGTTAATATTAATCTGTGTTCTCTGTCAGTGTGTTAATATTCCTGAGGACAGTGGGGGTGTTTTACACTTCACAGGGTGTATCTGACTGTGGGTCATGATATACAGAGTCTGTCAGTGAGTGTGTTAATATTAATCTGCGTTCTCTGTCAGTGTGTTAATATTCCTGAGGACAGTGGGGGTGTTTACACTTCACAGGGTGTATCTGACTGTGGGTCATGATGTACACAGTGTGTCAGTGAGTGTGTTAATATTAATCTGTGTCCTCTGTCAGTGTGTTAATAATACTGAGGACAGTGGGGGTGTTTTACACTTCACAGGGTGTATCTGACTGTGGGTCATGATATACACAGTGTGTCAGTGAGTGTGTTAATATTAATCTGTGTTCTCTGTCAGTGTGTTAATATTCCTGAGGACAGTGGGGGTGTTTTACACTTCACAGGGTGTATCTGACTGTGGGTCATGATATACACAGTGTGTCAGTGAGTGTGTTAATATTAATCTGTGTTCTCTGTCAGTGTGTTAATATTACTGAGGACAGTGGGGGTGTATTACACTTCACAGGGTGTATCTGACTGTGGGTCATGATATACACAGTGTGTCAGTGAGTGTGTTAATATTAATCTGTGTTCTCTGTCAGTGTGTTAATATTACTGAGGACAGTGGGGGTGTTTTACACTTCACAGGGTGTATCTGACTGTTGGTCATGATATACACAGTGTGTCAGTGAGTGTGTTAATATTAATCTGTGTTCTCTGTCAGTGTGTTAATATTACTGAGGACAGTGGGGGTGTTTTACACTTCACAGTGTTTATCTGACTGTGGGTCATGATATACACAGTGTATCAGTGAGTGTGTTAATATTAATCTGTGTTCTCTGTCAGTGTGTTAATATTGCTGAGGACAGTGGGGGTGTTTTACACTTCACAGGGTGTATCTGACTGTGGGTCATGATATACACAGTGTGTCAGTGAGTGTGGTAATATTAATCTGTGTTCTCTGTCACTGTGTTAATATTACTGAGGACAGTGGGGGTGTTTTACACTTCACAGGGTTTATCTGACTGTGAGTCATGATATACACAGTGTGTCAGTGAGTGTGTTAATATTAATCTGTGTTCTCTGTCAGTGTGTTAATATTACTGAGGACAGTGGGGGTGTTTTACACTTCACAGGGTGTATCTGACTGTGGGTCATGATATACACAGTGTGTCAGTGAGTGTGTTAATATTAATCTGTGTTCTCTGTCAGTGTGTTAATATTCCTGAGGACAGTGGGGGTGTTTTACACTTCACCGGGTGTATCTGACTGTGGGTCATGATATACAGAGTGTGTCAGTGAGTGTGTTAATATTAATCTGCGTTCTCTGTCAGTGTGTTAATATTCCTGAGGACAGTGGGGGTGTTTACACTTCACAGGGTGTATCTGACTGTGGGTCATGATGTACACAGTGTGTCAGTGAGTGTGTTAATATTAATCTGTGTCCTGGGTCAGTGTGTTAATAATACTGAGGACAGTGGGGGTGTTTTACACTTCACAGGGTGTATCTGACTGTGGGTCATGATATACACAGTGTGTCAGTGAGTGTGTTAATATTAATCTGTGTTCTCTGTCAGTGTGTTAATATTACTGAGGACAGTGGGGGTGTTTTACACTTCACAGGGTGTATCTGACTGTTGGTCATGATATACACAGTGTGTCAGTGAGTGTGTTAATATTAATCTGTGTTCTCTGTCAGTGTGTTAATATTACTGAGGACAGTGGGGGTGTTTTACACTTCACAGTGTTTATCTGACTGTGGGTCATGATATACACAGTGTATCAGTGAGTGTGTTAATATTAATCTGTGTTCTCTGTCAGTGTGTTAATATTGCTGAGGACAGTGGGGGTGTTTTACACTTCACAGGGTGTATCTGACTGTGGGTCATGATGTACACAGTGTGTCAGTGAGTGTGTTAATATTAATCTGTGTTCTCTGTCAGTGTGTTAATATTCCTGAGGACAGTGGGGGTGTTTTACACTTCACAGGGTGTATCTGACTCTGGGTCATGATGTACACAGTGTGTCAGTGAGTGTTTTAATATTAATCTGTGTTCTCTGTCAGTGTGTTAATATTACTGAGGACAGTGGGGGTGTTTTACACTTCACCGGGTGTATCTGACTCTGGGTCATGATGTACACAGTGTGTCAGTGAGTGTGTTAATATTAATCTGTGTTCTCTGTCAGTGTGTTAATATTACTGAGGACAGTGGGGGTGTTTTACACTTCACAGGGTGTATCTGACTGTGGGTCATGATATACACAGTGTGTCAGTGAGTGTGTTAATATTAATCTGTGTACTCTGTCAGTGTGTTAATATTGCTGAGGACAGTGGGGGTGTTTTACACTTCACAGGGTGTATCTGACTGTGGGTCATGATATACACAGTGTGTCAGTGAGTGTGTTAATATTAATCTGTGTACTCTGTCAGTGTGTTAATATTACTGAGGACAGTGGGGATGTTTTACACTTCACAGGGTGTATCTGACTGTGGGTCATAATGTAGACAGTGTGTCAGTGAGTGTGTTAATATTAACCTGTGTTCTCTGTCAGTGTGTTAATATTCCTGAGGGCAGTGGGGATGTTTTACACTTCACAGGGTGTATCTGACTGTGGGTCATAATGTACACAGTGTGTCAGTGAGTGTGTTTATATTAATCTGTGTTCTCTGTCAGTGTGTTAATATTTCTGAGGACAGTGGGGGTGTTTTACACTTCACAGGGTGTATCTGACTGTGGGTCATGATGTACACAGTGTGTCAGTGAGTGTGTTAATATTAATCTGTGTTCTCTGTCAGTGTGTTAATATTCCTGAGGACAGTGGGGGTGTTTTACACTTCACAGGGTTTATCTGACTGTGGGTCATGATGTACACTGTGTGTCAGTGAGTGTGTTAATATTAATCTGTGTTCTCTGTCAGGGTGTTAATATTCCTGAGGACAGTGGGGGTGTTTTACACTTCACAGGGTTTATCTGACTGTGGGTCATGATATACACAGTGTGTCAGTGAGTGTGTTAATATTAATCTGTGTTCTCTGTCAGTGTGTTAATATTACCGAGGACAGTGGGGGTGTTTTACACTTCACAGGGTGTATCTGACTGTGGGTCATGATATACACAGTGTGTCAGTGAGTCTGTTAATATTAATCTGTGTTCTCTGTCAGTGTGTTAATATTACTGAGGACAGTGGGGGTGTTTTACACTTCACAGTGTGTATCTGACTGTGGCTCATGATATACACAGTGTGTCAGTGAGTGTGTTAATATTAATCTGTGTTCTCTGTCAGTGTGTTAATATTACTGAGGACAGTGGGGGTGTTTTACACTTCACAGGGTGTATCTGACTGTGGGTCATGACATACACAGTGTGTCAGTGAGTGTGTTAATATTAATCTGTGTTCTCTGTCATTGTGCTAATATTACCGAGGACAGTGGGGGTGTTTTACACTTCACAGGGTGTATCTGACTGTGGGTCATGATATACACAGTGTGTCAGTGAGTGTGTTAATATTAATCTGTGTTCTCTGTCAGTGTGTTAATACTACTGAGGACAGTGGGGGTGTTTTACACTTCACAGGATGTATCTGACTGTGGGTCATGATGTGCACAGTGTGTCAGTGAGTGTGTTAATATTAATCTGTGTTCTCTGTCAGTGTGTTAATATTACTGAGGACAGTGGGGGTGTTTTACACTTCACAGGGTGTATCTGACTGTGGGTCATGATGTACACAGTGTGTCAGTGAGTGTGTTAATATTAATCTGTGTTCTCTGTCAGTGTGTTAATATTACTGAGGACAGTGGGGGTGTTTTACACTTCACCGGGTGTATCTGACTCTGGGTCATGATGTACACAGTGTGTCAGTGAGTGTGTTAATATTAATCTGTGTTCTCTGTCAGTGTGTTAATATTACTGAGGACAGTGGGGGTGTTTTACACTTCACAGGGTGTATCTGACTGTGGGTCATGATATACACAGTGTGTCAGTGAGTGTGTTAATATTAATCTGTGTTCTCTGTCAGTGTGTTAATATTCCTGAGGACAGTGGGGGTGTTTTACACTTCACAGGGTGTATCTGACTGTGGGTCATGATATACACAGTGTGTCAGTGAGTGTGTTAATATTAATCTGTGTACTCTGTCAGTGTGTTAATATTACTGAGGACAGTGGGGGTGTTTTACACTTCACAGGGTGTATCTGACTGTGGGTCATGATATACACAGTGTGTCAGTGAATGTGTTAATATTAATCTGTGTACTCTGTCAGTGTGTTAATATTACTGAGGACAGTGGGGGTGTTTTACACTTCACAGTGTTTATCTGACTGTGGGTCATGATATACACTGTGTGTCAGTGAGTGTGTTAATATTAATCTGTGTTCACTGTCAGTGTGTTAATATTACTGAGGACAGTGGGGGTGTTTTACACTTCACAGGGTGTATCTGACTGTGGGTCATGATGTACACAGTGTGTCAGTGAGTGTGTTAATATTAATCTGTGTTCTCTGTCAGTGTGTTAATATTACTGAGGACAGTGGGGGTGTTTTACACTTCACAGGGTTTATCTGACTGTGGGTCATGATATACACAGTGTGTCAGTGAGTGTGTTAATATTAATCTGTGTTCTCTGTCAGTGTGTTAATATTACTGAGGACAGTGGGGGTGTTTTACACTTCACAGGGTGTATCTGACTGTGGGTCATGATGTACACAGTGTGTCAGTGAGTGTGTTAATATTAATCTGTGTTCTCTGTCAGTGTGTTAATATTCCTGAGGACAGTGGGGATGTTTTACACTTCACAGGGTTTATCTGACTGTGGGTCATGATATACACAGTGTATCAGTGAGTGTGTTAATATTAATCTGTGTTCTCTGTCAGTGTGTTAATATTCCTGAGGACAGTGGGGGTGTTTTACACTTCACAGGGTGTATCTGACTCTGGGTCATGATGTACACAGTGTGTCAGTGAGTGTTTTAATTTTAATCTGTTTTCTCTGTCAGTGTGTTAATATTACTGTGGACAGTGGGGGTGTTTTACACTTCACAGGGTGTATCTGACTGTGGGTCATGATATACACAGTGTGTCAGTGAGTGTGTTAATATTAATCTGTGTCCTCTGTCAGTGTGTTAATATTGCTGAGGACAGTGGGGGTGTTTTACACTTCACAGGGTGTATCTGACTGTGGGTCATGATATACACAGTGTGTCAGTGAGTGTGTTAATATTAATCTGTGTACTCTGTCAGTGTGTTAATATTACTGAGGACAGTGGGGGTGTTTTACACTTCACAGGGTGTATCTGACTGTGGGTCATGATATACACAGTGTGTCAGTGAGTGTGTTAATATTAATCTGTGTACTCTGTCAGTGTGTTAATATTACTGAGGACAGTGGGGGTGTTTTACACTTCACAGTGTTTATCTGACTGTGGGTCATGATATACACAGTGTATCAGTGAGTGTGTTAATATTAATCTGTGTTCTCTGTCAGTGTGTTAATATTGCTGAGGACAGTGGGGGTGTTTTACACTTCACAGGGTGTATCTGACTGTGGGTCATGATGTACACAGTGTGTCAGTGAGTGTGTTAATATTAATCTGTGTTCTCTGTCAGTGTGTTAATATTCCTGAGGACAGTGGGGGTGTTTTACACTTCACAGGGTGTATCTGACTCTGGGTCATGATGTACACAGTGTGTCAGTGAGTGTTTTAATATTAATCTGTGTTCTCTGTCAGTGTGTTAATATTACTGAGGACAGTGGGGGTGTTTTACACTTCACCGGGTGTATCTGACTCTGGGTCATGATGTACACAGTGTGTCAGTGAGTGTGTTAATATTAATCTGTGTTCTCTGTCAGTGTGTTAATATTACTGAGGACAGTGGGGGTGTTTTACACTTCACAGGGTGTATCTGACTGTGGGTCATGATATACACAGTGTGTCAGTGAGTGTGTTAATATTAATCTGTGTTCTCTGTCAGTGTGTTAGTATTCCTGAGGACAGTGGGGGTGTTTTACACTTCACCGGGTGTATCTGACTCTGGGTCATGATGTACACAGTGTGTCAGTGAGTGTGTTAATATTAATCTGTGTTCTCTGTCAGTGTGTTAATATTACTGAGGACAGTGGGGGTGTTTTACACTTCACAGGGTGTATCTGACTGTGGGTCATGATATACACAGTGTGTCAGTGAGTGTGTTAATATTAATCTGTGTACTCTGTCAGTGTGTTAATATTACTGAGGACAGTGGGGGTGTTTTACACTTCACAGGGTGTATCTGACTGTGGGTCATGATATACACAGTGTGTCAGTGAGTGTGTTAATATTAATCTGTGTTCTCTGTCAGTGTGTTAATATTACTGAGGACAGTGGGGGTGTTTTACACTTCACAGGGTGTATCTGACTGTGGGTCATGATATACACAGTGTGTCAGTGAGTGTGTTAATATTAATCTGTGTTCTCTGTCAGTGTGTTAATATTACTGAGGACAGTGGGGGTGTTTTACACTTCACAGGGTGTATCTGACTGTGGGTCATGATATACACAGTGTGTCAGTGAGTGTGTTAATATTAATCTGTGTTCTCTGTCAGTGTGTTAATATTCCTGAGGACAGTGGGGGTGTTTTACACTTCACCGGGTGTATCTGACTCTGGGTCATGATGTACACAGTGTGTCAGTGAGTGTGTTAATATTAATCTGTGTTCTCTGTCAGTGTGTTAATATTACTGAGGACAGTGGGGGTGTTTTACACTTCACAGGGTGTATCTGATTGTGGGTCATGATATACACAGTGTGTCAGTGAGTGTGTTAATATTAATCTGTGTACTCTGTCAGTGTGTTAATATTACTGAGGACAGTGGGGGTGTTTTACACTTCACAGGGTGTATCTGACTGTGGGTCATGATATACACAGTGTGTCAGTGAGTGTGTTAATATTAATCTGTGTACTCTGTCAGTGTGTTAATATTACTGAGGACAGTGGGGGTGTTTTACACTTCACAGTGTTTATCTGACTGTGGGTCATGATATACACAGTGTATCAGTGAGTGTGTTAATATTAATCTGTGTTCTCTGTCAGTGTGTTAATATTGCTTAGGACAGTGGGGGTGTTTTACACTTCACAGGGTGTATCTGACTGTGGGTCATGATGTACACAGTGTGTCAGTGAGTGTGTTAATATTAATCTGTGTTCTCTGTCAGTGTGTTAATATTCCTGAGGACAGTGGGGGTGTTTTACACTTCACAGGGTGTATCTGACTCTGGGTCATGATGTACACAGTGTGTCAGTGAGTGTGTTAATATTAATCTGTGTTCTCTGTCAGTGTGTTAATATTACTGAGGACAGTGGGGGTGTTTTACACTTCACAGGGTGTATCTGACTGTGGGTCATGATATACACAGTGTGTCAGTGAGTGTGTTAATATTAATCTGTATACTCTGTCAGTGTGTTAATATTACTGAGGACAGTGGTGGTGTTTTACACTTCACAGGGTGTATCTGACTGTGGGTCATGATATACACAGTGTGTCAGTGAGTGTGTTAATATTAATCTGTGTCCTCTGTCAGTGTGTTAATATTGCTGAGGACAGTGGGGGTGTTTTACACTTCACAGGGTGTATCTGACTGTGGGTCATGATATACACAGTGTGTCAGTGAGTGTGTTAATATTAATCTGTGTACTCTGTCAGTGTGTTAATATTGCTGAGGACAGTGGGGGTGTTTTACACTTCACAGGGTGTATCTGACTGTGGGTCATGATATACACAGTGTGTCAGTGAGTGTGTTAATATTAATCTGTGTACTCTGTCAGTGTGTTAATATTACTGAGGACAGTGGGGGTGTTTTACACTTCACAGTGTTTATCTGACTGTGGGTCATGATATACACAGTGTATCAGTGAGTGTGTTAATATTAATCTGTGTTCTCTGTCAGTGTGTTAATATTGCTGAGGACAGTGGGGGTGTTTTACACTTCACAGGGTGTATCTGACTGTGGGTCATGATGTACACAGTGTGTCAGTGAGTGTGTTAATATTAATCTGTGTTCTCTGTCAGTGTGTTAATATTCCTGAGGACAGTGGGGGTGTTTTACACTTCACAGGGTGTATCTGACTCTGGGTCATGATGTACACAGTGTGTCAGTGAGTGTTTTAATATTAATCTGTGTTCTCTGTCAGTGTGTTAATATTACTGAGGACAGTGGGGGTGTTTTACACTTCACCGGGTGTATCTGACTCTGGGTCATGATGTACACAGTGTGTCAGTGAGTGTGTTAATATTAATCTGTGTTCTCTGTCAGTGTGTTAATATTACTGAGGACAGTGGGGGTGTTTTACACTTCACAGGGTGTATCTGACTGTGGGTCATGATATACACAGTGTGTCAGTGAGTGTGTTAATATTAATCTGTGTTCTCTGTCAGTGTGTTAATATTACTGAGGACAGTGGGGGTGTTTTACACTTCACAGGGTGTATCTGACTGTGGGTCATGATATACACAGTGTGTCAGTGAGTGTGTTAATATTAATCTGTGTTCTCTGTCAGTGTGTTAATATTCCTGAGGACAGTGGGGGCGTTTTACACTTCACCGGGTGTATCTGACTCTGGGTCATGATGTACACAGTGTGTCAGTGAGTGTGTTAATATTAATCTGTGTTCTCTGTCAGTGTGTTAATATTACTGAGGACAGTGGGGGTGTTTTACACTTCACAGGGTGTATCTGACTGTGGGTCATGATATACACAGTGTGTCAGTGAGTGTGTTAATATTAATCTGTGTACTCTGTCAGTGTGTTAATATTACTGAGGACAGTGGGGGTGTTTTACACTTCACAGGGTGTATCTGACTGTGGGTCATGATATACACAGTGTGTCAGTGAGTGTGTTAATATTAATCTGTGTTCTCTGTCAGTGTGTTAATATTACTGAGGACAGTGGGGGTGTTTTACACTTCACAGGGTGTATCTGACTGTGGGTCATGATATACACAGTGTGTCAGTGAGTGTGTTAATATTAATCTGTGTACTCTGTCAGTGTGTTAATATTACTGAGGACAGTGGGGGTGTTTTACACTTCACAGGGTGTATCTGACTGTGGGTCATGATATACACAGTGTGTCAGTGAGTGTGTTAATATTAATCTGTGTTCTCTGTCAGTGTGTTAATATTACTGAGGACAGTGGGGGTGTTTTACACTTCACAGGGTGTATCTGACTGTGGGTCATGATATACACAGTGTGTCAGTGAGTGTGTTAATATTAATCTGTGTACTCTGTCAGTGTGTTAATATTACTGAGGACAGTGGGGGTGTTTTACACTTCACAGTGTTTATCTGACTGTGGGTCATGATATACACAGTGTATCAGTGAGTGTGTTAATATTAATCTGTGTTCTCTGTCAGTGTGTTAATATTGCTGAGGACAGTGGGGGTGTTTTACACTTCACAGGGTGTATCTGACTGTGGGTCATGATGTACACAGTGTGTCAGTGAGTGTGTTAATATTAATCTGTGTTCTCTGTCAGTGTGTTAATATTCCTGAGGACAGTGGGGGTGTTTTACACTTCACAGGGTGTATCTGAATCTGGGTCATGATGTACACAGTGTGTCAGTGAGTGTTTTAATATTAATCTGTGTTCTCTGTCAGTGTGTTAATATTTCTGAGGACAGTGGGGGTGTTTTACACTTCACCGGGTGTATCTGACTCTGGGTCATGATGTACACAGTGTGTCAGTGAGTGTGTTAATATTAATCTGTGTTCTCTGTCAGTGTGTTAATATTACTGAGGACAGTGGGGGTGTTTTACACTTCACAGGGTGTATCTGACTGTGGGTCATGATATACACAGTGTGTCAGTGAGTGTGTTAATATTAATCTGTATACTCTGTCAGTGTGTTAATATTACTGAGGACAGTGGGGGTGTTTTACACTTCACAGGGTGTATCTGACTGTGGGTCATGATATACACAGTGTGTCAGTGAGTGTGTTAATATTAATCTGTGTCCTCTGTCAGTGTGTTAATATTACTGAGGACAGTGGGGGTGTTTTACACTTCACAGTGTTTATCTGACTGTGGGTCATGATATACACAGTGTGTCAGTGAGTGTGTTAATATTAATCTGTGTTCACTGTCAGGTGTTAATATTACTGAGGACAGTGGGGGTGTTTTACACTTCACAGAGTTTATCTGACTGTGGGTCATGATATACACAGTGTGTCAGTGAGTGTGTTAATATTAATCTGTGTTCTCTGTCAGTGTGTTAATATTACTGAGGACAGTGGGGGTGTTTTACACTTCACTGGGTGTATCTGACTGTGGGTCATGATGTACACAGTGTGTCAGTGAGTGTGTTAATATTAATCTGTGTTCTCTGTCAGTGTGTTAATATTCCTGAGGACAGTGGGGATGTTTTACACTTCACAGGGTTTATCTGACTGTGGGTCATGATATACACAGTGTATCAGTGAGTGTGTTAATATTAATCTGTGTTCTCTGTCAGTGTGTTAATATTCCTGAGGACAGTGGGGGTGTTTTACACTTCACAGGGTGTATCTGACTCTGGGTCATGATGTACACAGTGTGTCAGTGAGTGTTTTAATTTTAATCTGTGTTCTCTGTCAGTGTGTTAATATTACTGAGGACAGTGGGGGTGTTTTACACTTCACAGGGTGTATCTGACTGTGGGTCATGATATACTGAGTGTGTCAGTGAGTGTGTTAATATTAATCTGTGTTCTCTGTCAGTGTGTTAATATTGCTGAGGACAGTGGGGGTGTTTTACACTTCACAGGGTGTATCTGACTGTGGGTCATGATATACACAGTGTGTCAGTGAGTGTGTTAATATTAATCTGTGTACTCTGTCAGTGTGTTAATATTACTGAGGACAGTGGGGGTGTTTTACACTTCACAGGGTGTATCTGACTGTGGGTCATGATATACACAGTGTGTCAGTGAGTGTGTTAATATTAATCTGTGTACTCTGTCAGTGTGTTAATATTACTGAGGACAGTGGGGGTGTTTTACACTTCACAGTGTTTATCTGACTGTGGGTCATGATATACACAGTGTATCAGTGAGTGTGTTAATATTAATCTGTGTTCTCTGTCAGTGTGTTAATATTGCTGAGGACAGTGGGGGTGTTTTACACTTCACAGGGTGTATCTGACTGTGGGTCATGATGTACACAGTGTGTCAGTGAGTGTGTTAATATTAATCTGTGTTCTCTGTCAGTGTGTTAATATTCCTGAGGACAGTGGGGGTGTTTTACACTTCACAGGGTGTATCTGACTCAGGGTCATGATGTACACAGTGTGTCAGTGAGTGTTTTAATATTAATCTGTGTTCTCTGTCAGTGTATTAATATTACTGAGGACAGTGGGGGTGTTTTACACTTCACCGGGTGTATCTGACTCTGGGTCATGATGTACACAGTGTGTCAGTGAGTGTGTTAATATTAATCTGTGTTCTCTGTCAGTGTGTTAATATTACTGAGGACAGTGGGGGTGTTTTACACTTCACAGGGTGTATCTGACTGTGGGTCATGATATACACAGTGTGTCAGTGAGTGTGTTAATATTAATCTGTGTTCTCTGTCAGTGTGTTAATATTACTGAGGACAGTGGGGGTGTTTTACACTTCACCGGGTGTATCTGACTGTGGGTCATGATATACACAGTGTGTCAGTGAGTGTGTTAATATTAATCTGTGTTCTCTGTCAGTGTGTTAATATTCCTGAGGACAGTGGGGGTGTTTTACACTTCACAGGGTGTATCTGACTCTGGGTCATGATGTACACAGTGTGTCAGTGAGTGTTTTAATATTAATCTGTGTACTCTGTCAGTGTGTTAATATTACTGAGGACAGTGGGGGTGTTTTACACTTCACAGGGTGTATCTGACTGTGGGTCATGATATACACAGTGTGTCAGTGAGTGTGTTAATATTAATCTGTGTTCTCTGTCAGTGTGTTAATATTACTGAGGACAGTGGGGGTGTTTTACACTTCACAGGGTGTATCTGACTGTGGGTCATGATATACACAGTGTGTCAGTGAGTGTGTTAATATTAATCTGTGTACTCTGTCAGTGTATTAATATTACTGAGGACAGTGGGGGTGTTTTACACTTCACAGTGTTTATCTGACTGTGGGTCATGATATACACAGTGTATCAGTGAGTGTGTTAATATTAATCTGTGTTCTCTGTCAGTGTGTTAATATTGCTGAGGACAGTGGGGGTGTTTTACACTTCACAGGGTGTATCTGACTGTGGGTCATGATGTACACAGTGTGTCAGTGAGTGTGTTAATATTAATCTGTGTTCTCTGTCAGTGTGTTAATATTCCTGAGGACAGTGGGGGTGTTTTACACTTCACAGGGTGTATCTGACTCTGGGTCATGATGTACACAGTGTGTCATTGAGTGTTTTAATATTAATCTGTGTTCTCTGTCAGTGTGTTAATATTACTGAGGACAGTGGGGGTGTTTTACACTTCACAGGGTGTATCTGACTGTGGGTCATGATATACACAGTGTGTCAGTGAGTGTTTTAATTTTAATCTGTGTTCTCTGTCAGTGTGTTAATATTACTGAGGACAGTGGGGGTGTTTTACACTTCACAGGGTGTATCTGACTGTGGGTCATGATATACACAGTGTGTCAGTGAGTGTGTTAATATTAATCTGTGTTCTCTGTCAGTGTGTTAATATTACTGAGGACAGTGGGGGTGTTTTACACTTCACAGGGTGTATCTGACTGTGGGTCATGATATACACAGTGTGTCAGTGAGTGTGTTAATATTAATCTGTGTTCTCTGTCAGTGTGTTAATATTACTGAGGACAGTGGGGATGTTTTACACTTCACAGGGTGTATCTGACTGTGGGTCATGATATACACAGTGTGTCAGTGAGTGTGTTAATATTAATCTGTGTTCTCTGTCAGTGTGTTAATATTACTGAGGACAGTGGGGGTGTTTTGCACTTCACAGGGTGTATCTGACTGTGAGTCATGATATACACAGTGTGTCAGTGAGTGTGTTAATATTAATCTGTGTTCTCTGTCAGTGTGTTAATATTCCTGAGGACAGTGGGGGTGTTTTACACTTCACAGGGTGTATCTGACTGTGGGTCATGATATACACAGTGTGTCAGTGAGTGTGTTAATATTAATCTGTGTTCTCTGTCAGTGTGTTAATATTACTGAGGACAGTGGGGGTGTTTTACACTTCACAGGGTGTATCTGACTGTGGGTCATGATGTACACAGTGTGTCAGTGAGTGTGTTAATATTAATCTGTGTTCTCTGTCAGTGTGTTAATATTACTGAGGACAGTGGGGGTGTTTTGCACTTCACAGGGTGTATCTGACTGTGGGTCATGATATACACAGTGTGTCAGTGAATGTGTTAATATTAATCTGTGTTCTCTGTCAGTGTGTTAATATTCCTGAGGACAGTGGGGATGTTTTACACTTCGCAGGGTGTACCTGACTGTGGGTCATGATATACACAGTGTGTCAGTGAGTGTGTTAATATTAATCTGTGTTCTCTGTCAGGGTGTTAATATTACTGAGGACAGTGGGGGTGTTTTACACTTCACAGGGTTGATCTGACTGTGGGTCATGATGTACACAGTTTGTCAGTGAGTGTGTTAATTTTAATCTGTGTTCTCTGTCAGTGTGTTAATATTACTGAGGACAGTGGGGGTGTTTTACACTTCACAGGGTGTATCTGGCTGTGGGTCATGATGTACACAGTGTGTCAGTGAGTGTGTTAATATTAATCTGTGTTCTCTGTCAGTGTGTTAATATTACTGAGGACAGTGGGGGTGTTTTACACTTCACAGGATGTATCTGACTGTGGGTCATGATTTACACAGTGTGTCAGTGAGTGTGTTAATATTAATCTGTGTTCTCTGTCAGTGTGTTAATATTCCTGAGGACAGTGGGGGTGTTTTACACTTCACAGGGTTTATCTGGCTGTGAGTCATGACATACACAGTGTGTCAGTGACTGTGTCAATATTAATCTGTGTTCTCTGTCAGTGTGTTAATATTATTGAGGACAGTGGGGGTGTTTTACACTTCACAGGGTTTATCTGACTGTGGGTCATGATGTACACAGTTTGTCAGTGAGTGTGTTAATTTTAATCTGTGTTCTCTGTCAGTGTGTTAATATTACTGAGGACAGTGGGGGTGTTTTACACTTCACAGGGTGTATCTGGCTGTGGGTCATGATGTACACAGTGTGTCAGTGAGTGTGTTAATATTAATCTGTGTTCTCTGTCAGTGTGTTAATATTACTGAGGACAGTGGGGGTGTTTTACACTTCACAGGGTGTATCTGACTGTGGGTCATGATATACACAGTGTGTCACTGAGTGTGTTAATATTAATCTGTGTTCTCTGTCAGTGTGTTAATATTACTGAGGACAGTGGGGGTGTTTTACACTTCACAGGGTGTATCTGACTGTGGGTCATGATGTACACAGTGTGTCAGTGAGTGTGTTAATATTAATCTGTGTTCTCTTTCAGTGTGTTAATATTACTGAGGACAGTGGGGGTGTTTTACACTTCACAGGGTGTATCTGACTATGGATCATGATATACACAGTGTGTCAGTGAGTGTGTTAATATTAATCTGTGTTCTCTGTCAGTGTGTTAATATTCCTGAGGACAGTGGGGGTGTTTTACACTTCACAGGGTTTATCTGACTGTGGGTCATGATATACACAGTGTGTCAGTGAGTGTGTTAATATTAATCTGTGTTCTCTGTCAGTGTGTTAATATTCCTGAGGGCAGTGGGGATGTTTTACACTTCACAGGGTGTATCTGACTGTGGGTCATGATATACACAGTGTGTCAGTGAGTGTGTTAATATTAATCTGTGTTCTCTGTCAGTGTGTTAATATTCCTGAGGACAGTGGGGGTGTTTTACACTTCACAGGGTGTATCTGACTGTGGGTCATGATATACACAGTGTGTCAGTGAGTGTGTTAATATTAATCTGTGTTCTCTGTCAGTGTGTTAATATTACTGAGGACAGTGGGGGTGTTTTACACTTCACAGGGTGTATCTGACTGTGGGTCATGATATACACAGTGTGTCAGTGAGTGTGTTAATATTAATCTGTGTTCTCTGTCAGTGTGTTAATATTACTGAGGACAGTGGGGGTGTTTTACACTTCACAGGGTGTATCTGACTGTGGGTCATATTGTACACAGTGTGTCAGTGAGTGTGTTAATATTAATCTGTGTTCTCTGTCAGTGTGTTAATATTACTGAGGACAGTGGGGGTGTTTTACACTTCACAGGGTGTATCTGACTGTGGGTCATGATATACACAGTGTGTCAGTGAGTGTGTTAATATTAATCTGTGTTCTCTGTCAGTGTGTTAATATTCCTGAGGACAGTGGGGGTGTTTTACACTTCACAGGGTGTATCTGACTGTGGGTCATGATGTACACAGTGTGTCAGTGAGTGTGTTAATATTAATCTGTGTTCTCTGTCAGTGTGTTAATATTCCTGAGGACAGTGGGGATGTTTTACACTTCACCGGGTGTATCTGACTCTGGGTCATGATATACACAGTGTGTCAGTGAGTGTGTTAATATTAATCTGTGTTCTCTGTCAGGTGTTAATATTCCACCCTAGCCAAATCGCCCCTATCACATTTTACTCTCTCTCTCCCCCCACAACTCCTCTTGCACCTTCTCCTCCTTTGAGCTCATCACTTTGTTCCCCAAATCCCATCCCCCACTCCCATACACCATTCCCCTCTCCCACTCCCCTTCCCCACTCCCCTCCCAACTTCCCTACTTCATTCCCCTCCCCCACTTCCCAACCCCACCCCCAACCACACTCCCCTATCCCACTGCTTCCCCCACTGCCCTCCCTCACTCTCCTACCCCACACCCCTCCCCCACTCCCCTCCCCCACTCCCCTCCCCAACTCCCCTCAACCGCTCCACTCCCCAACTCCATCACTATCGCCCCTCCCCCACTCCCCTCCCCCACTCCCCTCCGCCAATCCCCTCCGCCAATCCGCTCCCCCACTCCCCTCCACACTCCCCTCCCCAACTCCGCTCCCCTACACACCTCTTCCGTCCCCTCCCACACTACCCTCCCACACTCCCCAGCCCACTTCCCTCCCCCACTCCCCTACCCCATTCCTGCTGCCACTCCCCTACCCTACTCCCCTTCCCCACTCCACTCCCCTCTCAATGCCTCCACTCCCCTACCGCACTCCCCTCCCCAGTCCCCTTACCACTCCACTCCCACACTCCCCTACATCATTCCCCTACCCCACTCCCCTACCGCACTCCCCTCCCCAGTCCCCTTACCACTCCACTCCCACACTCCCCTACATCATTCCCCTACCCCACTCCCCTACCCCACTCCCCTACACCACTCCCATCCCCCACTCCCCTCCCACACTCCCCTTCCCTACTCCCTTCCCACACTCCCCCTACCGAACTCCCCTCCCCCACTCCCCGACCACACTCCCCTACCACGCTCCCCTCCCCCACTCCCCTCTCCCAGCCCTGACTCACCTACCGCACTCCCCTACCCCACTTCCTTTCCCCCACTCCCCACTCCCACTCCCTTCACCCACTCCCCTACCCCACTCCCATACCCCACTCCCCTCTCCCACTCCCTGTCCCCCACTCCCCTCCCCCACTCCCCTAACCCACTCCCCTACCCCACTCCCCTTTATCACTCCCCTACCAGACCCCCTGTCCCCCAATCCCTGTTCCCCCACTCCCTGTCCCCCACTTCCCTCCCCCACTCCCCTCCTCACTCTCCTACCCCACACTCCTCCCCCACTCCCCGCCACACTCCCCTCCCCAACTCCCCTCAACCGCTCCACTCCCCAACTCCACCAGCATCTCCTCTCCCCCACTCCCTTCCCCAACTCCCCTGCACCAATCCCCTCCACCAATCCCCTCCCCCAGACCCCTCCCCACTCCCCTCCCCAACTCCGCGCCCCTACTCCCCTCTCCGCTCCCCTCCCACTCTACCCTCCCTCACTCCCCAGCTCACTCCCTCCCGCACTCCCCTACCCCATTCCTGCCGCCACTCCCCTCCCCCACTCCCCTCCCCTACTCCACACCCGTCTCACTGCCCCACTCCCCTACCCCACTCCCCTCGCCAGTCCCCTTTCCACTCCACTCCCACACACCCCTACATCACTGCCCTACCCACTCCCCTACCCCACTCCCATCCCCCACTCCCTTACAACACACCCCTTCCCTACTCCCTTCCCACACTCCCCCTACCACACTCCCCTCCCCCACTACCCTCCCCCCACCCCAACTCACCTACCGCACCCCCCTACACCACTTCCTGTCCCCCACTCCCCTCCCCCACTCCCCTATATCACTCCCCTACCCCATTACCTATCCCCCACTCCCTGTCCCCCACTCCCCTCCCCCACTCCCCTACCCCACTCCCCTACCCCACTCCCCTCGACCACTCCCCTAACCCACCCCCCTATATCACTCCCCTACCCCACTCCCCCTGTCCCCCATTCCCTGTCCCCCACTCCCCTCCACAACTCACCTCCCCCACTCCCCTACTCCACTCCCGCACCCCACTCCTTACCCCCACTCCTCTACCCAACTCCCCTCCCCAACTCCCCTCCCCAACTCCCCTCCCCCCTCCCCTCCCCCACTCCCCACCCAACTCATTACCCCACTCCCCTACCCCACACCCCTCACCAACTCCCTTACCACCAGCCCCTACTCCACTCCCCTACCAAACTCACCTCCCCCACTCCCCTGCACAACTCCCCTCCCTCACTTCCCTCCAGAACACCCCTCCCCAAATCCCCCCAACAGCCCTCCCCCACCTCCCTCCCCCACACCCCTCCCCCACTCCCCTCCCCAACTCCTCTCCCCACTCCCCTCCCCCTCTCCCCGCCCCAGCTTCCCTCGTCCACTCCCCTCCCACATTAACTTCCCCCACTCTCCTCCCCACTCCCCTCCCCAACTAGCCTCCCCAACTCCGCTACCACACTCCCCTACCCCATTCGCTGAACCCACTCCCTTACCACACCCCACCACCAATCCCCTCCCCTACTCCGATCCACCACTCCGCTTCCCTCCACCTCTTCACTGCCCTCACCTAAGACAATCCCATCCTCCACTACCCTCCCCCACTCCCCTGCCCCACTCCCCGACCCAACACCCCGACCGCAGTGCCCTCCACAACTCCCCTACCCCACTCCCCTACCCCACTCCCCTACCACACTCCCCTACCCCACTCCCCTCCACAACTCCCCTACCCCACTCCCCTACCCCATTCCCCTCCTCCACACCCCTCCCCACTCCCCTACCTCACTCCCCTCCCCACACCCCTACCCACCTCTCCTACCCCACTCCCCTCCCCCACTCCCCTACTGCACTCCCTCTACAACTCCCCTACCCCACTCCCCTACCACACTGCCCTACCCCACACCCCTACCCCAATCCCCTACCACTCTCCCCTACCCCACTCCCCTCCACCACTCCAATACCTCACTACCCTCCCCTACTCCCGTACCCACATCTCCTACCACACCCCTTCCCCACTCCCCTTCCCTCCACCTCCTCACTGCCCTCCACTACCCAACACCTCAACCCTACACACATCCTCACTCCCCTCCCCACTCCCCTTCCCTCCACCTCCTCACTGCGCTCACCTATCCCACGCCCCTTTCCCACTCCCTACATCACTCCCCTCCCCCACTCCCCTCCCCCACTCCCCTCCCAAACTCCCTGACCACATCCCCTACCCAATTCTCCTACCTCACTCCCCTACCTCACACCCTTACCACACCCCCTCCTCCAATCACCTCACCCACTCCCCTCCACCACTCAGTTCCCTCCACCTCTTCACTGCCCTGCCCAACCACACTCCCATCCCCCAGTACACTCCCCCAATCCCCAACCCCACTCCCCTCCCCCATTCCCCTACTGCACTCCCTCTACAACTCCCCTACCCCAATCCCCTAACACACTCCCCTACCCCACTCCCCTCCACTACTCCCATACCTCACTATCCTCCCCTACTCCCGTACCCACATCTCCTACCACATCCCTTCCCCACTCCCCTTCCCTCCACCTCCTCACTGCCCTCCACTACCCAACACCTCAACCCTACACACATCCTCACTCCCCTCACCACTCCCCTTCCCTCCACCTCCTCACTGCGCTTCCCTATCCCACGCCCCTTTCCCACTCCCTACATCACTCCCCTCCCCCACTCCCCTCCCCCACTCCCCTCCCAAACTCCCTGACCACATCCCCTACCCAATTCTCCTACCTCACTTCCCTACCTCACACCCTTACCACACCCCCTCCTCCAATCACCTCACCCACTCCCCTCCACCACTCAGTTCCCTCCACCTCTTCACTGCCCTGCCCAACCACACACCCATCCCCCAGTACACTCCCCCAATCCCCAACCCCACTCCCCTCCCCCATTCCCCTATTGCACTCCCTCTACAACTCCCCTACCCCACTCCCCTACCACACTGCCCTACCCCACTCCCCTACCCCAATCCCCTACCACGCTCCCCTACCCCACTCCCCTCAACCACTCCCATACCTCACTACCCTCCCCTACTCCCGTACCCACATCTCCTACCACACCCCTTCCCCACTCTCTTTCCCTCCACATCCTCACTGCCCTCCACTACCCAACACCTCGACCCTCCCCACATCCTCACTCCCCTCCCCACTCCCCTTCCCTCCACCTCCTCACTGCGCTTCCCTATCCCACGCCCCTTTCCCACTCCCTAAATCACTCCCCTCCCCCACTCCCCTCCCCCACTCCCCTCACAAACTCCCATACCTCACTACCCTCCCCTACTCCCGTACCCACCTCTCCTACCACACCCCTTCCCCACTCCCCTTCCCTCCACCTCCTCACTGCCCTCCACTACCCAACTCCTCGACCCTACACACATCCTCACTCCCCTCCCCACTCCCCTTCCCTCCACCTCCTCACTGCGCTCCCCGATCCCACGCCCCTTTCCCACTCCCTGCATCACTCCCCTCCCCCATTCCCCTCCCCCACTCCCCTTACCAACTTCCCTCACCCACTCCCCTACATCACTCCACTACCCCATTCCTTGTCGCCCACTCCCCTCTCCCACTCCCCTCTGCCACTCCCCTAATGCAGTCGCCTTTCCCATTCCCCTACCTCACTCCCCTCCCCCACTCCCCTCTCCCACTCCCCTCCCCCACTCCCCTCCCCCACTCCTCACACCAACTCCCCTCACCCACTCCCCTACATCACTCCCCTACCCCACCCCTTGTCCCCCACTCCCCTCTCCCACTCCCTGCTCCCACTCCCCTAACGTACTCCCCTACACCACACCCCTGCCTTACTCCCCTCCCCCACTCCCCGCCCCAACTCCCCTCCCCATTCCCATCCACCACTATTCTACCCCACTCCTCTCCCCTACTCCACTCCCCTCTCCCCACCCCCACGGACCTATGCCACTCCCCTACCCCACTCCCTCTCCCCCACTCCCCTCCCTCCCCTCCCACACTCCATACCCCACTCCCCTACCCCACACCCCTACCCCACTCTATACCCCCACTCCCATCCCCAACTCCCCTCCCCACTCCCCTACCCCACTCTCACACCCCACTACACTCCCCCACTCCTCTCACACACTCCCCTCCCCCTCTCCTCTCCGCAACTCCCCGCAACCACCTCTCCCCATGCCCCTCCCCCACTCACTTCCCCCACTCCCCTACCGCGGTCCCCTATCCAACCCTCCCCAACTCCCCTTCCCAACTACCATCCCCAACTCTCCTCCCCCACTCCCCCACCAATTCCCATACCCAACTCCCCTGCACCACTTACCACCCCACTCCCTTCCCCCACACCCCTTCTCAACTCCCCTCCCTCACTCCCCTCCCCAACTCCACTCCCCAACTCCCCTCCCATACTACACTCCCCCACTGTCCTCCTCAACTCCCCGCACTAACTTCCATACCCGACTCCCCTACTCCACTCCCCTCCTTCACTCCCCTTCTCACATCCTCCCCATCTCCCCTCCCTCACTCCCCTCCCTCAATCCCCTCCCTCTTTCCCCTCCCCCACTCCCCTACCCCACTCCCCTACCCCATCCCGTACCCCACACCCCTACCCCACACCCCTACCCCACTCCCCACCCCCACTCCCATCCCCAATTCCCCACCCTCACTCCCCTCACTCACTCCCCTGCCCCACTCCGCTCACCCACACCTCTCCCGAACTCTCCATCCCCACCCCCCTCACCAACTCCCATACCCAACTCCCATGCTCCACATCCCACCCCACTCCCCACCCCACTCCCCTCCCCACGCCCCTCCCCCATTCCACTCCCCTCTCCCCTCCCCCACGGACCTTTGCCACTCCCTTACCCCACTCCCAGTCCCCCACTCCCCTCCCTCATTCCCCTCCCCCAGTCCCCTTCCCCACTCCCCTACTGCACACCCATACCCCACTCCTCACACCCACTCCCATACCCAACAAGCCTCCCCCACTCCCCTACCGCACACCTGCACCCCACTACACTCCCCTCCCCCTCTCCTCTCCGCAACTCCCCGCAACCACTCCGCTCCCCAACCCCTGCCGCAACTCCCCTCCCCCACTGTACTACCCCACTCCTCTACCCCACTCCCCTCCCCAGCTCCCCTCCCCCAACACTCCTCCCGCACTTCCCTCACAATCTCCCATACACCACTCCCCTACTCCACTCACCGACAGCACTCCCCTACCCCAATCCCCTACACGACTCCACTCTCCTAACCCACTCCCTTCCCCCACTCCCTTCCCCCACTCCCTTCCCCCACTCGCTTCCCCCACTCGCTTCCCCCACTCCCCTACCCCCACTCCCCTACCCCCACTCCCCTACCCCACTCCGCTACCCCACTCCCTGACACCACATCCCTACCGCAGTCCGCTCCCCAACTTTCCTACCCCACTCCCCTCCCCTCCACCTCCTCACTGCCCTCCACTACCCAACTCTCCTAACCCACACACCTCCCCCACTCTACTCCCCAACTCCCCTTCCCTCCACTCCCCTCCCCTCTCCCTGCCCCCACTCACTTACGCCACTCCCCTACCCCATTCACTGTCCCCCACTCCCCTCCCACACTCCCCTACCGCACTCACAAACCCCAATCCCCTCTCCCACTCCTCCACCCGACTCCCCTCCCCCTCTCCTCTCCTCTCCGCATCTCCCCTTCCCCACTCCTCTCCCACACTCCCTGCCTCAACTCCCGTCTCTCACTCCCCTAAACAACTCCCCTTCCCCCTCCCCTCCCCCACTCCCCTCCCCCACTCCCATCCCCCACTCCCCTATCCCACTCCCCTATCCCACTCCCCTCCCCCACTCCCCTCCCTCACTTCCCTCGTCAACTCCCCTCCCTCACACCCCTCCGCCAACTCCCCTCCGCCAACTCCCCTCCCCCAACTCCCCTCCCCCAACTCCCCTCCCCCACTCCCCTCTCCTCTACTCCCCAAATCTCCTCCCCCAATTCCTGTCCACCACTCACCTTCACAAACCCCCTCCCCCGCCCCCTCCCCACCCCCTCCCCCGCTCCCCTCCCCTCCCCCACTCCCGTCCACCATTCCGCATCCCTGCACCTCCTCACTGCCCACCGTACCCCACTCCCCTCCCTCACTCCCCTACCCCATTCCACTCCCCTTCCCTCCAAATCCTCACTGCCCTCCCCTACACCACGCCCCTACCCCACTCTACACCCCCACTCCCCCACCGCACTCCCCTCCGCAACTCCCCTACTCCACTCCCCGTCACCACACCCTTACCCCACTCCGCTACCCCACTCCCTGACATCACATCCCTACCGCAGTCCGCTCCCCAACTTTCCTACCCCACTCCCTTCCCCTCCACCTCCTCACTGCCCTCCACTACCCAACTCTCCTAACCCACACACCTCCCGCACTCCACTCCCCAACTCCCCTTCCCTCCACTCCCCTCCCCTCTCCCTGCCCCCACTCACTTACGCCACTCCCCTACCCCATTCACTGTCCCCCACTCCCCTCCCACACTCCCCTACCGCACTCACAAACCCACTTCCCTCTCCCACTCCTCCACCCGACTCCCCTCCCCCTCTCCTCTCCTCTCCGCATCTCCCCTTCCCCACTCCTCTCCCACACTCCCTGCCTCAACTCCCGTCTCTCACTCCCCTAAACAACTCCCCTTCCCCCTCCCCTCCCCCAATCCCCTCCCCCACTCCCATCCCCCATTCCCTATCCAACTCCCCTATCCCACTCCCCTCCCCCACTCCCCTCCCTCACTTCCCTCGTCAACTCCCCTCCCTCACTCCCCTCCGCCAACTCCCCTCCGCCAACTCCCCTCCGCCAACTCCCCTCCCCCAACTCCCCTCCCCCACTCCCCTCCCCCACTCCCCTCTCCTCTACTCCCCAAATCTCCTCCCCCAACTCCTGTCCGCCACTCACCTTCACAAACCCCCTCCCCCGCTCCCCTCCCCCGCCCCCTTCCCACCCCCTCCCCCGCTCCCCTCCCATCCCCCACTCCCGTCCACCATTCAGCATCCCTGCACCTCCTCACTGCCCACCGTACCCCACTCCCCTCCCCCACTCCCCTCCCCCACAACCCTACCCCACACCCCTACTCCACACCACTAGCCCACTCCGCTCCCCACATCCCCTCCCCCGCTCCCCTCCCCCACTCCCCCACTCCCCTCCCCCACTCCCCTCCCCCACTCCCCTCCCCCACTCCCCTATCCCACTCCACTTTCCCACTCCCCGACCCGACTCCCCTTCCCCACATCCCTTCCCCCACATCCCTTCCCTCCAAATCCTCACTGCCCTCCCCTACACCACTCCCCTCCCCACTCCCTTTTCCTCCACCTCCTCACTGCCCTCCCCTCCCCCACTACCCTCCTCCACTCCCCTCCCCTACTCCCCTTCCTTCTCCTCCACAATGCCCTCCCCTACCCAACTCCCCTACGCCACTGCACTGCCCACTCCCTACACAACTCCCCTTCACCCCACCTTCTCTCTGCCCTCCCCTCCCCCACTCCCCCACTCCCCTACACAACTCCCCCACTCCCCTACACCACTCCCCTCCCTCACTCCCCTACCCGACTTCCTTCCACCAGTCCCCAACCCCACTCCCCTCCCCTCCCCAACTCCCCGCCCCAACTCCCCTCCCCCACTCCCCTCCCCCACTCCCCTCCCCACTCCCCCACTCTCCCACACCCCACCCCCAAATCCCCTCCCCCACTCCCCTGCACCTCTCCCCGACCCCACTCTCCTCACAATTCCCCTGTCACACTCCCCTCCAAAACTCCCCTCCAAACCTCCCCTCCCCCACTCTCTAACTCCCCTCCCCCACTCCCATCCCCCGCTACCCTCCGCCACTCCCCTCCCCCACTCCCCTCCCCCACACCCGTGCCCCACACCCCTGCCCCACACCCCTACCCCACTCCACTACCCCACTCCGCTACCCCACTCCACTACCCCACTCCGCTACCCCACTCCACTACCCCAATTACCTACCTCACTCCCCTCCCATACTCCCCTACCCACCTCGCCTTCCCCACTCCCCTTCCCCACTCCCCTTCCCCACTCCCCTTACCTCCACCTCCTCACTGCACTCCAGTCCCCAACTCCCCTACCCCACACACCTCCCCCAGCCCCTCCCTCACTCCACTTCTCTCCACATCCTCACTGTGCTCCAGTCCCCAACTCCCCTACCCCACATACCTCCCCCACGCCCCTCCCCCTCTCTCCTCCCCCTTTCTCCTCCCCCTCTCATCTCCTTCCCCACTCCTCTACCGCACTCCTCTACCCCACTCCTCTACCCCAAGTACCCTCCCCAAGTCCCCTCCCCAGGTCCCCTTCCCAGGTCACCTCCCCAACTCCCCTCACCATCTCCCCTTACCCCACTCCCCTCCCTCACTCCCATTCCTCACTCCCCTATCCCACTCCCCTCCCGCACATCCCTCCCGCTCTCCCCTCCCCCGCTCCCCTCACCCGCTCCCCTCCCCCGCTCCCCTCACACACTCCCCTCCCCCACTCCCCTCACCCACTCCCCTCCCCCACTAACTACCCTCACATCCCTCCCCACTCCCCTCCCCACTCCCCTCCCTACCTCCCCTCCCCCACTCCCCTCCCCCACACCCCTTCCCCAACTCCCCTCCCCACACTCCCCTCACCCCCCTCCCCACACCCCACTCCCCCACACCACTCCACTCCCCCACTCCACTCCCCCACCCCACTCCCCCACTCCACTACCCCCCCACTCCCCTCCCCAACTCTCCTCCCCAATCCCCTCCCCGACTCCCCTCCCCCTCTCACCTGCCCCTCTCCACTACCCCACTCCCCTCCCGTCCACCACTCCGCTTCCCTGCACCTCCTCACTGCCCTCCCCTACAACACTCCCATCCCCCACTCCACTCCCCAACTCTCCTACCTCACACCCCTTCCCCACTCCCCTTCCCTCCACCTCCTCACCGCCCTCCACAACCCAACTCCCCTACCCCACACACCTCCCCCACTCCCCTATCCCACTCCCCTATGCCACTCCCCTATCCCACTCCACTTTCCCACATCCCTACCCCACTCCCCTAACTCACTCCGCTCCCCAACTCCACGACCCCACTCCCCTCCCACATTCCCCTACCCCCTCCCCTAGCCACCCCCTCCCACACACCCCTCCCCCCCACACTCCCCTCCCCCCACTCCAGTCCACCTCTGCGCTTCCCTGCAACTCTTCACAGCCCTCTCCTGCCACACTCCCATCACCCACTACCCTCACGCACTCCCCTACCGCACTCCACTCCCCCACTTCCCACAACAACTCCACTACCCCATTCCAAATCACCACACCCCTACCCCACTCCCCTATCCCACTCGTTACCGCACTCCCCTACCGCACTCCCCTTCCCCACTCCGCTCCACCACTCCCCTCCCCCACTCCCCTCCCCCACTCCCCTAACTCACTCCACTCCCCCACTCCCCTCCCCCACCCCATGCACGTCATCCACTCCCCTACCCCGATTACCCTACCTCACTCCCCTCCCCACTCCCCTTCCAGACTCCCCTACCTCACTCACATAACACACACCCCTCGCCCACTCCCCTCCCCCAATACACTATCCCACTCCCCTTCCCTCCAAATCCTCACTGCCCTCCCCTACACAACGCCCCTACTCCACTCCACACCCCCACTCCCCTACCGCACTCCCCTACCGCACTCCACGACCGCACTCCCCTCCACCACTCCCCTTCCACACTCCCCTCCCTCACTACCCTCCCCCACTAACCTCCCCAACTACCCTCCCCAACTACCCTCCCCAACTCCCCTCCCCAACTCCCCACCCCAACTCCCCACCCCAACTCCCCTTCCACACTCCCCTTCCACACTCCCCTCTTACACTCCCCTCCCACATTTCCCTCCCACGCTCAACTCCCCCACTCAACTCCCCCACTCAACTCCCCAACTCCCCTACCCGACTACCCTCCCCAACTCCCCCCCAACTCCCCTCCCCCTACTCCCCACCCCCACTCCCATCCCCCACTCCCCTCTCCCACTCCCCTCCCCCCACTCCCCTCTGTCTCTCCTCACCGCATCTCCCCTTCCCCACTCCTCTCCCACACTCCCTGCCTCAACTCCCCTCCCCCACCCCCCTAAACCACTCCCCTTCCCCCTCCCCTCGCCAACACCCTCCCCCACTCCCCTCCCTCAATCCCCTCGTTAACTCCCCTCCCTCACTCCCATCCCTCACTCCCCTCCCCCACTTCCCTACCCCACTCCACTCCCCAACTTCCCTACCCCACTCCCCTCCCCAACTCCCCTCCCCAACTCCCCTCCCCAACTCCCCTCCCCACTCCCCTCCCCCACTCCCCTACCCCACTCCCCTCTCCCACTCCACTCCCAAAATCCACTCCCCCAACTCCTCTCCGCCCACTCACTTCCCCCGCTCCCCTCCCCCACACCCCTCCCCCGCTCCCGTCCACCACTCCGTATCCCTGCACCTCCTCACTGCCCTCCCGTACCCCACTCCCCTCCCCCACTCCCCTCCCCACTCCCCTCCCCATTCCCCTCCCTCACTCCCCTGCCCCATACCCCTACCCCTACCCCACTCCGCTCCCCAACTCCCCTACCTCTCTCCCCTCCCCCTCCCCCACTCCCCTCCCCCACTCCCCTTCCCCACTCCCCTTCCCCACTCCACTTTCCCACTCCCCGACACCACTCCCCTTACCCACATCCCTTCCCTCCAAATCCTCACTGCCCTCCCCTACACCACTCCCCTCCCCCACTCCCTTTTCCTCCACCTCCTCACTGTCCTCCAATCCCCTCCCCTACTCCCCTTCCTTCTCCTCCACACTGCCCTCCCCTACCCAACTCCCCTACGCGACTGCCCTGCCCACTCCCCACGCCACTCCCCTTCACTCCACCTCCTCACTGCCCTCCCCCACTTCCACCAGTCCCCAACCCCACTCCCCTCCCCAACTCCCCTCCCCCTCACACCACCCCAGATCCCTCCCCAACTCCCCTCCCCAACTCCCCTCACCCACTCCCCTCCCCCACTCCCAAACACCCCACCCCCAAATCCCCTCCCCCACACCCCTGCACCTCTCCCCTACCCCACTCTCCTCCCAATTCCCCTATCACACTCCCCTCCAAAACCCCCCTCCCCCAATTCCCAACTCCCCTCCCCACTCCCATCCCCCGCTACCCTCCGCCACTCCCCTCCCCCAAACCCCTACCCCACACCCCTGCCCCACACCCCTGCCCCACTCCACTACCCCACTCCACTACCCCACTCCAGTCCACAATTACCTACCTCACTCCCCTCCCATACTCCCCTAGTCACCTCTCCTACCCCACTCCCCTTCCCCACTCCCCTTCCCTCCACCTCCTCACTGCACCCCGGTCCCCAACTCCCCTACCTCAACCACCTCCCCCAGGCCCCTCCCTCACTCCACTTCTCTCCACATCCTCACTGTGCTCCAGTCCCCAACTCCCCTACACCACACATCCCCCACTCCCCTACATCACTCCCCTACATCACTCCCCTACATCACTCCCCTCCCCCACTCCACTCCCCTCCCCCACTCCCCTCCCCCTCTCCCCTCCCCCTCTCCCCTCCCCCTCTCTCCTCCCCCTCTCTCCTCCCCCTCTCATCTCTGCAAAACTCCTTCCCCACTCCTCTACCCAACTCCTCTACCCCACTCCTCTAGCCCACTCCTCTACCCCAAGTCCCCTCCCCAAGTCCCCACCCCAAGTCCCCTCCCCAAGTCCCCTCCCCAAGACCCCTCCCCATGTCCCCTCCCCATGTCCCCTCCCCAGGTCCCCTCCCCAGCTCCCCTCCCCATCTCCCCGCACTATCTACCCTCACCATCTCCCCTCACTATCTCCCCTCACCATCTTGCCTCACCAACTCCCCTTCCCCCACTCCCCTCCTCCCACTCCCCTCCCGCACTCCCCTCCCGCACACCCCTTACGCTCTGCCCTCCCCCGCACCCCTCCCCCACTCCCCTCCCCCACTAACCACCCTCACATCCCTCCCCACTCCACGCCCACACTCCACGCCCCCACTCCACTCCCACACTCCACTCCCAGACCGACTCCCCTCCCCAACTTTCCTCCCCCAATCCCCTCCCCAACTCCCCTCCCCCTCTCCCCTGCCCCTCTCCACTACCCGACTCCCCTCCCGTCCACCACTCCGCTTCCCTGTACCTCCTCATAGCCCTCCCCTACAACACTCCCATCCCCCACTCCGCTCCCCAACTCTCCTACCTCACACCCCTCCCCCAATCCCCTTCCCTCCACCTCCTCACTGCCCTCCACAACCCAACTGCCCTACCCCACACACCTCCCCCACTCCCCTATCCCACTCCCCTTCCCTCCACCTCCTCACTGCGCTTCCCTATCCCACTCCCCTATCCCACTCCCCTATCCCACTCCACTTTCCCACTTCCCTACCCCACTCCCCTAACTCACTCCGCCCCCCAACGCCACTACCCCACTCCCCGACCCCATACCACGACCCCACACCCCGACCCCACTCCCTGACCCCACACCCCTACCCCACACCCCGACCCCACACCCCGACCCCACTCCCCTAAACAGCACCCCTACCCCACTCTCCTCCCACACTCTCCACCCCCAGTCTCCTCCCCCACTCTCCTCCCCCACTCTCCTACCCCACTCCCCGCCCCACTCCCCTAACCATCTCCCCTACCCCACACCCCTACTCCACTCCCCTCTCCCACACCCCTCCCCCACACCCCTCCCCCACTCCCATCCCCCACTCCCCTCCCTCACTCCCCTACCCCACTACCGTCCCAACTACCCTCCCCAACTACCCTCCCCAACTCCCCACCCCAACTCCCCTTCCACACTCCCCTTCCACACTCCCCTTCCTCACTCCCCTACCCCACTACCCTCACCAACTACCCTCCCCAACTACCATCCCCAACATACCCTCCCCAACTCCACACCCCAACTCCCCACCCCAAGTCCCCTTCCACACTCCCCTTCCACACTCCCCTTCCACACTCCCCTCCCACACTCCCTTCCCACACTCAACTCCCCCACTCAACTCCCCCACTCAACTCCCCAACTCCCCTACCTCACCCCCTACCCCACTCCCCTCCCTAACTCCCCTCCCCCTACTCCCCTCCCCCCACTCCCCTCCCCCCACTGCCCTCCCCCACTCCTCCACCCCACTCCCCTCTGCCTCTCCTCTCCGCATCTCCCCTTCCCCACTCCTCTTCCACACTCCCTGCCTCAACTCCCCTCCCCCACCCCCTAAACCACTCCCCTTCCCCCTCCCCTCCCCCACACCCCACCCCCACTCCCCTCCCCCACTCCCCTCCCTCAATCCCCTCGTCAACTCCCCTCCCTCACTCCCCTCCCTCACACCCCTCCCTCACTCCCCTCCCCCACTTCCCTACCCCACTCCTCTCCCCAACTCCCCTCCACAACTCCCCTCCCCCACTCCCCTCCCCCACACCCCACACCTGCTCCCCTCCCCTGCCCCCCTCCCCCGCTCCTGTCCACCACTCCGTATCCCTGCACCTCCTCACTGTGATCCCGTACCCCACTCCCCTCCCCCACTCCCATCCCCCACTCCCCTCCCCCACACCCCTACCCCACACCCCTACCCCACTCCGCTCCCCAACTCCCCTACCCCTCTCCCCTCCCCCCTCCCCCACTCCCCTCCCCCACTCCCCTTACCCGCATCCCTTCCCTCCAAATCCTCACTGCCCTCCCATGCACCACTCCCCTCACCCAATCCCTTTTCCTCCACCTCTTCACTGTCCTCCAATCCCCTCCCCTACTCCCCTTCCTTCTCCTCCACACTGCCCTCCCCACCACACTCCCATCCCCCACTCCGCTCCCCAACTCTCCTACCTCACACCCCTCCCCCACTCCCCTTCCCTCCACCTCCTCACTGCCCTCCTCAACACAACTCCCCTACCCCACACACCTCACCCACTCCACTCACCCACTCCCCTTCCCTCCACCTCCTCACTGCGCTCCCCTATCCCACTCCCCTATCCCACTCCACTATCCCACTGCCCTATCCGACTCCACTTTCCCACTTCCCTACCCCACTCCCCTAACTCACTACCCTCCCCAACACCATTACCCCTCTCCACTCCACCATTCCCCTAACCCCCTCCCCTAGCCCACTCCGTCCCACACTCCCCTTCCCCCACTCCAGTCCACCTCTGCGCTTCCCTGCACCTCTTCACTGCCCTCCCCGACCACACTCCCATCCCTCACTACCCTCACGCACACCCCTACCCCACTCCCCTACACCACTCCCCTACCCCACTCCCATACCGTACTCCACTAGCGCACTCCACTAGCGCACTCCACTACCGCACCCCCTCCACCACTCCCCTCCCCCACTCCCAATCACCACACACCAACCCCACTCCCCTACCCACTCACCTCCCCCACTCCGCTAACCCACTCCCCTCCCCCACTCCCCTCCCCCGCTCCCCTCCCCCGCTCCCTGACACCACACCGGCTCCCCCACTCCCCTCACCCACTCCCCTCCCCCACTCCGCCCCACAACCCTCCCCCTTTCCCCTCCCCCACACCCCTCGCCCACTCCACTCCCGACACTCCTCCCCCACTCCACTCCCCTCCCCCTCACCCCTCCCCCTCACCCCTCCCCCACTCCCCTCCCCCACTCTCCTCCCGTCCAACACTCCACTTCCCTGCACCTCCTCACTGCCCTCCCCTACCACACTCCCATCCCCCACTCCGCTCCCCAACTCTCCTGCCTCACACCCCTTCCCCACTGCCCTTCCCTCCATCTCCTCACTGCCCTCCTCAACCCAACTCCGCTACCCCACACACCTCACCAACTCGACTCACCCACTCCCCTTCCCTCCACCTCCTCACTGCGCTCCCCTATCCCACTCCCCTATCCCACTCCCCTATCTCACTCCACTATCCCACTCCCCTATCCGACTCCACTTTCCCACTTCCCTACCCCACTCCCCTAACTCACTCCCCTCCCCAACTCCAGTACCCCTCTACACTCCACCATTCCCCTACCCCCCTCCTCTAGCCAAACCCTCCCACACTCACCTCCCCCCACACCAGTCCACCTCTGCGCTCCCCTGCATCTCTTCACTGCCCTCCCCTAACACACTCCCATCCCCCACTACGCTCCTTCATTCCCCTACCCCACTCCCCTACCGCACTCCACCCCCCCACTCCCCTACCGCACTCCCCTCCACAACTCCCCTACAGCACTCCAAATCACTACACCACTCCTCTCCCCCACTCCCTACCTCAACTCCCCTCCCCACTCCCCTAAACCACTCCCCTTCCCACTCCCCTCCCCCACTTCCCTCCCCCACTCCCCTCCCCCACCCCCCTCCCCCACACCCATCACAAACTCCCCTACCCCACTCCCCTACTCCGCTCCTCTCCCACACTCCCCTCCCCCACTCCACTCCCCCACTCCCCTCCCCCACGCCCTCCGCCACACTCCTACCACACTCTACTCCCTCACTCACCTCCCCAACTCCCCTCCCCCGCTCCCCTCCCACACTAACCTCCCACACACCCCTTCCCACTCCCCTCCCCTCCGACACTCCCCTCGTCCTCTCTCCACCGCCACTCTCCTCCCGAACACCCCTCCCCACTTCCCGCCCCCACCTCCTCCCCCACTCCACTCTCCTCCCCCACTCCCGTCCACCACTCCGCATCCCTGCACCTCCTCACTGCCCTCCCGTACCACACTGCCCTCCCCCACTCCCCTACTCCAATCTCATACCCCACTCCACTCCCCCACTCTCATACCCCACTCCACTCCCCCACTCCCATACATCACTCCCCTCCACAACTCCCCTACCCCGCTCCCCTACCCCACTCCCCCACTCCCCCACTCCGCACCCCCTCTCCGCACCCCCACTCCGCACTCCCCTCATCCACTACCCTACCCAATCCCACTACCCCACTCCCATCCCCCATTCCCCTCCCCCACTCCCCTACCCCACTCCCCTCCCCCACTCCCCTACCCCACTCCCCTACCCCACTCCCCTACCGCACTCCACTACCGCTCTCCACTCCCCCACTCCCCTATCGCACTCCCCTTCCGCACTCCCCTTCACATCTCCCCGATCCCACTCCCCGACCCCACTCCCCGACCCCACTCCCCGGCCCCTCTCCCCGGCCCCACTCCCCAGCCCCACTCCCCAGCCCCACGCCCCAGCCCCACTCCCCAGCCCCACTCCCCCAACCCCACTCCCCAACCCCACTCCCCTCCCCCACTCCCTGACACCACACCCGCTGCCCCACTCCCCTTCCCCACTCCCCTCCCCCACTCCCCTCCCCTGCCCCAGTCCCCTGCTCCACTCCCCTGCTCCACTCCCATGATCCACTCCACTGCCCCACTCCCCTGCCCCACTCCCCTGCCCCACTCCCCTGCCCCACTCCCCTGCCCCACTCTGCTACCCCACTCTGCTACCCCACTCCGCTCCCCCACTCCGCTCCCCCACTCACCTCCCCAACGCAGTCCGCTCCCCAACTTTCCTAGCCCACTCCCCTCCCCTCCACCTCCTCACTGCCTTCCACTACCCAACTCTCCTACCTCACACACCTCCCCCACTCCACTCCACAACTCCCATTCCCTCCACACCCCTCCCCCACTCCACTCCCCTCTCCAAGCCCCCACTCACTGACGCCACTCCCCTACCCATTCCCTGTCCCTCACCCCCCACCCTCACTCCCCTACCGCACTCACAAACCCCACTCCCCTCTCCCACTCCTCCACCCCAACTCCCCTCCCCAACGCCCCTCCCTCGCTCCCCTCCCCCGCTCCCCTCCGTCACTCCGCTCCCCCGCTCCCCTCCCCCGCTCCCCTCCCCCACTCCCCTCCCCCACACCACTCGTCAACTCCCCTCCCCCACTACCCTCCCCCACTCCCCTACTCCGCTCCCGTAACCCACTCCCCACCCCACCCCCCTCGTCAACCCCCCTCCCCCACTCCCCTCCACCACTCCCCTCCCCAACTCCATTCCGCCACTCTCCTCCCACACTCTACTCCCTCTCTCACCTCCCCAGATCCCCTCCCCCGCTCCACTCCCCCGCTCCCCTCCCCCGCTCCCCTCCCACACTAACCTCCCCCACACCCCTCCACACTCCGCTCCCCTCAGACACTCCCCTCCCCCTCCCTCCTCCGCCACTCTCCTCCCCAACACCCCTCCCCAACTCTCCTCCCCCACTCTACTCCCCCACTCCGCTCCCCACTCCCCTACACAACTCTCCTCCCCCAATCCGCATCCCTGCACCTCCTCACTGCCCACCCGTACCACACTCCTCACCCCCACTCCACTCCCCCACTCTACTCCCCCACTCCACTCCCCCACTCCACTCCTCCTCTCCTCACACGCCATCCCCTCCACCACTCCTCTACCCCACCCCACTCCCCTCCCCCACTCCCCTCCCCCACTCCCCTCCCCCACTCCCCTACCCACTCCCATCCCCCACTCCGCTCCCCAACTCTCCTGCCTCACACCCCTTCCCCACTGCCCTTCCCTCCATCTCCTCACTGCCCTCCTCAACCCAACTCCGCTACCCCACACACCTCACCAACTCGACTCACCCACTCCCCTTCCCTCCACCTCCTCACTGCGCTCCCCTATCCCACTCCCCTATCCCACTCCCCTATCTCACACCACTATCCCACTCCCCTATCCGACTCCACTTTCCCACTTCCCTACCCCACTCCCCTAACTCACTCCCCTCCCCAACTCCAGTACCCCTCTCCACTCCACCATTCCCCTACCCCCCTCCTCTAGCCAAACCCTCCCACACTCACCTCCCCCCACACCAGTCCACCTCTGCGCTCCCCTGCATCTCTTCACTGCCCTCCCCTAACACACTCCCATCCCCCACTACGCTCCTTCATTCCCCTACCCCACTCCCCTACCGCACTCCACCCCCCCCACTCCCCTACCGCACTCCCCTCCACAACTCCCCTACAGCACTCCAAATCACTACACCACTCCTCTCCCCCACTCCCTACCTCAACTCCCCTCCCCACTCCCCTAAACCACTCCCCTTCCCACTCCCCTCCCCCACTTCCCTCCCCCACCCCCCTCCCCCACACCCATCACAAACTCCCCTACCCCACTCCCCTACTCCGCTCCTCTCCCACACTCACCTCCCCCACTCCGCTCCCCCACTCCCCTCCCCCACGCCCTCCGCCACACTCCTACCACACTCTACTCCCTCACTCACCTCCCCAACTCCCCTCCCCCGCTCCCCTCCCACACTAACCTCCCACACACCCCTTCCCACTCCCCTCCCCTCCGACACTCCCCTCGTCCTCTCTCCACCGCCACTCTCCTCCTGAACACCCCTCCCCACTTCCCGCCCCCACCTCCTCCCCCACTCCACTCTCCTCCCCCACTCCCGTCCACCACTCCGCATCCCTGCACCTCCTCACTGCCCTCCCGTACCACACTGCCCTCCCCCACTCCCCTACTCCAATCTCATACCCCACTCCACTCCCCCACTCTCATACCCCACTCCACTCCCCCACTCCCATACATCACCCCCCTCCACAACTCCCCTACCCCGCTCCCCTACCCCACTCCCCCACTCCCCCACTCGGCACCCCCTCTCCGCACCCCCACTCCGCACTCCCCTCATCCACTACCCTACCCAATCCCACTACCCCACTCCCATCCCCCATTCCCCTCCCCCACTCCCCTACCCCACTCCCCTCCCCCACTCCCCTACCCCACTCCCCTACCCCACTCCCCTACCGCACTCCACTACCGCTCTCCACTCCCCCACTCCCCTATCGCACTCCCCTTCCGCACTCCCCTTCACATCTCCCCGATCCCACTCCCCGACCCCACTCCCCGACCCCACTCCCCGGCCCCTCTCCCCGGCCCCACTCCCCAGCCCCACTCCCCAGCCCCACGCCGCAGCCCCACTCCCCAGCGCCACTCCCCCAACCCCACTCCCCAACCCCACTCCCCTCCCCCACTCCCTGACACCACACCCGCTGCCCCACTCCCCTTCCCCACTCCCCTCCCCCACTCCCCTCCCCTGCCCCAGTCCCCTGCTCCACTCCCCTGCTCCACTCCCATGATCCACTCCCCTGCCCCACTCCCCTGCCCCACTCCCCTGCCCCACTCCCCTGCCCCACTCTGCTACCCCACTCTGCTACCCCACTCCGCTCCCCCACTCCGCTCCCCCACTCACCTCCCCAACGCAGTCCGCTCCCCAACTTTCCTAGCCCACTCCCCTCCCCTCCACCTCCTCACTGCCTTCCACTACCCAACTCTCCTACCTGACACACCTCCCCCACTCCACTCCACAACTCCCATTCCCTCCACACCCCTCCCCCACTCCACTCCCCTCTCCAAGCCCCCACTCACTGACGCCACTCCCCTACCCATTCCCTGTCCCTCACCCCCCACCCTCACTCCCCTACCGCACTCACAAACCCCACTCCCCTCTCCCACTCCTCCACCCCAACTCCCCTCCCCAACGCCCCTCCCTCGCTCCCCTCCCCCGCTCCCCTCCGTCACTCCGCTCCCCCGCTCCCCTCCCCCGCTCCCCTCCCCCACTCCCCTCCCCCACACCCCTCGTCAACTCCCCTCCCCCACTACCCTCCCCCACTCCCCTACTCCGCTCCCGTAACCCACTCCCCACCCCACCCCCCTCGTCAACCCCCCTCCCCCACTCCCCTCCACCACTCCCCTCCCCAACTCCATTCCGCCACTCTCCTCCCACACTCTACTCCCTCTCTCACCTCCCCAGATCCCCTCCCCCGCTCCCCTCCCCCGCTCCCCTCCCACACTAACCTCCCCCACACCCCTCCACACTCCGCTCCCCTCAGACACTCCCCTCCCCCTCCCTCCTCCGCCACTCTCCTCCCCAACACCCCTCCCCAACTCTCCTCCCCCACTCTACTCCCCCACTCCGCTCCCCCACTCCCCTACACAACTCTCCTCCCCCAATCCGCATCCCTGCACCTCCTCACTGCCCACCCGTACCACACTCCTCACCCCCACTCCACTCCCCCACTCTACTCCCCCACCCCACTCCCCCACTCCACTCCTCCTCTCCTCACACCCCATCCCCTCCACCACTCCTCTACCCCACCCCACTCCCCTCCCCCACTCCCCTCCCCCACTCCCCTCCCCCACTCCCCTACCCCACTCCCCTCCCCCACTCCACACCCCCACTCCCATACCTAATTCCCATCCACAACTCCCCTACCCCACTCCCCTACCCCACACCGCTCCCCAAATCCGCTCCCCCACTCCACTCCCGACACCCCTCCCCAACTCTCCTACCTCACATCCCTCCCCCACTCTCCTTCCCTCCACCTCCTCACTGCCCTCCACAATCCAACTCCCCTACCCCACACACGTCCCCAACTCCAGTCACCCACTGCCCTTCCCTCCACCTCATCACTGCGCTCCCCAATCCCATTCCCCTATCCCACTCCCCTAGCCCACCACGTCCCACACTCACCTCCCCCCACTCCAGTCCACCTCTGCGCTTCCCTGCACCTCTTCACTGCCCTCCCCTACCACACTCCCATCCCTCACTACCCTCACGCACACCCCTACCTCACTCCCCTACACCACTCCCCTACCCCACTCCCCTACCGTACTCCAGTAGCGCACTCCACTCCTGCACTCCCCTCCACCAATCCCCTACCCCACTCCCCATCACCACACACCAACCCCACTCCCCTACCCCACTCACCTCCCCCACTCCGCTAACCCACTCCCCTCCCCCGCTCCCCTCCCCCGCTCCCCTCCCCCACTCCCTGACACCACACCGGCTCCCCCACTCCCCTCCCCCACTCCCCTCCCCCACTCCGCCCCTCAACCCTCCCCCCTTCCCCTCCCCCACTCCCCTCGCCCACTCCCCTCCCCCACTCCCCTCCCCCACTCCACTCCCCCACACCCCTCGCCCACTCCACTCCCGACACTCCTCCCCCACTCCCCTCCCCTCCCCCTCACCCCTCCCCCACTCCCGTCCCCCACTCCCCTCCCGTCCAACACTCCGCTTCCCTGCACCTCCTCACTGCCCTCCCCTACTACACTCCCATCCCCCACTCCGCTCCCCAACTCTCCTACCTCACACCCCTCCCCCACTCCCCTTCCTTCCACCTCCTCACTGCCCTCCTCAACCCAACTCCCCTACCCCACACACTTCCCCAACTCGACTCACCCACTCCCCTTCCCTCCACCTCCTCACTGCGCTCCCCGATCCCACTGCCCGATCCCACTCCCCTATCCCACTCCCCTATCGCACTCCCCTATCCCACTCCCCGATCCCACTCCCCTATCCCACTCCCCTATCCCACTCCCCTATCCCACTCCCCTATCCCACTGCCCTATCCGACTCCACTTTCCCACTTCCCTACCCCACTCCCCTAACTCACTCCCCTCCCCAACTCCACTACCCCTCTCTACTCCACCATTCCCCTAACCCCCTCCCCTAGCCAACACCTCCCACACTCCCCTCCCCCAACTCCAGTCCACCTCTGCACTCCCCTGCATCTCTTCACTGCCCTCCCCAACACACTCCCATCCCCCACTACGCTCCCACATTCCCCTATCCCACTCCCCTACCGCACTCCACGCCCCCACTCCCCTACCACACTCCCCTCCACAACTCCCCTACACCACTCCAAATTACCACACCACTCCACTCCCCCACTCCCTAACTCAACGCCCCTCCCCACTCCCCTAAACCACTCCCCTAAACCACTCCCCTTCCCACTCCCCTCCCCCACTCCCCTCCCCCACTTCCATCACAAACTCCCCTACCCCACTCCCCTACTCCGCTCCTCTCCACCACCCCCTCCCTCACATCCCTCCCCCACACCCCTCCCCCACACCCTTCATCAACTCCCCTCCCACACTCCCCTCCCCCACTCCCCTCCCTCACGCCCTCCGCCACCCTCCTACCACACTCTACTCCCTCACTCACCTCCCCAACTCCACATCCCCGCTCCCCTCCCACACTCTCCTCCCGAACACCCCTCCCCCACTCCCCTCCCCCAGCCCCTCCCCCACTCCACTCTCCTCACCCACTCCCATCCCCCTCTCCCCTCCCCCACTCCCGTCCACCACTCCACATCCCTGCACCTCCTCACTGCCCTCCCGTACCACACTCCCCTCCTCCACTCCCCTACTCCAATCTCGTACCCCACTCCACTCCCCCATTCTCGTACCCCACTCCACTCCCCCACTCCCATACCTCATTTCCCTCCACAACTCCCCTACCCCGCTCCCCTACCGCACTCCCCCACTCCCTCACTCCGCTCCCCCACTCCGCACCCCATCTCCCCCACTCCGCACCCCCACTCCCCACCCCACTCACCTCACCCACTACCCTACCCAACTGCACTACCCCACTCCCATCCCCCATTCCCCTCCCCCACTCCCCTACCCCACTCCCCTACCGCACACCACTACCGCTCTCCACTCCCCCACTCCCCTATCGCACTCCCCTCCACATCTCCCCGATCCCACTCCCCGACCCCACTCCCCGACCCCACTCCCCGACCCCACTCCCCAGCCCCACTCCCCAAACCCCACTCCCCAAACCCCACTCCCCAAACCCCACTCCACCAACCCCACTCCCCAACCCCACTCCCCTCACCCACTCCCTGACATCACACCCGCTGCCCCACTCCCCTTCCCCACTCCCTGACACCTCACCCGCTGCCCCACTCCCCTGCCCCAGTCCCCTGCTCCACTCCCCTGCTCCACTCCCCTGCTCCACTCCCCTGACCCACTCCCCTGCCCCACTCCGCTACCCCACTCTGCTACCCCACTCCGCTACCCCACTCTGCTACCCCACTCCGCTACCCCACTCCGCTCCCCCACTCCCCTCCCCTACCGCAGTCCGCTCCCCAACCTTCCTAGCCCACTCCCCTCCCCTCCACCTCCTCACTGCCTTCCACTACCCAACTCTCCTACCTGACGCACCTCCCCCACTCCACTCCCCAACTCCCATTCCCTCCACTCCCCTCCCCCACTCCACTCACCTCACCAAGCCCCCACTCACTGACGCCACTCCCCTACCCATTCCTTGTCCCCCACCCCCTCCCTCACTCCCCTACCGCACTCACAAACCCCACTCCCCTCTCCCACTCCTCCACCCCACTCCCTGCCCCCTCTCCTCTCCGCAAATCCCCTTCCCCCTGCCCCTCCCCAACTCCCCTCCCCAACGCCCCTCACTCGCTCCCGTCCCCCGCTCCCCTCCACCACTACCCTGCCCCGCTCCCCTCCCCCGCTCCCCCACACCCCTCGTCAACTCCCCTCCCCCACTCCCCTCCCCAACTCCCCTCCCCAACTCCCGTAAACCACTCCCCTCCCCCACACCCCTCGTCAACCCCCATCCCCCACTCCACTCCCCCACTCCCCTCCCCCTCTCCCCTCCCCCACTCCCCTCCCCAACTCCCTTCCGCCACTCTCCTCCCACACTCTACTCCCTCTCTCACCTCCCCAGATCCCCTCCCCCGCTCCCCTCCCACACTAACCTCCCCCACACCCCTCCGCACTCCGCTCCCCTCCGACACTCCCCTCCCCCTCTCTCCTACGCCACTCTCCTCCCCAACACCCCTCCCCCACTCCCCTCCCCCACCCCCTCCCCTGCTCCACTCCCCTACACAACTCTCCTCCCCACTCTCCTCCCCCACTCCCCTCCCCCACTCCCCTCCCCCACTCTCCTCCCCCACTCCGCATCCCTGCACCTCCTCACTGCCCTCCCGTACCACACACCCCACCACCACTCCACTCCCCCACTCCACTCCCCCACTCCACTCCCCCACTCCACTCCCCCTCTCCCCTCCCCCACTCCCCTCACCCCCTCCCCTCCCCCACTCCCCTCACCCCCTCCCCTCCCCCACTCCTCTACCCCACCCCACTCCCCTCCCCCACTCCCCTCCCCCACTCCTCTACCCCACCCCACTCCCCTCCCCCACTCCGCTTCCCCACTCCCCTACCCCACTCCCCTCCCCCACTCCACACCCCCACTCCCATACCTAACTCCCATCCACAACTCCCCTACCCCACTCCCCTACACCACTCCCCTCCCCCTCTCCTCTCCCCCTCTCCCCTCCCCCACTCCCCTCCCCCACTCCCGTCCCCCACTCCCCTCCCGTCCAACACTCCGCTTCCCTGCACCTCTTCACTGCCCTCCCCCACCACACTCCTAACCCCCACTCCGCTCCCCAACTCTCCTACCTCACACCCCTCCCCCACTCCCCTTCCCTCCACCTCCTCACTGCCCTCCACAACCCAACTCCCCTACCCCACACACATCCCCAACTCCAGTCACCCACTCCCCTTCCCTCCACCTCCTCACTGCGCTCCCCTATCCCACTCCACTTTCCCACTTCCCTACCCCACACCCCTAACTCACTCCCCTCCCCAACTCCACTACCCCTCTCCACTCCACCATTCCCCTACCCCCCTCCCCTAGCCACCCTCCCCTAGCCACCCCGTCCCACACACCCCTCCCCCCACACCAGTCCACCTCTGCGCTCCCCTGCACCTCTTCACTGCCCTCCCCTACCACACTCCCATCCCCCACTACGCTCCCGCATTCCCCTACCTCAACTCCCCTACTCACACCCCTACCCACTCCCCAAAACCACTCCCCTTCCCCCTCCCCTTCCCCTCCCCTCCCCCACTCCCTTCCCCCACTCCCCTCCCCCACTCCCGTCCCCCACTCCCCTCCCCCACTCCCATCACAAACACCCCTACTTCACTCCCCTACTCTACTCCCCTCCCCCACACCCCTCCCCCACACCACTCCCCCACACCCCTCGTCAACTCCTCTCCCACACTCCCCTCCCCCACTCCCCTCCCTCACGTCCCTCCGCCACTCTCCTACCACACTCTACTCCCTCACTCACCTCCCCAACTCCCCTCCCCCGCTCCCCTCCCACACTAACCTCCCACACACCCCTCCCCACTCCCCTCCCCTCCGACACTCCCCTACCCCTCTCCTCTACCCCGCTCCCCCACTCCGCTCACCCACTCCGCACCCCCACTCCGCACCCCCACTCCCCACCCCCACACCCCTCCCCCACACCACTCCCCCACACCCCTCGTCAACTCCTCTCCCACACTCCCCTCCCCCACTCCCCTCCCTCACGTCCCTCCGCCACTCTCCTACCACACTCTACTCCCTCACTCACCTCCCCAACTCCCCTCTCCCGCTCCCCTCCCACACTAACCTCCCACACACCCCTCCCCACTCCCCTCCCCTCCGACACTCCCCTCTCCCTCTCTCCTCCGCCACTCTCCTCCTGAACACCCCTCCCCCACTTCCCTCCCCCACCTCCTGCCCCACTCCACTCTCCTCACCCATTCCCATCCTCCACTCCCCTCCCCCACTCCCGTCCAACACTCCCCATCCCTGCACCTCCTCACTGCCCTCCCGTACCACACTCCCCTCCCCCACTCCCCTACCCTACTCTCGTACCCCAATCCACTCCCCCACTCTCGTACCCCACTCCACTCCCCCACTCCCATACCTCACTCCCCTTCACAACTCCCCTACCCCGCTCCCCTACCCCTCTCCCCTACCCCGTCCCCCACTCCGCTCCCCCACTCCGCACCCCCACTCCGCTCCCCCACTCCGCACCCCCACTCCCCACCCCCACTCCCCTCCCCCACTACCCTTCCCAACTCCACTACCCCACTCCCATCCCCCATTCCCCTCACCCACTCCCCTAGCCCACCCCCTCCCACACTCCCCTCCCCCCACTCCAGTCCACCTCTGCGCTTCCCTGCACCTCTTCACAGCCCTTCCCTACCACACTCCCATCCCCCACTACCCTCCCGCAGTCCCCTATCCCACTCCCCTACCGCACTCCCCTCCACATCTCCCCTATCCCACTCCCCGACCCCACTCCCCGTTCGCACTCCCCGGCCCCACTCCCCAGCCCCACGCCCCAGCCCCACTCCCCAAACCCCACTCCCGAAACCCCACTTCCCAAACCCCACTCCCCAAACCCCACACCCCCTTCCCCACACCCCCAACCGCACTCCCCCAACCCCACTACCCCAAACCCCACTCCCCAACCCCACTCCCCTCCCCCACTCCCACTCCCCTCCCCCACTCCCTGACACCACACCCGCTGCCCCACTCCCCTGCCCCACTCCCCTCACCCACTCCCTGACACCTCACCCGCTGCCCCAACCCCCTGACCCACTCCCCTGCTCCACTCCCCTGCCACACTCCCCTGCCCCACTCCACTGCCCCACTCCGCTACCCCACTCCACTACCCCACTCCGCTACCCCACTCTGCTACCCCACTCTGCTACCCCACTCCGCTACCCCACTCCGCTCCCCCACTCCCCTCCCCTACCGCTGTCCGCTCCCCAACTTTCCTAGCCCACTCCCCTCCCCTCCACCTCCTCACTGCCTTCTGCTACCCAACTCACCTACCTCACACACCTCCCCCACTCCACTCCCCAACTCCCATTCGCTCCACTCCCCTCCCCCACTCCACTCCCCTCTCCAAGCCCCCACTCACTGATGCCACTCCCCTACCCATTTCCTGTCCCCCACTCCCCTCCCTATTCCCTGTCCCCCAATCCCCTCCCTCACTCCCCTACCGCACTCACAAACCCCACTCCCCTCTCCCACTCCTCCACCCCACTCCCTTCCCCCTCTCCTCTCCGCTAATCCCCTTCCCCCTCCCCCTCCCCAACTCCCCTCCCCAACGCACCTCCCCCGCTCCCCTCCCCCACTCCCCTCCCCCGCACCACTCGTCAACTCCCCTCCCCCACTCCCCTCCCCCACTCCCCTACTCCACTCCCCTCCACATTCTCCTCCCTCACTCCCCACCCCATATCCCTACCTCTCTCCCCTCCCCCACACCCCTACCCAACACCCCTACACCACTCCCCTACCCCATTCCACTACCCCAGTCCCGTTGCCAATCCCCTACCTCACTCGCCTCCCACACTTCCCTACCCACCTCTCCTAACCCCCTCCCCGACCCCACTCCCCTTCCCTCCACCTCCTCACTGCACTCCAGTACCCAGCTCCCCTACCCACACACCTCCACCATGCCCCTCCCTCATTCCCCTTCCCTCCAGCTCCTCCCAGCGCTCCCCTACCCAACTCCCCTATCCCACTCCCCTACCCCACTCCCCGAAACTACACCCCTCCCCTACTCCACACCCCCACTCCACACCCCCACTCCCCTTACCTCAAACATCTCACTGCGCTCCCCTACCCCACTCACCTCCTCTACTCCCCTTCCTTCTCCTCCTCACTGCCCTCCCCTACCCAACTCCCCAACGCCACTGCCCTCCCCCACTCCCCACACGACTCCCCTTCACTCCACCTCATCACTGCCCTCCCCTACCCCACACCGCTCCGCACTCCCCTCCTCACTTCCCTCCCCCACTCCCCTCCACATTCTCCTCCCTCACTCCCCACCCCATATCCCTACCTCTCTCCCCTCCCCCACTCCCCTCCCCCACTCCCCTCCCCCACTCCCCTCCACCACTCCCCTCCTCTCCCCAACTCCCCTATCCCACTCTCCTCCCACACTCCACACCCTCACTCACCTCCCCAGATCCCCACACCCGCTCCCCTCCCGCACTAACCTCCCCCACAACCCTCCCCACACCCCTCCCCCACTCCCCTCCCCCACTCCCCTCCCCCACTCCCCTACGCCTCTCCCCTCCCCCTCTCCCCTCCCCCACTCTCCCCTCCCCCACTCTCTTCCCCCTCTCTCCTCCCCCACTCTCCTCCCCCACTCTCCTCCCCCACTCCCATCCCCCACTCCCCTCCCCCACTCCCCTCCCCCACTCCCCTCCCCCACTCCGCTCCCCAACTCTCCTACCTCACACACCTCCGCCACTCCCCTTCCCTCCACAACCCACCTCCCCTACCCCGCACACGTCACCCGCTCCACTTACACACTCCCCTTCCCTCCACCTCCTCACTGCACTCCCCTATCCCACTCCCCTATCCCACTCCACATTCCCCTATCCCACTCCACATTCCCACTCCCCGACACGACTCCCATTACTCACTCCCCTCCCCAACTCCGCTACCCCACTCCCCTCCCCCATTCCCCTAACCCCTTCCCCTAGCACACCCCCTCCAACACTCCCCTCCCCCCTCTCCAGTCCACCTCTGCGCTTCCCTGCACCTCTTCACTGCCCTCCCCTATCACACTCCCATCCCCCACTACCCTCCCGCACTCCCCTACGCCACTCCCCTACCGCACTCCACTCCCCCACTCCCCTCCCCCACACCCCTCTCGCACTAACCTCCCCCACTCCCCTCCCAACTCCCCTCACCCACTCCCCTACCACACACCCCTACCCAACTCCGCTTACCTCCACCTCCTCACTGCCCCACTCTACCCCACTCCCATCCCAAACTACCGTCCCCCACTCCCGAAACGCACACCCCTCCACAACACCCCGACCCTACACCCCTACCCAACACCCCTACCCCACTCCCCTACCCCATTCCACTACCCCAGTCCCGTTGCCAATCCCCTACCTCACTCGCCTCCCACACTTCCCTACCCACCTATCCTAACCCCCTCCCCGACCCCACTCCCCTTCCCTCCACCTCCTCACTGCACACCAGTACCCAGCTCCCCTACCCACACACCTCCACCATGCCCCTCCCTCATTCCCCTTCCCTCCAGCTCCTCCCAGCGCTCCCCTACCCAACTCCCCTATCCCACCCCCCTACCCCACTCCCTGAAACTACACCCCTCCCCCACTCCACACCCCCACTCCACACCCCCACTCCCCTTACCTCAACCACCTCACTGCGCTCCCCTACCCCACTCACCTCCCCTACTCCCCTTCCTTCTCCTCCTCACTGCCCTCCCCTACCCAACTCCCCAACGCCACTGCCCTCCCCCACTCCCCACGCGACTCCCCTTCACTCCACCTCATCACTGCCCTCCCCTACCCCACACCGCTCCGCACTCCCCTCCTCACTTCCCTCCCCCACTCCCCTCCACATTCTCCTCCCTCACTCCCCACCCCATATCCCTACCTCTCTCCCCTCCCCCACTCCCCTCCCCCACTCCCCTCCCCCACTCCCCTCCACCACTCCCCTCCTCTCCCCAACTCCCCTATCCCACTCTCCTCCCACACTCCACACCCTCACTTACCTCCCCAGATCCCCACACCCGCTCCCCTCCCGCACTAACCTCCCCCACAACCCTCCCCACACCCCTCCCCCACTCCCCTCCCCCACTCCCCTCCCCCACTCCCCTACCCCTCTCCCCTCCCCCACTCCCCTCCCCCACTCCCCTACCCCTCTCCCCTCCCACTCTCCCCTCCCCCACTCCACATTCCCCTATCCCACTCCACATTCCCACTCCCCTACACGACTCCCATTACTCACTCCCCTCCCCAACTCCGCTACCCCACTCCCCTCCCCCATTCCCCTAACCCCTTCCCCCAGCACACCCCCTCCAACACTCCCCTCCCCCCTCTCCAGTCCACCTCTGCGCTTCCCTGCACCTCTTCACTGCCCTCCCCTATCACACTCCCATCCCCCACTACCCTCCCGCACTCCCCTACCCCACACCCCTACCGCACTCCACTCCCCCACTCCTCTCCCCCACACCCCTCTCACACTAACCTCCCCCACTCCCCTCCCAATTCCCCTCGCCCACTCCCCTACCACACACCCCTACCCAACTCCGCTTACCTCCACCTCCTCACTGCCCCACTCTACCCCACTCCCATCCCAAACTACCGTCCCCCACTCCCGAAACGCACACCCCTCCACAACACCCCGACCCCACACCCCTACCCAACACCCCTACCCCACTCCCCTACCCCATTCCACTACCCCAGTCCCGTTGCCAATCCCCTACCTCACTCGCCTCCCACACTTCCCTACCCACCTCTCCTAACCCCCTCCCCGACCCCACTCCCCTTCCCTCCACCTCCTCACTGCACTCCAGTACCCAGCTCCCCTACCCACACACCTCCACCATGCCCCTCCCTCATTCCCCTTCCCTCCAGCTCCTCCCAGCGCTCCCCTACCCAACTCCCCTATCAAACTCCCCTACCCCACTCCCCGAAACTACACCCCTCCCCTACTCCACACCCCCACTCCACACCCCCACATCCCCTTACCTCAACCATCTCACTGCGCTCCCCTACCCCACTCACCTCCCCTACTCCCCTTCCTTCTCCTCCTCATTGCCCTCCCCTACCCAACTCCCCAACGCCACTGCCCTCCCCCACTCCCCACGCGACTCCCCTTCACTCCACCTCATCACTGCCCTCCCCTACCCAACTCCCCAATGCCACTGCCCTCCCCCACTCCCCACGCGACTCCCCTTCACTCCAGCTCATCACTGCCCTCCCCTACCCCACACCGCTCCGCACACCCCTCCTCACTTCCCTCCCCCACTCCCCTCCACATTCTCCTCCCTCACTCCCCACCCCATATCCCTACCTCTCTCCCCTCCCCCACTCCCCTCCCCCACTCCCCTCCACCACTCTCCTCTCCCCAACTCCCCTATCTCACTCTCCTCCCACACTCCACACCCTCACTCACCTCCCCAGATCCCCACACCCGCTCCCCTCCCGCACTAACCTCCCCCACAACCCTCCCCACTCCCCTCCCCCACTCCCCTCCCCCACTCCCCTCCCCCACTCCCCTACCCCTCTCCCCTCCCACTCTCCCCTCCCCCACTCTCCACTCCCCCACTCTCCTCCCCCTCTCCTCCCCCACTCTCCTCCCCCACTCTCCTCCCCCACTCTCCTCCCCCACTCCCACCCCCCACTCCGCTCCCCAACTCTCCTATCTCACAACCCTCCCCCACTCCCCTTCCCTCCACAACCCACCTCCCCTACCCCGCACACCTCCCCCACTCCACTTACACACTCCCCTTCCCTCCACCTCCTCACTGCGCTCCCCTATCCCACTTCCCTATCCCACTCCACATACCCCTATCCCACTCCACATTCCCACTCCCCTCCCCCCACTCCAGTCCACCTCTGCGCTTCCCTGCACCTATTCACTGCCCTCCCCTACCACACTCCCATCCCCCACTACCCTCCCGCACTCCCCTACCCCACACCCCTACAGCACTCCGCTCCCCCTCTCCCCTCCCCTCCCCCACTCCCCTCCCCCACTCCCCTCCCCCACACCCCTCCCCCACACCCCTCACACACTAACCTCCCCCACTACCCTCCCAACTCGCTTCGCCCACTCCCCTACCATGCACCCTACCCAGCTCTGCTTACCTCCACCTCCTCACTGCCCTACTCTACCGCACTCCCATCCTACACATACCCTCCTCCACTACCCTCCCCCACTCCCCAATCGCACACCCCTCCACAACACCCCGACCCCACTCCCCTACCCCACACCCCTACCCCACTCCCCTACCCCATTCCACTACCCCAGTCCCGTTGCCAATCCCCTACCTCACTCCCCTCCCACACTTCCCTACCCACCTCTCCTAACCCCCTCCCCTACCCCACTCCCCTTCCCTCGACCTCCTCACTGCACTCCAGTACCCAATTCCCTACCCACATACCTCCACCACTCCCCTCCCTGATTCCCCGTCCCTCCACCTCCTCCCTGCGCTCCCCTACCCAGCTCCCCTATCCCACTCCCCTACCCCACTCCCCTACCCCACTCCCCTACCCCACTCCCCTAAACTACACCCCTCCCCCACTACACACCCCCACTCCCCTTACCTCCACCACCTCACTGCGCTCCCCTACCCCACTATCCTACCCCACTCTCCTATCCCACTCCACTTTCCCACTCCCCGACCCCACTCCCCTAACTCACTTCTCTCCCACACTCACCACCCCTTCTCCCCTTCCTTCTCCTCCTGACTGCTCTCCCCTACCCAACTCCCCAATGCCACTGCCCTCCCCCACTCCTCACGTTACTCCCCTTCACTCCACCTCATCGCTGCCCTCCCCTACCCCACACCCCTCCCCACTCCCCTCCCCACTCCCCTCCCCACTTCCCTCCCCCACTCCCCTCCACATTCTCCTACCTCACTCCCCACCCCATACCCCTACCTCACTCCACTCCCCCACTCACATAACACACACCCCACCCCCACTCCCCTCCCCCACTCCCCTCCCCCACTCCTCTCCCCCACTCCCCTCCCCCATTCCCCACCCCCTCTCCCCTCCCCCACTCCCCTCCCCAACTCCTCTCCCCCACTCCCCTCCCCCATTCCCCTCACCCACTCCCCTCCGACCGAACTCCACTCCCACTCCCCTTCCCTCCACCTCCTGACAGCACACCCCTACCAGACTCCACGACACCACTCTGCACCCCCACTCACCTCCTCTACTCCCCTACCCCACCGCACATCCCTCCCAAACTCCCCTACCAGACGCCCTCCCCCACTCCCCTCCCCTCCCCCACTCCCCTCCCCCTCTCCCCTCCCCAAATCGCCTCCCCAGTCCCATTACCAAATCGCCTCCCCCAGTCCCCTTACCAAATCGCCTCCCCTACTCCCCTGCCCTCCACATCCTTACAGCCCTCCTCTACTCCACTCCCCTACAACACTCTGATCCCCCACTCGCCCCACCAATCCCCTACCCCGCTTCTCTCCAAAACTCCCCTACCCTCTCCCCACCCCCACTCCCCTACCCCACTCCCCTACCCCATTCCACTACCCCAGTCCCGTCGCCAATCCCCTACCTCACACCCCTCCCATACTCCCCTACCCACCTCTCCTACCCCACTCTCTTACCCCACTCCCCTTCCCTCCACCTCCTCAATGCACTCCAGTACCCAACTCCACGACGACACTGCCATCCCCCACTCCCCACGACACTCCCCCACTGCCCTAACTCGCTCCATTCCCCCAGTTACCACCCCCACTACCTTACCCCACTCCCCTCTACAATCCCCTCCCCAATCCCCTCCCCACCCCCGTCCCCACTTACCTCCCCCACTCCCCCACCCCACTCACCTAACACACACCCTACCCCACTCCACTCCCCCATTCCCCTCTCCCACTCCCCTTCCCTCCATCTCCTCACTGCACCCCTACCCAACTCCCGTCCCCACTCCCCTTCCCTCCACCTCCTTACAGTCCACCCCTACCACACTTCCCGACACCACCTTGCACCCCCACCCCCTCCTCCACTCCCCTACCCCACTACCCCACCGCACCTCCCTCCCAAACTCCCCTACCAGACGCCCTCCCCCACTCCCCTCCCCCAAACCCCTCCCCACACACCACCCCCACTTCCCTCCCCCACTCCCCCACCCCACTCACCTAACACACACCCTACCCCACTCCACTCCCCCATTCCCCTCTCCCACTCCCCATCCCTCCATCTCCTCACTGCACCCCTACCCAACTCCCGTCCCCACTCCCCTTCCCTCCACCTCCTTACAGCCCACCCCTACCACACTTCCCGACACCACACTGCACCCTCACCCCCCCTCCTCCACTCCCCTACCCCACTACCCCACCGCACCTCCCTCCCAAACTCCCCTACCAGACGCCCTCCCCCACTCCCCTCCCCCAAACCCCTCCCCACACACCACCCCCACTCCCCTCCCACACTCCCTCCCCCAATCCGCACCCCCACTCCCCAAGCCCCACTCCCCTCCCCAACTCCCCTTCCCTCCACCTCCTTCCAGCGCTCCCCTACTCCACTCCCCTACACCACTCTGATCCCCCACTAGCCTCACCACTCCCTACCCTACTCCCCTCCAAAACTCCCATACCCTCTCCCCACCCCCACTCACCTACACCACTCCCCTAACCCACTCCCTGTCCCCCCACTCTCCTCCCCCACTCCCCTCCCCAACTCCCCTCGCCCAGTCTCCTCCCACACTCCCCTCCCTCACTCCCCTCCAACTCCCCTACAACTCTAACCTCCCCCACTCCCCTCCGCACTCCCCTCCGCACTCCCCTCCCCACTCCCCTCCCCACTCCCCTCCCCCACTGCCCTCCTCACTCCCCTCCCCACTCCCCTCCTCACTCACCTCCCACACTAACCTTCCCCACTCGCTCCCCCACGCCCCTCCCCACTCACCTCCCACACTAACCTCCCCCACTCGCCTCCCCACTCCCCTCCCCACTCCCCTCCCGCTCTTGCCTCCCCCAATCCCCTCCCCCACTCCCAAACTCCCCTCCCCCACTCCCCTCACTCACTAATCTCCCCCACTCCCCTCCCACACTAACCTCCCCCACTCCCCTCCCAACTCCCCTCATCCACTCCGCTACCCCACTCCGCTTACCTCCACATCCTCACTGCACGACTCCACCACACTCCCATCCCCCACTACCCTCCCCCACTACCCGCCCCCACTCCCTAACCGCACCCCCCTCCACAACACCCCTACCCCTCTCCCCTACCCCAAACCTGACTCCACACCCCTACCCTACACCCCTACCCTACTCCCCTACCCCAGTCCACTACCCCAGTCCCATCGCCAATCTCCTCTCTCACACCCCTCCCATACTCCCATACCCACCTCTCCTACCCCACTCCCCTACCCCACTCCCCTTCCCGCCACCTCCTCACTGCACTCCAGTACCCAGATCCCCTACGCCACTGCCCTCCCCCACTGCCCTACCTCACTCCATTCCACCAGTTACCCCTCCCACTACCTTACCCCACTCCCCTCCCCACTCCCCTCCCCATTTCCCTCCCCCACTTCCCTCCCCCACTCCCCTCCCATTTCTCCTACCTCACTCCCCACCCCATACCCATACCCCACTCCCCTCCCGCACTGCCCTACCTCACTCCACTCCCCCAGTTAACGCACCCACTACCTTGCCCCACTCCCCTCCCCACTCCCTTCCGCCACTCGCCTCCCCATACCCCTACCTCACTCCACTCCCCCACTCCCCTACCCCACTCACTTAACACACACCCCTCCCCCACTCCCCTCCCCCATTCCCCTCTCCCACCCCCTTCCCTCCATCTCCTCACTGCCCCACTACCCAAATCCCCTCCCCACTCCCCTTCCCTCCACCTCCTTTCAGCCCACCCCTACCACACTCCCCGACACCACTCTGCACCCCCACCCCCTCCTCCACTCCCCTACCCCACTACCCCACCGCACTTCCCTCCCAAACTCCCCTACCAGACGCCATCCCCCACTCCCCTCCCCCACACCCATCCCCACACCCCTTACCCACTCCCCCACTCCACTCGCCCACTCCCCTCCCCCACTCCACCTCCCCCACACCCCTCGCCCACTACCCTACCGCTATGGCCTACCCCACGCCCCTCCACAACTCCCCTCCCCAACTCCCCTTCCCTCCATCTCCTGACAGTCCTCCCCTACTCCACTCCCCTGCACCACTCTGCTCCCCCACTAGCCCCACCACTCCCCTACCCCACTCCCCTCCAAAACTCCCATAACCTCTCCCCACCCCCACTCACCTACACCACTCCCCTAACCCACTCCCTGTCCCTCAATCCATTCTCTGACTACCCAAACCCCACTCTCCTCCCCCACGCACCTCCCCAACTCCCCTCCTCCACACCTCGACCCCACTCTCCACACCTCTCCTCGAGGCAACACCCCTCCCCCACACCTCGCCCCACTCCCTGCCTCAACTCCCCCACCCCACACTCCCCTCCCCCACTCCCCTCCACCACTCCCCTCCCCCACTCCCCTCCCCCACTCCCCTCCCAAGCTCCCCTCCCCCACAACCCCTCCTCAACTCCCCTAACTCCCCTTCCCCACTCCCCTCCACCACTCCCCTCCCCAACTCCCCTCCCCCACTCAACTCCCCTTCCACGCACTCTTCCCCACACTCCTCCCCACACCCCTCCCCTACTCCCCACTCCCACTGCCCTCCCCCAAATCCCCCACCACACTCCCCTCCCACACTCCCCTCCCCCAAATCCCCTGCCCCAATTCCCCTACCGCACTCCCATCCCCCACTCCCATCCCCCACTATCCTCCCCAACTACCCTCCCCCACTACCCTCTCCCACTCCACTCCCCCACTCCACTCCCCCCTCCACTCCCCCATCCCCACCAACACTCTCCTCCCCCACTCCCCTACCCCAAATCCCCTTCCACAAATCCCCTACCCCAAATCCCCTCCCCAAATCCCCTCCCCCAAATCCCCGCCCCCACTCCATTCACATACCGCACTCCCCTCCACAACTCCCCTACCCGACTCCCCTACACAACCCCCCGTCACCACACCCCTACCACACTCCCCTCCCCCACTCCGCTACCCGACTCCCATACCCCACACCCCTACCCCACTCCCCGACCCCACTCCCCGACCGCACTCCACGACCCCACTCCATGACCGCACTCACCCGACCCCACTCACCCGACCTCACTCACCCGATCACACTCCCCACCCCCACACCCCAACCCCACTCCCCACACCCATGCCCCTCCCCTAGTCCCCTCCCCCACACCTCTACCCCACTATCCTCACCTCTCCTCTCTGCAACACCCGTCCCCCACTCCCCTCCCCCATTCCCCTCCCCCCGTCCCCACACCCCCTACCACACTCCCCTCCCCCACCCCGCTCCCCCACCCCGCTCCCCCACTCCCCTCCCACGCTAACCTCCCCCACACTCCTCCCCACACTCCTCCGCACACTCCTCCCCCACTCCCCTCCCCCACTGCCCTCCCCCACTCCCCTCCCCCAAATTCCGTACCCCAAATTCTGTACCCCAAATCCCCTACCCCAAATCCCCTACCCCCAATCCCCTCCCCCAAATCCCCTCCCACACTCCACTCGCTTACCGCACTCCCCTCCACAACTCCCCGACCCGACTCCCCTACCCAACCCCCCGTCAATACACCCCTACCACACTCCCCTCCCCCACTCCCCTCCCCCACTCCACTCCCCCACTCCCCTACCCCACTCCCCTACCCCACTCCCAGACCCCACTTCCCAACTCCACACTCCTACTCCACTCTGCACTCCACTCCCCTACTCCACTCCTCTCCCCCACACCCATCCTCAACTCCCCTCCCTAACTCCCCTCCATAACACCCCTCCCCAACTCCCCTCCCTCCCTCCCCTAACCCACTACCCTCCCCCATTTCCCTAACCCCCGACCCTCCCCAACTCCACTCCCCCACTCCCCACCCCCACTCCCCTCCCACACTAACCTCCCACACTAACCTCCCCCACACTCCTCCCCACACTCCTCCCCACACTCCTCCCCAAAGTCCTCCCCAACCCCAAATCCCCGACCCCAAATCCCTTCCCCCAAATCCACTCCCCCAAATCCCCTTCCCCAAATAACCTCCCCCACTCCACCCGTATACCGCACTCCCCTCCACAACTCCACTACCCGACTCCCCTACCCAACCCCCGTCACCACTCCCCCTACCACACTCCCCTCCCCACTCCGCTCCCCCACCCCCTCCCACACTAACCTCCCCCACACTCCTCCCCACACTCCTCCGCACACTCCTCCCCCACTACCCTCCCCCACTGCCCTCCCCCACTCCCCTCCCCCAAATTCCGTACCCCAAATTCCGTACCCCAAATCCCCGACCCCAAATCCCCTCCCCCAAATCCCCACCCCCACTCCACTCGCCTACAGCACTCCCCTCCACAACTGACCTACCCGACTCCCCAACCCAACCCCCCGTCAATACACCCCTACCACACTCCCCTCCCCCACTCCCCTCCCCCACTCCACTCCCCCACTCCCCTACCCCACTCCCCTACCCCACTTCCAGACCCCACTTCCCAACTCCACACTCCTACTCCACTCTGCACTCCACTCCCCTACTCCACTCCTCTCCCCCACACCCATCCTCAACTCCCCTCCCTAACTCCCCTCCATAACACCCCTCCCCAACTCCCCTCCCTCCCTCCCCTAACCCACTACCCTCCCCCATTTCCCTAAACCCCGACCCTCCCCAACTCCACTCCCCCACTCCCCTCCCCCACTCCCCTCCCACACTAACCTCCCACACTAACCTCCCCCACACTCCTCCCCACACTCCACCCCACACTCCTCCCCAAAGTCCTCCCCAATCCCCAACCCCAAATCCCCGACCCCAAATCCCTTCCCCCAAATCCACTCCCCCAAATCCCCTTCCCCAAATAACCTCCCCCACTCCACCCGTATACCGCACTCCCCTCCACAACTCCACTACCCGACTCCCCTACCCAACCCCCGTCACCACTCCCCCTACCACACCCCCCTCCCCACTCCGCTCCCCCACCCCCTCCCACACTAACCTCCCCCACACTCCTCCCCACACTCCTCCGCACACTCCTCCCCCACTACCCTCCCCCACTGCCCTCCCCCACCCCAAATTCCGTACCCCAAATTCCGTACCCCAAATCCCCGACCCCAAATCCCCTCCCCCAAATCCCCACCCCCACTCCACTCGCATACAGCACTCCCCTCCACAACTGACCTACCCGACTCCCCAACCCAACCCCCCGTCAATACACCCCTACCACACTCCCCTCCCCCACTCCCCTCCCCCACTCCACTCCCCCACTCCCCTATCCCACTCCCCTACCCCACTCCCAGACCCCACTTCCCAACTCCACTCTCCTACTCCACTCTGCACTCCACTCCCCTACTCCACTCCTCTCCCCCACACCCATCCTCAACTCCCCTCCCTAACTCCCCTCCATAACACCCCTCCCCAACTCCCCTCCCTCCCTCCCCTAACCCACTACCCTCCCCCATTTCCCTAACCCCCGACCCTCCCCAACTCCACTCCCCCACTCCACTCCCCCACTCCCCTCCCTCACTAACCTCCCACACTAACCTCCCCCACACTCCTCCCCACACTCCTCCCTACACTCCTCCCCAAAGTCCTCCCCAATCCCCAACCCCAAATCCCCGACCCCAAATCCCTTCCCCCAAATCCACTCCCCCAAATCCCCTTCCCCAAATAACCTCCCCCACTCCACCCGTATACCGCACTCCCCTCCACAACTCCACTACCCGACTCCCCTACCCAACCCCCCGTCACCACACCCCCTACCACACTCCCCTCCCCACTCCGCTCCCCCACCCCCTCCCACACTAACCTCCCCCACACTCCTCCGCACACTCCTCCGCACACTCCTCCCTCACTACCCTCCCCCACTGCCCTCCCCCACTCCCCTCCCCCAAATTCCGTACCCCAAATTCTGTACACCAAATCCCCGACCCCAAATCCCCTCCCCCAAATCCCCACCCCCACTCCACTCGCATACAGCACTCCACTCCACAACTGACCTACCCGACTCCCCAACCCAACCCCCCGTCAATACACCCTTACCACACTCCCCTCCCCCACTCCCCTCCCCAACTCCCCTACCCCACTCCCCTACCCCACTCCCAAACGGCACTCCCCTACTCCACTCCCCTACTTCACTCTGCACTCCACTCCCCTACTCCACTCCTCTCCCCCACTCCCATCCTCAACTCCCCTCCCTAACTCCCCTCCCTAACACCCCTCCCCAACTCCCCTCCCTTACTCCCCTAACCCACTACCCTCCCCCATTTCCCTAACCCACTACCCTCCCCAACTCCCCTCCCCCACTCCCCTCCCCCACTCCTCTCCCACACTAACCTCCCACACTAACCTCCCCCACACTAACCTCCCCCACACTCCTCCCCACACTCCTACCCACACTCCTCCCCAAAGTCCTCCCCCACGCACCTACCCCAGGTCCCCAACCCCAAATCCCTTCCCCCAAATCCCTTCCCCCAAATCCCCTCCCCCAAATCCCCTCCCACAAATCCCCTCCCCCACTCCACCCGCATACCGCACTCCCCTCCACAACTCCCCTACCCGACGCCCCTACCCAACCCCCCGTCACCACACCCCCTACCACACTCCCCTCCCCCACTCCCCTACCCCACTCGCCTACCCCACTCCCCTACCCCACTCCCCTAACCCACTCCCCTACTCCACACCCCTACTCCACTCTACACTCCACACCCATACTTCACTCCACTCCCCCACACCCCTCCTCAACTCCCCTCCCTAACTCCCCTCCCTAACACCCCTCCCCAACTCCCCTCCCTCCCTCCCCAAACCCACTACCCTCCCCCATTTCCCTAATCCACTACCCTCCCCAACTCCCCGCCCCAACTCCCCTCCCCCACTCCCCTCCCCCACTCCCCTCCCACACTAACCTCCCACACTAACCTCCCCCACACTCCTCCCCACACTCCTCCCCACACTCCTCCCCCACTCCCGTCCCCCACTCTCCTCGTCCACTCCCCTACCCCACTCCGCTACCCCACTCCCAGACACCACTCCCCTACTCCACTCCCCTACTCCACTCAGAACTCCACTCCCCTACAGCACTCCACTCCCCCACACCCCTCCTCAACTCCCCTCCCTTACTCCACTCCACTCCCCCACACCCCTCCTCAACTCCCCTCCCTAACACCCCTCCCTAACTCCCCTCCCCAACTCCCCTCCCTCACTCCCCTCCCCCACTCCCCTCCCCCACTCCCCTCCCCAATCCCCTCCCCCACTCCCCTCTCCCTCTCCCCTCCCACACTAACCTCCCACACTAACCTCCCCCACACTCCACCCCACACTCCTACCCACACTCCTCCCCAAAGTCCTCCCGCACTCCCCTACACCAGGTCCCCTACCCCAAATCCCTTCCCCCAAATCCCCTCCACCAAATCCCCTCCCCAAAATCCCCTCCCCCACTCCACCCGCATACCGCACTCCCCTCCACAACTCCCCTTCACAACTCCCCTACCCGACTCCCCTACCCAACCCCCGTCACCGCTCCCCCTACCACACTCCCCTCCCCCACTCCCCTCCCCCCACTCCCCTACTCCACTCCCCTACTCCACTCTACACTCTACTCCCATACTCCACTCCACTCCCCCACACCCCTCCTCAACAACCCTCCCTAACTCCCCTCCCTAACACCCCTCCCCAACTCCCCTCCCTCCCTCCCCTAACCCACTACTTTCCCCCATTTCCCTAACCCACTACCCTCCCCAGCTCCCCTCCCCCCTCCCCTCCCCCACTCCCCTCCCCCACTCCGCTCCCACACTAACCTCCCCCACACTCCTCCCCACACTCCTCCCCAAAGTCCTCCCCCACTCCCCTACCGCAAGTCCCCTACCCCAAATCCCTTCCCCCAAATCCACTCCCCCAAATCCCCTCCCCCAAATAACCTCCCCCACTCCACCCGCATACCGCACTGCCCTCCACAACTCCCCTACCCGACTCCCCTACCCAACCCCCCGTCACCACACCCCCTACCACACTCCCCTCCCCCACTCCGCTCTCCCACTCCCCTCCCACACTAACCTCCCCCACACTCCTCCCCCACTCCCCTCCCCCACTCCCCGACCGCACTCCACGACCCCACTCCATGACCGCACTCACCCGACCCAACTCCCCTCCCACACTAACCACCAACACACTCCGCCCCACTCCCCTCCCCCACTCCCCTCCACCACTGCCCTCTCCAAGTCCCATCCCCCAAATCCCCTCCCCCAAATCCCCTACCCCAAATCCCCTCCCCCACTCGCCTACTGCTCTCCCCTCCACAACCCCCCTCCACAACTCCCATACCTGACTCCCCTACCCAACCCCCCGTCACCACTCCCCTCCCTTACTCCCCTCCCTCACTCCCCTACCCCTCTCCCCGACCCCTCTCCCTGACCCCTCTCCCCGACCCCACTCCCCGACCCCAAACCCCGACCCCACTCCCAGACCCCACTCCCCGACCCCCCCTCCCCCACGCCCCTCCCCTTATCCCCTCCCCCACGCCCCTCCCTTAATCCCCTGCCCCACTCCTATACCCCAATCTTCTCCCCTATCCTCTCCGCAACACCCCTCCCCCACTCCTCTCCCCCACTCCTCTCCCCCACTCCTCTCCCACAGTCCCCTCCCCCACTCCCCTCCCCCAAATCCCCTCCCACAAATCCCCTCCCCCAAATCCCCTACCCCAAATCCCCTACCCCAAATCCCCTCCCCCACTCGCCTATTGCTCTCCCCCTCCACAACCCCCCCCCACAACTCCCCGACCCGACACCCTTACCCGACTCCCCTACCCAAGCCCCCGTTACCACTCGCCCACCACACTCCCCTACCACACTCCCCTACCACACTCCCCTCCCCCACTCCGCTCCCCCACTCCGCTCTCCCACTCCCCTACCGAACTCCCCGGCACAACACCCCTACCCCACTCCCCTACCCCACTCCCCTACCCCACTCCGCTCCCCAACTCCCCTACCCCACACACCTCCCCTACTCCCCTTCCTTCTCCTCCTCACTGCCCTCCCCTACCCAACTCCCCAACGCAACTGCCCTCCCCCACTCCCCACGCGACTCCCCTTCACTCCACCTCATCACTGCCCTCCCCTACCCCACACCGCTCCGCACTCCCCTCCTCACTTCCCTCCCCCACTCCCCTCCACATTCTCCTCCCTCACTCCCCACCCCATACCCCTACCTCTCTCCCCTCCCCCACTCCCCTCCCCCACTCCCCTCCACCACTCCCCTCCTCTCCCCAACTCCCCTATCCCACTCTCCTCCCACACTCCACGCCCTCACTCACCTCCCCAGATCCCCACACCCGCTCCCCTCCCGCACTAACCTCCCCCACAACCCTGCCCACTCCCCTCCCCCACTCCCCTCCCCCACTCCCCTCCCCCACTCCCCTACCCCTCTCCCCTCCCCCTCTCCCCTCCCCCACTCTCCCCTCCCCCACTCTCCTCCCCTCTCTCCTCCCCCACTCTCCTCCCCCACTCTCCACCCCCACTCTCCATCCCACTCCCACCCCCCACTCCGCTCCCCAACACACCTATCTCACAACCCTCCCCCACTCCCCTTCCCTCCACAACCAAACTCCCCTACCCCGCACACCTCACCCACTCCACTTACACACTCCCCTTCCCTCCACCTCCTCACTGCGCTCCCCTATCCCACTTCCCTATCCCACTCCACATACCCCTATCCCACTCCACATTCCCACTCCCCTCCCCCCCACTCCAGTCCACCTCTGCGCTTCCCTGCACCTATTCACTGCCCTCCCCTTCCACACTCCCATCCCCCACTACCCTCCCGCACTCCCCTACCCCACACCCCTACCGCACTCCGCTCCCCCTCTCCCCTCCCCTCCCCCACTCCCCTCCCCCACTCCCCTCCCCCACACCCCCTCACACACTAACCTCCCCCACTACCCTCCCAACTCGCTTCGCCCACTCCCCTACCACGCACCCTACCCAACTCTGCTTACCTCCACCTCCTCACTGCCCTACTCTACCGCACTCCCATCCTACACATACCCTCCTCCACTACCCTCCCCCACTCCCCAACCGCTCACCCCCTCCACGACACCCCGACCCCCACACCCCTACCCCACACCCCTACCCCACTCCCCTACCCCATTCCACTACCCCAGTCCCGTTGCCAATCCCCTACCTCACTCCCCTCCCACACTTCCCTACCCACCTCTCCTAACCCCCTCCCCTACCCCACTCCCCTTCCCTCGACCTCCTCACTGCACTCCAGTACCCAATCCCCTACCCACATACCTCCACCACTCCCCTCCCTGATTCCCCTTCCCTCCACCTCCTCCCTGCGCTCCCCTACCCAGCTCCCCTATCCCACTCCCCTACCCCACTCCCCTACCCCACTCCCCCTACCTCACTCCCCTAAACTACACCCCTCCCCCACTCCACACCCCCACTCCCCTTACCTCCACCACCTCACTGCGCTCCCCTACCCCACTATCCTACCCCACTCTCCTATCCCACTCCACTTTCCCACTCCCTGACCCCACTCCCCTAACTCACTTCCCTCCCACACTTACCACCCCTTCTCCCCTTCCTTCTCCTCCTGACTGCTCTCCCCTACCCAACTCCCCAACGCAACTGCCCTCCCCCACTCCCCACGTTACTCCCCTTCACTCCGCCTCATCACTGCCCTCCCCTACCCCACACCCCTCCCCACTCCCCTCCCCACTTCCCTCCCCCACTCCCCTCCACATTCTCCTACCTCACTCCCCACCTCGTACCCCTACCTCACTCCACTCCCCCACTCACATAACACACACCACACCCCCACTCCCCTCCCCCACTCCCCTCCCCCATTCCCCTCACCCACTCCCCTCCGACCCAACTCCACTCCCCACTCCCCTTCCCACCACCTCCTGACAGCACACCCCTACCAGACTCCACGACACCACTCTGCACCCCCACTCCCCTCCTCTACTCCCCTACCCCACCGCACATCCCTCCCAAACTCCCCTACCAGACGCCCTCCCCCACTACCCTCCCCTCCCCCACTCCCCTCCCCCTCTCCCCTCCCCAAATCGCCTCCCCCAGTCCCATTACCAAATCGCCTCCCCCAGTCCCCTTACCAAATCGCCTCCCCCACTCCCCTTCCCTCCACCTCCTTACAGCCCTCCTCTACTCCACTCCCCTACAACACTCTGATCCCCCACTAGCCCCACCAATCCCCTACCCCGCTTCTCTCCAAAACTCCCCTACCCTCTCCCCACCCCCACTCACCTACACCACTTCCCTCTCCCACTCCCTGACATAACTCCCCTACCCCACTCCCCTACCCCATTCCACTACCCCAGTCCCATCGCCAATCCCCTACCTCACACCCCACCCATACTCCCCTACCCACCTCTCCTACCCCACTCTCTTACCCCACTCCCCTTCCCTCCACCTCCTCACTGCACTCCAGTACCCAACTCCCCGACGCAACTGCCCTCCCCCACTCCCCACGACACTCCCCCACTGCCCTACCTCGCTCCATTCCCCCAGTTACCACCCCCACTACCTTACCCCACTCCCCTCCCCAATCCCCTCCCCACCCCCGTCCCCACTTCCTTCCCCCACTCCCCCACCCCACTCACCTAACACACACCCTACCCCACTCCACTCCCCCATTCCCCTCTCCCACTCCCCTTCCCTCCATCTCCTCACTGCACCCCTACCCAACTCCCGTCCCCACTCCCCTTCCCTCCACCTCCTTACAGCCCACCCCTACCACACTTCCCGACACCACACTGCACCCCCACCCCCTCCTCCACTCCCCTACCCCACTACCCCACCGCACCTCCCTCCCAAACTCCCCTACCAGACGCCCTCCCCCACTCCCCTCCCCCAAACCCCTCCCCACACCCCTCCCCCACTCCCCTCCCCTACTCCCCTCCCCCACTCCCCTCCCCCACTCCCCTCCCCCAATCCGCACCCCCACTCCCCAAGTCCACTCCCCTCCCCCACTCCCCTCCCCAACTCCCCTTCCCTCCACCTCCTTCCAGCGCTCCCCTACTCCACTACCCTACACCACTCTGATCCCCCACTAGCCTCACCACTCCCCTACCCTACTCCCCTCCAAAACTCCCATACCCTCTCCCCACCCCCACTCAGCTACACCACTCCCCTAACCCACTCCCTGTCCCCCACTCTCCTCCCCCACTCCCCTCCCCAACTCCCCTCGCCCAGTCTCCTCCCACACTCCCCTCCCTCACTCCCCTCCAACTCCCCTACAACTCTAACCTCCCCCACTCCCCTCCGCACTCCCCTCCGCACTCCCCTCCCCACTCCCCTCCCCACTCCCCTCCCCCACTGCCCTCCTCACTCCCCTCCCCACTCCCCTCCCCCAGTCCCCTCCCCCACTCCCCTCCCCCAATCCCCTCCTCACTCACCTCCCACACTAACCTCCCCCACTCGCCTCCCCACTTCCCTCCCCACTCCCCTCCCGCTCTTGCCTCCCCAATCCCCTCCCCCACTCCCAAACTCCCCTCCCCCACTCCCCTCACTCACTAATCTCCCCCACTCCCCTCCCACACTAACCTCCCCCACTCCCCTCCCAACTCCCCTCGTCCACTCCGCTACCCCACTCCGCTTACCTCCACATCCTCACTGCACGACTCCACCACACTCCCATCCCCCACTACCCTCCCCCACTACCCTCCCCCACTCCCTGACCGCACTCCCCTCCACAACACCCCTACCCCTCTCCCCTACCCCAAACCCGACCCCACACCCCTACCCCACACCCCTACCCTACTCCAGTCCACTACCCCAGTCCCATCGCCAATCTCCTTTCTCACACCCCTCCCATACTCCCATACCCACCTCTCCTACCCCACTCCCCTACCCCACTCCCCTTCCCGCCACCTCCTCACTGCACTCCAGTACCCAGATCCCCTACGCCACTGCCCTCCCCCCTCTGCCCTACCTCACTCCACTCCACCAGTTACCCCTCCCTACCCCCATTTCTCCTACCTCACTCCCCACCCCATACCCATACCCCACTCCCCTCCCCCACTGCCCTACCTCACTCCACTCCCCCAGTTAACGCACCCCACTACCTTACCCCACTCCCCCTCCCCACTCCACTCCAAATGTCCCTCCCCCACTCCCCTCCTCCCATTCCCCTACCTCACTCCCCACCCCATACCCATACCTCAATCCCCTCTCCCACTCCCCTTCCCTCCATCTCCTCACTGCCCCCCCTACCAAACACCCCTCCCCACTCCCCTTCCCTCCACCTCCGAACAGCACACCCCGACCACACTCCCCGACACCACCCTGCACCCCACCCCCTCCTCCACTCCACTACCCCACTACCCCACTGCACTTCCCTCCCAAACTCCCCTACCAGACGCCCTCACCCACGCCCCTCCCCCAGGCCCCTCTCCCACGCCCCTGTCCCACTCTGCTCCCCAACTGTCCTCCCCAACTCCCATCCCCCACTATCCTCCCCGCCCCAACTCCCCTACCACAATGCCCTACACCACGCCCCTCCCCAACACCCCTCCCCAACTGTTTTTCCCTCCACCTCCTTACATCCCTCCCCTACTCCACTCCCCTACACCACTCCCGTACCCTCTCCCCACACCACTTACCTACACCACTCCACTAACCCACTCCCTGTCCCCAATCCCCTCCCTCACCCCACTCCCCCACTCACCTCCCCAACACCCATCACTCACTCCCCTACAAACTACGCACCCAACTCCACTACCGCACTGCCCTCCCCCACTCCCCGCCACAACTCCCCTCCCCCCACTCCACACCTCCCCTACCCACTCCCCGCCCCCACTGCCCTACCTCACTCCACTCACCCAGTTACCGCCCCCACTACCTTGCCCCACTCCCCTCCCCACTCCATTCCCCCACTCGCCTCCCCATACCCCTACCTCACTCCACTCCCCCACTCCCCTACCCCACTCACATAACACACACCCCTCCCCCACTCCCCTCCCCCATTCCCCTCTCCCACCCCCTTCCCTCCATCTCCTCACTGCCCCACTACCCAAATCCCCTCCCCACTCCCCTTCCCTCCACCTCCTTTCAGCCCACCCCTACCACACTCCCCGACACAACTCTGCACCCCCACCCCCTCCTCCACTCCCCTACCCCACTACCCCACCGCACTTCCCTCCCAAACTCCCCTACCAGACGCCCTCCCCCACTCCCCTCCCCCACACCCATCCTCACACCCCTTCCCCACTCCCCCACTCCACTCGCCCACTCCCCTCCCCCACTCCACCTCCCCCACACCCCTCGCCCACTACACTACCGATATGGCCTACCCCACGCCCCTCCACAACTCCCCTCCCCAACTCCCCTTCCCTCCATCTCCTGACAGTCCTCCCCTACTCCACTCCCCTACACCACTCTGCTCCCCCACTAGCCCCACCACTCCCCTACCCCACTCCCCTCCAAAACTCCCATAACCTCTCCCCACCCCCACTCACCTACACCACTCCCCTAACCCACTCCCTGTCCCTCAATCCATTCCCTGACTACCCAAACCCCACTCGCCTCCCCCACGCACCTCCCCAACTCCCCTCCTCCACACCTCGACCCCACTCTCCACCCCTCTCCTCGAGGCAACACCCCTCCCCCACACCTCGCCCCACTCCCTGCCTCAACTCACCCACCCCACACTCCCCTCCACCACTCCCCTCCCCCACTCCCCTCCCCCACTCCCCTCCCAAACTCCCCTCCCCCACACCCCTCCTCAACTCCCCTAACTCCCCTTCCCCACTCCCCTCCACCACTCCCCTCCCCAACTCCCCTCCCCCACTCAACTCCCCTACCACGCACTCTTCCCCACACACCTCCCCACACCCCTCCCCTACTCCCCACTCCCACTCCCCTCCCCCACTCCCCTCCCCCACTCCCCTCCCCACTGCCCTCCCCCAAATCCTCCACCACACTCCCCTCCCACACTCCCCTCCCCCAATTCCCCTACCGCACTCCCATCCCCCACTCCCATCCCCCACTACCCTCCCCAACTACCCTCCCCCACTACCCTCCCCCACTACCCTCTCCCACTCCACTACCCCACTCCACTCCCCCACTCCACTCCCCCACTCCACTCCCCCACTCCACTCCCCCCCTCCCCACCCCCACTCTCCTCCCCCACTCCCCTCCCCCACTCCCTTCCCGCACTCCCCTCCCCTACTCCCCTCCCCCACTCTCCTCCTCCACTCTCCTCCCCACTCTCCTCCCAAACTCTCCTCCCCCACTCCCCTTACCTAATCCCCTACCCCACTCCAATACGCCACTCCCCTACTCCACTCCCCTACTGCGCTCCACTCCCCCACACCCCTCCTCAACTCCCCTCCCTCACTCCCCTAACCCACTACCCTCTCCAACACTTCTCCCCCACTCCCCGCCCCACTCCCCTCCCCACTCCCCTCCCCCACTCCCCTCCCCCACTCCCCCACTCCCCCACTCCCCTCCCACACTAACCTCCCCCACATTCCTCCCCACTGTCCTCCCCCACTCCCCTACCCCAAATCCCCTACCCCAAATCCCCTACCCCAAATCCCCGACTCAAATTTCCTCCCCCAAATCCCCTACACCAAATCCCTACCCCCAAATCCCCTCCCCCAAATCCCCTCCCCCAAATCCCCTCCCCCACTCCACTCGCATACCGCTCTCCCCTCCACAACTCCCCTACCCGACTCCCCGAACCAGCCCCCCGTCAACACACCCCTACCACACTCCCCTCCCCCACTAACCTCCCCCACACTTACCTCCCCACACTCCTCCACACAGTCCTCCCCACTACCCTCCTCCACACCCCTCCCCCACTCCCCTACCCCAAATCCCCTTCCACAAATCCCCTTCCACAAATCCCCTACCCCAAATCCCCTCCCCAAATCCCCTCCCCCAAATCCCCGCCCCCACTCCATTTACATACCGCACTCCCCTCCACAACTCCCCCACCCGACTCCCCTACCCAACCCCCCGTCACCACACCCCTACCACACTCCCCTCCCCCACTCCGCTACCCGACTCCCATACCCCACACCCCTACCCCACTCCCCGACCCCACTCCCCGACCGCACTCCACGACCCCACTCCATGACCGCACTCACCCGACCCCACTCACCCGACCCCACTCACCCGATCACACTCCCCACCCCCACACCCCAACTCCACTCCTCACTCCCATGCCCCTCCCCTAGTCCCCTCCCCCACACCTCTACCCCACTCTCCTCACCTCTCCTCTCTGCAACACCCCTCCCCCAATCCCCTCCCCCACTCCCCTCCCCCCGTCCCAACACCCCCTACCACACTCCCCTCCCCCACCCCGCTCCCCCACCCCGCTCCCCCACTCCCCTCCCACACTAACCTCCCCCACACTCCTCCCCACACTCCTCCACACACTCCTCCCCCCACTCCCCTCCCCCACTGCCCTCCCCCACTCCCCTCCGCCAAATTCCGTACCCCAAATTCTGTACCCCAAATCCCCTACCCCAAATCCCCCTACCCCCAATCCCCTCCCCCAAATCCCCCTCCCACACTCCACTCGCATACCGCACTCCCCCTCCACAACTCCCCGACCTGACTCCCCTACCCAACCCCCCGTCAATACACCCCCTACCACACTCCCCTCCCCCACTCCCCTACCCCACTCCCCTACCCCACTCCCAGACCCCACCTCCCAACTCCACACCCCTACTTCACTCTGCACTCCACTCCCCTACTCCACTCCTCTCCCACACACCCATCCTCAACTCCCCTCCCTAACTCCCCTCCCTAACACCCCTCCCCAACTCCCCTACCTCCCTCCCCTAACCCAATACCCTCCCCCATTTCCCTAACCCCCGACCCTCCCCAACTCCACTCCCCCACTCCCCTCCCCCACTCCCCTCCCACACTAACCTCCCACACTAACCTCCCCCAGACTCCTCCCCCACACTCCTCCCCACACTCCTCCCCAAAGTCCTCCCCAATCCCCAACCCCAAATCCCCGACCCCCAAATCCACTCCCCCAAATCCCCTTCCCCAAATAACCTCCCCCACTCCACCCGTATACCGCACTCCCCTCCACAACTCCCCCTACCTGACTCCCCCTACCCAACCCCCGTCACCACACACCCTACCACACTCCCCTCCCCACTCCGCTCCCCCACCCCCTCCCACACTAACCTCCCCCACCACTCCTCCCCACACTCCTCCGCACACTCCTCCCTCACTACACTCCCCCACTGCCCGCTCCCCCACTCCCCTCCCCCAAATTCCGTACCCCCAAATTCCATACCCCAAATCCCCTACCCCAAATCCCCTCCCCCAAATCCCCACCCCCCACTCCACTCGCATAACGCACTCCCCTCCACAACTGACCTACCCGACTCCCCTACCCAACCCCCCGTCAATACACCCCCTACCACACTCCCCTCCCCAACTCCCCTACCCCACTCCCCTACCCCACTCCCAGACGGCACTCCCCTACTCCACTCCCCTACTTCACTCTGCACTCCACTCCCCTACTCCACTCCTCTCCCCCACACCCATCCTCAACTCCCCTCCCTAACACCCCTCCCCAACTCCCCTCCCTTACTCCCCCTACCCCGCTCCCCTCCCACACTAACCTCCCACACTAACCTCCCCCCACACTAACCTCCCCCACACTCCTCCCCACACTCCTACCCACACTCCTCCCCAAAGTCCTCCCCCACGCCCCTACCCCAGGTCCCCAACCCCAAATCCCTTCCCCCAAATCCCTTCCCCCAAATCCACTCCCCCAAATCCCCTCCCACAAATCCCCTCCCCCACTGCACCCGCATACCGCACTCCCCTCCACAACTCCCCTACCCGACGCCCCTACCCAACCCCCGTCACCACACCCCCTACCACACTCCCCCTCCCCCACTCCCCCTCCCCCACTCGCCTACCCCACTCCCGTACCCCACTCCCCTAACCCACTCCCCTACTCCACACCCCTACTGCACTCTACACTCCACTCCCATACTCCACTCCACTCCCCCACACCCCTCCTCAACTCCCCTCCCTAACTCCCCTCCCTAACACCCCTCCCCAACTCCCCTCCCCTCCCTCCCCTAACCCACTACCCTCTCCCCATTTCCCTAATCCACTACCCTCCCCAACTCCCCGCCCCAACTCCCCTCCCCCACTCCCCTCCCCCCACTCCGCTCCCACACTAACCTCCCCACACTAACCTCCCCCCACACTCCTCCCCACACTCCTCCCCACACTCCTCCCCCACTCCCCTCCCCCACTCCCCTCCCCCAAATCCCGTACCCCAAATCCTCTACCCCAAATCCCTTACCCCAAATCCCCTACCCCAAATCCCCTACCCCAAATCCCCTCCCCCACTCCACTCGCATACCGCACTACCCTCCACAACTCCCCTACCCGACTCCCCTACCCAACCCCCCGTCACTACACCCCTACCACACTCCCCTCCCCCACTCTCCTCCCCCACTCCCCTACCCCACTCCGCTACCCCACTCTCAGACACCACTCCCCTACTCCACTCCCCTACTCCACTCTGCACTCCACTCCCTTACACCACTCCACTCCCCCACACCCCTCCTCAACTCCCCTCCCTTACTCCACTCCACTCCCCCCACACCCCTCCTCAACTCCCCCTCCCTAACACCCCTCCCTAACTCCCCTCCCCAACTCCCCTCCCTCACTCCCCTCCCCCACTCCCCTCCCCCACTCCCCTCCACAATCCCCTCCCCCACTCCCCCTCTCCCTCTCCCCTCCCACACTAACCTCCCACACTAACCTCCCCCACTCTCCACCCCACACTCCTACCCACACTCCTCCCCAAAGTCCTCCCGCACTCCCCTACACCAGGTCCCCTACCCCAAATCCCTTCCCCCAAATCCCCTCCACCAAATCCCCTCCCCCAAATCCCCTCCCCCACTCCACCCGCATACCGCACTCCCCTCCACAACTCCCCTTCACAACTCCCCTACACGACTCCTCTACCCAACCCCCGTCACCGCTCCCCCTACCACACTCCCCTCCCCCACTCCCCTATCCCACTCCCCTACCCCACTCCCAGACCCCACTCCCCTTCTCCACTCCCCTACTCCACTCTGAACTCCACTCCCCTACTCTACTCCACTCCCCCACATCCCACATCAACTCCCGTCCCTAACTCCCCCTCCCTAACGCCCCTCCCAAACTCCCCTCCCTCACTCCCCTAACCCACTACCCTCCCCCATTTCCCTAACCCACTACCCTCCCCAACTCCCCTGCCCACTCCCCTCCCCCACTCCCCTCCCCCACTCCCCTCCCACACTAACCTCCCACACTAACCTCCCCCACACTCCTCCCCACACTCCTCCCCACTCTCCTCCCCAAAGTCCTCCCCCACTCCCCTACCCCAGGTCCCCTACCCCCAAATCCCTTCCCCCAAATCCCCTCCCCCAAATACCCTCCCCCACTCCACCCGCATACCGCACACCCCTCCACAACTCTCCTACCCGACTCCCCTACGCAACCGTCCGTCACCACACCCCCTACCACACTCCCCTCCCCCACTCCCCTCCCCCCTCTCCCCTCCCACACTAACCTCCTCCACACTCCTCCCCACACTCCTCCGCACACACCTCCCCCACTCCCCTACCCCACTCCCCTCCCCCACACCCGTACCCCCAAATTTCGTACCCCAAATTCCGTTCCACACATTCCGTACCCCAATTCACCTACCCCAAATCCCCTACCCCCAAATCCCCTCCCCCACACCCCTCCACAACTCCCCTACCCGACTCCCCTACCCAACCCCCCGTCACCACACCCCTACCACACTCCCCCTCCCCCCACTCCCCTCCCCCACTCTCTGACCCCACTCCCTGACCCCAATCCCCGTCCCACTCCCCGACACCACTCCCTGACCCCACTCCCCTACCCAACTCCCCGTCACCACACCCCTACCACACACTCCCCTCCCCCACTCCCCTATCCCACTCCCCGACCCCACTCCCCGACCCCACTCACCCGACCCCACTCACCCGACCCCACTCACCGGACCCCACTCACCCGACCCCACTCACCCGACACCACTCACCAGACACCACTCACCCGACCCCACTCCCCACCCCCACACCCCAACCCCACTCCCCACCCCCATGCCCCTCCACTAATCCCCTCCCCCACTCCTCTACCCCCACTCTCCTCCCCCACTCCTCTCTGCAACACCCCTCCCCCACTCCCTCTCCCCCACTCCCCTCCCCCAATCCCCTCACTCACTCCCCTCCCCCAAATCCCCTCCCCCACTCCCCTCCCCCAAATCCCCTACACCAAATCCCCTACCACACTCCCCTCTCCCAAATCCCCTGCCCCAATTCCCCTCCCGCACTCCCATCCTCCACTCCCCTCCCCCACTCCCCTCCCCACTGCCCTCCCCCACTCCCCTCCCCCTCTCCACTCCCCCACTCCCCTCTTCCACTCCCCTCTTCCACTCCCCTACCCCACTCCCCTACACCACTCCCCTACCCCACTCCCCTGCCCCACTCCCCTACTCCACTCCCCTACACCACTCCCCTACTCCACTCCACTCCCTCACACCCCTCCTCAACTCCCCTCCCTAACTCCCCTCCCCCACTCCCCTCCCCCACTCCCCTCCACAATCCCCTCCCCCACTCCCCTCTCCCTCTCCCCTCCCACACTAACCTCCCACACAAACCTCCCCCACACTCCACCCCACACTCCTACCCACACTCCTCCCCAAAGTCCTCCCGCACTCCCCCTACACCAGGTCCCCTACCCCAAATCCCTTCCCCCAAATCCCCTCCACCAAATCCCCTCCCCCAAATCCCCTCCCCCACTCCACCCGCATACCGCACTCCCCTCCACAACTCCCCTTCACAACTCCCCTACACGACTCCTCTACCCAACCCCCGTCACCGCTCCCCCTACCACACTCCCCTCCCCCACTCCCCTCCCCAACTCCCCTACCCCACTCCCCTACTACACTCACCTACTCCACTCTACACTCTACTCCCATACTCCACTCCACTCCCCCACACCCCTCCTCAACAACCCTCCCTAACTCCCCTCCCTAACACCCCTCCCCAACTCCCCTCCCTCCCTCCCCTAACCCACTACACTCCCCCATTTCCCTAACCCACTACCCTCCCCAGCTCCCCTCCCCCTCTCCCCTCCCCCACTCCCCTCCCCCACTCCGCTCCCACACTAACCTCCCACACTAACCTCCCCCACACTAATCTCCCCCACACTCCTCCCCACACTCCTCCCCAAAGTCCTCCCCCACTCCCCTACCGCAAGTCCCCTACCCCAAATCCCTTCCCCCAAATCCACTCCCCCAAATCTCCTCCCCCAAATAACCTCCCCCACTCCACCCGCATACCGCACTGCCCTCCACAACTCCCCTACCCGACTCCCCTACCCAACCCCCCGTCACCACACCCCCTACCACACTCCCCTCCCCCACTCCGCTCTCCCACTCCCCTCCCACACTAACCTCCCCCACACTCCTCCCCCACTCCCCTCCCCCACTCCCCTCCCCCAAATTCCGTACCCCAAATTCCGTACCCCAAATTCCGTACCCCAAATCCCCTACCCCAAATCCCCTACCCCAAATCCCCTCCCCCAAATCCCCTCCCCCACTCCACTATAAACCGCACTCCCCTCCACAACTCCCCTACCCGACTCCCCTACCCAACCCCCCGTCACTACACCCCTACCACACTCCCCTCCCCCACTCGCCTCCCCCACTCCCCTCCCCCACTCCCCTATCCCACTCCCCTACCCCACTCCCAGACCCCACTCCCCTTCTCCACTCCCATACTCCACTCTGAACTCCACTCCCCTACTCTACTCCACTCCCCCACATCCCACCTCAACTCCCGTCCCTAACTCCCCTCCCTAACGCCCCTCCCAAACTCCCCTCCCTCACTCCCCTAACCCACTACCCTCCCCCATTTCCCTAACCCACTACCCTCCCCAACTCCCCTCCCCCACTCCCCTCCCCCACTCCCCTCCCACGCTAACCTCCCACACTAACCTCCCCCACACTCCTCCCCACACTCCTCCCCACTCTCCTCCCCAAAGTCCTCCCCCACTCCCCTACCCCAGGTCCCCTACCCCAAATCCCTTCCCCCAAATCCCCTCCCCCAAATACCCTCCCCCACTCCACCCGCATACCGCACTCCCCTCCACCACTCTCCTACCCGACTCCCCTACGCAACCGTCCGTCACCACACCCCCTACCACACTCCCCTCCCCCACTCCCCTCCCCCTCTCCCCTCCCACACTAACCTCCTCCACACTCCTCCCCACACTCCTCCGCACACTCCTCCCCTACTCCCCTCCCCCACTCCCCTACCTCACTCCCCTCCCCCACTCCCCTAACCCACATCCCTACTCCACTCCCCAACCCCACTCCCTGACCCCAATCACCCTTCCCCAGACCCCACTCCCCATCCCACTCCACAACCCCACTCCCCCACTCCTCTACCCCACCCCCATGCCCCTCCCCTAATCCCCTCCCCTAATGCACTCCCCCACTCCTCTACCCCACTCTCCTCCCCTCTCCTCTACCCCACTCTCCTCACCTATCCTCTCCGCAACACCCCTCCCCCATTCCCCGCACTGACCGACCCACTCACCGACCCACTCACCCGACCCCACTCACCCGACCCCACTCACCCTACCCCACTCCCCACTCCCCATCCCACTCCACAACCCCACTCCCCCACTCCTCTACCCCACCCCCATGCCCCTCCCCTAATCCCCTCCCCTAATGCACTCCCCCACTCCTCTACCCCACTCTCCTCCCCTCTCCTCTACCCCACTCTCCTCACCTCTCCTCTCCGCAACACCCCTCCCCCATTCCCCTCCCCCACTTCACACCCCCACTCCACTCACCACTCCGCACCACCTCTCCCCTCCCCATTCCCCTCCCCACTCCTCTCCCCCACTCCCCTCCCACACTAACCACCAACACACTACGCCCCACTCCCCTCCACCACTGCCCTCTCCAAATCCCCTCCCCCAAATCCCCTACCCCAAATCCCCTCCCCCACTCGCCTACTGCTCTCCCCTCCACAACCCCCCTCCACAACTCCCATACCTGACTCCCCTACCCAACCCCCCGTCACCACTCCCCTCATCAACTCCCCTCCCTCACTCCCCTACCCCTCTCCCCGACCCCTCTCCCCGACCCCACTCCCCGACCCCAAACGCCAACCCCACTCCCAGACCCCACTCCCCGTCCCCCCTCCCCCACGCCCCTCCCCTAATCCCCTCCCCCACGCCCCTCCCTTAATCCCCTCCCCCACACCTCTCCACCACTCCTCTCCCCCACTCCTCTCCCACAGTCCCCTCCCCCACTCCCCTCCCCCAAATCCCCTCCCACAAATCCCCTCGCCCATATCCCCTACCCCAAATCCCCTCCCCCACTCGCCTACTGCTCTCCCCTCCACAACCCCCCCCACAACTCCCCGACCCGACACCCTTACCCGACTCCCCCACCCAAGCCTCCGTTACCACTCCCCCACCACACTCCCCTACAACACTCCCCTACCACACTCCCCTCCCCCACTCCGCTCCCCCACTCCGCTCTCCCACTCCCCTACCGAACTCCCCGGCAGCACACCCCTACCCCACTCCCCTACCCCACTTCCCTACCCCACTCCGCTCCCCAACTCTCCTACCCCACACTCCTCCCCGCTCACCTTCCCTTCACCTCCTCACTGCCCTCCACTACCCAAGTCCCCTACCCCAGACACATCTCCCACTCCACTCCCCCACTCCCCTTCCCTCCACCTCCTCACTGCGCTCCCCTCCCTCACTCCCCGTCCCCACTCCCCGACCCCACTCCCCGACCACACAACCCGACCCCACTCCCCCACGCCCGTCCCCCACGCCCTCCCCTAATCCCCTCCCCCACTCCTCTACCCCACTCTCCTCCCCTCTCCTCTCCGCAACACCCCTCCCCCACTCCTCTGCCCCACTCCTCTCCCCCACTCCTCTCTCACACTCCCCTCCCTGCCTCAACTCCCCTGCCTCAACTCCCCTGCCTCAACTCCCCTCCTCAACTCCCCTGCATCACGCCCCTTCCCACTCCCCTCACCACTCCCCTCCCCACTCCCCTCCCCACACCCCTCCCCCACTCCCCTCCCCCACTCCCCTCCCCACTCCCCTCCCCCACTCCCCTCCCCACTCTCATTCCCCGTTCCTCTCCCCCACAACCCTCCCCCACTCCCCTCCCCCACTCCCCTCCCCCACTCCCAGGTTCCCACTCCCCTCCCCCACTCCCCTCCCCCACTCCACTCCACCACAACACCCCTCCCAAACTCCTCACCTCACTCCCTGCCTCAACTCCCCTCCCCAACCCCCCTACTTCACACCCCTACCCCACTCCCCTCCCCAACTCTCCTCCCACACTCCCCTCACCTAATCCCATACCCCACTCCCCTACTCCACCAACCCTCCCCCACTCCCCTCCTCAACTCCCCTTCCTCACTCCCCTTCCCCACTCCACTCCCTCACTCCCCTCCCCCACTCCCCTCCCTCACTTCCCTAACCCTCTACCCTCCCCAACCCTCCTCCCATACTCCCCACCCCCACTCCCCTCCCCCACTCCCCTACCACACTAACCTCCCCCACACCCCTCCTCACACCCCTCCCCACTTCCCTCCCCCATTCCCCTCCCCCACTCCCCTCATCACTCCCCTCCCCCACTCCCCTCCCCCACTCCCCTCCCCAAATCCCCTACCCCAAAACCCCTACCGCACTCCCCTCCCCCACTCTCCTCCCCCACTCGGCTCCCCAACTCGCCTCCCCCACTCGCCTCCCCCACTCCCCTACCCCACCCCCTCCCCCACTCCCCTCCCGTCCACCACTCCGATTCCCTGCACCACCTCACTGCCCTCCCCTACCACACACCTATCCCCCACTACGCTCCCTCACTCACCTACCCCACTTCCCTACCCCGCTCCACTCCCCCACTCCTCTCCCCCAGTCCCCTCCCCCACTCCCCTCCCCCATTCCCCTACCCCAAATCCCCTCCCCCAAATCCCCTCCCCCAAATCCCCTACCCCAAATCCCCTCCCCCACTCGCCTACTGCTCTCCCCTCCACAACCCACCTCCACAACTCCCCTACCCGACTCCCCTACCCAAACACACGTCACCACACCCCTACCACACTCCCCTACCACACTCCCCTACCACCCTCCCCTCCCCCACTCCGCTCCCCCACTCCGCTCTCCCACTCCCCTACCAAACTCCCCGGCAGCACACCCCTTCCCCACTCCCCTACCCCACTCCCCTACTCTACACCCCTACCCCACTCCGCTCCCCAACTCTCCTACCCCACACTCCTCCCCGCTCCCCTTCCCTCCACCTCCTCACTGCCCTCCACTACCCAACTCCCCTACCCCAGACACCTCTCCCACTCCACTCCCCCACTCCCCTTCCCTCCACCTCCTCACTGCGCTCCCCTCCCTCACTCCCCGACCCCACTCCTCTGCATCACACCCCTACCCCACTCCCCTAACCCACTCCGCTCCCCAACTTTCCTAACCCACACACCTCCCCCGCTCCCCTTCCCTCCACCACCTCACTGTCCTCCACTACACAACTGCCCTACCCCAGACACCTCCCCCACTCCACACCCCCACTCCCCTTCCCTCCACCTCCTCACTGCTCTCCCCTCCCCCACTCCCCGACCCCACTCCCCCACCCCTCTCCCCGACCCCTCTCCCCGACCCCACTCCCCGTACCCCCTCCCCCACGCCCCTCCCCTAATCTCCTCCCCACACGCCCCTCCCCTAATCCCCTCCCCCACTCCTCTACCCCACTCTTCTCCCCTCTCCTCTCCGCAACACCCCTCCCCCAATCCTCTCCCCCACTCCTCTCCCCCACTCCTCTCCCCCACTCCTCTCCCCCACTCCCCTCCCCCACTCCCCTCCCCCACTCCCCTCCCCCAAATCCCCTACCCCAAATCCCCTACCCCAAATCCCCACCCCAAATCCCCTCCCCCAAATCCCCTCCCCCACTCGCCTACTGCTCTCCCCTCCACAAACCCCCTCCACAACTCCCCGACCCGACTCCCCTACCCGACTCCCTTACCCAAACCCCCGTCACCACTCCCCCACCACACTCCCCTACCACACTCCCCTACCACACTCCCCTCCCCCACTCCGCTCCCCAACTCCGCTCTCCCACTCCCCTACCAAACTCCCGGGCACCACACCCCTACCCCACTCCCCTACCCCACTCCCCTACCCCACTCCCCTACCCCACTCCGCTCCCCAACTCTCCTACACTACACTCCTCCCCGCTCCCCTTCCCTCCACCTCCTCACTGCCCTCCACTACCCAACTCCCCTATCCCAGACACCTCTCCCACTCCACAGCCCCACTCCCCTTCCCTCCACCTCCTCAGTGCGCTCCCCTCCCTCACTCCCCCGACCCCACTCCCCGACCCCACTCCCCGACCTCACTCCCCGACCTCACAAACCGATCCCCACAACCCGACCCCACTACCCCACGCCCGTCCCCCACGCCTTCCCCTAATCCCTTCCCCCACTCCTCTACCCCACTCTCCTCCCCTCTCCTCTCCGCACACCTCTCCCCCACTCCTCTGCTCCACTCCTCTCTCGCACTCCTCTCCCATACTCCCCTGCCCGCCTCAACTCCCCTGCCTCAACTCCCCTCCTCAACCCCCCTGCCTCAACTCCCCTCCACAACTCCCCTGCATCACGCCCCTCCCCACTCCCCTCCCCCACTCCCCTCCCCCACTCCCCTCCCCCACTCCCCTCTCCACTCCCCTCCCCCACACCCCTCCCCCACTCCCCTCCCCCACTCCCCTCCCCACTCCCATTCCCCATTCCCCTACCGCACAACCCTCCCCCACTCCCAGGTTCCCACTCCCTTCCCCCACTCCCCTCCCCCACTCCCCTCCCCCACTCCCCTCCCCCACTCCCCTCCACCACAGCACCCCTCCCCCACTCCTCACCTCACTCCCTGCCTCAATTCCCCTCCCCCACTCCCCTACTCCACACCCCTACCCACTCCCCTCCCCAGCTCTGCTCCCCCACTCCCCTCGCATCTTCCCATACCCCACTCCCCTACTCCACCCCCCTACCCCAGTCCTTCTCCTCAACTCCTCTTCCTCACTCCCCTCCCCAACTCCCCTCCCTCACTCCCATCCGCCACTCCCCTCCCTCACCCCCTAAATCTCTACCCTCCTCAACTCTCCTCCCATACTCCCCTCCCCCACTCCCCTCCCCCACTCCCCTCCCCACTCCCCTACCACACTCCCCTACCACACTAACCTCCCCCACACCCCTCCCCTCTCCCCTCCCCCACTTCCCTACCCCACCCCCTCCCCCACTCCCCTCCCGTCCACCACTCCGATTCCCTGCATCACCTCACTGCCCTCCCCTACCACACACCTATCCCCCACTACGCTCCCTCACTCAGCTAGCCAACTTCCCTATCCCACTCCACTCCCCCACTCCTCTCCCACACTCACCTCCCCCACTCCCCACCCCCAGTCCCCTCCCCACTCCCCTCCCCCAAATCCCCTACCCCAAATCCCCCACCCCAAATCCCCTCCCCCAAATCCCCTCCCCCAAATCCCCTCCCCCACTCGCCTACTGCTCTCCCCTGCACAACAACCCTCCACAACTCCCCTACCCGACTCCCCTACCCAAACCCACGTCACCACACCCCTACCACACTCCCCTACCACACTCCCCTACCACACACCCCTACCACACTCCCCTCCCCAACTCTGCTCCCCCACTCCGCTCTCCCACTCCCCTACCAAACTCCCAGGCACCACACCCCTACCCCACTCCCATACCCCACTCCCCTACCCCACTCCCCTACCCCACTCCCCTACCTCACTCCCCTACCCCACTCCGCTCCCCAACTCTCCTACCCCACTCTCCTCCCCGCTCCCCTTCCCTCCACCTCCTCACTGCCCTCCACTACCCAACTCCCCTACCCCAGACACCTCTCCCACTCCACTCCCCCAATCCCCTTCCCTCCACCTCCTCACTGCGCTCCCCTCCCTCACTCCCCGACACCACTCCCCGACCCCACTCCCCGACCCCACTCCCCGACCCCACTCCCCGACCCCACACCCCCGACCCCACACCCCGACCCCACAACCCGACCCCACTCCCCCACGCCCGTCCCCCACGCCGTCCCCTAATCCCCCCCCCACTCCTCTACCCCACTCCTCTCCCCCACTCCTCTCCCCACTCCTCGCCCACACTCCTCTCCCCGCCTCAACTCCCCTGCCTCAACTCCCCTCCTCAACTCCCCTGCATCACGCCTCTCCCCACTCCCCTCCCCACTCCCCTCCCCACTCCCCTCCCCCACACCCCTCCCCCACTCCCCTCCCCCACTCCCCTCCCCCACTCCCCTCCCAACTCCCATTCCCCATTCCCCCCCCACAACCCTCCCCCACTCCCCTCACCCACTCCCCTCCCCCACTCCCAGGTTCCCACTCCCCTCCCCCAATCCCCTCCCCCACTCCCCTCCCGCACTCCCCTCCACCACTCCGCTCCACCACAACACCCCTCCCCCACTCCTCACCTCACTCCCTGCCTCAACTCCCCTCCCCCACTCCGCTACCCACACCCCTACCCCACCCCCCTCCCCAGCTCTCCTCGCCCGCTCCCCTCAACTAATCCCATACCCCACTGCCCTACTCCACCCCTCTCCCCCACTCCCCTCCTCAACTCCCCTTCCTCACTCCCCTCCCCCACTCCCCTCCCTCTCTCCCCTCCCCCACTCCACTCCCTCACTCCCCTAACCCTCTACCCTCCCCAACTCTCCTCCCATACTCCCCTCCCCCACTCCCCTCCCCCACTCCCCATCACACTAACCTCCCCCACACCCCTCCCCACTCCCCTCCCCCACTCCCCTCCCCCACACCCCTCCCCCACTCCCCTCCCCCACTCCCCATCACACTAACCTCCCCCACACCCCTCCCCACTCCCATCCGCCACTCCCCTCCCTCACCCCCTAAACCTCTACCCTCCTCAACTCTCCTCCCATACTCCCCTCCCCCACTCCCCTCCCCCACTCCCCTCCCCACTCCCCTACCACACTCCCCTACCACACTAACCTCCCCCACACCCCTCCCCTCTCCCCTCCCCCACTCCCCTCCCCCACTCCCCTCATCATTCCCCTCCCCCACTCCCCTCCCCAAATCCCCTACCCCAAAACCACTACCGCACTCCCCTCCCCCCTCCCCTCCCCCACTCGCCTCCCCCACTCGCTACCCCCACTCGCCTACCCCACCCTCTCCCCCACTCCCCTCCCGTCCACCACTCCGATTCCCTGCATCACCTCACTGCCCTCCCCTACCACACACCTATCCCCCACTACGCTCCCTCACTCAGCTAGCCAACTTCCCTATCCCACTCCACTCCCCCACTCCTCTCCCACACTCACCTCCCCCACTCCCCACCCCCAGTCCCCTCCCCACTCCCCTCCCCCAAATCCCCTACCCCAAATCCCCCACCCCAAATCCCCTCCCCCAAATCCCCTCCCCCAAATCCCCTCCCCCACTCGCCTACTGCTCTCCCCTGCACAACAACCCTCCACAACTCCCCTACCCGACTCCCCTACCCAAACCCACGTCACCACACCCCTACCACACTCCCCTACCACACTCCCCTACCACACACCCCTACCACACTCCCCTCCCCAACTCTGCTCTCCCACTCCGCTCTCCCACTCCCCTACCAAACTCCCAGGCACCACACCCCTACCCCACTCCCATACCCCACTCCCCTACCCCACTCCCCTACCCCACTCCCCTACCTCACTCCCCTACCCCACTCCGCTCCCCAACTCTCCTACCCCACTCTCCTCCCCGCTCCCCTTCCCTCCACCTCCTCACTGCCCTCCACTACCCAACTCCCCTACCCCAGACACCTCTCCCACTCCACTCCCCCAATCCCCTTCCCTCCACCTCCTCACTGCGCTCCCCTCCCTCACTCCCCGACACCACACCCCGACCCCACTCCCCGACCCCACTCCCCGACCCCACTCCCCGACCCCACACCCCGACCCCACACCCCGACCCCACAACCCGACCCCACTCCCCCACGCCCGTCCCCCACGCCGTCCCCTAATCCCCCCCCCCCACTCCTCTACCCCACTCCTCTCCCCCACTCCTCTCCCCACTCCTCGCCCACACTCCTCTCCCCGCCTCAACTCCCCTGCCTCAACTCCCCTCCTCAACTCCCCTGCATCACGCCTCTCCCCACTCCCCTCCCCACTCCCCTCCCCACTCCCCTCCCCCACACCCCTCCCCCACTCCCCTCCCCCACTCCCCTCCCCCACTCCCCTCCCAACTCCCATTCCCCATTCCCCCCCCACAACCCTCCCCCACTCCCCTCCCCCACTCCCCTCCCCCACTCCCAGGTTCCCACTCCCCTCCCCCAATCCCCTCCCCCACTCCCCTCCCGCACTCCCCTCCACCACTCCGCTCCACCACAACACCCCTCCCCCACTCCTCACCTCACTCCCTGCCTCAACTCCCCTCCCCCACTCCGCTACCCACACCCCTACCCCACCCCCCTCCCCAGCTCTCCTCGCCCGCTCCCCTCAACTAATCCCATACCCCACTGCCCTACTCCACCCCTCTCCCCCACTCCCCTCCTCAACTCCCCTTCCTCACTCCCCTCCCCCACTCCCCTCCCTCTCTCCCCTCCCCCACTCCGCTCCCTCACTCCCCTAACCCTCTACCCTCCCCAACTCTCCTCCCATACTCCCCTCCCCCACTCCCCTCCCCCACTCCCCATCACACTAACCTCCCCCACACCCCTCCCCACTCCCCTCCCCCACTCCCCTCCCCCACACCCCTCCCCCACTCCCCTCCCGCACTCCCTTCCCCAAATCCCCTACGCCAAAACCCCTACCGCACTCCCCACCCCCACTCCCCTCCTCACACTCGCCTCCCCCACTCGCCTCCCCCACTCGCCTCCCCCACTCTCCTCTCCCACTCCCCTACCCCACCCCCTCCCCCACTCCCCGCCCGTCCACCACTCCGATTCCCTGCACCTCCTCACTTCCCTCCCCTACCACACACCTATCCCCCACCACGCTCCCTCACTCACCTACCGCACTCCCCTTCACAACTCCCCTACCCGACTCCCTTATCCAACCCCCGTTACCACACCCATACCACACTCCCCTCCGCCACTCTGCTCCCCCACTCCCCCACCCAAATCCCCGACACCACTCCCCGACCCCACTCCACACCCCAACTCTCCTACCCCACGCCCCTCCCCCACTCCCCTTCCCATACCTCCTCTCTGCCCTCCACTACCCAACTCCCCTACCCCAGACACCTCCCCGACTCTACTCCCCCACTCCCCTTCCCTCCACCTCCTCACTGCGCTCCCCTGCCCCAATCCCCTAAATCACTCCCCTACCCAACTCCACTACCCGACTCCCCTTCCCCATTCCCCTGCCCCACTTCCATACCCCACCCCCTCCCCCACTCCCCCTCCCCCCACTCCCTTCCACCTCTCCGCTTCCCAGCACCTCTTCACTGCCCTCCCCTACCACACTCCCATCCCCCACTACCCTTCCCCACTCCCCTACCCCACTTCCCTACCCTGCTCCACTCCCCCACTCCCCTTCCGCACTCCCCTCCACAACTCCCCTACCCCACTTCACGACCCCACATGCCTCCCCCACACCCCTACCCCACTCGCTCCCCTACGACCCTACCCCACTCTGCTACTACACTCCCCTACCGCACTCCCTGACACCACACCCGTAACCCACACCCCTACCCAACTCCGCTTCCCAACACTCCGACCCCAATACCCTCCCCCACTCCCCTTCTCTCCACCTCCTCACTGCGCTCCCCTACCCACTCCCCTTTCCCACTGCACTTTCCCACTCCCCTACCCCACTCCCCTAACTCACTTCCCTCCCCCACTCCCCTTCATTCTCTTCCTCACTGCCCTCCCCTACCCAGCTCCCCTACGCCACTGCCTCTCTCACTCCCCACGTCACTCCCCTTCCCTCCACCTGCTCACTGCCCTCCCCTACCCCACACCCCCACACCACTCCCGTCTCAAACTGCCCTACCTCACTCCACTCCACCAGTTACCGACCCCACGACCCTACCCCACTCCCTTCCCCCAATCCCTTCCCCCATTCCACTCCCTCTATCCCCTCTCCCACTCCCCTCCCCCCACTCCCTTCCACCTCTCCGCTTCCCAGCACCTCTTCACTGCCCTCCCCTACCACACTCCCATCCCCCACTACCCTTCCCCACTCCCCTACCCCACTTCCCTACCCTGCTCCACTCCCCCACTCCCCTTCCGCACTCCCCTCCACAACTCCCCTACCCCACTTCACGACCCCACATGCCTCCCCCACACCCCTACCCCACTCGCTCCCCTACGACCCTACCCCACTCTGCTACTACACTCCCCTACCGCACTCCCTGACACCACACCCGTAACCCACACCCCTACCCAACTCCGCTTCCCAACACTCCGACCCCAATACCCTCCCCCACTCCCCTTCTCTCCACCTCCTCACTGCGCTCCCCTACCCACTCCCCTTTCCCACTGCACTTTCCCACTCCCCTACCCCACTCCCCTAACTCACTTCCCTCCCCCACTCCCCTTCATTCTCTTCCTCACTGCCCTCCCCTACCCAGCTCCCCTACGCCACTGCCTCTCTCACTCCCCACGTCACTCCCTTTCCCTCCACCTGCTCACTGCCCTCCCCTACCCCACACCCCCACACCACTCCCGTCTCAAACTGCCCTACCTCACTCCACTCCACCAGTTACCGACCCCACGACCCTACCCCACTCCCTTCCCCCAATCCCTTCCCCCATTCCACTCCCTCTATCCCCTCTCCCACACATCTACCTCACTCCCCTCCCCCACTCCCCTCCCCCATTCCCCACCCCCACTCCCCTACCCCACTCCCCTACCCCACACCCCTACCCCACACCCCTACCCCACTCCCCTACTCCACTGACCTATCACACACCCTTCCCCCACTCCCCTCCCCATTACCCTCCCCACTCCCCTTCCCGCCAAATCCTCACTGCTCTCCCCAACCCCACTGCCCTGCCTCACTCCCCTTTCCTCCACCTCCTCACTGCCCTCCCCTCCCCTCATCCACTCCCATCCGCCACTCCCCTCAGCCACTCCAACACCCCACTTCCCTCCACCACTCCCCTCCCCCACTCCCCTACATCACGACTCACCCCACTCCCCTACCCCTCTTCCCTCTCCAACTCCCCTCCCCAACTCCCCTCCCCACTCCCCTTCCCTCCACCTCCTTAGAGCCCACCCCTACCACTCTCCCTGACACCACTCTGCACCCCCACTCCCCATCTCCACTCTCCTAACCCACTACCCCACCCCACTACCCCACCCCACCCCACTCCACCACTCCCCTACCCCACTACCCCACCCCACTCCCCTCCCCCACTCCCCTCCCCCAATCCACTACCTCAATCCCCTCCCCATAACACTACCTCAATCCCCTCCCCCACTCCCCTACCCCACACACTTAACCAACTCCCCTACCCCACTCCCCTCCCCCACTCCCCTCCCCAACTGCCCTCCTACATTCCCCTACCTCACTCCCCTACTGCACTCCCCTACCTCACTCCCCTACCCCACTCCCCTACCAAACATCCCCTACCCCACTCCCCTCCCCAACTCCCCTCCCTAACTCCCCTCCCCAACTCTACTCCCCAACCCCGCACCTTAACTCATCTCCCCCAGTCCCCTCAACAACTCCCATACCCCACTCCCCTACCCCACACCCTCGACAACCCCCCTCCACAATTCCCCTCCCTCAAACCCACCCCCACTCCCCTCCCCCACTCCCCTCACCCACTACCCTCCCCCGCTGCCCTCCCTCACTCGCCTCCCCATTCCCCTCCCCTACTCCCCAACTCCCCTCTCACACTAACCTACCCCACTCCCCCACTTCCCTCTCCCACACCCCTACCCCACTCCGCTTACATTCACTTCCTCACTGCCCGTCTCTACCACACTCCCACCCCACACTGCCATCCCCCACTACCCTCCCCCACTTCCCAGACCGCACTCTGCTCCACAACACCCCAACCCCACACCCCTACCCCACACCCCTACCCCAAACCCATCACCCACTCCGCTACCACACTCCACCACCCCCTCCCTCACCCTCTCCATTCCACTCCACCACCGCATCCCTCCCCCTCTCCATTGCCCTCCACCACCCTCTCCCTCCCCATCTTCATGACCCTCCACCACCCCCTCCCTCCCCCTCTTCATTCCCCTCCATTTCCCCCTCCCTCCCCCTCTTCATTCCCCTCCACCACATCTTCCCTCCCCCTCTTCATTCCCCACCACCCCCTCCCTCCCGCTCTTCATTCCCCACCTCCCCCTCCCTCCCCCTCTTCATTCCCCTCCACCACCCCCTCCCTCCACTTATTCATTCCCCACCTCCCGCTCCCTGCCCCTCTTCATTCCCTCCACCTCCCCCTCCCTCCCACTCGTCATTCCCATCCACCACCCCCTCCCCCTCTTCATTCCCCTCCACCACCCCCTCCCTCCCCCTCTTCATTCCCCTCCACCTCCCCCTCCCTCCCCCTCATCATTCCCATCTACCTCCCCCACTCACCTCCTCTTCATTACCCACCACCATCCCCTCCCTCCCCCTCTTCAGTCCCCTCCACCTCCCCCTCCCTCCCCCTCTTCATTCCCCTCCACCTCCACCTCCCTCCCCCTCTTCATTACCCTCGACCACCCCCTCCCTCCACCTCTTCATTCCCCTTCACCTCCACCTCCCTCCCCCACTTCATTACCCTCCACCACCCCCTCCCTCCCCCTCTTCATTCCCCTCCACCACCCCCTCCCTCCACCTCTTCATTATCATCCATCACCCCCTCCCACACCCTCTTCTTTCTCCTCCGTACCCCCTCCCTCCCCCTCTTCATTCTCCTCCACCAACCCCTCCCTCCCTCTCTTCATTCCCCTCCACCTCCCCCTCCCTCCCCCTCTTCGGTCCCATCCACCTCCCCCACCCTCCTCCTCTTCATTACCTTCCACCATCCCCTCCCTCCCCCTCTTCATTCCCCTCCACCTCCCCCTCCCTCCCCCTCTTCATTACCTTCCACCACTCCCTCCCACCCCCTCTTCATTCCCCTCCACCACCCCTCCCTCCACCTCTTCATTATCATCCATCACGCCATCCCACACCCTCCTCTTTCTCCTCCATACCCCCTCTCTCCCCCTCTTCATTCCCCTCTACCACCCCCTCCCTCCCCCTCTTTATTCCCCTCCACCACCCCCTCATTCCCCCATTCATTCCACTCCACCTCCCCCTCCCTCCATTCCTCTCCACCTCCCCTCCCTCCCCCTCTTCATTCCCCTCCACCTCCCCCTCCTTCAGCTCTTCATTCCCCTCCACCTCCCCCTCTCTCCCCCTCTTCATTCCCCTCCACCTGCCCCTCCCTCCCCCTCTTCATTCTCCTCCACCACACCCACCTCCCCCTCTTCTTTCTCCTCCACCAACCCCTCCCTCCCCCTCTTCATTCCCCCCACCACCCCTCCCTCCCTCTCTTCATTCCCCTCCACCACACCCTCCCTCCCCCTCTTCATTCCCCTCCACCACCCCCTCACACCCCCTATTCATTCCATTCCGACTCCCCCTCCCTCCATTCCTCTCCACCTCCCCTCCCTCCCCCTCTTCATTCCCGTCCACCACCCCCTCCCTCCCCTCTTCATTCCCCTCCACCTCCCCCTCCCTCCCCCTCTTCATTCCCCTCCACCTGCCCCTCCCTCCCCCTCTTCATTCTCCTCCACCACCCCCTCCCTCCCCCTCTTCTTTCTCCTCCACCAACCCCTCCCTCCCCCTCTTCATTCCCCTCCACCACCCCTCCCTCCCTCTCTTCATTCCCCTCCACCTGCCCCTCCCTCCCCCTCTTCATTCTCCTCCACCACCCCCACCTCCCCCTCTTCTTTCTCCTCCACCAACCCCTCCCTCCCCCTCTTCATTCCCCCCCACCACCCCTCCCTCCCTCTCTTCATTCCCCTCCACCACACCCTCCCTCCCCCTCTTCATTCCCCTCCTCCACCCCCTCACTCCCCCTATTCATTCCATTCCAACTCCCCCTCCCTCCATTCCTCTCCACCTCCCCTCCCTCCCCCTCTTCATTCCCCTCCACCACCCCCTCCCTCCCCTCTTTATTCCCCTCCACCTCCCCCTCCCTCCCCCTCTTCATTCCCCTCCACCTGCCCCTCCCTCCCCCTCTTCATTCTCCTCCACCACCCCCTCCCTCCCCCTCTTCTTTCTCCTCCACCAACCCCTCCCTCCCCCTCTTCATTCCCCTCCACCACCCCTCCCTCCCTCTCTTCATTCCCCTCCACCACACCCTCCCTCCCCCTCTTCATCCCACTCCACCTCCCCCTCCCTCCCCCTCTTCATTTTCCTCCACCTCCCCCTCCCTCCCCCTCCCTCCCCCTCTTCATTCTCCTCCAACTCCCCCTCCCTCCCCCTCTTCATTGCCCTCCACCCCCCTCCCCCCTCTTCATTCCCCTCCACCTCTACCTCCCTGCCCCTCTGCATTCCCTTCCACCACCCCCTCCCGCCCCCTTCATTCCCCTCCACCTCCCCTCCCCCCTCTTCATTCCCCTCCACCACCCCCTCCCTCCCCCTCTTATTTCCCCTCCACCTTCCCCTCCCTCCCCCTCTTCATTCCCCCCACATTTTCCTCCCTCCCCCTCTTCATTCCCCTCCCCCTCCCGCCCCCTCTTCATTCCCCTACCCTCTCCCCCACTCCCTTCCCCCACTCCCTTCCACTCTCCCCTCCGCCAATCTCGCACTCTCTCCTTCTTCCACACTCCTCCTCCCACTTTCCCCCTCCTTTCTGACCATTGCCCTCCCCCACTCTCCTCTCAAACTCCCCTCCCCACTCTCTGCCACACTCCCCCTCCCCATCCCCCAACCCCTCCCCAACTTCCTTCCACACTACCCTCTCCCTCCCCTCACACTCCCCTCCCCCTAACACTCCCCTCCCCCTCACCATTACACACCCTCCCCTTCCCCTCTCCTATTTCCCCACTCCCCATCCTCCACTCTACTTCCGCATTCCCCACTCACCTCCCCTCTCATTCTGCCATTCACCTCAACGCACCCCTCCCCCACTCGTCCCCGGTCCCCACTCCCCTTTCCCCTCCCACATCCCACTTCCCTCTCTCACTCCTATCGTCCACTCCAGGCCCCCACTCCTCACTTCACTCCCCTACACCCCTTGTTCGCATCCTCTCCCGCTCAGTCCTGGTCTCCCTCCACACTGCCCTCCCTCTCACATCCCCCACTTCCACTCCCACACTCCCTCTCACACACACCCATCCGCCACTCCCCTCCATCTGCCCTACCCTCAAAACCCTCTCCCCCACTACCTTGCTCCACTACCCTCCGCCACTACCCACCCCACTCGGTCAACTCCCCTCCCCCACTCCCTTCTCTCCCGTCCCTTGTCCCCCACTCCCCTTCCCCACTCCCCACTCCTCCACCTCCCCTGCCAAACACCCCTCCCAACTCCTCTGCCGACTCACCTTCACCCCCGCCCCTCCCCCGCTCCCCTCGCCCATACCCCTGCCCCTCTACCTCCCCCCAACACCCTGCACCAAATCCCCTCCCTCACTACCCTCCCACCCCCACCTCACCCCCACTCCCGTGCCCCTAAGCCCTACCCACTCCCAGCTCTCCTGTCCCCCTCCCCCAATCCCCTCCCTCTCCTCCCCACTCCACTCCCTCCCATCTCCCACTTCTCTCCCTCCCCTACCATTACCCCGCTCCACTTCCAAACACCCCTCCCCTACTCCCGTCCTCCTCCACCCCACTCCACTCCCCACTCCCATCCTCCACTACCGCCCCCCACTCCCCTCCCCCTCCCCTCCCACTCTGCCCTCCCCAACTCTCCCCACACTCCCCTCCCCCACTCCCGTCCCGCACTCACCCTAACCCTAACCCACTCTCGTTCCCCTACATCCTCATTCCACCTCTCCCTCCCCCACATCCCTGCCCCTCCCCCACATGCCTCCCCACCCCCTCCCCTCCACTCCCCTCACACTCCCAACTGCAAATCCCCTCCTCCATTCCCCTAACTACCCTCTCCCCACTCCACTCCCCTCACTCCCCAACCCCTCCTCTCACTCCTGTCCCCAAACCCCTCCCCCCACTCCCTTTGCCCACCCCTCCCCCACTTCTCCCCCACTCAAAGAACAAAGAACAAAGAACAAAGATAATTACAGCACAGGAACAGGCCCTTCGGCCCTCCAAGCCTGCGCCGATCCAGATCCTCTCTCTAAACATGTCGCCTATTTTCTAAGGTTCTGTATCTCTTTTCTTCCTGCCCATTCATGTATCTGTCTAGATACATCTTAAAAGACTCCATCGTGCCCGCATCTACCACCTCCGCTGGCAATGCGTTCCAGGTGCCCACCACCCTCTGCGTAAAGAACTTTCCACGCATATCCCCCCTAAACCTTTCCCCTTTCACTTTGAACTCGTGTCCTCTAGTAATTGAAACACCCACTCTGGGAAAAAGCCTCTTGCTATCCACCCTGTCTATACCTCTCATGATTTTGTACACCTCAATCAGGTCCCCCCTCAACCTCCGTCTTTCTAATGAAAATAATCCTAATCTGCTCAACCTCTCTTCATAGCTAGCGCCCTCCATACCAGGCAACATCCTGGTGAACCTCCTCTGCACCCTCTCCAAAGCATCCACATCCTTTTGATAATGTGGCGACCAGAACTGTACGCAGTATTCCAAATGTGGCCGAACCAAAGTCCTATACAACTGTAACATGACCTGCCAACTCTTGTACTCAATGCCCCGTCCGATGAAGGAAAGCATGCCGTATGCCTTCTTGACCACTCTATTTACCTGCGTTGCCACCTTCAGGGAACAGTGGACCTGAACACCCAAATCTCTCTGGACATCAATTTTCCCCAGGACTTTTCCATTTACTGTATAGTTCACTCTTGAATTGGATCTTCCAAAATGCATCACCTCGCATTTGCCCTGATTGAACTCCATCTGCCATTTCTCTGCCCAACTCTCTAATCTATCTATATTCTGCTGTATTCTCTGACAGTCCCCTTCACTATCTGCTACTCCACCAATCTTAGTGTCGTCTGCAAATTTGCTAATCAGTCCACCTATACTTTCCTCCAAATCATTAATGTATATCACAAACAACAGTGGTCCCAGCACGGATCCCTGTGGAACACCACTGGTCACACGTCTCCATTTTGAGAAACTCCCTTCTACTGCTACTCTCTGTCTCCTGTTGCCCAGCCAGTTCTTTATCCATCTAGCTAGTACACCTTGGACCCCAAGCGCCTTCACTTTCTCCATCAGCCTGCCATGGGGAATTTTATCAAACGCCTTACTGAAGTCCATGTATATGACATCGACAGCCCTTCCCTCATCAATCAACTTTGTCACTTCCTCAAAGAATTCTATTAAGTTGGTAAGACATGACCTTCCCTGCACAAAACCATGTTGCCTATCACTGATGAGCCCATTTTCTTCCAAATGGGAATAGATCCTATCCCTCAGTATCTTCTCCAGCAGCTTCCCTACCACTGACGTCAGGCTCACCGGTCTATAATTACCTGGATTATCCCTGCTACCCTTCTTAAACAAGGGGACAACATTAGCAATTCTCCAGTCCTCCGGGACCTCACCCGTGTTTAAGGATGCTGCAAAGATATCTGTTAAGGCCCCAGCTATTTCCTCTCTCGCTTCCCTCAGTAACCTGGGATAGATCCCATCCGGACCTGGGGACTTGTCCACCTTAATGCCCTTTAGAATACCCAACACTTCCTCCCTCCTTATGCCGACTTGACCTAGAGTAATCAAACATCTGTTCCTAACCTCAACATCCGTCATGTCCCTCTCCTCGGTGAATACCGATGCAAAGTACTCGTTTAGAATCTCACCCATTTTCTCTGAGTCCAAGCATAACATTCCTCCTTTGTCCTTTAGTGGGCCAATCCTTTCTCTAGTTACCCTCTTTCTCCTTATATATGAATAAAAGGCTTTGGGATTTTCTTTAACCCTGTTTGCTAAAGATATTTCATGACCCCTTTTAGCCCTCTTAATTCCTCGTTTCAGATTGGTCCTACATTCCCGATATTCTTTCAAAGCTTCGTCTTTCATCAGCCGCCTAGACCTTATGTATGCTTCCTTTTTCCTCTTAGCTAGTCTCACAATTTCACCTGTCATCCATGGTTCCCTAATCTTGCCATTTCTATCCCTCATTTTCACAGGAACATGTCTCTCCTGCACGCTAATCAACCTCTCTTTAAAAGCCTCCCACATATCACATGTGGATTTACCTTCAAACAGCTGCTCCCAATCTACATTTCCCAGCTCCTGCCGAATTTTGGTGTAGTTGGCCTTCCCCCAATTTAGCACTCTCCCTTTTGGACCACTCTCGTCTTTGTCCATGAGTATTTTAAAGCTTACGGAATTGTGATCACTATTCCCAAAGTAGTCCCCTACTGAAACTTCAACAACCTGGCCGGGCTCATTCCCCAACACCAGGTCCAGTATGGCCCCTTCCCGAGTTGGACTATTTACATACTGCTCTAGAAAACCCTCCTGGATGCTCCTTACAAATTCTGCTCCATCTGGACCTCTAACACTAAGCGAATCCCAGTCAATGTTGGGAAAATTAAAATCTCCTATCACCACCACCCTGTTGCTCCTACATCTTTTCATAATCTGTTTACATATTTGTACCTCTATGTCCCTACTTAACTCTCACCTCCCCCTCATCCTGCTGTCTGGGATGATGTACAAGCTGCAGATGGTGGGACCATGGATGTCACTGTAGTGTATATGTGAGGTTGAGTAATTTGAGGAGAGCACGTCAAGAAGAATCAGCAGGTAGCACAGGAGACTCCTGAGTGCATCTCATTCTCCAACCAGTATTCAATACTGATGGTTCATCTGGGGACTGCAGCCACAGGCAAGGCCATGGTACCAGGGCTGTCTCAGCTGTACTGGTGCCGGGGTGGGGGGGGGGGCGGGGTTACAGGGAAGACTGGAAAGTTGATAGTGATAGGAAATTCGATAGACATTGTTTTCTGAAACCGCAGATGTGTATCCAGGATGGTGTGTTCCCTCCCTGGGGTCAGGGTCAAGGATATCACTCCAGCAGCTACAGAGCATCCTGAAGGTGGAGGGTGAACAGCCAGCAGTCGTGGTCCACATCAGAAGCAACGACAGAGGCAGAAAGAGGGAGGTTGTCCTGCACTCAGAATTCAGGGAGCTGGGAAAGAAGTTAGCAAGCAGGACTTCAAAGTCGTAATCTCCGGATTACTCTCAGTCCACCATGCGAGTGAGTAGAGACATAGGTGGATAGCACAGATGGATGTGTGGCTGGAAGGATGCTGCAGAAGCGGGGCGGTTTAGATTCCTGGACACTGGGACCAATTATGGAGAATGTGGGATCTGTACAGGTTGGACGATTTACACCTGAACAGAGCTGGAACTAATTCCCTTGTGGGGCGATTTGTTAGTGCTACTGGCGAGGGTTTAAACTAAATTGGCAGGGGTGTGGGAACCAGGAGTAAACATCAGAGAGGAATTCCAAGGTGCACAGAATAGGGGAAGAGTTGGATAGCACTATAGCAGGGTTCAGAATGTTATTAGGTGGGATCAGAGAATGGGAGAAAGTAATAACATTTACGTGAAGGTTAATGTGCATGTATGTGAAAGCATGGAGTGTGGTGAATAAGCTGTACTGCGGGAGGACACCTCGGAGGGGTCATGCAGCGAGGCAATATGGGTAGAGCTCAGGAATAGGAAGGGTGCATTCACGATGCTGGGGAATTACTACAGGCCTCCCAACAGCCAGCAGGCGACAGAGGAGCAGATAGGTAGACATATTTTGTAAAGGTGTAAAGGCAACAGGGTTGTTGTGGTGGATGATTTTAACTTTCCTTATGTTGACTGGGACTCACTTAGGGCTAGGGGCTTGGATGGGGCAGAATTTGTAAGGGGCATCCAGGAGCGCTTCTTCAAACAATATGCAGATCGGCCAACGAGATTGGGACCGTACTGGACCTGGTATTGGGGAAAGAGCCCGGCCAGGTGATCGAAGTCTCCGTAGGGGAGTATTTCGGGATCAGTGATCATAATTCCATAAGGTTTAAGGTACTTGTAGATAAGGATAAGAGTAGTCCTCGGGTGAAGGTGCGAATTTGGGAGAAGGCTAATTATAACAATTTTAGGGAGGATCTGAGGAATTAGATTGCGGGCGGCTGTTTGAGGGCAAATCAACATCTGACATGTGGGAGTCTTTCAAACGTCAGTTGATTAGAATCCAGGACTGGCATGTTCCTGTGAGGAAGAAAGACAAGCTTGGCAAGTTTCGGGAACCTTGGATAACGTGGGATATTGTGAGCCTTGTCAAAAAAAAAGGAAGCATTCATAAGGGCTAGATGGCTGGGAACAGACAAAGCCCTTGAGGAATATAAAGAAAGTCGGAAGAAACTTAAGCAAGGAGTCAGGAGGGCTAAAAGAGGTTATGAAAAGTCATTGGCAAACAGGATGAAGGAAAATCCCAAGGCTTTTTATCCGTATATAAAGAACAAGAGGGTGGCCAGGGAAAGGTTTGGCCCACTCAAGGACAGAGGAGGGAATCTATGCGTGGAGCCAGAGGAAATGGGCGTGGTGCGAAATGAATACTTTCCCTCAGTATTCACCCAAGAGAAGGACTGGATAGATGATGAGTATAGGGAAGGGAGTGTACATAGTCTGGGTTATGTCGATATCTTAAAGGAGGAGGTGTTGGGCGTCTTGGAAAAGATTAAGGTAGATAAGTCCCCAGGGCCTGATGGGATCTACCCTAGAATACTGAGGGAGGCAAGGGAGGAAATTGCTGGGGCCTTGACAGAAATCTTTGTATCCTCATTGGCTACAGATGAGGTCCCAGAGGACTGGAGAATAGCCAATGATATTGCTTTGTTTAAGAAGGGTAGCAAGGATAATCCAGGAAATTATAGGCCGGTGAGCCTTAGGTCAGTGGTAGGGAAATTACTGGAGAGGATTCTTCGGGACAGGATTTACTCCCATTTGGAAACGAATGGACTTTATTAGCGAGAGGCAGCATGGTTTTGTGAACGGGAAGTCGTGTCTCACTAACTTGACTGAGTTTTTTGAGGCAGTGACGAAGATGATTGATGAAGGAAGGGCAGTGGATGTTGTCTATATGGACTTCTGCAAAGCCTTTGAAAAGGTCCCTCATGGCAGACTGATACAAAAGGTGAAGTCACATGGGATCAGAGGTGAGTTGGCAAGATGGATGCAGAACTGACTCGGTCATAGAAGACAGAGGGTATCAGTGGATGGGTGTTTTTCTGAATGGAGGGATGTGACTAGTGGTGTTCCGCAGGGATCAGTGCTGGGACCTTTGCTGTTTGTAGTATATATAAATGATTTGGAGGAAAATGTAGCTGGTCTGATTAGTAAGTTTGCGGATGACACAAAGGTTGGTGGAGTTGCAGATAATGATGAGGATTGTCAGAGGATACAGCAGGATATAGATCAGTTGGAGACTAGGGCAGAGAAATGGCAGATGGAGTTTAATCCGGAGCAATGTGAGGTAATGCATTTTGGAAGATCTAATGCAGGTGGGAGGTATACAGTAAATGGCAGAACCCTTAGGAGTATTGACAGGCAGAGAGATCTGGGTGTACAGCTCCTCAGGTCACTGAAAGTGGCAACGCAGGTGGATAAGGTAGTCAAGAAGGCATACGGCATGCTTATCTTCATCAGTCGGGGCGTAGAGTATAAGAATTGGCAAGTCATGTTGCAGCTGTACAGAACTTTAGTTAGGCCACACTTGGAATATTGCGTGCAATTCTGGTCGCCACACTACCAGAAGGACGTGGAGGCTTTGGAGAGGGTACAGAAAAGGTTTACCAGGATGTTTATGGTATGGCGGGTATTAGCTATGAGGAGAGGTTGGATAAACTCGGATTGTTTTCACTGGAATGACGGAGGTGGAGGGGCGACATGATAGAGGTTTACAAAGTTATGAACGGCATGGACAGAGTGGATAGTCAGAAGCTTTTCCCCAGGGTGGAAGAGTCAGTTACTAGGGGACATAGGTTTAAGATGTGAGGGCAAAGTTTAGAGGGGATGTGCGAGGCAAGTTATTTACACAGAGGGTGGTGAGTGCCTGGAACGTGTTGCCGGGGGAGGTGGTGGAAGCAGGTACGATAGCGACGTTTAAGAGGCATCTTGACAAATACATGAATAGGATGGGAATAGAGGGATACGGTCCACGGAAGTGATGAAGGTTTTAGTTTAAACAGAGATCAAGATCGGCGCAGGCTTGGAAGGCCGAATGGCCCGTTTCTGTGCTGTACAGTTCTTTGTTGTTTGTTTTGGACAAGAGATGCAGGAGGAATATGTGGAAACTTCTTTTACACAGCGGGTGTTAATGATCTGGAACTCACTGATCACAAGTGTGGTGGAAGCAGAGACAATCAATGATTTCAAGAGAGAGTTCATGGACACTTGACACAGTGGCGCAGTGGTTAGCACCGCAGCCTCACAGCTCCAGCAACCCGGGTTCAATTCTGGGTACTGCCTGTGTGGAGTTTGCAAGTTCTCCCTGTGTCAGTGTGGGTTTCCTCCGGGTGCTCCGGTTTCCTCCCACATACCAAAGACTTGCAGGTTGGTAGGTAAATTGGCCATTGTAAATTGCCACTAGTATAGGTAGGTGGTAGGGAAATATAGGGACAGGTGGGGATGTTTGGTAGGAATATGGGATTAGTGCAGGATTAGTATAAATGGGTGGTTGATGGTCGGCACAGACTCGGTGGGCCGAAGGGCCTGTTTCAGTGCTGTATATCTAAACTAAACTAAATGAATTTACTACAGTGATTTAGAGGGAGAGTGGGACTGACTGGATTGCTCCATGGAGAGCCAGTGTGGACTCGATGGGACAAATGGCCTCCTTCTGTTTCATAAATGACTCTATCACTCTCTGTGAATCTATGTTTGATATGTCTCATCCTCCTGCCTGGAAAGATCCAGATACATACAATTTTAATGAAACTGTGACCTTAACAGCCACTGACAACTCCGTCCTCACCCTGCTGTGAGGCTCCAGGTCGTGTTACAGGAGGTGACACAGCTCTGTGACCATCTCCTTATTGAATCAGAGTCACTTCACACACTGCTCCTGGGTTAGGTTCCGGTAGGAATAGTGCTCTTGGAAAACCTGGGGTGGGTAGAGCAGAGCCCCCTCCTCCTCCCTCTTTACAGAGCTTCCCTGGATGCCTGGTCCTTTTAAATAACACTGGAGGGGGTTCCTCGTGCTGCTGAATGTATGTTCAGCTGTGAGTGACTAATACAGACGGTCAGTGGACATGCACAGACCAAGTTTCAAAGATGTATATCAAAGCTGCTGGAATGGCTGATAGACACCATACTCAGGCCCCTCTTCACACTACCTGCACATGCTTGGTGAACCAGGGCTAGACCCCTGCCCAGCATGGAGCACTGGAATGACCGGCAGCTCTGCTGTTACCATTTTATGGATACAAGCTTTTATGGCGTTGGGCCTAGTGGTGCTCGACAGCTGAAAAGCATGGCTAGGGGTAGATACAGCGAGAACGACCAAAGGATTGTATGTATTAGGAGCAGAAGTAGGCCATTCAGCCCATTTATTAAGATCATGGCTGATATGTTTGTGTTTCCATCTACCCCTGATAACCTTTGTTTCTCTTGCCTAACAAGAATCCATCTACCACAACCTTAAAATTATTCAATGAACCCGCCTTCACCACCTTCAGAGGCAGAATGTTCCAAAGTCACCTGACCCTCTGAGAGAGAAAAATAAATCTCCTCATCTCTGCCCAAAAAGTGCGACCCTTAATTTTCAAACCGTGCCTTTTCAAGCAGTTATTTAAAAGGGGAAATGGAGAAATGACTTTCAGGCAAAAGACTTGTAGGAATGTAGGAATGTGTAGGGGAATGGGACTAATTGGAAGGGTGAGGCCATGGAGAGATTCAAACACAAGAATGAGAATATTAAACTTAAGGTGCTGCCAGCGTGGCAAAAAGGCAGGGCTGAAAGGAGTTTCTTAAAGGATAAAAGCGAGGTGGAGAGGTGGAGCTGTAAAGGGAGGATATTCCAGAGCTGGGGCCGAGGCAACTGAAGGTGTGGCCACCAATGGTGGAGTAATTAAAATCAGGGATGCACAAGAAGCCAGAATTAGAGGAGCAGAGATATCTCGCAGGACTGTGGGGCTGGAGGAGACTTCAGACATAGTAGGGAGCAAGGCCATGAAGGGATTTGAAAACATGGTTGAGAATTTTAAAATCAAGACTGACTGCTTGACTGTGAACTGATGTAGGTCAGTGATTGGGGAATGGAACTTGTTTTGAGTTAAAACACAGGCAGCAGAGATTTAAATGACCTCAAGTTTACAGATAGTAGAATGTGGTAGAATGAACAGGAACAGTCTAGTCTACAGGTAATGAAAGAATGTGTGAGAGCTTCAGCAGCAGATGAGTTGAGAAAGGGGTGAAGTCGGGAAATGTTATTGAGGTGGAAGTAGGTGGTCATAGTGATGGCACGAATATAAGGTTGGAAGCTCATTTTGTGGTCGAATGTCACAGAATCACAGAATTGTTACAGCACAGAAGGTGGCCATTCAGTCCATCGTGTCTGCACTAGCTCTCTAAAAGAGCAATTCATCTAGTGTCGCTCCCTTGCCTTCTCCCTGTAACTCTGTACAATCTTCCTTTTCAGACAGCTATCCAATTTCTTCCTGAATGCCTCGATTGAATCTGCCTCCACCACACTCTCAGGCAGTGCATTCCAGACCTTAACCACTCGCTGTGTGAAAAAGTTTTCCTCATGTCAACTTCTGCTTCTTTTATCAATTACCTTCATTCTTTGCCTTCTCGTTGTCGATCCTTTCAGGAATGGGAACAGTTTTCCCTATCCACTCTGTCCAGACGCATCATAATTTTGAATAGTTTTTCCAAATCTCCTCTCAGCCTTCTCTTCTCTAAGGAAAATGTTCCAACTTCTCCAGTCTATCTTCATAACTGATATTCTTCATCCCTGGAACCATTCTTCTGAATGTCTTTTCACACTCTCCAATGTCTTCACGTTCTCTGAAGTGTGGCGCCCAGAACTAGACGTAATACTGCAGCTGAGGCTGAACTAGTGTCTTATACAAGTTCAAAATAACCTCCTTGCTCTTGTATTCCATGCCGCTGTTAATAAAGCCCAGGATTCTGTATGCTTTATTAACCGCTCTCTCTGAACCTGTTCTGCTACCTTCAATGACCTACGCACATATGCACCCAGGTCCCTCTGCTCCTGCACCGCCTTTAGAATTGTACCCTTTATTCTGTATTGTCTCTCCATGTTCTTCCTACCAAGATGAATCACTTCACATTTCTCCACATTGAACTTCATCTGCCACCTGTCTGCTCATTCAACCAGCTTGTCTATGTCTTTTTGAAGTTATATACTATCCTCCTCTCAGTTCACAATGCTTCCAAGTTTCGTATTATTTGCAAAATTTAAAAATGTTCCCTGTACACCAAGGTCTAGGTCATTAATATATATCAGGAAGAGAAAGGGTCCCAACACTGATTCCTGGGGAACTCCACTACAAATCTTAAATAAAAACAGAAAGTGCTGGAAATACTCAGCAGGTCTGGCAGCATCTGGGGAGAGAGAAAAGCAGAGTTAACGTTTCACATCTGTGACGGTTCATCAGAACTGCCAAGGTTAGAAATGTAATAGTTTTTAATTAAATAAAGCAGGGGTGGGGAAAAAGAGAACTAAAGGGGTGTTGATGGAACAGAGGGTCTGAGAGATTTACTGACGTGGAGGTCATGGAGCAAAGGCAAAGAGAGTGTGCTTGTGGTGTGGTGAAAGACAAAGCGTTAGTGCAGAGAGGGTATTAAATGATAGAATAATGAACAGCCCTAGCTAAAAGCACCAACATAAAAAATCCCAGTTTAAGACTGGGACATGGTAAAAAAACTGATCAAACATTTAACAATAAAATGGGCCAGTCATGCTCTGAAATTATCGAACTCAATATTCAGTCCGGAAGTCTGTAGAGTGCCTAATCGGACAACGAGGTGCTGTTCCTCGAGCTGGCGTTGATGTTCACTGGAACACCACAGCAGGTCAAACACAGATTGGGTGAGCGCTTTGTGGAACACCTCCGCTCAGTCCCAAAGCATGATCCCGAGCTTCCACTCGCTTGTCATTTCAACACCCTCCATCCCCACCACTGCTCTAATGCCCACATTTATGGCCTCGTGTTTACAGCCCCACACCTGCTTTACTTGCTTAAAACCTATTACATTTCTAACCTTTGCCAGTTCTGATGAAAAATCACAAACCTGGAACATTAACTCTGCTTCTCTCTCCATACATACTTCCTGACCTGCTGAGTATTTCCAGCACTTGCTGTTTTTATTAACTCTGCTTCTCTCTCCACAGATGTTGCCAGACTTGCTGAGTATTTCCAGTACGTTTTGTTTTTATTTCAGATTTCCAGCATCGGCAGCATTTTGTTTTGATTCCACTACAAACACTTCTCCAGCCCGAAAAGCATCCATTAATCACTTCTCTCTGTTCCCTGTCAGTCAACCAATTTAGTTTCATGTTGCTACTGTCATTTCTAGTTGATGAGCCATAACTTTGCTCACAAGTCTGTTGTGTGACACTTTATCAAATGTCTTTTGGAATTCCATTTACACCGCATTAACAACATTGCCCTCATCAAGCTTCCTTTATACCTCTTCAAATAACTCCAGCAAGTTCGTTAAACACCATTTTCACTGAACAAATCCATGTTGATTTTCCTTAATTAACCCACATTTGTGCATCTGCCTATTAATGTTCTCCCGAACATGACACTAAGGTTGTAAACAGACTGTCTGAATCTCAGAATGTTACCAGGGAGAGAAATGGAAGTAAAAGCAAGGGAACAGAGTTGGAGTGGGGCAGTAAAAACAATAGTTTCAGTCTTCCAAATATTTAATTGGAGGAAATTTCTGCTCATCCAGTACTGGATGTCGGAGAAGCAGTCTGATAATTTAACAACAGTGGAGGACTGGAGCGAGATGGTGGTGAGGTAAACTTGATGGAGTTCTTTGATAAAACAATGGAGATGGTTGATGAGGGTGGTGTGATTGAAGTTATATATATGGACTTTCACAAGGTGTTTGTTCAAGTGGAATTCCATAGACAGATTAGGAAAACTGAACCCATGGATTAATGGGACAGTGACTGTGTGGATATAACATTAGCTAATGAACAGTAAACAGAGAGAAGTGGTGAATGGTTGTTGTTCAGACTGGATGGGAGTATACAGTGGTGTTCCCCAGGGCTTGGTATTAGGACCACTGCTCTTTTTGCTCTTGGAAAACCCGGGTTGGGTAGGACAGAGCCTTCTCCTCCTCCCTCTGTACAGAGCTTCCCCTCTCTGCAGCCTCTGCTCCATTTGTTGGTCGTGTTACAGGCCCAGAGACACTGTAACTACAGTCCCCATACCTCATCCAGTGTTGGGTCACCAAATCCTCTGTCCTCCCTGAATGTCTGCAGCAGCTCACAACACAACCTCCAGAAAACCATCCACAGCACCTCCACTAACTTTACAATCGCAGAAGTAAGTCAAAAGCCCCTCACCTGTAAGTTGGATGCCTGGTCATTTTAAATAACACTGGAGGGTTGCTGAATGTCCGTGCAGCTCAGAGTGACTAACACAGGTTGACATGTGGACATGCACAGACCAAGTTTCAAATACGTACATCAAAGCTACCGGAATGGCTGATTGGCACCATATTCAGGCCCCTCCTCACACTACAGACACACACACGTTCCACCCACGCTAGCACCCCGGCCAGCCTGGGTGTCCTGTACAATGTGCTGGATGTGACCGGCTGTGCAGCTCACACCATTTTATGGATTTTAACTTCCACAGCACAAGTGGAGCTGGAGAGATGAAATGTGTGGTCAGGGAGAGAGACAGAAGGAAAGCAAGTCACTTTAAAAAAGGAATTAAAAGGAGACTTTAAGATGAACAAGTTTCAGGAATATTGGAAATGGACAGGGGATTGAGATAATCAGAGGGGTGAGGGCATGAGGGATTTGATCATACTAGTGAGAATATTCAAATTGAGGTGTTACTGGACATAGGAACATGGGACTCAGGAGCACGACTAGGCCATTCGGCCCTTTGAGCCTGCTCCACCATTCGATAAGATCATGGCTTAATATGGCTGAACTCTTATTGTTGTACTGTATCCCTTAGATCCAGTCTCCTCCACAAGAGGAAACAAGTCCACTATCAAGTCCGCTCAGGATATTCCATGTTTCACTCAGATCACCTCTTATTCTTTCATAATCCAATAGCACAACCTGTTCAACCTTTTTTCATAAAATAAACCGTTCAATCGCTCAATGAATCAAGTGAACTTTGTCTTACCGGCTTCTAACGCAATTGTATCATGTTTATCAAATAAGAAGACCAAAACTGTACACAGTACACCTGATGAGTTCTCACTATAGCCCTGCACAGCTGCAGTAAAACGTCCCCACTTTTATACATGATTCCCTTTGCAATAAACACTAACATTCCATTTGCCTTCCTAATCACTTGCTGTCCCTGTATACTAACTCTTTCTGGTTCATGTACCAGGACACTCAGATCCCACTGTACCACCGAGTTCTGCTTTCTCTCTACATTTAAATAGTATATTGCTTTTCTAGTCTTCCTGCCAAAGTAGACACGGTCACATTTTATCACATTATAACCCATCTGCCAAATTTTTGCCAATCTCACTTAAGCTATTTATATGCCTTTGTAAACTCTTTGCTTCCTCTTGACGACTTATTTTCCTTCCCATCTTGTTTTCATCGGCACATTTAGCTACCACACATTCTATCCCTGCACCCAGGTCATTGATATGGATTGTAAATAGTTGATGCCCCAGCACTGATTCCTGTAGTTACTGATTTCCCACGCAAAAAAGACCCATTTATCCCTAGTCTCTCTTTCCTTTTAGCTATCCGATCCTTTATCCATGCCAATATGTAACCCCCTCTACGTGCCTTTTGGAAATCCAAGTACACCACATCTACAGGTGCCCCTTTATCCACCTTGCTTGTAACTTCCTCAAAGAGCTCTAATAAATAATTTACATATGATTTCCCTTTCACAAAACCATGTTGATTCTGTCTGGTCCCATAATGATTTTCTAGGTATGCTGTTATAACCTCCTTATTCATGGATTCCAGCAACTCCCTATGACAAATATTAGGCTAACTGCCCTATAGGTTCCTGTTTTCTGTCTCCCTCCTTTGTTGAATAAATGTGTTACATTTTCTATTTTCCAATCCGCTGGGATCCATCCAGAATCTAAGGAATTTTGGAAGATTATAATCAATGCCTCCACTATCTCTGCAGCCACATACTTTAATGCCCTTGGATGCAGGCCATCTGATCCTGGGGACTTGTCATACGAGCATACAAACATACGAATTAGGAGCAGGAGTAAGCCACTTGGCCCCTCGAGCCTGCTCCGCCATTCATTAACTTCATGGCTGATCTGATTGTAACCTCAATCCACATTCCCGCCTTCCCCCAATAACCAATCACCCACTTGCTTATCAAGAATCTATCCACCTCTGCTTTAAAAATATTCAAAGACTCTGTTTCCACTGCCTTTTGAGGAAACGAGTTTCAAAGACTCACGACCCACTGAAAAAAAAAGTTCTCCTCCTTTCTGTCTTAAATGGGCGACCCCTTACTTTTCAACAGTGACCCCTAGTTCTGGATTCTCCCACAAGGGGAAACATCCTTTCCACATCCACCCTGTCAAGAACCCTCAGTATCATATATGTTTCAATCAAGTCGCCTCTTGCTCTTCTAAACTCCAGTGGATACAAGCCTAGCCTTTCCGACCTTTTCTCATAAGACAACCTGCCCATTCAAGGAATTGGTCTGGACAACCTTCTCTGAATGCTTCCAATACATTTACATCCTTCCTTAAATAAGGAAACCAATACTTTACACAGTACTACATATATTGTCTCACCAATGTCCTGTATAACTGTAGCATAACCTCCCTACTTTTATGTTCAATTCCCATTCCAATAAATGATATCATTCTATTAGCTTTCCTAATTACTTGCTGAAACTGCATACTAACCTTTTGTTATTCATGCACTAGGGCACCCTGATCGCTCCGCATCTCAGAGCTCTGCAATCTCTCACGATAGAAATATGCTTCTTTTCTACCTGCCAAAAAGGACAATTTCACATTTTCCCACATTATACTCCATTTATCAGATCTTTTCCCACTTACTTAACCGATCTATATCCCTTTTCAGCCTCCTTATGTCTTATTCACAAGTTACTTTCCTACCTATCGTTGTGTCATCAGCAAATTTAGCAACCATACATTCAGTCCCTTCATCCAAGTCATTTATATAAATTGTAAAAAGTTGAGACCCCAGCACATATTACTGTGGCAAACCACTCGTCACATCTTTCCAAGCAGAAAATGGCCCATTTATGCCTAGTCTCCGTTTCCTGTCAATCCTCCTTCCATGCCAATATTTTACCCCTACAGCATGAGCTTTTATTTTGCACAATAACCTTTGACGTGGCACCTTATTAATGGCCTTCTGGAAATCTAAGTACAGTACATCCATCAGTTCCCCTTTATCCACAGCACATGTTACTTCTTCAAAGAACTGCAATAAATTGTTTAAACATGATTTTCCTTTCACAAACTCATGTTGATTCTGCCGGATTACCTTGATCTTTTTAAATGCCCTGCTACATCATCTTTAATAATAGCTTCCAACATTTTACCTAAGACAGATGTTAAACTAACTGGCCTGTAGTTTCCTGCTTTCTGTCTCTCTTACTTTTTGAATAAAGGAGTTACATTCACTATATTCAATCTAACAGAACCTTCCCCGAATCTAGAGAATTTTGGAAAATTAAAACTAATGCATCAACTATCTCACTCGCCACTATCTTTTAACACCCCAGAATGAAGCCCATCAGGACGTCGGAACTTGTCAGCCCGCAGCTCCATCTACTTGCTCAGTACCACTTCCCTGGTTATTGGAATTTTCTTGAGTTCCTCCCTCCCTTCCATTTCCTGGCTTACTGCTAATACTGGGATGTTACTTGTATTCTCTATAGTGAAGACTGAAGCATAATTCATGTTCAATTCACCTGTTATATCCTTATTATTCATTATTAATTCCCCAGACTCACATTCTATAGGACGAACGCTCACGTTGTTAACTCTTCTTTAAATATTTGGAACCTCTTACTATCTGTCTTTTTTATTTCTTGCCTGTTTTCTCTCGTATTCTAATTTTTACCTCCTTATTAATCTTTAACTGTTCTTTGCTGCTGTTTATAATCTGCCCAATCTTCTGACCTGCCACTGATTTTTGCATAATTATATGCTTTTTCTTTAAGTTTAATACTATCTTTAACAATTTCAGTTCACCAAGGATGGCGGGTCCTGTCAGACTTTAGGTGTAATAGCTTTCCCAGTACCTTTTCCCTGGTGAGGGTGATTATTTGAAGTTCCTATCTCCCTTTTTGCCTCTTGATTTAGTATCTTTGGAAGGTTTTCTAAGTTTTCTAAAGTGAAAACAGGCACAAAATATCTGGTCAACCCCTCCTCCATGTCCTTGTTTCTTATGATTAATTCCCCAAACTCACTCTCTAGAAGACTAACACTAACTTTAGTTACTCTTTTCCTTTTTAAATACTTGTAGAAACTCTTACTCTCTGTTTATATTGCTAGGTAGCTTTCTCCCACATTATCCTTTTACACTCTTATTTTCTTCAGTCATTCGTTGCTGGTTCTTAAAATCTGTCCAATCTTCTCACCTACCACTAATATTTGCAGAATTGTACAGTGTTTCTTTCAATTTAATATTGTCCTTAACTTCCCTATTTAATCACGTATGATGCAACCTCCTCCAAGAGGCTTTCTTTCTCACTGAGATATATATTTGCTGAGAGTTTCTAAGCATCTCCTTAAAAGTCAGCCACTGCATCTGTACTGTTCTAACTTTTACTCTAGTTTCCCAGTTTACTTTACTTGAATATGCCTTCATATCCTTATAATTACCTTAATTTGGGTAAAGAAACACAGTCTTAGACCACAGTTTTCCCTTCAATCTGAACGTTGAAATTCTATCATGTTATGATCATTGTCGCCTAGAAGCTCCTTTACCATGAGGTTCTTGATTAATACTGTCTCACTGCACATTACCAGTTCCAGAACAGTCTGCTCCCGGTTGACTCTAGAACGTGTTGCTCGAAGGAATTTTCTCGAATAAACTCTATCAACTAATTTTCCAGGCTACCTTTGCCAATCTGATTTGCCCAATCTACGTGTAGATTAACGTGACCCATGATTATTGTGGCACCTTTCTTACACACCCCATTTATTTCTTCCATTATACTTTATTCTACAGAAACCAATGTAGGTCACTGAGCACAGGGATGTTGGGTAAATGAGACTTTGTGCGAGTTTGGATATGGATAGCAGAGTTTTGGATAGACTGTTGTTTATGGCAGTTTCTAACAGGGATGGTAACCAGGACAGCATTGGTATAGTAGATTTGACAAAGGCACAGATCAGAGTTTATGCAGCAAATGGGCTTACATGGAGGACGATATTATGGAGATGTTCGTTCTTAAGAACAGTAAAACAGTTAATCATAGAAGTAATAGCTGGATAGAGAGACTTACCAGGGACACCAATAGCGGCGAGGATGGGATAATAAAAGCATTGAGTCATCTTCAGTGCGTAATAGATCCGATCCGCTAATGTCATCCAAGAATAACCCGCAGTAACATAGCCAAACCAAAAGGATAAACTCCTGCCCATTGTTGCAACATTCCAATTTATTGTTCTGAGATTCTGACCCATTGTTGTAACATTCCAATCTATTGTTCTCAGATTCTGACCCATTGCTCTAACATTCCAATCTATTGTTCTCAGATTCTCATCTATCCTCTCCCTCGCTCTCGCTGGAGCTGCTTTTCCCTGTTACTGCCGGCGGTGATGCTGCTGCTGACACTCTGGGATAACACATTGAAAGCAGCCTCTTATCAATAGAAGCGGGAAGCCCTCCAGTGACACAATTAAGGTCCATAAAGAACGACATTAATTACAGTCACTGAACAAACAGGTTCAATTAACCCCTTTCAATCCAACAGCTTTTGTACCACAATAAAGTAGAGTATTTACCCGGTCTGGATGGGATGCATAAGACTTGCTGAGAGAAGGAATGGTCGAAACAGCAGAGGCACTGGCCAGAATCTTCCAATCCTCCTTGGATATGGGACTGGCGACAAGGGACTGGAGGGTTGTATGTATCATACTGAGCCATATATGGAGATATTGGGTCAGATGACCAACAGTTTGGTGAAAGAGGTAGGTTTAAGGAGTATCTTAAATAAGGAAAGTGAGTGGCGAGGCAGAAAGGGAGAGAGGTGGAGCTCTGTAGGGAGAGTATTCCAGAGCTTGGCACCTAAACAACTGAAGGTGCAGCCTCCAATGGTGGAGTAATTCAAATCAGGTACACACAAGAGGCCAGAAAGAGAGGAATGCAGATATCTTTAAGGGTTGTGGGGTTGGAGGATATTACATATATAGGATGGAGGGCGATGCCATGGAGGGAAAACAAGGTGGAGAATTTTAAAATAAAGACATTGCTTAATCAGCAGTCAATGTCTGTCAGTGATAGGTGAACAGGGAGTTAGGACATGGCAGCAGAATTTGTGGAGCACCTCAAGTTTACAGAGAGTAGATGTGGGAGATCAGCCAGGAGTGAGTTGGAATAATCACATTGAGAGGTGATGAGGCATGAATGAGGTTTCAGCAGCAGATGGGCTGAGACAGGGGTGAAGTCGGGCGATGTCACTGAGGTGAAAATATGTGGTTGTAATGATATCCTGAAAATGAGGTTAAAACTCATTTAGTGGTCAAATATGACACCAAGCTTGCAAACAAACTGTCTGAATCTCAGACTGTTACCAGGGAGAGGGATGGGATCAATAGCAAGGGAACAGACTTGGAGCGGGGAGTCAAAACAATGGCTTCAGTCTTCCCAATACTTAATTGGAGGAAATCTCTGCTCATCCAGTAATGGATGTCGGAGAAGCAGTCTGATAATTTAACAACGGTGAAGGAGTGGAGAGAGGTGGTGGTGAGGTAAACTTGATGGAGTTCTTTGATAAAACAATGTAGAGGGTTGATGAGGGTGGTGTGATTGAAGTTATATATATGGACTTTCAAAAGATGTTTGATCAATTGACATTCAATAGACAGGTTAGGAAAACTGAACCCTATGGATTAAAGGGACAGTGACTGTGTGAATATAGCATTCGCTAAGGAACAGTAAACAGAGAGAAGTGGTGAAAGGTTGCTGTTCAGACTAGATGTGAGTATACAGTGGTTTTCCCCAGGGCTCGGTATTAGGCCCAATGCTCTTTTTGCTCTTGGAAAACCCAGGGTGGGTAGGGCAGTGCCCCTTCCTCCTCCTTCTGTACAAAGCTTTCCCGATTTGCAGACTCTGCTCCATTTGTTGATCATGTTACAGACACAGAGACACTGTAACTACCGTCCCCATACCTCGTCCAGAGTTGGGTCACCAAATCGTCTGTCGTCCCTGAATGTCTGCAGCAGCTCACAACTCAACCTCCAGAAAACCATCTGCAGCACCTCCACTAACTTTACAATAGCAGAAGTAAGTCAAAACTCCACACCTGCAAGTTGGATGCCTGGTTCTTTTAAATAACACTAGAATGGGTTCCGTGTGCTGCTGAATATATGTTCAGCTGAGAGAGACTAACATAGGCGGTCAGTGGACATGCACAGACCAAGGTTCAAAGACGTACATCAAAGCTGCTGGAATGGCTGATTGACACCAGATTCAGACCCTCCTCACACTACAGACACACACACGTTACACCCACACTAGCACCCCGGTCAGCCTGGGTGTCCTGTATAATGTGCTGGATGTGACCGACAGTGCAGCTCACACCATTTTATGAATACAAACTTCCACAGCACCAGGAATATTGGAAATTGACAGAGTATTGGGATAATCAGATGGATGAGGCCATGGAGGGATTTGATCACAGGAGGGAGAATAATAAAAATGAGGCGTTACTGGACCAAGAGCCAATGTAGGTCAGTGAGCACAGGGATGTTGGGTGAACAGAATCTTGTGTAAATTAGAAGATGGCAGCAGTATTTTGGATGACCACAAGGTTGCAGTTAGTAGAATGTGGGAGACCAGCCAGGAGTGTGTTAGAATAGTCAAGTCTCATGTTAAAAAAGGTATGGATGAGGGTTTCAGCAGCAGATGAGCTGAGCTCTATCTCTATCTCTCTATTTCTCTCCCTCTTCTTCTCTCTTTGTCGCCCTCACTTGCTCTGTCCCGCACTCAGAATCTTATATGTTTCGATCAGGCCGCCTCTTACTCTTCCAAACGCCAATGAATATAAGCCTAGCCTGTCCGACCTTTCCTAATATGACGGCCCGCCCATATTAGTCCAGTAAACATTCTCTCCACTGCTTCCAACGCATTTACATCCTTCCTTAAATAAGAAGACCAATGGTGCACACAGCATGCCAGATATGGTTTCAACAATGCCCTCCCTACTTCTGTATTCAATTCCGCTCACAATAAGTGATAACATTATATTAACATTCCTAATTACTTGTTGAACCTGCAGAGTAACCGTATGTAATTCATGCACCAGGAGACCCAGATCCCTCTGCATCTCAGAGCTCTGCAATCGCTCACCATTCAGACAATATGCTTTTTTTATTATTCCTGCCATATGGACAATTTCATATTTTCCCACATTATACTCCATTTGCCAGATCTTTGCCCTCTCACTCAACCTATCTATGTCCCTTTGACGCCTCCTTATGTCCTCTTCACAACTTTGTGTCATTAACAGATTTATTAACCAGACTTTCGGTCCCTTCATCCAAGTCATTTATGAAAATTGCAAAACCTTAAGGCCCCTGCACTGATTCCTGTGGCACACCACTCGTTACAACCTGTCAACCAGAAAATGACCCATTGACGCCTACTCTCTATTTTCCTTTTAGCTAGCCAATTTTCTATCCATGTCAATATGTTACCCTGTATAACATGAGCTTTTATTTTCCGCAATAACTCTTGATGTGGCACCATATCGAATGTATTCTGGTAATCTATGTACAGTGCATCCACCGGTTCCCCGTTATCCACCTCATATGTTACTTCTTCAGAGAACTTCAGTAAATTGGTTGAACATGATTTCCCTTTCACAAAACCATGTTGACTCTGTCTGATCACTTTGATTTTTTCCACGTGCCCGCCTATAACATATTTAATAATAACTTCTAACATCCGATCCATAGCCAGAAAGCCTTTCTCACCTGTCACGGGTCGTATGTCTACTATGTCTATGCAGATTTTAGAGAACATAGAACATAGAACAGTACAGCACAGTACAGGCCCTTCAGCCCACGATGCTGTGCCGAAGTTTTAACCTACTCTAAGATCAAACTAACTACCTACCCTTCATTCTACTGTTGTAGGGTATTCCCAAGCACAGAGGCATCTGCAGTAAATATCATACTGTTCAAATGTTATTTGAGTAAGTAGATTAATATAATCCTGGAGAATATATATATATATATATATATACTCTCATATATAAGTTGAAAGTATAGCTACATATTGTGTAACAATATGGAGTATTGACCCGAGGCATTGTGGGACAAGTTACTTAGCTTGCAGTTTGAGCCTGGAACAGCACAGCACAGACACCGAGGGAGCCCCTCTTATCAATGTAACTGCAGACTGCACAGCACCCTCAGGAATGCAGGCCCAATTACAAGTGACAATTGGAAGTCTCAAGGATAATTGATGGGGCCTGAGATGATCAATGGTGATCAGGGGGCTTGCACGAGCTGATCATGTAGCCACATGATGCCTAATGAGTAATCTAATTGGTAATATGTGTAATGTATGGAATCAATAACCGTTCTGATTGGACCATGTCCAGCCGGGATGGGCTGAGTAACTGTATATCTGTTGTGGATTTCCCTTTTTTCGGTGGAGAGGCATCTGGACAGCCCAGTGACCTGCTCCCTGCCGGTGTAATAAACTGTTTGACATTGGTGCAGACCTGAGTGCCGAGTGATTCTTCTAGATTCATTCCCACTAGCAATTGGGGTAGTCGGCAGGATCAGGTGTAAGTCAGCTCTTCTATAACCCCGAAGGGCCCAAGGGGGGGTTGGCAGAAACCTGATCCCGAACTTGAGAACAGGATTCGGCGGTCGCTTGATGCCATCAGGAATACCGGGTGAGTATCCCGGGGCCGGGTGGTGTTTCGTGACCAACGAATGCCAAGTTTGTGAACAGGATCTGAACAATGGTCAAACGGTGGTAGGTAGTTCGTTAAGAGACGTAGGCACTGTCAAGGAGGGTTTGGAATATATGTATGCGTATATATATCATAAGCTTGTTGTATGACTTGTGACCCGACAGATAGCCAGGAGACGGTTTACTACAAGTTGTGCTAGGTTAAAAGCTGACCTCTGAGAGTAGATTCTAACGGTTCTACATAAGGATGGCCAGTGAAAAAAGATGACGCTCGAGTGGGGACTGGACGGGTCCATTAGCTGCCAGCTGGCAGTGAAAAAAAAAGGAAAAAAGGTATTCACTAAGTTTATGGCAGAGGACTATGTTTTAGAGTTAAAACAAGTTACTGTATCTTTGATTCGAATGTGTGATTGTTGGAAGCGTCCATGAATGAATTGAATGTCTGGGATGTGCAGCTTGTGTTCTGTGAAACCTGTATTCTGTAGAACTGACTGTCGTTAACTCTTTGTTGTCTGACTTTAATGTTGAAAGCATGAGTCTATTAAGTTGTTTGGAATTGAACGAGTGTGAAAAGTGATTGTTGAGGGTGTTCATTCCGATTTAAGATTGTGCACCCAGGAATGGGATATAAACTTGAATTATATTTTAGGTTAAAATTTTATTTTGATTTTAAAAGTTAGTTTTGCAACTGTGAAAAGGCAATGAACAATTTTCTAAAAGATAAGCTTCAGCCTTGAAGGTCTGAAGATGTTTGGCAGAAATCCGATTTGAAGTTTACAACTCCTGCTTGAATTGGAGTTCCAGTTTAAAATCTGTTCCAGTTTTTTTTTTGGAGTTTAAATTAAAGACACGTTTTACTGACTGTTTTAAGTAGCAAATGTCAGGAATTGGATATTGGTTTTAAGGGAGAGAAGGATAAGCAAAGGAGATAATGGGAAAGATTAAAGTTTGTGTAAGGAGCTGGTGTTAAATCTTTTGTTGTAAGAATGTTAAATAACTTTTTCTTTAGTTTTTGGTTTTATTACAGACATTTGAAAAGGCGCCTGAAGAACAAGAAAAAGGACGTAATTTTTTTAAAAAGCACGTGCTATTCTGTTCTGTGTGCAGTTAATAAGTATTATAAGTTAATAAGTTTGAATTAAATTAATACTGTTAAGGGTAATTAACCTGTTAAATTGAAAACAAAAAACTGGAAATGTCATTTGCAACCACAATGAACTTTCAAGTTTAGCATGTCGAGTTTTGGGGGAGTCTTAATTTCCGGACATAGGACTCACTCATATAACATGGGCAGTTTTGATTTTTAAATATTTATTGCAGTCAATTGGAATTTGGAATCATCTTTGTTTTATTTAAAAAATCCTTGGATTAGAAACCTCTTACAAAAGATGCTAAAAGTTTGGAAACAATTCGAGTTTGATCTAAAATGCTGTCTTTCCTGATGGAGATGGTTTCCTTCGAAGTTGATAATGTTACTAAAGATTTTGTTGTTTGAAAATCCTAAGGATACCAAAAAACATTGAAAAGGGAGTTTAGTTCCTTTCCATTAAAACAAAAGGGTTACGTTAAGCGGCGCAGCGGAGAATGCTTTGCTCCGCCCCCTTGGAGACAAGCAAGATATTAACCTTGCTGCAACAATCTTTAGCAGTTTGGCGTGACATTCGACAACTCCTCCTGGTATTAATGCATGCAATGTACACTCGGGCTAGAGCTCTGCACAGCATGAGGCAGTGTGCTGGCCATGCCGGAAGTGGCTGATAGCTCAGCTCATACATTTTATGGATCTAAACTTTCTTAGTGTGGGCAACAGTGGTGTTGTAAGAGCTGAAAATCAACACCACGGAGTGATAGAGAGGGAAGGAAATTCACTTTGAAAGGAGACATGGAATTAGACTTGATTGTAAAAGATTTGCAGGAATATGGGAATATGGGATCTCGATGTAGTGGCCATTTCGGAGACATGGGTAGAGCAGGGACAGGAAGTGAATGTTGCAGGTTCCGGGATTTCGATGTTTCAGAAAGAACAGAGAAGATGGTAAAAGTGGGGGGGGGGGTGGCATTTTTAATCAAGGAGAGTATTACGGCGGCAGAAAGGACGTTTGAGGACTCATCTACTGAGGTAGTATGGGCCGAGTTTAGAAACAGGAGAGGAGAAGTCAACCTGTTGGGAGTTTTCTATAGACCTCCGAATAGTTTCAGAGATGTAGAGGAAAGGATAGCGAAGATGATTCTCGACACGAGCGAGAGTAACAGGGTAGTTGTTATGGGGGACTTTAACTTTCCAAATATTGACTGGAAATACTATCGTTCGAGTACTTTAGATGGGTCAGTTTTTGTCCAGTGTGTGCAGGAGGGTTTTCTGACACAGTATGTAGACAGGCCAACCAGGGGCGATGCCACATTGCATTTGGTACTGGGTAATGAACCCGGCCAGGTGTTAGATTTAGATGTAGGTGAGCACTTTGGTGATAGTGATCACAATTCGGTTAGGTTTACCTTAGCGATGGGCAGGGACAGGTATATACCGCAGGGCAAGAATTATAGCTGGGGGAAAGGAAATTATGATGCGATTAGGCAAGATTTAGGATGCGTAGGATGGGGAAGAAAACTGCAGGGGATGGGAACAATCGCAATGTGGAGCTTATTCAAGGAGCAGCTACTGTGTGTCCTTGATACGTATGCACCTGTCAGGCAGGGAGGAAGTTGTCGAGCGAGGGAGCCGTGGTTTACTAAAGAAGTTGAAGCGCTTGTCAAGAGGAAGAAGAAGGCTTATGTTAGGATGAGACGTGAAGGCTAGCCAGGAATGATCTAAAGGGATGGCTCAGAAGAGCGAGGAGAGGACACGAGAAGTCATTGGCGGATAGGATCAAGGAAAACCCTAAGGCATTCTATAGGTATATCAGGAATAAAAGAATGACTCGAGTTAGATTACGGCCAATCAAGGATAGTAGTGGGAAGTTGTGTGTGGAATCAGAGGAGATAGGGGAAGTGTTAAATGAATAGTTTTCGTCAGTATTTACAGTAGAGAAAGAAAATGTTGTCGAGGAGAATACTGAGATACAGACTACTATGCTAGATGGGATTGAGGTTCACAAGGAGGAGGTGTTAGCAATTTTAGAAAGTGTGAAAATAGATAAGTCCCCTGGGACAGATGGGATTTATTTTAGGATTCTCTGGGAAGCCAGGGAGGAGATTGCAGAGCCTTTGCCCTTGATCTTTATGTCGTCATTGTAGACAGGAATAGTGCCGGAAGACTGGAGGATAGCAAATGGTGTCCCCTTGTTCAAGAAGGGGAGTAGAGACAGCCCTGGTAATAATAGACCTGCGAGCCTTACTTCGGTTGTGGGTAAAATGTTGGAAAAGGTTATAAGAGATAGGATTTATAATCATCTTGAAAAGAATAAGTTCATTCGCGATAGTCAGCACGGTTTTGTGAAGGGTAGGTCGTGCCTCACAAACCTTATTGAGTTTTTTGAGAAGGTGACCAAACAGGTGGATGAAGGTAAAGCCGTGGATGTGGTGTATATGGATTTCAGTAAGGCGTTTGATAAGGTTCCCCACGGTAGGCTATTGCAGAAATACGGAAGTATGGGATTGAAGGTGATTTAGTACTTTGGATCAGAAATTGGCTAGCTGAAAGAAGACAGAGGGTGGTGGTTGATGGCAAATATTCATCCTGGAGCTTAGTTTCTAGTGGTGTACCGCAAGGATCTGTTTTGGGGCCACTGCTGTTTGTCATTTTTATAAATGACCTGGATGAGGGTGTAGAAGGGTGGGTTAGTAAATTTGCGGATGACACGAAGGTCGGTGGAGTTGTGGATAGTGCCGAAGGATGTTGTAGGTTACAGAGGGACATAGATAGGCTGCAGAGCTGGGCTGAGAGATGGCAAATGGAGTTTAATGCGGAAACTTGTGAGGTGATTCACTTTGCAAGGAGTAACAGGAATGCAGAGTACTGGGCTAATGGGAAGATTCTTGGTAGTGTAGATGAGCAGAGAGATCTTGGTGTCCAGGTACATAAATCCCTGAAAGTTGCCACCCAGGTTAATAGGGCTGTTAAGAAGGCATATGGTGTGTTAGCTTTTATTAGTAGGGGGATCGAGTTTCGGAGCCAAGTGGTCATGCTGCAGCTGTACAAAACTCTGGTGAGACCGCACCTGGAGTATTGCGTGCAGTTCTGGTCACCGCATTATAGGAAAGATGTGGAAGCTTTGGAAAGGGTGCAGAGGAGATTTACTAGGATGTTGCCTGGTATGGAGGGAAGGTCTTACGAGGAAAGGCTGAGGGACTTGGGGTTGTTTTCGTTGGAGAGAAGGAGGAGGAGAGGTGACTTAATAGAGACATATAAGATAATCAGAGAGTTAGATAGGGTGGATAGTGAGAGTCTTTTTCCTCGGATGGTGATGGCAAACACGAGGGGACGTAACTTTAAGTTGAGGGGTGATAGATACAGGACAGATGTTAGAGGTAGTTTCTTTACACAGAGAGTAGTAGGGGCGTGGAACGCCCTGCCTGCAACAGTAGTAGACTCGCCAACATTAAGGGCATTTAAGTGGTCATTGGATAGACATATGGATGAAAATGGAATAGTGTAGGTCAGATGGTTTTACAGATCGGCACAACATCGAGGGCCGAAGGGCCTGTACTGCGCTGTACTGTTCTCTGAGAGGGGAATTGGGACTAATTGGAAGGGTGAGACCATGGAGGGATTCAAACAAAAGAATGAGAAGATTAAAATTAAGGTGCTGCCAGACCGGGAGCCAATGTAGATTAGTGAGCACAGGTGTGATGGGTGATCGGGATTTGGTGTGAGTTAGAACACAGGCAGCAGAGTTCTGGATGGGTTGTGGTTGATTGAGGTTTATACCTGGGAACGTGACCAGGATAGAATTGCAATAGTCAAGTGCGGATTTAACAAAGGCACAGATGAGGATTTATGCAGCAGATAGAGTGAGGCAGAGGTGGAGAAGGGTGATATTTCAGAGGTGGTAGTAGGCAGGGTTGTTGATGGAGAGAATATGGAGATGAATTCAGCTTAGGTTTAAATAGAACACAGTGGCTGTAAACAGTCTGTTTCAGCCTCCTAAATTGTCCAGGGAGGGGTATGTGTTTCACAGATAGGAGATGGAGTTTGTGATGGATACCAATGGCACTGGCTTCAGTCTTCCAAAAAATTAATTTACAGAACATTTTGATTCATCGTTAGCCGCGGGTGATGTACCAGAAGACTGGAGGATAGCTAATGTTGTGTCTTTATTTAAGAAGGGCAGCAGGGATAAACCAGGGAACTACAAGTCTTACATCAGTGGTGGGAAGGTTATTGGAAGGGATTCTGAGAGACAGGATTTATATGCATTTGGAAAGGCAAAGTATGATTAGGGATAGTCAGCATGGCTTCGTGTGTGGGAAATCATGTCTCGAATTTGATTGAGTTTTTTGAGGAGGTGACAAAGATGATTGACGAGGGCAGGCCGATGGATGTTGTCGACATGAACTTTAGCAACACCTTTGACAAGGTCCCGCATGGTTGGTTGGTCCAGAAGGTTAGAACACATGGGATCCAGAGTGAGCTGGCCAACTGGATACAAAATTGACTTAGTGACAGAAGGAAGAGACTGGTAGTGGAGTGTTGTTTTTCAGATTGGAGGCCGGTGACCAGTAGTGTGCCGCAGGGATCGGTGTTGGGCACTCCGTTGTTTGTCATATATATTAATGACTTGGATGTGATAGTAAGGGGCATGATTAGTAAGTTTGCAGATGACACCAAAATTGGTGGTATAGTGGACAGTGAAGAAGGTTGTCTAAGGTTACAACAGGAGAAAGATCAACTGGGGAGGTGGTCAAGGGATTTGAAAATGGAATATAATGCAGACAAGTGTGAAGTGATGCATTTTGGGAGGTCAAACAAGGGCAGGATATATACAGTGAATGGCAGGGCCCTGGGGAGTGTTACTGAGCAGAGAGACCTTGGGGTGCAAGGACATAGTTCGATGAAAGTGGCAACACAGGTAGACAGGGTGGTGAAGAAGGTGTATGGCATGCTTGCCTTCATCGGCCGAGGCATTGAGTACAAGAGTTGGGACGTCACACTAGAGTTGTCCATAACGTTGGTTAGGCCGCACTTGGAGTACTGTGTGCAGTTCTGGTCGCCACACTACAGGAAAGATGTGATTAAGCTAGAGAGGGTTCAGAAATAATTCACAAGGATGTTGCCTTGTTTGGAGGGCTTGAGTTATAGATAGAGATTGGATAGGCTGGGTCTGTTTTCCCTGGAGCGAAGAAGGCTGAGAGGGGACATGGTCGAGGTATATAAAATTATGAGAGGCATAGATAGGGTAGATAGCCATAGTCTGTTTCCCATAGTAGGGGTGACTAAAATTACATATATTTAAGGTGAGAGGGAGGAGGTTTAAAGGGGCGTAAAGGGGTAAATTTTTCACATAAAGAATATCTCGAATTAGCTGCCTGAGGACGAGGTGGAGGCAGGATCAGTAGCAACATTTAAGAGGCATTTGGACAGGTACTTGAATGAGCAAGGCATAGAGGGATATGGCATTAACTCAGGCAGGTGGGATTAGTATGCATAGGCATTCTGGTCGGCATGGACGCGGTGGGCCGAAGGGCCTGTTTCTATGCTGTACGACTGTATGACTCTATCACAGTATTTCAGTGAATCAGTGTTTACAGATCTCCAGTGGGAAATAGAGACAGCAGCAGCAGCAAAGATGAGAGAGTTCATTACAAGAACTGTAATACCATTAGCAATGGTTTGACAGCTAATAGCTGGAGATAGAGATTCACCAGGGATAACAACAGCAGCAAGGAGGGAAGAGTCAATGGCAAGAACAGTAGTATAGGTAAAAATGGATTAGAGAATTAAATCTTTATAGAGTGACTTACCAGGGCACCAACAATAGCGAGGTTGTAAACGTAAATATATTGAATTATCTCAAGTGGATATAGGATTCGAATGGACAAAAAACGACAAGCAGCAAGGATATAGTAAAACAAGCCATGTCTGGTAAATGTCAACAACAACCTTTATTTACATAATGCCTTTAATGTAATAAAACATCACAAGGTGCTTTACAGGAGCATTATAAAGGAAAGTATGACACGTGAAACAACAGGAGATTATGAGGTCAGATGACCAACAGATTGGTCATAGAGGAAGGTTTTCAGTAGTGTCTTCTGGGAGGAACGTGAGGTGGAGAGGCAGTGACAGCTGGTGGAATTTAATTAATACATTCAATTAATCAATAACATCAAATCTGGAATTGAAAGCTGAACTCAGTAATGTTGCATGAAACTATAATTGATTTTTATAACAATCTATCTGATTCACTAATGTCTTTTAGGGAAGGAGATCTGCCATCCTTACCTAATCTGGTCGACATGTAACTCAATGTTAACAAGGTTCATTGTTAACTGTCCTCTGCAATAGCCTAGCAAGTCACTCAGTTGTTAAGGATAATTATGAATGGACAACAAAGAGGCAGGAATTGTATTCCAGAGTTTTTCATAGGGGTCGTTAACTGGTCAAGGACATAACTCTGGACACAGGTCTTTGTGTCGACATTCCTGGGAATGAAAATGTGAAGCCTCATATCCACATATCTAAACAATTGTTGTTTATAAATTGTGATTTTTTGATTGGTTACTCTGTGGTTCGAACATGAGAATGACAGGAAATAACGGTACAGCACTCAAAGCTCAAATTGAGCACCAATGACTCTACGAGATTGAGTAGGAATACTACTAGTTAACAATTATACAAAATACCCATTCACAATGCACCTGTTAGCAATACACTCATTAGTCACAAACATGTTACAAGGATTTGTGCTATTCGTTCAGTAACTGACCAAGCTCCTCGACCTTATCACTGAATCACCATTTACAATAATCTTTACACCTTTCATACCAAGGTGGGCTGGATGTTTCATTGATAAGATCACACTGCCCTATTAAAATCCACCGTAAGCTACAGTTGTCCAATGAGATGTCTAATTCTTTGTTCAAACTGTGATACAAGAGACTGCCTTGATGGTGAGCATGTGTTTACATTTCCTTCAGTAATTTCATCACCCCTTGTGGATGTTACAGATGCCCCGGGACTGATATCAGTAAAACCAATAGCAGCTTTCCTTCCTGGTTACATACATATTTTAAACCACAGGACAATGAAAGAATCCAAATCCCTTGCATTCCTGATGTCTTACAAACTGTTTCTTAGAGAATTTCTAGTTTATTCTCATTTCTAAGAAGCCAGACACTGGCATCATCAATCAATGACAGTTTGTGTCACTCTCGTAGTCTTTCAAGACAGTTTGTAAAACTTAGACCAGCTGAATTAACATTTTAAAACATATTCAGTCACGCCAATCTCTTTTCTTTGTGTTTCCAGACAACATGTCCAACATGGGGTGGCGCAGTGGTAAGCACCGCAGCCTCCCAGCTCCTGGGGCTCGTGTTAGATTCTGGGTACTGCCTGTGCGGAGTTTGCAAGTTTTCCCTGTGTCTGTGTGGGCTTTCGCTGGGTGCTCTGGTTTCCTCCCACATCCAAAGACATGCAGGTGATAGGTAAATTGGCCATTGTAAATTGCCCCTAGTGTAGGGAGGTGTTAGGGAATATGGGATTACTGTAGGGTTAGTATAAATGGGTGGTTGTTGGTCGGCACAGACGCGGTGGGCCGAAGGGCCTGTTTCGGTGCTGTATCTCTACATAAAGATAAAATAAAAAAATAAAATACATGTCTGCAGGGTTTTGTGTATGCAAAACCTTTGTGAAGTTCTAAATTGGCATCAAAGTGAAATAGAACTTTGAAGTAGGTCTCTTAATTAGTTTTGATGTGATATGTATCACCGTTCTGTTTATTTTTCAAACATCACTCAGACTGAAAGTGTTTTCTTCCACGAGTAACTCTGTTAATCTGTAAAGCAGCTTGTAGCTGTTAACAGGTTACTTTATCTCAGATACACCCTTTTGGCCTGCACAATGCATGCTGGTCAGGTCCAGTCAGTTTTCGGTACACCTGTAAAAAAGCAAAGGGCAACTCAAGGGCAATTTGGGATGGGGACCGAATGCTGGCCTTCTCAGTGATACTCACATCCCCTGAATAGAATACAATAATATGATAATATAAGATTCCACCCATCCAATCCAGGATAAAAAAAACATTCTCACCTGTCACAGGTCAGACAGCAGAGATCATGCCATTCCATCTATCCAATCGAGGATAACAAGCCATTCTCACCTGTCACAGGTCAGATGCCTACACTATCTGTTCTGATTTTGTTTTGTATTTGAACTGTCAATCCGCAATAAACTGCTTGTGTCTCCTTGACCTACTTTTGGATGATCTGTGACACATGATCTGATCTTACAGAGGTCTCGGAGAGGGATCACAGAGATTGGGTTCAGAGGCCTGGTTTACTTGGGTTTGTGAGAAATTATAATTTCAGTTGGGCATGAGTGATCATCACTGGGACCGGGTAGGAAACTTTGAGACAGAGAGAGAGGGAGAGAGTTTATACTCGGTGAAATGTGTGTGATCATTGCGAACAGCGAGGATGGAACCTTGAGAGAACTTGGAAGAAATAAAGTCAGATGCATAATGTTGTTGGTATATCACAGGGAATAGTTGATCAGTTTCCTGACAGAGAAAAACAGTCGCACCTGGAATAACTGACTTCCTAAGAATTTTGGAGAAGTCCAGTGTGGGCTACGATTTCATCCTGAGGAGAATTTATGAGAACATCCAGAAATGCAACTTTTTGCTAAAATAAAGTGCTGGGATAAGTTGGACAATGGGGATCATCTGTGCACATCACAGTTAAATAAAACAAACACAACCAATTGAAGGAACAGATAGATAGGTTACAGAAGGAAATTGAAGTTTGTCAGGAGAACAGTTGCATCCTGTACAATCAGTTACTCTGGGAACAGGAGGCATTGACACTGTACATTAGATGTAGAGAAAATTAGAACAAATCCTGGACCAAAACGAGTTACTGTCAGAAAATACCAGAATTAGTGAAGGGTTAGAAGCTGTGAAGAGGGGCTTTGAGGGAATTATACCAGTGTTAAAGCTCTGCCCCACCCCCGAAACTGAACCACAGGGAGGTGACGGTGGAGTAGCAATGCCACTAGACTAGTGGCCCAGACGCCCAGGCTAATGCTCTGGGGACATGGGTTCAAGTCCCACCACGGCAGATGGTGAAATTTGAATTCAATTAATAAAATTCTGAAATTAAAATATCTATTCTAATGGTGACCATGAAAACATTGTCAATTGTTGTAAAAATTCATCTGGTTCACTCATGTCCCTTATGGAAGAAAATCTGCCATCCTAATCTGGTCTGGCCTACATGTGACTCAAGACCCACAGCAATGTGGTTGTTTATGAAATGGAGGAGTAAGCTGCTCGGTTGTAGAAAAGCCAAATAAAGCAATGAAACTGGATGGACCACCTGGTATCGACCTAGGCACCAAAAACGACAAAGGCAAACTCAGCCCTGTCGACCCTGCAAAGTCTTCCTTGGTAACAACTGGAGGCTTGTGCAAAAATTGGCAGAACAGTCGCATAGACTTGTCAAGTTGCAGAAAACAAATTCATCCTCACCGAATTATATCTTATAATGTCCCAGACACAAGCATTCCCATTCCAAGGTATGTCTACCCCCCAGAGACAGGACAGACCCTTGATTCAGGACCCCATGAAGTCTCATGGCATCAGGTCAAACATGGGGAAGGAAACCTCCTGCTGATTTCCAACTACCGCCCTCCCTCAGCTGATGTGTCAGTACTCCTCCATGTTGAACACCATTTGGAGGAAGTACTAAGGGTAGCAGGGACACTGAATGTACCCTGGGTAAGGGAATTTAATATCCATCACCAAGAGTGACTCGGTAGCATCAGTACTGACTGAGCTGGCAGAGTCCGAAAGGACGTGGCTGCCAGACTGAGTCTGGAGCAGGCGGTGAGGTAACCAACCAGAGTGAAAAATGTATTTGACCTCGTCCTCACCAATCTGCCTGTCATTGAAGTTATAGATATGGACTTTCAAAAGGTGTTTCATGAAGTCACATTCAATAGACATGTTAGGAAAATTGAACCCTATGGATTAAAGGGACAGTGACAGTTTGGATATAACATTGTCTAATGCACAGTAAACAGAGAGAAGTGGTGAAAGGTTGTTGTTCAGACTCGATGGGAGTATGCAGTGGTGTTCCCCAGGGCTCGGTATTAGGACCACTGCTCTTTAGTGCTTGGAAAACCCGGGCTGGGTAGGGAAGAGACCCCTCCTCCTCCCTCTTTACAGAGCTTCCCCTCTCTGCAGCCTCTGCTCCATTTGTTGCAGAGACACAGTAGCTACAGTAGACCCAGAGACACAGTAACTACAGTCCCCATACCTGGTCCAGTGTTGGGTCACCAAATCCTCTGTCCTCCCTGAATGCCTGCAGCAGCTCACAACACAACCTCCAGAAAATCATCCACAGCACCTCCACCAACTTTATACGAGCAGAAGTAAGTCAAAAGCCCCTCACCTGTAAGTTGGATGCCTGGTCCTTTGAAATAACATTATAGGGATTTCCTCGTGCTGCTGAATGCATGTTCAGCTGAGAGTGACTAACACAGGTGGTCAGTGGACATGTCCAGGTCAAGTTTCAAAGACGTACGTCACAGTTGTGGGAATGGCTGATGAACAGCATATTCAGACCCCTCCTCATACTACAGACACACACACGTTACACCCACGCTATCACCCCGGCCAGCATGGGTGTCCTGTGCAATGTACTGGATGTGACCGGCACTGCAGCCCACACTATTCTATGGATCCAAACTTCCACAGCACCAGTAGAGCTGGAGAGATGAAATGTGTGGTCAGGGAGAGAGACAGAGGGAAAGAAACTCTGTTTAAAAAGGGAATTATAAAAAGACTTTAAGATGAACAAGTTTCAGGAATATTGGAAATGGACAGGGGATTGGGATAATCAGAGGGGTGAGGACATGGAGGGATTTGATCACAAGAGTGAGAATATTAAAATTGAGGTGTTTTTGGACATATGAAGATAGAACTGAGGAGCAGGAGGAGTCCATTAGACCCGTTGAGCCTGCTCCACCATTCGAATAAGGACATGACTGATCTGTTATTTTTAAACTTTATCCCCTTGTTCCAGTCTCCCCCACAATGGAAACATCCTCCCGGTATCCACTCTATCAAGTCCCCTCAGGATCTGATAAGCTTCAATAAGACACATCTCATTCTTCTAAACTCCAAACCGTTAAAAAATGTCTTCATAATATAACCCCTTCATTCAGGGAATGAGTCAAGTTAACTTTTGCTGACCTGCTTCTTATGCAATAATTTCATTTTGATCAAATAAGGAGACCAAAACTGTACACAATATTCCAGATGTGGTCTCACCAAGACCCTGCACAGCTGCAGTAAAACTTCCCCACTTTGATACTCGATTCCCTTTGCAATAAACGTTAACATTCCGTTTGCCTTCCGAATCACTTGCTGTCCCTGTATACTAACTCTTTCAGATTCATGTACCCAGACACCCAGATCCCTCTGTACCACCGAGTTCTTCAATCTCTCTACATTTAAATAGTATACTGCTTTTCTATTCTTCCGGCCAAAGTGAACAAGTTCACATCTTACCACATTGTACTCCATCCGCCAAAGTTTTGCGACCTCACTGAACCTATTTGTATCCCTTTGCAAACACTTTACCTCATCTTGACCACGTACTTTCCGTCCCATCTTGATGTCGTCAGCACATTTATCTACCATACTTACCTTAGGACCCTTGGACGCAGGCCTTCTGGTCCTGGGGACTGGACTGGACAGACAAATATGCAAGGTAGGAGCTGGAGTAGGTCACACGGGCCCTCGAGCCTGCTACGCCATTAAATAAGATCATGGTTGATCTGATTGTAACCTCGGCTGCACAATCCCAGCTTCTCCCACTAACCTTCCACCTCCTTGCTTATCAACAATCTATCTACCTCTGATTTAAAAATATTCAAAGACTCTGCTTCCACCGCCTTTTGAGGAAAAGTGTTCCAAAGATTCATGACCCTCAGAAAAAAAATCTCCTCATCTCTGTCTTAAATGGGCAACCCTTATTTTTAAACAGTGACCCCGAGTTCTAGATTCTCCAACAAGAACAAACATCATTTCCACATCCACCCTGTCAAGACCCCTCAGGATCTTTTATGTGCCAATCAAGTCACCTCTTACTCTTCTAAACTCCAGCAGGTACAACCCTGGCCTGCCCACCCTTTCTTCATATGACAACTCGCCCATGCCAGGTATTAGTCTCGCAAACCTTCCCTGAACTGCTTCCAACGCATTTACATCCTTCCCTAACTAAGGAGATCAATACAATAGTCGGTCCTCCAGATGTGGTCTCACCAATTACCTGTATAACTGTAGCAAGACCTCCTTACTTTTGTATTCAATTCCCCTTGCAATAAATGGTAACATTCTATTAGCTTTCCTAATTACGTGCTGTACCTGCATACTAACCTTTTTTGATTTATGCACTAGGACACCCAGATCCCTGTGCATCTCAGAGTTCTGCAATCTCACCATTTATATAATACACTTCTTTTTTATTCTTCCTGCCAAAATGGGAAATTTCACGATTCCCACATGATACTCCGTTTTCCAGATCTTTGCCCACTCACATAACCTATCTATATCCCTTTGTAGCCTCCTTATATCCTCTTCACAACTTACCTTCCGACCTCTCTTTGTTTCATCAGCAAATTTAGCAACCATACCTTCAGTCCCTTCATCCAAGTCATTTATATAAATTATAAAACGTTGTGTCACCAGCATTGATCCCTGTGGCACACCACTCATTACATCTTACCAACCAGAAAATGACCCATTTATGCCTACTCTCTATTTCCTGTTAGCTAGCCAATCTTCTATCTATGACAATATACTACTCCCTACACCATGATATTTTCTTTTTCACAATAACCTTTGATGTGGCACTCTATCAAATTCCTTCTGGAAATCTAAGTACAGTACATCCACCAGTTCCCCATTATCCACAGCACATGTTACTTCTTCAAAGAACTCCAATAAATTGGTTAAACATGATTTCCCCTTTCAGAAAACCATGTTGATTCTGCCTGATTACCTTGACTTTTTCTAAATGCTCTATTACATATCTAATAATAGCTTCTAACATTGTTCCTAAGAGAGATGTTAAGCTAACTGGCCTGTAGTTTCCTGCTTTCTGTCTCTCTCCCTTTTTGAATAAAGGAGTTCGTTATTTACCAATCGAATTAAACCTTCTCTGAATCTAGGGATTTTTGAAAAATCAAAACCAGCGCATCGACTATCTCACTAGTCACTCTTCAGGATCAGGGGACTGTCATTCCACAGCTCCAACAATTTGTTCAGTATCACTTCCCTGGTGATTGTAATTTTCTTGGGTTTCTCCCTCCCTCCCTTCCATTTCCTGAATTACAGCTAATACTGGGATGTTACTTGCATCCTCAATAGTGACGATTAATGCAAAATATCTGCTCAATTCATCTGCTATCTCCTTGTTTTCCATTATTAATTTCGCTGACTCACTTTCTGTCCGACTAATGCTCACTTTGTTAACTCTTTTCTTCTTTAAATATCGATAGAGACTCTTCCTATCTGTCTTTATATTTCTAGCCAGCTTTCCCTCGTACTCTAATGTTTCCTTCCTTATCAATCTTTAGTTGTTCTTTGCTGATTTTTATATTCTGTCTAATCTTCTGCCCTGCCACCCATCTTTGCACCGCTAAATGCTTTATCTTTAAGTTTGATACTATCTTTAGCTGTTTTCGTTATCCACGGATGGTGGGTCCTATCAGCCTTTAGGTGTGATAGTTTTCCCAGTATCCTCTTTTCTCTGGTCATAGTGATTGTTTTAAGTTCCTCACTTCCTTTTGCCTCTTGATTTAGGTATATTTGGAAGGTTTGCTATGTCTTCTACAATGAAAACAGACAGAAAATAGCTGTTCAACACCTCCACCATGTCCTTGTTTCTCATTATTAATTCTGCAAACTCACTTTCTAGAGGACTAACACTAATTTTAGTTTCTATTTTCCTATTTAAATACTTGTATAAACTCTTATCCTCTATTTTTAGATTACTAGTTGGCTTTCTCCCACACTCTACCTTTCCCTCTTTTTTATCATTGATTGCTGGTTCTTAAAATCTGTCCAATCTTCTCACCCACCAACAATCTTTGCAGATTTGTCGTGTTTCTTTCAATTCAATATTATCCTTAACTTCATTATTTTGCGGCGTATGATGCAACCTTCTGCAAGAGCCTTTCTTTCTCATTGAGATACATCTTTGCTGAGAGTTAGTAAGTATCTCCTTAAAAATCTGCCACTGCATCTCTACTGTACTACCTTTTAACCTAGTTTCCAAGTTCACTTTTGCCACCTATGCCTTCATATCCTTATAATTACCTTTATTTAGGTTTTTTTTAAAAAACTAGTCTTAGACCCACAGTTTTCCCTTCAATCTGAACATTGAAATGCTATCATGTTATGATAATTGTCGTCTAAAGACTCCTTTTTTAGGAGGTTCTTCATTAATCCTGTCTCATTGAACATTATCCTCTCTGGTTGACTGCAGAACGTGCTGCTCTAAGGAACTGTCCTGAATACACTCAATGTGATAATTGTTTAGGCTACCTTTGCCAATCTGATTTGCCCAATCTACATGTAGATTAAACTCACCCATAATTATTGTGGTACCTTTCATCCACACCCCATTTATTTCTTTTTGTATACTATCCTACAAAAAACAATGTAGGTCACTGAGTTCAGGGATGTTGCGTGAATGAGATTTAGTATGAATTAGGATATAGACAGCAGAGTTTTGTACAGACTGTGGTTTATGGTGGTTTGTAACAGGGAGAGTAACCAGGACAGCATTGGAATAGTAGATTTGACAAAGACACAGACCAGAGTTTATGCAGCAAATGGGCTCACATGGAGGACGATATTTTGAAGGTGGTCGTTGTTAAGAACAGTAAAACAGTTAATCATGGTTTCTAGAATTAATAGCTGGATAGAGAGACTTACCAGGGACACCAACAATAGCGAGGATGGGATAATAAATGTGTTGAATCAGCATCAGTGCCCAGTGGATCCGATGCGCCAATGTTATCCAATAATCATCCGCAGTAAGATAATCAAACCAATGGGATAAACTCCTGTCCATTTTTGTAACATTCCAATCTATTGTTCTCAGATTCTGATCTATCCTCTCCATCTCACTGGAGCCACTGATCCCTGTTAGTGCGGGGGTGATGCTCCTGCAGACATGATGGAAGAACACATTAAAAGGAGTCCTGTATTAATAGAAGAAGGAAACCCTCCAGTGACGCAATTAGAGTCCATGGATTACATTAATTACAGTCACTGAACAAACAGGTTCAGTTAACCCCTTTCAATCCAACCCTTTTTGTACCACAATAAAGCAGAACATTTACATGGTCTGCATGGGATGTATGAGAGTTGTTGAGGGAAGGAAAGGTGCAAATAACAGAGGCACTGGCCAGGAGCTTCCAATACTTCTTGGATATTGGAGTGATGACAGGAGACTGGATGGTTGTAAATGTTAGACATTGTTTAAAAAAAGGAGATATGGACTAAGCCCTGTATTTACTGACCAGTCAGTTTAACGTCCCTGGTGGGGAAATTTCAACCATCAACCAGGATACAGATACCTGCTGTTTTGAAAAACAAGGGTTTATAAATGTCAACTACCATGAACATGTTAAAGACATAATTGTATCTAACAAGCTTGAAGGATTTATTTGATGGAGTAATATAGGGGATTGATGAGGGTTGTACAGCTGGTGTTATGTATATAAACTTTCAGAAGGTGTTTGATCAAGAGCGATTTAATCGACTTCTTCGGAAAACTGAACCCAATGATCAAAGTGGCAGTGGTTGTGTGAACATCCAATTGGCTAAGGCACAGAAAATAGATTGTTTTTCAGGCTGGGGTGAGTATACAGAGCTGTTCCAAAGCCATCAATAACAACAACAACATATATTTATATATGAACACACGAAGTAGGAGCAGGAGTAGGCCACTCGGCCCTTCGAGCCTGCTCCACCATTCAATAAGTTCCTGGCTGAACTGATTATTTCACATTTCCATCTACCCCCGGTAACCTTTCACTCCCTTGCTGATCAAAAATCTATCCAGTTCTGCATTTAAAAATTTCAAATTCTCTGCTTCCACTGCCTTTTGAGGAAGAGAATTCCAAAGACTCTCGACCCTTTGAGATGAAACAATGTCTCCTCATCTCTGTCTTAAATGGGTGACCCCTTATTCTTAAACAGGTGCACCTTCCCCCCCTCTGTCACCTAATGATCTGTACCTAGCAAAGGACTCAGTTATATCCCCTTACACTCCCACCTCAATTAAATTCACGCTCGGCATGCCGTTGATCTCTTTTCCATCGTCATTACCTCCTGCCTCACTTCCTTGACCAGGAGTCCTACACCCACCCCGACTAGTGGACCCACTCACCCAGCTCAAGTATTTTGCCTCCACCTGGACCCCTCCCTTTGGCCTCTTACCCACTTTAGATCGTTTCATTGAGAAATGTCGGTGAAACATCAGCCATCACAATTTCTCTGCTCCCCTCACTCACTCTAGTCTGTCCCCCTCTGAACTTGCTGCACTCCGTTCTCTCAAGTCTAATCCCGACATTGTGATCAAACCTGCAGACAAGGATGGTGCTGTTGTTGTCCAGCGTACCGACTGCTACCTTGCAGAGGCTCAGCATCAACTCTCAGACACTTCTTCCTACTTCCCTCTCGACCATGAACCCACCAGCGAACATCAAGCTGCTGTCCACAGGACTGTAACTGACCTCATCTCCTCTGGAGATCTTCCCGCTACAGCTTCCAACCTCACAGTCCCACAACCACGGGCAACCCACTTCTACCTCCTTCCTAAAATCCACAAACAGGACTATCCCAGCAGACTCATTGTTTCAGCCTGTTCCTGCCCCACTTGAACTTATTACTTCCTATCTTGAGTCGATTTTTTTCTCCCCTCGTCCAGTCTCTTTCCACCTACATCTGCGACTCTTCGGACGCACTACGTCATTTTGACAATTTCCAGTTCCTCTTCATGATGGACGTCCAATGTATCTGCACCTTCCATCCCCCACCAGGACGGTCTTAGGGTTCTCTGCTTCTTCCTTGAACAGAGGCCCATCCAGTCCCCATCCACTACCACCCTCCTCCGCCAGGCTGAAATTGTTCACACATTGATCAACTTCTCCTTCAGCTCCACTCATTTTGTACAGCCATAGAGTTATACAGACTATAGACAGACCCTTCGGCCCATCATATCCATGCTGGCCATCAAGCACCTATCCATTCTAATCACATTTTCTGGCACTTGGCCCATAGCCTTGTATGCTATGGTATTTCAAGTGCTTCTCCAAATACTTTTTAAATGTTATGAGGGTTCCTGCCTCTACCATCCCTTCAGGCAGTGTGGTCCAGATTCCAACCACCCTCTGGGTGAATTTGTTTTCCTCAATTCCCCTCTAAATCTCCTGCCCCTTCCTGTAAATCTCTACCCCCTGGCTATTGACACTTGCGCCAAGGGGGAAAAAAAAGTTTCTTCCTATCTACGCACTTCATAATTTTGTATACTTCTATCAGCTCCCCCCTCAGATTTAGTCACCCCATGATGCCTATCTATACTAATTCCACCTGCCTGCATTAATTCCATATCTTACTATGCCTTGCTCATTCAAGTACCTGTCCAGATGCCTCTTAACTGTCGCTACTGTTCCTGCCTCCACCACCTCCTCAGGCAGCTCATTCCAGATACCCACTATTCTTTGTGTGAAAAATTTACCCCTTTGATCCCCTTTAAACCTCGTCCCTCTCACCTTAATTCTATGCCGTCTAGATTTAGTCGCCCCCACCATGGAAGCAGACTCTGGCCAACTACTTTATCTATGCCTCTCAGAATTTTATATACCTCTAACATGTCCCCTCTCAGCCTCCTTCGCTCCAGGGAAAACAGACCCAGCCTATCCAATCTCTATCTATAACTCAAGCCCTCCAAACAAGGCAACATCCTTGTGAATCATTTCTGAACCCTCTCTAGCTTCATCACATCTTTACTGTAGTGCAGCGACCAGAACTGCACACAGTACTCCAAATGCGGCCCAACCAACGTTATGTATAACTGTAACATAACGTCCCAACTCTTGTACTCAATGCCTCGACCGATGAAGGCAAGCCAAATGGCTTCTTCACCACGCTGTCTACCTGTGTTGCCACTTCCAAGGAACTACGTACTTGCAAACCAAGATGCACCCAAAACTGATATGTGGCAAGTCGCATTCATGCTGCAAAAGTGCCAGGACACGAACATTTCCAATAAGAGAGAATCTAACCATCTCCCCTTGACAGTCAATGGCGTTATCATCACTGAATCCTCTACTATCAACATTCTAGGGGTTATTATTGAACAGAAGCTGAATTGCAGCTACAACAGGTCAGAGGCTAGGAATCCTGAGGCGAGTAACTCATTTCCTGACTCCCCAAAGCCTTTCCACCATCTATAAGGCACAAATCAGGAGTGCGATGGAATACTCCCCACTTGCCTGGATGGGTGAAGCTCCAACAGCATTCCAGGAACTCAACACCATCCAGGACAAAGCAGCCCTGCTTGATTGATTGATTGTAGTTGGCGTGTCATTGACTCCCTCCAGCACCAGCACACAGGGGCAGCAGTGTGTACCATCTACAAGATGCACTGCAGCAACGCACCAAGGCTCCTTAAACAGTACCTTCCAAACCCGCGACCTCTACCACAAAGAAGGACAAGGGCAGTGATGCATGGGAACATCACCACTGCAAGTTCCCCTCCAAGTCACACATCATCCGGACTTGGAACTATATCGCTGTTCCTTCACTCTCACTGGGTCAAAATCCTGGAAATCCCTTCCTAACAGCACTGTGGGTGTACCTGCACCAGTTGGATCAAGAAGGCAGCTCACCACCACCTTCTCAAGAGCAATTAGCGATGGGCAATGAATGCTGGCCCAGGCAGCGGCGCCCACTTACCATGAAATAATAAGAAGGTAATAGTAGTTCCTTCTGGCTGGACGACTGTGGAGAGGTGTGGGAGGAAGACACCAACATTGTAACAGGCTCCAGTACGTCTGTGAAAGACAAGGAGGGATAGTTTGTCTTTGTAACAGTCACACAGCATGTCATTTTTAACAATCTTATCTGCATGCCCTGCCATAGAATTATTCACATGCATCCAAACTTCTGCTGCACCCCCATTAAAATTACACCCTTTATTTTCCATTGCCTCTCCTGTCCATCCTATGAAAAATGTATCATTTTGCGTTTCTGTTAATGTTTATCTACCATGTGTACGTCCATTCCATCAGTCTGTCTATATCCACTTGATGTCTGTCAATATCATCCTCATTGTGCAATACACTTCCAGGTTTTGTGGCAAGTGTAAAATTTACAATTGTGCTATTTACAGGGCGGCACAGTGGCGCAGTGGTTGGCACCGCAGCCTCACAGCTCCAGCAACCCGGGTTCAATTCTAGGTATTGCCTGTGTGGAGTTTGCAAGTTCTCCCTGTGTCTGCGTGGGTTTCCTCCGTGTGCTCTGGTTTCCTCCCACATGCCAAAGACTTGCAGGTTGATAGGTATATTGGCCATTAGCAATTGCCCCTAGTATAGGTAGGTGGTAGGGAAATATAGGGACAGGTGGGGATGTGGTCGGAATATGGGATTAGTGTAGGATTAGTATAAATGGGTGGTTGATGGTCGGCACAGACTCGGTGGGCCGAAGGGCCTGTTTCAGTGCTGTATCTCTAATCTACACTCAAGTCCAAGTGGCTAAAATAGATCATGAAAAGTTACAGACCTAGTAACGACCCCTGGGGGAAACTTCCTCCAGTTCTAACAACAACCTTTCACCCCCTCTCTCTGCTTCCTGTCATGCAGACAACTTTGTCCCTTTTATTCCATGGGCTTTATCTTTATCGACAAGCCTGTTAAGTGACACTTCATCAAATGCTGTTTGGAAGTAATAGGGAACAAAGAAATGGCAGAACAATTAAATACATACTTTGGTTCTTTCTTCTCAAATGAGGACACAAATCAGTATTAATAGGGAAATGGTGTTGGGTAAATTGATGGGATTGAAGGCTGATAAATCCCCAGGGCCTGATAATCTACATTCCAAAGTACTTAAGCAAGTTCTTTCTTTTTCTTTTGGGCCTCCTTATCTCGAGAGACAATGGATACGCGCCTGGAGGTGGTCAGTGGTTTGTGAAGCAGCGCCTGGAGTGGCTATAAAGGCCAATTCTGGAGTGACAGGCTCTTCCACAGGTGCTGCAGAGAAATTTGTTTGTTGGGGCTGTTGCACAGTTGGCTCTCCCCTTGCGCCTCTGTCTTTTTTCCTGCCAACTACTAAGTCTCTTCGACTCGCCACAATTTAGCCCTGTCTTTATGGCTGCCCGCCAGCTCTGGCGAATGCTGGCAACTGACTCCCACGACTTGTGATCAATGTCACACGATTTCATGTCGCGTTTGCAGACGTCTTTATAACGGAGACATGGACGGCCGGTGGGTCTGATCACTTAAGCAAGTGACTCCAGAAATAGTAGATGCATTGCTGGTCAGTCTTCAAAATTCTATCCTGGAACAGTTACAATGGATTGGAGGGTAGACAATGTAACCTCACTATTTTAAAAAAAGAGGTAAAGAGACAACAGTGAATTATAGAGGGGTTATCCTGACATCAGTAGTGGGGAAAATGCTAGAGTCCATTATAAAATATGTAATAACAGAGCACTTGGGAAACAGTGACAGGATCGGACACAGTCAGCATGGATTTAGGAAAGGGAAATCATGCTTGGCAAATCTACTGGAATTTTTGAGGATGTAACTAATAGAATAGATAAGAGGGAACGAGTGGATGTGTTGTATTTGGATTTTAATAAGGCTTTCAATAAGGTCCCACACAGGAGATTAGCGTGCAAAGGTTAAATCCCATGGGATTGGGGGTATGGTACTGACATGGATAGAGAACTAGTTGGCAGACAGGAAACAAACAGTAAGAGCAAATGTAATATATCCAAGTTTGCAGATGACACAAAGCTGGGTGGGAGGGTGAGCTGTGAGGAGGATGCAGAGAAGCTCCAGTGTGATGTGGACAGGTTGAGTGAGTGGGAAATACATGGTAGATGCAGTATCATGTGGATAAATGTGAAGTTATCCACTTTGGTGTCAAAAACAGAAAGGCAGATTGTCTGAACGACGATAACTTTGGAGAGGGGGAGGTGCAGTGAGACCTGGGTGTCCTTGTGCACCAGTTGCTGAAAGTAAACATGCAGGTTCAGCAGGCAGTTAAGGAGGAAAATGGTATTCGAATTAGAATTAGAATTAGAATATTACAGCGCAGTACAGGCCCTTCGGCCCTCGATGTTGCGCCGATCATCTGACCTACACTATTCCATTTACATCCATATGTCTATCCAATGACCACTTAAATGCCCTTAAAGTTGGCGAGTCTACTACTGTTGCAGGCAGGGCGTTCCACGCCCCTACTACTCTCTGCGTAAAGAAACTACCTCTGACATCTGTCCTATATCTTTCACCCCTCAACTTAAAGCTATGTCCCCTCGTGTTTGCCATCCTCATCCGAGGAAAAGACTCTCACTATCCACCCTATCTAACCCTCTGATTATCTTGTATGTCTCTATTAAGTCACCTCTCCTCCTCCTTCTCTCTAACGAAAACAACCCCAAGTCCCTCAGCCTTTCCTCGTAAGATCTTCCTTCCATACCAGGCAACATCCTAGTAAATCTCCTCTGCACCCTCTCCAAAGCCTCGACATCCTTCCTATAATGCGGTGACCAGAACTGCACGCAATACTCCAGGTGCGGCCTCACCAGAGTTTTGTACATCTGCATCATGACCCCGTGGCTCTGAAACTCGATCCCCTTACTATTAAAGGCTAACACACCATATGCCTTCTTAACAGCCCTATTAACCTGGGTAGCAACTTTCAGGGATTTATGTACCTGGATACCAAGATCTCTCTGCTCATCTACACTACCAAGAATCTTCCCATTAGCCCAGTACTCTGCATTGCTGTTACTCCTTCCAAAGTGAATCACCTCACACTTCTCCGCATTAAACTCCATTTGCCATCTCTCAGCCCAGCTCTGCAGCCTATCTATGTCCCTCTGTACCCTACAACACCCTTCGACACTATCCACAAATCCACCGACCTTCGTGTCATCCGCAAATTTACTAACCCACCCTTCTGCACCCTCATCCAGGTCGTTTATAAAAATGACAAACAGCAGTGGCCCCAAAACAGAACCTTGCGGTACACCACTAGTAACTAAACTCCAGGATGAACATTTGCCATCAACCACCACCCTCTGTCTTCTTTCAGCTAGCCAATTTCTGATCCAAAGCTCTAAATCACCTTCAACCCCATACTTGCGTATTTTCTGCAATAGCCTACCGTGGGGATCCTTATCAAACGCCTTACTGAAATCCATATACACCACATCCACGGCTTTACCCTCATCCACCTGTTTGGTCACCTTCTCGAAAAACTCAATAAGGTTTGTGAGGCACGACCTACCTTTCACAAAACCGTGCTGACTATCGCAAATGAACTTATTCTTTTCAAGATGATTATAAATCCTGTCTCTTATAACCTTTTCCAACATTTTACCCACAACCGAAGTAAGGCTCACAGGTCTATAATTACCAGGGCTGTCTCTACTCTCCTTCTTGAACAAGGGGACAACATTTGCTATCCTCCAGTCCTCCGGCACTACTCCTGTCGACAATGACGACTTGAAGATCAACAACAACGGCTCTGCAATCTCCTCCCTGGCTTCCCAGAGAATCCTAGGATAAATCCCATCTGGCCCAGGGGACTTATCTATTTTCACTCTTTCCAAAATTGCTAACACCTCCTCCTTGTGAATCTCAATCCCATCTAGCCTAGTAGGCTGTATCTCAGTAATCTCCTCGGCAACATTTTCTTTCTCTACTGTAAATACTGACGAAAAATATTCATTTAACGCTTCCCCTATCTCCTCTGATTCCGCACACAACTTCCCACTACTATCCTTGATTGGCCCTGTTCTAACTCTTATCATTCGTTTATTCCTGATATACCTATAGAAAGCCTTAGGGTTTTCTTTGATCCTATCCGCCAATGACTTCTCGTGGCCTCTCCTTGCTCTTCTTAGCCCTCCCTTTAGATCCTTCCTGGCTAGCTTGTAACTCTCAAGCGCCCTAACTGAGCCTTCACGTCTCATCCTAACATAAGCCGCCCTCTTCCTCTTGACAAGCGCTTCAACTTCTTGAGTAAACCACGGCTCCCTTGCTCGACAACTTCCTCCCTGCCTGACAGGTACATACTTATCAAGGACACGCATTAGCTGCTCCTTGAATAAGCTCCACATTTCGTTTGTGCCCATCCCCTGCAGTTTCCTTCCCCATCCTACACATCCTAAATCTTGCCTAATCGCGTCATAATTTCCTTTCCCCCAGCTATAATTCTTGCCCTGCGGTATATACCTGTCCCTGCCCATCGCTAAGGTAAACCTAACCGAATTGTGATCACTATCGCCAAAGTGCTCACCTACATCTAAATCGAACACCTGGCCGGGTTCATTACCCAGTACCAAATCCAATGTGGCATCGCCCCTGGTTGGCCTGTCCACATACTGTGTCAGAAAACCCTCCTGCACACACTGGACAAAAACAGACCCATCTAAAGTACTCGAACTATAGTATTTCCAGTCAATATTTGGAAAGTTAAAGTCCCCCATAACCACTACCCTGTTACTCTCGCTCCTGTCGAGAATCATCTTCGCTATCCTTTCCTCTACATCTCTGGAACTATTCGGAGGTCTATAGAAAACTCCCAACAGGGTGACCTCTCCTCTCCTGTTTCTAACCTCGGCCCATACTACCTCAGTAGACGAGTCCTCAAACGTCCTTTATGCCGCTGTAATACTCTCCTTGATTAACAATGCCACACCCCCCCCCCTCTTTTACCTTCTTCTCTGTTCTTTCTGAAACATCTAAATCCCGGAACCTGCAACATCCATTCCTGCCCCTGCTCTACCCATGTCTCCGAAATGGCCACAACATCAGGATCCCAGCTACCAACCCATGCTGCAAGCTCACCCACCTTATTCCGGATGCTCCTGGCGTTGAAGTAGACACACTTTAAACCAAGTTCTTGCTTGCCAGTGCCCTCTTGCGTCCCTGTAACCTTATCCCCTACCTCACTACTCTCAACAGCCTGTACACTGGCACTGCAATTTAGGTTCCCATTCCCCTGCTGATTTAGTTTAAACCCCCCCGAAGAGCACTAACAAATCTCCCCCCCAGGATATTGGTACCCCTCTGGTTCAGGTGAAGACCATCCTGTTTGTAGAGGTCCCACCTACCCCAGAAAGAGCCCCAATTATCCAGGAAACCAAAACCCTCCCTCCTACACCATCCCTGCAGCCACGTGTTCAACTCCTCTCTCTCCCTATTCCTCTCTTCGCTAGCACGTGGCACAGGCAACAACCCAGAGATAACAACTCTGGTTGTTCTCGCTCTAAGCTTCCACCCTAGCTCCCTGAATTTCTGCCTTAAATCCCCATCTCTCTTCCTACCTATGTCGTTGGTGCCTATGTGGACCACGACTTGGGGGTGCTCCCCCTCCCCATTAAGGATCCCAAAAACACGATCGGAGACATCACGTACCCTGGCACCTGGGAGGCAACACACCAACCGTGAGTCTCTCTCGTTCCCACAGAACCTCCTATCTGTTCCCCTAACTATGGAGTCCCCAATGACTAATGCTCTGCTCCTCTTCCCTTTTCCCTTCTGAGCAACAGGGACAGACTCTGTGCCAGAGACCTGCACCCCATTGCTTACCCCTGGTAAGTCGTCCCCCCCAACAGTATCCAAAACGGTATACCTGTTGTTGAGGGAAACGGCCACAGGGGATCCCTGCACTGCCTGCTGGTTCCCTTTCCTTCCCCTGACGGTAACCCATCTACCTACTTCTTTTACCTGAGGTGTGACTGCCTCCCTATAACTCCTGTCAATAATCCCCTCCGCCTCCCGAATGATCCGAAGTTCATCCAGCTCCAGCTCCAGTTCCCTAACACGGTCTGCGAGGAGCTGGAGTTGGGTGCACTTCCCACAGATGCAGTCAGCAGGGACACTCTTGGCGACCCCTACCTCCCACATTCTGCAGGAGGAACATACAACTGCCTTTACCTCCATTCCCACTATTCTAGATTCCCAATAAATCTACTGAAAAACCAAACGAAAAAAAAAAAGTCAAAACTTGTTCGCTTAGCAATCCGACGGACTGAAGTTTTAAATAAAAAGCTTACCTTATCAACACCCTAGAGTCCTTTTTTTTTGGTTAGAGGAGGAGGGTGGGTGGGAGACACTACACGTGTAGTGTCTCGGGTACTGCCACTGCCCAAATAAATAGTTTTCCCCTACCCAGCAATCCCCGGTCCTCCGAAACAAAAAAGGGATTAACTTGTAACTTACTGAAATTGACCGCTCAGCTGAAAGTCCGCTCCGCACCCCGTTCTATCAAGGCTGCTCCTCGCAAAAGACAAAGATTTTAAAACTGCCCAAATAAACAGTTTTCCCCTACCCAGCAGTCCCCGGTCCTCCGAAACAAAAAAGGGATTAACTTGTAACTTACTGAAATTGACCGCTCAGCTGAAAGTCCGCTCCGCACCCCGTTCTATCAAGGCTGCTCCTCGCAAAAGACAAAGATTTTAAAACTGCCCAAATAAATAGTTTTCCCCTACCCAGCAGTCCCCGGGTATGTTGGCCTTCATAGCGAGAGGATTGAAATACAGGAGAAAGGGTGTCTTGCTGCATTGAAACAAGGCTTTGGTGAGGCTAAATTCATCCACATTTGTCCCAGTCAGTTAATTTTGTTTTGGATTATTGTTTTAAAAGCTTTCCCAGCACCGTGGTTTAACTGGCTGTCCTCTATTTGCTGGGCTTGTCCTTACACTCTTTTTAGGACAATGGTGTAACATTTACAATTCTCCAGTCCTTTGGCACCATCCCTGTGTGTAAGGAAAACTATGGTTCGTTCCTTCACAATTTCCACTCTTATTTCCCACAGCAACCAGGATTCTTTTTGTATTAACATCTTGAAGTGCAGCACGCCTTTCTAATACCTCCTGCCAAGAAAACATGCTATGCTGAATGAGAATTTTTAATTCACTGGTTGGAAACCAACATTAAACTTTGAAATTGGAAAGCTGGAATCCTGCATTTAACATTTAAAAAGCTGGTAGTCAAAATGGCCACCACAATTTGCATTGAAATACCTCACATTCCAGGACATCGAAGTGGAGATGTATGTCTTCAAAGCTCCCACCCACGACAATGTTTTGAACAATTGAGTAGATTATCTGGGATCACCCTCATTAGCAAGACATTCAAAGCCATCTTGCAGCATTTACTCGCGGAGACGTACCTGCAGGAGAAACATTTACAATATAATTTGAGAGAGACTTGGGATTCTTAGACTTTGAAACTCATTAAAGGAAGAAAGGTACTGATAGACCATGTGACAGCCTCCCTCCCCCCTACCCCAGTCTATGTAAACTTGTAACTTTTTGTTACACACAGCAGACAAGCTTTGCAAGCTAACCCATGCAAGACCCTGGTTGGGCTGTCTTACGCTCTCTTTCTCTCCCCAGGTAACATTGTAAATGTTGTAATCTGTCTGTGACTGCAGAACATCCAAGTCCACCATTGCTACAGAGACCGAGGAAGAAAGCCACTGAGCATTACTGTCTCCAAGAAACCCCTGAACCAGGCGGACCAGCTGCATGTCCACTTCTACCAGGCAGAGACTTTGGAACCATGAATTCAGTCAGAGGAAAAATGAATTACAAGACCCCACAAACTGTACATTAGTTTTATTTCTTCTGGACTCTAATCCAACCCAAACTATTCTCCATCACTCTGTAACCTATTTGTGTGTCCGTGTGATGTGTGTGTGTGTGTGTGTGTGTGTGTGTGTGTGTGTGTGTGTGTGTGTGTGTGTGTGTGTGTGTGTGTGTGTGTGTGTGTGTGTGTATGAAAGTTGAAGCAGAGTTTACTATTTTACTTCAATCGGTATTTGATTTTCAGTACAATAAAATAACCTCTTTCTTGTTTAAACTAAAGAAAACCTGCCTGATTGATTCTTTTATGATCCTAGCACTTGAAGTATTAAACACTCACTGAATTGGTAAACACATGCACTATTTAAAAAGGAATAAAGCCTGTGGCATCGAACAAGGAGAGCGACAAGACGGGAGCCTTTCGACCCCTCCTCACCTGAAGTGTAACATAAATTTGGGGCTCGCATCTGGGATCAAAAACCAAAGACAGTTGGGAAATTGGGAATGGGGAACCAAATGGTTCCCTAGCAAAACTTCAAAAACTTCAATAAAGTTTTAATGGGTTTTTCACTGCTGGAGTATTAAAATGTCCACATTTGAGGCAGTACCTTCCTAACCCAGAGTGAAGTAACTTGGGGCAGGTTAAATGCCCTATTCGTTGAAGAGTTGAGGATTGTACAAAATACAGTATAGCACAGGAACAGGCGATTCGGCCCTCCAACCCTGCGCCGATCTTGATGCCTGCCTAAACTAAAACCTTCTGCACTTCCAGGGACCATATCCCTCTATTCCCATCCCATTCATGTATTTGTCAAGATGCCTCTTAAACGTCGCTATCGTACCTGCTTCCACCACCTCCCCCGGCAGCAAGTTCCAGACACTCACCACCCTCTGTGTAAAGAACTTGCCTCGCACATCCCCTCTAAACTTTGCCCCACTCACCTTAAACCTATGTCCCCTAGTAACTGACTCTTCCACCCTGGGAAAAAGCTTCTGACTATCCACTCTGTCCATGCCACTCATAACTTTGAAAACATCTATCATGTCGCCCCTCCACCTCCGTCGTTCCAGTGAAAACAATCCGAGTTTATCCAACCTCTCTTCATAGCTAATGCCCTCCAGACCAGGCAACATCCTGGTAAACCTCATCTGTACCCTCTCCAAAGCCTCCACGTCCTTCTGGTAGTGTGGCGACCAGAATTGCACGCAATATTGTAAGTGTGGCCTAACTACATTTCTGTACAGAACTGAGCAGTAAGGGATTACTATCCATCCAAAAGCTAGGAAAGCCGAAATCCTAAACCATGTGCCAACCATTTTGCACGTGAACCTGAAAAATATAACAGGATTAGAGTTGGAGGTCAATCATCTGAGCTCCAGGACATCACTGCAGGAGTTCCTCAGGGTAGTGTCCTTGGCCCAACCGTCTTCAGCTGCTTCATCAATGACCTTCCTTCAATCATAAGGTCAGAAGTGGGGATGTTCGCTGATTATTGCACAATGTTCAGCACCATTGGTGACTCCTCAAATACTGAAGCAGTCCGTGTAGAAAACAAGCAACACTAGGACAATATCCAGGCTTGAGCTGCTAAGTGGCAAGTAACATTCGCGCCACACAAGTGCTGGGCAATGATCATCTCCAACAAGAGAGAATCTAACCATCTCCCCTTGACATACATTTGCATTACCATCACTGAATCCCCCACTATCAACATCCTGGGGTTACCACGGACCAGCAACTGAACTCCTTCTTTGGCCTCCTTGTCTCTGAGACAATGGATAAGTGCCTGGAGGTGGTCAGTGGTTTGTGAAACAACGCCTGGAATGGCTATAAAGGCCAATTCTAGAGTGACAAACTCTTCCACAGGTGCAGCAGATAAAATTGGTTGTCGGTGCTGTTACATAGTTGGCCCTCTCCTTGCACTTCTGTCTTTTTTCCTGCCAACTGCTAAGTCTCTTCGACTCACCACACTTTAGCCGCGCCTTTATGGCTGCCCACCAGCTCTGGCGATCGCTGGCAACTGACTCCCACGACCTGTGATCAATGTCACAGGACGTCATGTCGCGTTTGCAGACGTCTTTAAAGTGGAGACATGAACGGCCGGTGGGTCTGGTACCAGTGACGAGTTTGCTGCACAATGTGTCCTTGGGAATCCTGCCATCTTCCATGTGGGTCACAGGGCCAAGCCATCTCAGGCGCCGCTGGCTTAGTATATGCTGGGGATGTTGGCCGCCTCGAGGACTTCTGTGGTGGAGATACGGTCCTGCCACCTGATGCCAAGGATTCTCCGGAGGCAGTGAAGATGGAATGAATTGAGACGTCGCTCTTGACAGACATACATTGTCCAGGTCTCGCTGCCATAGAGCAAGGTACTGACGACACAGGCCTGATACACTTGGACTTTTGTGTTCCGTGTCAGTGCGCCATTTTCCCACACTCTCTTGGCCAGTCTGGACATAGCAGTGGATGCCTTTCCCATGCGCTTGTTTAATTCTGCATCGAGAGACAGGTTACTGGTGATAGTTGAGCCTAGTTAGGTGAACTCTTGAACCACTTCCAGAGTATGGTCGCCGATATTGATGGATGGAGCATTTCTGATGTCCTGTCCCATTATATTCGTTTTCTTGAGGCTGATGATTGGGCCAAATTCATTGCAGACAGCTGCAAACCTGTCGATGAGTCTCTGCAGACACTCTTCAGTATAAGATGTTAATGCAGCGTCTTCAGGAAAGAGGAGTTCCCTGATGAGGACTTTTCGGACTTTGGACTTCGCTCTAAGACGGGCAAGGTTTAACAACCTGCCCCCTGATCTTGTGTGGAGGAAAATTCCTTCTTCTGAAGACTTGAACGCATGTGAGAGCAGCAGGGAGAAGAAAATCCCAAACAGTGTAGGTGCGAGAACACAGCCTTGTTTCACGCCATTCAGGAAAGTAAAGGGTTCTAATGAGGCCCCGCTATGCTGAATTTTACCTTTCATATTGTCATGGAATGAGGTGATGATACTTAGTAGCTTTGGTGGGCATCCAATCTTTTCTAATAGTCTGAAGAGACCACGTCTGCTGACGAGGTCAAAGGCTTTGGTGAGATCAATGAAAACACCGTAGAGGGGCATCTGTTGTTCACGGCATTCCTGCTGTAGCTGGCGAAGGGAGAATAGCATGTTAATGTTGGATCTCTTTGCTGGAAAGCCACACTTTGCCTCAGGATAGACACGCTCAGCCAGCATCTGGAGCCTGTTTAAGGCGACACGAGCGAAGACGTTCCCCACTATGCTCAGCAAGGAGATTCCACGGTAGTTGCTGCTGTCACCGTGGTCACATTTGTTCTTTTAGAGGGTGATGATATTGGCATCGCGCCTGTCCTGTGGTACTGCTATCTCATTGCAGCACAGGCAAAGCAGTTCGTAGAGTGCTGAAAGTATAGCAGGCTTGGCAGTCTTGATGATTTCAGGGGTAATTCCGTCCTTCCCGTCCTTTTCCGCTGGCTAGAGAATCAATGGCATCACTGATTCCGATTTTGTTGGCTGTACGTCCAGCTCAACCATGACTGGCAGAGACTGGGCTGCATTGAAGGCAGTCTCAGTGACAACATTCTCCCTGGAGTACAGTTCTAGGTAGTGCTACACCCAGCGGTCCATTTGCTTGTGGAGTAACCATATAAATACAGTGGTGACAAGAACAGGTCAGAGGCTTGGAGTGCTGCAGCGAGTGACTCACCTCCTGACTCTCCAAAGCCTGTCCACCATCTACAAGGCACAAGTCAGGAGTGTGATGGAATACTCTCCACTTGCCTGGATGTGTGCAGCTCCAACAACATTCAAGAAGCTCGACACCATCCAGGACAAAGCAACGCTCCAGATTGTCACACCCCATCTACAAACATTTACTCCCTCCACCATCAATGCACAGAGGCAGCAGTATGTACCATCTACAAGATTCACTGCAGCAACGCACCAAGGCTCCTTAGACAGCACCTTCCAACCCGCGATCTCCACCACCTAGAAGGACAGGGCAGCAAATTCATAGGAACAGTACCATCTGCAAGTTCCCCTCCAAGTCACACACCATCCTGACTTAGAACTATATCGCTGTTCCTTCACTGTCGCTGGATCAAAATCCTGGAACTCCCTTCCTAACAGCACTGTGGGTGTACCTACCCGACATGGACTGCAGCGGTTCAAGAAGACAGATCACCAACTACTTCTCCAGGGCAATTACAGATGGGTAATAAATGCTGGCCTAGCCAGCGTCGCCCACATCTCATGAACGAATAAAGTAAAACAGCCATGAGCAAGAAGGGAGAGGTGGAAACACAACGGGTCCTCCTTAGGCCAGAGCAGACAATGCTGAGAACAGGAGTGACGCCCAAAAGCCTGTGTGTTTCCACTGTAACAATCACCTCCGAGCTGACTGCTGGACGTTACAGTGAAAATCTGTCGGATTAATCAGGATACACCAGACCAGTTCAGGAAATGGGGCCCTGATGGGAAACACAGAAGACCAGGCTGTGACTTTAACTGTGGCAGTAAGACCCAGTATGCCCAACACAGAGAGTGCTGGAAAATTTAAGAAAATCCCTGCGAGATAGCAGGATTTTGTATCCTAAGGAAAAGTGACCAAATACCCCTCGAATGCAGCAAGTAAGCCCAAAGCCATACTTGGGATAAAGGGGCCACCCATTCCCTCCTGCTGGGAAAATGCATGAACTCTCCCCCAGAGAGGGCATCGAACGCTCAAGTATTAGTCATCAGTATTGGGGAAGGTAAATGCCCAGGACTCCATATCGAATATACCTAGAGTGCAGCTTTGTTTCAGGACTGGTAACCCTGGGGATTGTCCCTAATTTACCTGTAGACAGGGTGGTCCTGTTCCTGGGTAATGATCTGGTCAGGGTGAAGGTGCTAGCTTCTCCAGTGGTTTTCAAGAGACTGAAATAGATGAGATAGACAGAGCAGTTACAGGAGAAGGCCACTGACATTTTTCCTGCCTTTGTGTTGTGATGGTCCATGGTCAAACAAGCTCCATCAGAGGAGGATGAACTGACACTGCAGACTGATGACCCTCCTATCTAGTTATCTGAAACCTTCTTTGGGAATTCAGAGGACAAAAAGGATGTGTTAAACAGATCTTCCTTGGTCGAGGCTGAGCAAGCTGACCCAATGTTTAAAAAGTTAGCAAAGACAGTCTAAAGTTAAACAGAAGCAGAGGGAGTTCCAGAGTGTGACTATTTAAAGAATGAGGTGACGATGAGGAAGTGGAGACCTCCTTAGAGACCTGCGGATGAAGAGTGGACAGTGGTTCACCAGATAGTGGTTCTGCCCAGGTACCATAAGGAAATACAGAGAATAACCCAGGAATTCCAATGGCTGGACATGTCGGCATCAGAAAAACCCAAGCCTGCATAAGACAGCAGTTTGACTGGCCACAACTCTACAAAGATGTGGTGGAGTTCTGTAAAACTGTTCACATGTGACAGGTTGTGGGGAAGCCCCAACTTGCAATAAAAAGTGTACCCCTAATTCCCAAACCAGCTTTTGGGGAACTCTTGTGGATTAGGGATGACATGTAACGTCAAAATTAAGTGGGATATTTTAGACACTGTTTTAGTTATCATGTCCAATTTAACAATTAAATAGATAATACACTGTGTATTAGTGATGATATCTAATTTAACAATTAACTGGAATATTATCACCTGTGTATTAGTGATGATATCTAATTTAACAATTAACTGGAATATTATCACCTGTGTATTAGTGATGATATCTAATTTAACAATTAACTGGAATATTATCACCTGTGTATTAGTGATGACATCTAATTTAACAATTAACTGGAATATTATCACCTGTGTATTAGTGATGATATCTAATTTAACAATTAACTGGAATATTATCACCTGTGTATTAGTGATGACATCTAATTTAACAATTAACTGGAATATTATCACCTGTGTATTAGTGATGACATCTAATTTAACAATTAACTGGAATATTATCACCTGTGTATTAGTGATGATATCTAATTTAACAATTAACTGGAATATTATCACCTGTGTATTAGTGATGACATCTAATTTAACAATTAACTGGAATATTATCACCTGTGTATTAGTGATGATATCTAATTTAACAATTAACTGGAATATTATCACCTGTGTATTAGTGATGATATCTAATTTAACAATTAACTGGAATATTATCACCTGTGTATTAGTGATGACATCTAATTTAACAATTAACTGGAATATTATCACCTGTGTATTAGTGATGACATCTAATTTAACAATTAACTGGAATATTATCACCTGTGTATTAGTGATGATATCTAATTTAACAATTAACTGGAATATTATCACCTGTGTATTAGTGATGACATCTAATTTAACAATTAACTGGAATATTATCACCTGTGTATTAGTGATGATATCTAATTTAACAATTAACTGGAATATTATCCCCTGTGTATTAGTGATGATATCTAATTTAACAATTAACTGGAATATTATCACCTGTGTATTAGTGACGATATCTAATTTAACAATTAACTGGAATATTATCACCTGTGTATTAGTGACGACATCTAATTTAACAATTAACTGGAATATTATCACCTGTGTATTAGTGATGACATCTAATTTAACAATTAACTGGAATATTATCACCTGTGTATTAGTGATGACATCTAATTTAACAATTAACTGGAATATTATCACCTGTGTATTAGTGATGATATCTAATTTAACAATTAACTGGAATATTATCACCTGTGTATTAGTGATGATATCTAATTTAACAATTAACTGGAATATTATCACCTGTGTATTAGTGATGACATCTAATTTAACAATTAACTGGAATATTATCACCTGTGTATTAGTGATGATATCTAATTTAACAATTAACTGGAATATTATCACCTGTGTATTAGTGATGACATCTAATTTAACAATTAACTGGAATATTATCACCTGTGTATTAGTGATGACATCTAATTTAACAATTAACTGGAATATTATCACCTGTGTATTAGTGATGATATCTAATTTAACAATTAACTGGAATATTATCACCTGTGTATTAGTGATGATATCTAATTTAACAATTAACTGGAATATTATCACCTGTGTATTAGTGATGACATCTAATTTAACAATTAACTGGAATATTATCACCTGTGTATTAGTGATGACATCTAATTTAACAATTAACTGGAATATTATCACCTGTGTATTAGTGATGATATCTAATTTAACAATTAACTGGAATATTATCACCTGTGTATTAGTGATGATATCTAATTTAACAATTAACTGGAATATTATCACCTGTGTATTAGTGATGATATCTAATTTAACAATTAACTGGAATATTATCACCTGTGTATTAGTGATGATATCTAATTTAACAATTAACTGGAATATTATCCCCTGTGTATTAGTGATGACATCTAATTTAACAATTAACTGGAATATTATCACCTGTGTATTAGTGATGACATCTAATTTAACAATTAACTGGAATATTATCACCTGTGTATTAGTGATGATATCTAATTTAACAATTAACTGGAATATTATCACCTGTGTATTAGTGATGATATCTAATTTAACAATTAACTGGAATATTATCACCTGTGTAATAGTGATGACATCTAATTTAACAATTAACTGGAATATTATCACCTGTGTATTAGTGATGACATCTAATTTAACAATTAACTGGAATATTATCACCTGTGTATTAGTGATGATATCTAATTTAACAATTAACTGGAATATTATCACCTGTGTAATAGTGATGACATCTAATTTAACAATTAACTGGAATATTATCACCTGTGTATTAGTGATGACATCTAATTTAACAATTAACTGGAATATTATCACCTGTGTATTAGTGATGACATCTAATTTAACAATTAACTGGAATATTATCACCTGTGTATTAGTGATGATATCTAATTTAACAATTAACTGGAATATTATCACCTGTGTATTAGTGATGATATCTAATTTAACAATTAACTGGAATATTATCACCTGTGTATTAGTGATGATATCTAATTTAACAATTAACTGGAATATTATCCCCTGTGTATTAGTGATGACATCTAATTTAACAATTAACTGGAATATTATCACCTGTGTATTAGTGATGATATCTAATTTAACAATTAACTGGAATATTATCACCTGTGTATTAGTGATGATATCTAATTTAACAATTAACTGGAATATTATCACCTGTGTATTAGTGATGATATCTAATTTAACAATTAACTGGAATATTATCACCTGTGTATTAGTGATGATATCTAATTTAACAATTAACTGGAATATTATCCCCTGTGTATTAGTGATGACATCTAATTTAACAATTAACTGGAATATTATCACCTGTGTATTAGTGATGACATCTAATTTAACAATTAACTGGAATATTATCACCTGTGTATTAGTGATGACATCTAATTTAACAATTAACTGGAATATTATCACCTGTGTATTAGTGATGATATCTAATTTAACAATTAACTGGAATATTATCACCTGTGTAATAGTGATGACATCTAATTTAACAATTAACTGGAATATTATCACCTGTGTATTAGTGATGACATCTAATTTAACAATTAACTGGAATATTATCACCTGTGTATTAGTGATGACATCTAATTTAACAATTAACTGGAATATTATCACCTGTGTATTAGTGATGATATCTAATTTAACAATTAACTGGAATATTATCACCTGTGTATTAGTGATGATATCTAATTTAACAATTAACTGGAATATTATCACCTGTGTATTAGTGATGATATCTAATTTAACAATTAACTGGAATATTATCCCCTGTGTATTAGTGATGATATCTAATTTAACAATTAACTGGAATATTATCACCTGTGTATTAGTGATGATATCTAATTTAACAATTAACTGGAATATTATCACCTGTGTATTAGTGATGATATCTAATTTAACAATTAACTGGAATATTATCCCCTGTGTATTAGTGATGACATCTAATTTAACAATTAACTGGAATATTATCACCTGTGTATTAGTGATGACATCTAATTTAACAATTAACTGGAATATTATCACCTGTGTATTAGTGATGATATCTAATTTAACAATTAACTGGAATATTATCACCTGTGTATTAGTGATGATATCTAATTTAACAATTAACTGGAATATTATCACCTGTGTAATAGTGATGACATCTAATTTAACAATTAACTGGAATATTATCACCTGTGTATTAGTGATGACATCTAATTTAACAATTAACTGGAATATTATCACCTGTGTATTAGTGATGATATCTAATTTAACAATTAACTGGAATATTATCACCTGTGTATTAGTGATGATATCTAATTTAACAATTAACTGGAATATTATCACCTGTGTAATAGTGATGACATCTAATTTAACAATTAACTGGAATATTATCACCTGTGTATTAGTGATGACATCTAATTTAACAATTAACTGGAATATTATCACCTGTGTATTAGTGATGATATCTAATTTAACAATTAACTGGAATATTATCACCTGTGTATTAGTGATGATATCTAATTTAACAATTAACTGGAATATTATCACCTGTGTATTAGTGATGATATCTAATTTAACAATTAACTGGAATATTATCACCTGTGTATTAGTGATGATATCTAATTTAACAATTAACTGGAATATTATCCCCTGTGTATTAGTGATGACATCTAATTTAACAATTAACTGGAATATTATCACCTGTGTATTAGTGATGATATCTAATTTAACAATTAACTGGAATATTATCACCTGTGTATTAGTGATGATATCTAATTTAACAATTAACTGGAATATTATCACCTGTGTATTAGTGATGATATCTAATTTAACAATTAACTGGAATATTATCACCTGTGTATTAGTGATGATATCTAATTTAACAATTAACTGGAATATTATCCCCTGTGTATTAGTGATGACATCTAATTTAACAATTAACTGGAATATTATCACCTGTGTATTAGTGATGACATCTAATTTAACAATTAACTGGAATATTATCACCTGTGTATTAGTGATGACATCTAATTTAACAATTAACTGGAATATTATCACCTGTGTATTAGTGATGATATCTAATTTAACAATTAACTGGAATATTATCACCTGTGTAATAGTGATGACATCTAATTTAACAATTAACTGGAATATTATCACCTGTGTATTAGTGATGACATCTAATTTAACAATTAACTGGAATATTATCACCTGTGTATTAGTGATGACATCTAATTTAACAATTAACTGGAATATTATCACCTGTGTATTAGTGATGATATCTAATTTAACAATTAACTGGAATATTATCACCTGTGTATTAGTGATGATATCTAATTTAACAATTAACTGGAATATTATCACCTGTGTATTAGTGATGATATCTAATTTAACAATTAACTGGAATATTATCCCCTGTGTATTAGTGATGACATCTAATTTAACAATTAACTGGAATATTATCACCTGTGTATTAGTGATGATATCTAATTTAACAATTAACTGGAATATTATCACCTGTGTATTAGTGATGATATCTAATTTAACAATTAACTGGAATATTATCACCTGTGTATTAGTGATGACATCTAATTTAACAATTAACTGGAATATTATCCCCTGTGTATTAGTGATGACATCTAATTTAACAATTAACTGGAATATTATCCCCTGTGTATTAGTGATGACATCTAATTTAACAATTAACTGGAATATTATCCCCTGTGTATTAGTGATGACATCTAATTTAACAATTAACTGGAATATTATCACCTGTGTATTAGTGATGATATCTAATTTAACAATTAACTGGAATATTATCCCCTGTGTATTAGTGATGATATCTAATTTAACAATTAACTGGAATATTATCCCCTGTGTATTAGTGATGATATCTAATTTAACAATTAACTGGATTATTATCACCTGTGTATTAGTGATGATATCTAATTTAACAATTAACTGGAATATTATCACCTGTGTATTAGTGATGATATCTAATTTAACAATTAACTGGAATATTATCACCTGTGTATTAGTGATGATATCTAATTTAACAATTAACTGGAATATTATCACCTGTGTATTAGTGATGATATCTAATTTAACAATTAACTGGAATATTATCCCCTGTGTATTAGTGATGACATCTAATTTAACAATTAACTGGAATATTATCACCTGTGTATTAGTGATGACATCTAATTTAACAATTAACTGGAATATTATCACCTGTGTATTAGTGATGACATCTAATTTAACAATTAACTGGAATATTATCCCCTGTGTATTAGTGATGATATCTAATTTAACAATTAACTGGAATATTATCACCTGTGTATTAGTGATGACATCTAATTTAACAATTAACTGGAATATTATCACCTGTGTATTAGTGATGATATCTAATTTAACAATTAACTGGAATATTATCACCTGTGTATTAGTGATGATATCTAATTTAACAATTAACTGGAATATTATCACCTGTGTATTAGTGATGATATCTAATTTAACAATTAACTGGAATATTATCACCTGTGTATTAGTGATGATATCTAATTTAACAATTAACTGGAATATTATCACCTGTGTATTAGTGATGATATCTAATTTAACAATTAACTGGAATATTATCACCTGTGTATTAGTGATGATATCTAATTTAACAATTAACTGGAATATTATCACCTGTGTATTAGTGATGATATCTAATTTAACAATTAACTGGAATATTATCACCTGTGTATTAGTGATGATATCTAATTTAACAATTAACTGGAATATTATCCCCTGTGTATTAGTGATGATATCTAATTTAACAATTAACTGGAATATTATCACCTGTGTATTAGTGATGATATCTAATTTAACAATTAACTGGAATATTATCACCTGTGTATTAGTGATGATATCTAATTTAACAATTAACTGGAATATTATCACCTGTGTATTAGTGATGATATCTAATTTAACAATTAACTGGAATATTATCACCTGTGTATTAGTGATGATATCTAATTTAACAATTAACTGGAATATTATCACATGTGTATTAGTGATGATATCTAATTTAACAATTAACTGGAATATTATCACCTGTGTATTAGTGATGATATCTAATTTAACAATTAACTGGAATATTATCACCTGTGTATCAGTGATGATATCTAATTTAACAATTAACTGGAATATTATCACCTGTGTATCAGTGATGATATCTAATTTAACAATTAACTGGAATATTATCACCTGTGTATCAGTGATGACATCTAATTTAACAATTAACTGGAATATTATCACCTGTGTATCAGTGATGACATCTAATTTAACAATTAACTGGAATATTATCACCTGTGTATCAGTGATGACATCTAATTTAACAATTAACTGGAATATTATCACCTGTGTATTAGTGATGATATCTAATTTAACAATTAACTGGAATATTATCACCTGTGTATTAGTGATGATATCTAATTTAACAATTAACTGGAATATTATCACCTGTGTATTAGTGATGATATCTAATTTAACAATTAACTGGAATATTATCACCTGTGTATTAGTGATGACATCTAATTTAACAATTAACTGGAATATTATCACCTGTGTATTAGTGATGATATCTAATTTAACAATTAACTGGAATATTATCACCTGTGTATTAGTGATGACATCTAATTTAACAATTAACTGGAATATTATCCCCTGTGTATTAGTGATGACATCTAATTTAACAATTAACTGGAATATTATCACCTGTGTATTAGTGATGATATCTAATTTAACAATTAACTGGAATATTATCACCTGTGTATTAGTGATGACATCTAATTTAACAATTAACTGGAATATTATCGCCTGTGTATTAGTGATGATATCTAATTTAACAATTAACTGGAATATTATCGCCTGTGTATTAGTGATGACATCTAATTTAACAATTAACTGGAATATTATCACCTGTGTATTAGTGATGATATCTAATTAAACAATTAACTGGAATTTTATCACCTGTGTATTAGTGATGATATCTAATTTAACAATTAACTGGAATATTATCCCCTGTGTATTAGTGATGATATCTAATTTAACAATTAACTGGAATATTATCACCTGTGTATTAGTGATGATATCTAATTTAACAATTAACTGGAATATTATCACCTGTGTATTAGTGATGATATCTAATTTAACAATTAACTGGAATATTATCACCTGTGTATTAGTGATGACATCTAATTTAACAATTAACTGGAATATTATCACCTGTGTATCAGTGATGACATCTAATTTAACAATTAACTGGAATATTATCACCTGTGTATTAGTGATGATATCTAATTTAACAATTAACTGGAATATTATCACCTGTGTATTAGTGATGATATCTAGTTTAACAATTAACTGGAATATTATCACCTGTGTATCAGTGATGACATCTAATTTAACAATTAACTGGAATATTATCACCTGTGTATTAGTGATGATATCTAATTTAACAATTAACTGGAATATTATCGCCTGTGTATTAGTGATGATATCTAATTTAACAATTAACTGGAATATTATCACCTGTGTATTAGTGATGATATCTAATTTAACAATTAACTGGAATATTATCACCTGTGTATTAGTGATGACATCTAATTTAACAATTAACTGGAATATTATCACCTGTGTATCAGTGATGACATCTAATTTAACAATTAACTGGAATATTATCACCTGTGTATTAGTGATGATATCTAATTTAACAATTAACTGGAATATTATCACCTGTGTATTAGTGATGATATCTAGTTTAACAATTAACTGGAATATTATCACCTGTGTATTAGTGATGACATCTAATTTAACAATTAACTGGAATATTATCACCTGTGTATTAGTGATGATATCTAATTTAACAATTAACTGGAATATTATCACCTGTGTATTAGTGATGACATCTAATTTAACAATTAACTGGAATATTATCACCTGTGTATTAGTGATGATATCTAATTTAACAATTAACTGGAATATTATCACCTGTGTATTAGTGATGACATCTAATTTAACAATTAACTGGAATATTATCACCTGTGTATTAGTGATGATATCTAATTTAACAATTAACTGGAATATTATCACCTGTGTATTAGTGATGATATCTAATTTAACAATTAACTGGAATATTATCACCTGTGTATTAGTGATGATATCTAATTTAACAATTAACTGGAATATTATCACCTGTGTATTAGTGATGACATCTAATTTAACAATTAACTGGAATATTATCACCTGTGTATTAGTGATGATATCTAATTTAACAATTAACTGGAATATTATCACCTGTGTATTAGTGATGATATCTAATTTAACAATTAACTGGAATATTATCACCTGTGTATTAGTGATGATATCTAATTTAACAATTAACTGGAATATTATCACCTGTGTATTAGTGATGATATCTAATTTAACAATTAACTGGAATATTATCACCTGTGTAATAGTGATGACATCTAATTTAACAATTAACTGGAATATTATCCCCTGTGTATTAGTGATGATATCTAATTTAACAATTAACTGGAATATTATCACCTGTGTATTAGTGATGATATCTAATTTAACAATTAACTGGAATATTATCACCTGTGTATTAGTGATGATATCTAATTTAACAATTAACTGGAATATTATCACCTGTGTATTAGTGATGATATCTAATTTAACAATTAACTGGAATATTATCACCTGTGTATTAGTGATGACATCTAATTTAACAATTAACTGGAATATTATCACCTGTGTAATAGTGATGACATCTAATTTAACAATTAACTGGAATATTATCCCCTGTGTATTAGTGATGATATCTAATTTAACAATTAACTGGAATATTATCACCTGTGTATTAGTGATGATATCTAATTTAACAATTAACTGGAATATTATCACCTGTGTATTAGTGATGACATCTAATTTAACAATTAACTGGAATATTATCCCCTGTGTATTAGTGATGATATCTAATTTAACAATTAACTGGAATATTATCACCTGTGTATTAGTGATGATATCTAATTTAACAATTAACTGGAATATTATCACCTGTGTATTAGTGATGATATCTAATTTAACAATTAACTGGAATATTATCACCTGTGTATCAGTGATGACATCTAATTTAACAATTAACTGGAATATTATCACCTGTGTATTAGTGATGATATCTAATTTAACAATTAACTGGAATATTATCACCTGTGTATTAGTGATGATATCTAATTTAACAATTAACTGGAATATTATCACCTGTGTATTAGTGATGATATCTAATTTAACAATTAACTGGAATATTATCACCTGTGTATTAGTGATGATATCTAATTTAACAATTAACTGGAATATTATCACCTGTGTATTAGTGATGATATCTAATTTAACAATTAACTGGAATATTATCACCTGTGTATTGGTGAGGACATCTAATTTAACAATTAACTGGAATATTATCACCTGTGTATTAGTGATGATATCTAATTTAACAATTAACTGGAATATTATCACCTGTGTATTAGTGATGATATCTAATTTAACAATTAACTGGAATATTATCACCTGTGTATTAGTGATGATATCTAATTTAACAATTAACTGGAATATTATCACCTGTGTATTAGTGATGATATCTAATTTAACAATTAACTGGAATATTATCACCTGTGTATTAGTGATGATATCTAATTTAACAATTAACTGTAATATTATCACCTGTGTATTAGTGATGACATCTAATTTAACAATTAACTGGAATATTATCACCTGTGTATTAGTGATGATATCTAATTTAACAATTAACTGGAATATTATCACCTGTGTATTAGTGATGATATCTAATTTAACAATTAACTGGAATATTATCACCTGTGTATTAGTGATGATATCTAATTTAACAATTAACTGGAATATTATCACCTGTGTATTAGTGATGACATCTAATTTAACAATTAACTGGAATATTATCACCTGTGTAATAGTGATGACATCTAATTTAACAATTAACTGGAATATTATCCCTGTGTATTAGTGATGATATCTAATTTAACAATTAACTGGAATATTATCACCTGTGTATTAGTGATGATATCTAATTTAACAATTAACTGGAATATTATCACCTGTGTATTAGTGATGACATCTAATTTAACAATTAACTGGAATATTATCCCTGTGTATTAGTGATGATATCTAATTTAACAATTAACTGGAATATTATCACCTGTGTATTAGTGATGATATCTAATTTAACAATTAACTGGAATATTATCACCTGTGTATTAGTGATGATATCTAATTTAACAATTAACTGGAATATTATCACCTGTGTATCAGTGATGACATCTAATTTAACAATTAACTGGAATATTATCACCTGTGTATTAGTGATGATATCTAATTTAACAATTAACTGGAATATTATCACCTGTGTATTAGTGATGATATCTAATTTAACAATTAACTGGAATATTATCACCTGTGTATTAGTGATGATATCTAATTTAACAATTAACTGGAATATTATCACCTGTGTATTAGTGATGATATCTAATTTAACAATTAACTGGAATATTATCACCTGTGTATTAGTGAGGATATCTAATTTAACAATTAACTGGAATATTATCACCTGTGTATTAGTGAGGACATCTAATTTAACAATTAACTGGAATATTATCACCTGTGTATTAGTGATGATATCTAATTTAACAATTAACTGGAATATTATCACCTGTGTATTAGTGATGATATCTAATTTAACAATTAACTGGAATATTATCACCTGTGTATTAGTGATGATATCTAATTTAACAATTAACTGGAATATTATCACCTGTGTATTAGTGATGATATCTAATTTAACAATTAACTGGAATATTATCACCTGTGTATTAGTGATGATATCTAATTTAACAATTAACTGGAATATTATCCCCTGTGTATTAGTGATGATATCTAATTTAACAATTAACTGGAATATTATCCCCTGTGTATTAGTGATGATATCTAATTTAACAATTAACTGGAATATTATCACCTGTGTATTAGTGATGATATCTAATTTAACAATTAACTGGAATATTATCACCTGTGTATTAGTGATGATATCTAATTTAACAATTAACTGGAATATTATCACCTGTGTATTAGTGATGATATCTAATTTAACAATTAACTGGAATATTATCACCTGTGTATTAGTGATGATATCTAATTTAACAATTAACTGGAATATTATCACCTGTGTATTAGTGATGACATCTAATTTAACAATTAACTGGAATATTATCACCTGTGTATTAGTGATGATATCTAATTTAACAATTAACTGGAATATTATCACCTGTGTATTAGTGATGATATCTAATTTAACAATTAACTGGAATATTATCACCTGTGCATTAGTGATGACATCTAATTTAACAATTAACTGGAATATTATCACCTGTGTATTAGTGATGATATCTAATTTAACAATTAACTGGAATATTATCACCTGTGTATTAGTGATGATATCTAATTTAACAATTAACTGGAATATTATCACCTGTGTATTAGTGATGATATCTAATTTAACAATTAACTGGAATATTATCACCTGTGTATTAGTGATGACATCTAATTTAACAATTAACTGGAATATTATCACCTGTGTATTAGTGATGATATCTAATTTAACAATTAACTGGAATATTATCACCTGTGTATTAGTGATGATATCTAATTTAACAATTAACTGGAACATTATCACCTGTGTATTAGTGATGATATCTAATTTAACAATTAACTGGAATATTATCACCTGTGTATTAGTGATGATATCTAATTTAACAATTAACTGGAATATTATCACCTGTGTATTAGTGATGATATCTAATTTAACAATTAACTGGAATATTATCCCCTGTGTATTAGTGATGACATCTAATTTAACAATTAACTGGAATATTATCACCTGTGTATTAGTGATGATATCTAATTTAACAATTAACTGGAATATTATCACCTGTGTATTAGTGATGATATCTAATTTAACAATTAACTGGAACATTATCACCTGTGTATTAGTGATGATATCTAATTTAACAATTAACTGGAATATTATCACCTGTGTATCAGTGATGATATCTAATTTAACAATTAACTGGAATATTATCCCCTGTGTATTAGTGATGATATCTAATTTAACAATTAACTGGAATATTATCACCTGTGTATTAGTGATGATATCTAATTTAACAATTAACTGGAATATTATCACCTGTGTATTAGTGATGATATCTAATTTAACAATTAACTGGAATATTATCACCTGTGTATTAGTGATGATATCTAATTTAACAATTAACTGGAATATTATCACCTGTGTATTAGTGATGACATCTAATTTAACAATTAACTGGAATATTATCACCTGTGTATTAGTGATGATATCTAATTTAACAATTAACTGGAATATTATCACCTGTGTATTAGTGATGATATCTAATTTAACAATTAACTGGAATATTATCACCTGTGTATTAGTGATGACATCTAATTTAACAATTAACTGGAATATTATCACCTGTGTATTAGTGATGATATCTAATTTAACAATTAACTGGAATATTATCACCTGTGTATTAGTGATGATATCTAATTTAACAATTAACTGGAATATTATCACCTGTGTATTAGTGATGATATCTAATTTAACAATTAACTGGAATATTATCCCCTGTGTATTAGTGATGATATCTAATTTAACAATTAACTGGAATATTATCACCTGTGTATTAGTGATGATATCTAATTTAACAATTAACTGGAATATTATCACCTGTGTATTAGTGATGATATCTAATTTAACAATTAACTGGAATATTATCACCTGTGTATTAGTGATGATATCTAATTTAACAATTAACTGGAATATTATCACCTGTGTATTAGTGATGATATCTAATTTAACAATTAACTGGAATATTATCACCTGTGTATTAGTGATGATATCTAATTTAACAATTAACTGGAATATTATCCCCTGTGTATTAGTGATGACATCTAATTTAACAATTAACTGGAATATTATCACCTGTGTATTAGTGATGATATCTAATTTAACAATTAACTGGAATATTATCACCTGTGTATTAGTGATGATATCTAATTTAACAATTAACTGGAACATTATCACCTGTGTATTAGTGATGATATCTAATTTAACAATTAACTGGAATATTATCACCTGTGTATCAGTGATGATATCTAATTTAACAATTAACTGGAATATTATCCCCTGTGTATTAGTGATGATATCTAATTTAACAATTAACTGGAATATTATCCCCTGTGTATTAGTGATGACATCTAATTTAACAATTAACTGGAATATTATCACCTGTGTATTAGTGATGATATCTAATTTAACAATTAACTGGAATATTATCACCTGTGTATTAGTGATGATATCTAATTTAACAATTAACTGGAATATTATCACCTGTGTATTAGTGATGACATCTAATTTAACAATTAACTGGAATATTATCACCTGTGTATTAGTGATGATATCTAATTTAACAATTAACTGGAATATTATCCCCTGTGTATTAGTGATGACATCTAATTTAACAATTAACTGGAATATTATCACCTGTGTATTAGTGATGACATCTAATTTAACAATTAACTGGAATATTATCACCTGTGTATTAGTGATGACATCTAATTTAACAATTAACTGGAATATTATCACCTGTGTATTAGTGATGACATCTAATTTAACTATTAACTGGAATATTATCACCTGTGTATTAGTGATGACATCTAATTTAACTATTAACTGGAATATTATCACCTGTGTATTAGTGATGACATCTAATTTAACAATTAACTGGAATATTATCACCTGTGTATCAGTGATGACATCTAATTTAACAATTAACTGGAATATTATCACCTGTGTATTAGTGATGATATCTAATTTAACAATTAACTGGAATATTATCACCTGTGTATTAGTGATGACATCTAATTTAACAATTAACTGGAATATTATCACCTGTGTATTAGTGATGACATCTAATTTAACAATTAACTGGAATATTATCACCTGTGTATTAGTGATGATATCTAATTTAACAATTAACTGGAATATTATCACCTGTGTATTAGTGATGACATCTAATTTAACTATTAACTGGAATATTATCACCTGTGTATTAGTGATGACATCTAATTTAACAATTAACTGGAATATTATCACCTGTGTATTAGTGATGATATCTAATTTAACAATTAACTGGAATATTATCACCTGTGTATTAGTGATGATATCTAATTTAACAATTAACTGGAATATTATCACCTGTGTATTAGTGATGATATCTAATTTAACAATTAACTGGAATATTATCACCTGTGTATTAGTGATGATATCTAATTTAACAATTAACTGGAATATTATCCCCTGTGTATTAGTGATGATATCTAATTTAACAATTAACTGGAATATTATCCCTGTGTATTAGTGATGACATCTAATTTAACAATTAACTGGAATATTATCACCTGTGTATCAGTGATGATATCTAATTTAACAATTAACCGGAATATTATCCCCTGTGTATTAGTGATGATATCTAATTTAACAATTAACTGGAATATTATCACCTGTGTATTAGTGATGATATCTAATTTAACAATTAACTGGAATATTATCCCCTGTGTATTAGTGATGACATCTAATTTAACAATTAACTGGAATATTATCACCTGTGTATTATTGATGATATCTAATTTAACAATTAACTGGAATATTATCACCTGTGTATCAGTGATGATATCTAATTTAACAATTAACCGGAATATTATCCCTGTGTATTAGTGATGACATCTAATTTAACAATTAACTGGAATATTATCACCTGTGTATTAGTGATGTTATCTAATTTAACAATTAACTGGAATATTATCACCTGTGTATTAGTGATGATATCTAATTTAACAATTAACTGGAATATTATCACCTGTGTATTAGTGATGACATCTAATTTAACAATTAACTGGAATATTATCACCTGTGTATTAGTGATGATATCTAATTTAACAATTAACTGGAATATTATCACCTGTGTATTAGTGATGTTATCTAATTTAACAATTAACTGGAATATTATCCCCTGTGTATTAGTGATGATATCTAATTTAACAATTAACTGGAATATTATCACCTGTGTATTAGTGATGATATCTAATTTAACAATTAACTGGAATATTATCACCTGTGTATTAGTGATGATATCTAATTTAACAATTAACTGAATATTATCACCTGTGTATTAGTGATGATATCTAATTTAACAATTAACTGGAATATTATCCCCGGTGTATTAGTGATGATATCTAATTTAACAATTAACTGGAATATTATCACCTGTGTATTAGTGATGATATCTAATTTAACAATTAACTGGAATATTATCACCTGTGTATTAGTGATGACATCTAATTTAACAATTAACTGGAATATTATCACCTGTGTATTAGTGATGATATCTAATTTAACAATTAACTGGAATATTATCACCTGTGTATTAGTGATGATATCTAATTTAACAATTAACTGGAATATTATCCCCTGTGTATTAGTGATGACATCTAATTTAACAATTAACTGGAATATTATCACCTGTGTATTAGTGATGACATCTAATTTAACAATTAACTGGAATATTATCACCTGTGTATTAGTGATGATATCTAATTTAACAATTAACTGGAATATTATCACCTGTGTATTAGTGATGACATCTAATTTAACTATTAACTGGAATATTATCACCTGTGTATTAGTGATGACATCTAATTTAACAATTAACTGGAATATTATCACCTGTGTATCAGTGATGACATCTAATTTAACAATTAACTGGAATATTATCACCTGTGTATTAGTGATGATATCTAATTTAACAATTAACTGGAATATTATCACCTGTGTATTAGTGATGACATCTAATTTAACAATTAACTGGAATATTATCACCTGTGTATTAGTGATGACATCTAATTTAACAATTAACTGGAATATTATCACCTGTGTATTAGTGATGATATCTAATTTAACAATTAACTGGAATATTATCACCTGTGTATTAGTGATGACATCTAATTTAACTATTAACTGGAATATTATCACCTGTGTATTAGTGATGACATCTAATTTAACAATTAACTGGAATATTATCACCTGTGTATTAGTGATGATATCTAATTTAACAATTAACTGGAATATTATCACCTGTGTATTAGTGATGATATCTAATTTAACAATTAACTGGAATATTATCACCTGTGTATTAGTGATGATATCTAATTTAACAATTAACTGGAATATTATCACCTGTGTATTAGTGATGATATCTAATTTAACAATTAACTGGAATATTATCCCCTGTGTATTAGTGATGATATCTAATTTAACAATTAACTGGAATATTATCCCCTGTGTATTAGTGATGACATCTAATTGAACAATTAACTGGAATATTATCACCTGTGTATCAGTGATGATATCTAATTTAACAATTAACCGGAATATTATCCTGTGTATTAGTGATGATATCTAATTTAACAATTAACTGGAATATTATCACCTGTGTATTAGTGATGATATCTAATTTAACAATTAACTGGAATATTATCCCCTGTGTATTAGTGATGACATCTAATTTAACAATTAACTGGAATATTATCACCTGTGTATTATTGATGATATCTAATTTAACAATTAACTGGAATATTATCACCTGTGTATCAGTGATGATATCTAATTTAACAATTAACCGGAATATTATCCCCTGTGTATTAGTGATGACATCTAATTTAACAATTAACTGGAATATTATCACCTGTGTATTAGTGATGTTATCTAATTTAACAATTAACTGGAATATTATCACCTGTGTATTAGTGATGATATCTAATTTAACAATTAACTGGAATATTATCACCTGTGTATTAGTGATGACATCTAATTTAACAATTAACTGGAATATTATCACCTGTGTATTAGTGATGATATCTAATTTAACAATTAACTGGAATATTATCACCTGTGTATTAGTGATGTTATCTAATTTAACAATTAACTGGAATATTATCCCCTGTGTATTAGTGATGATATCTAATTTAACAATTAACTGGAATATTATCACCTGTGTATTAGTGATGATATCTAATTTAACAATTAACTGGAATATTATCACCTGTGTATTAGTGATGATATCTAATTTAACAATTAACTGGAATATTATCACCTGTGTATTAGTGATGATATCTAATTTAACAATTAACTGGAATATTATCCCCGGTGTATTAGTGATGATATCTAATTTAACAATTAACTGGAATATTATCACCTGTGTATTAGTGATGATATCTAATTTAACAATTAACTGGAATATTATCACCTGTGTATTAGTGATGATATCTAATTTAACAATTAACTGGAATATTATCACCTGTGTATTAGTGATGATATCTAATTTAACAATTAACTGGAATATTATCACCTGTGTATTAGTGATGATATCTACTTTAACAATTAACTGGAATATTATCACCTGTGTATTAGTGATGATATCTAATTTAACAATTAACTGGAATATTATCACCTGTGTATTAGTGATGATATCTAATTTAACAATTAACTGGAATATTATCACCTGTGTATTAGTGATGATATCTAATTTAACAATTAACTGGAATATTATCCCCTGTGTATTAGTGATGATATCTAATTTAACAATTAACTGGAATATTATCACCTGTGTATTATTGATGATATCTAATTTAACAATTAACTGGAATATTATCACCTGTGTATCAGTGATGATATCTAATTTAACAATTAACCGGAATATTATCCCTGTGTATTAGTGATGACATCTAATTTAACAATTAACTGGAATATTATCACCTGTGTATTAGTGATGACATCTAATTTAACAATTAACTGGAATATTATCACCTGTGTATTAGTGATGTTATCTAATTTAACAATTAACTGGAATATTATCCCCTGTGTATTAGTGATGATATCTAATTTAACAATTAACTGGAATATTATCACCTGTGTATTAGTGATGATATCTAATTTAACAATTAACTGGAATATTATCACCTGTGTATTAGTGATGATATCTAATTTAACAATTAACTGGAATATTATCACCTGTGTATTAGTGATGATATCTAATTTAACAATTAACTGGAATATTATCCCCTGTGTATTAGTGATGATATCTAATTTAACAATTAACTGGAATACTATCACCTGTGTATTAGTGATGATATCTAATTTAACAATTAACTGGAATATTATCACCTGTGTATTAGTGATGATATCTAATTTAACAATTAACTGGAATATTATCCCCTGTGTATTAGTGATGATATCTAATTTAACAATTAACTGGAATATTATCACCTGTGTATTAGTGATGATATCTAATTTAACAATTAACTGGAATATTATCACCTGTGTATTAGTGATGATATCTAATTTAACAATTAACTGGAATATTATCACCTGTGTATTAGTGATGATATCTAATTTAACAATTAACTGGAATATTATCACCTGTGTATTAGTGATGATATCTAATTTAACAATTAACTGGAATATTATCACCTGTGTATTAGTGATGATATCTAATTTAACAATTAACTGGAATATTATCACCTGTGTATTAGTGATGATATCTAATTTAACAATTAACTGGAATATTATCACCTGTGTATTAGTGATGATATCTAATTTAACAATTAACTGGAATATTATCACCTGTGTATTAGTGATGATATCTAATTTAACAATTAACTGGAATATTATCCCTGTGTATTAGTGATGATATCTAATTTAACAATTAACTGGAATATTATCCCCTGTGTATTAGTGATGATATCTAATTTAACAATTAACTGGAATATTATCACCTGTGTATTAGTGATGATATCTAATTTAACAATTAACTGGAATATTATCACCTGTGTATTAGTGATGATATCTAATTTAACAATTAACTGGAATATTATCACCTGTGTATTAGTGATGATATCTAATTTAACAATTAACTGGAATATTATCCCTGTGTATTAGTGATGATATCTAATTTAACAATTAACTGGAATATTATCACCTGTGTATTAGTGATGATATCTAATTTAACAATTAACTGGAATATTATCACCTGTGTATTAGTGATGATATCTAATTTAACAATTAACTGGAATATTATCACCTGTGTATTAGTGATGATATCTAATTTAACAATTAACTGGAATATTATCACCTGTGTATTAGTGATGATATCTAATTTAACAATTAACTTGAATATTATCACCTGTGTATTAGTGATGATATCTAATTTAACAATTAACTGGAATATTATCACCTGTGTATTAGTGATGATATCTAATTTAACAATTAACTGGAATATTATCACCTGTGTATTAGTGATGATATCTAATTTAACAATTAACTGGAATATTATCACCTGTGTATTAGTGATGATATCTAATTTAACAATTAACTGGAATATTATCACCTGTGTATTAGTGATGATATCTAATTTAACAATTAACTGGAATATTATCACCTGTGTATTAGTGATGATATCTAATTTAACAATTAACTGGAATATTATCACCTGTGTATTAGTGATGATATCTAATTTAACAATTAACGGAATATTATCACCTGTGTATTAGTGATGATATCTAATTTAACAATTAACTGGAATATTATCACCTGTGTATTAGTGATGATATCTAATTTAACAATTAACTGGAATATTATCACCTGTGTATTAGTGATGATATCTAATTTAACAATTAACTGGAATATTATCACCTGTGTATTAGTGATGATATCTAATTTAACAATTAACTGGAATATTATCACCTGTGTATTAGTGATGATATCTAATTTAACAATTAACTGGAATATTATCACCTGTGTATTAGTGATGATATCTAATTTAACAATTAACTGGAATATTATCACCTGTGTATTAGTGATGATATCTAATTTAACAATTAACTGAATATTATCACCTGTGTATTAGTGATGATATCTAATTTAACAATTAACTGGAATATTATCACCTGTGTATTAGTGATGACATCTAATTTAACAATTAACTGGAATATTATCACCTGTGTATTAGTGATGATATCTAATTTAACAATTAACTGGAATATTATCACCTGTGTATTAGTGATGATATCTAATTTAACAATTAACTGGAATATTATCACCTGTGTATTAGTGATGATATCTAATTTAACAATTAACTGGAATATTATCACCTGTGTATAGTGATGATATCTAATTTAACAATTAACTGGAATATTATCACCTGTGTATTAGTGATGATATCTAATTTAACAATTAACTGGAATATTATCACCTGTGTATTAGTGATGATATCTAATTTAACAATTAACTGGAATATTATCACCTGTGTATTAGTGATGATATCTAATTTAACAATTAACTGGAATATTATCCCCTGTGTATTAGTGATGATATCTAATTTAACAATTAACTGGAATATTATCACCTGTGTATTAGTGATGATATCTAATTTAACAATTAACTGGAATATTATCACCTGTGTATTAGTGATGATATCTAATTTAACAATTAACTGGAATATTATCACCTGTGTATTAGTGATGATATCTAATTTAACAATTAACTGGAATATTATCACCTGTGTATTAGTGATGATATCTAATTTAACAATTAACTGGAATATTATCACCTGTGTATTAGTGATGATATCTAATTTAACAATTAACTGGAATATTATCACCTGTGTATTAGTGATGATATCTAATTTAACAATTAACTGGAATATTATCACCTGTGTATTAGTGATGACATCTAATTTAACAATTAACTGGAATATTATCACCTGTGTATTAGTGATGATATCTAATTTAACAATTAACTGGAATATTATCACCTGTGTATTAGTGATGACATCTAATTTAACAATTAACTGGAATATTATCACCTGTGTATTAGTGATGATATCTAATTTAACAATTAACTGGAATATTATCACCTGTGTATTAGTGATGATATCTAATTTAACAATTAACTGGAATATTATCACCTGTGTATTAGTGATGATATCTAATTTAACAATTAACTGGAATATTATCACCTGTGTATTAGTGATGATATCTAATTTAACAATTAACTGGAATATTATCACCTGTGTATTAGTGATGATATCTAATTTAACAATTAACTGGAATATTATCACCTGTGTATTAGTGATGATATCTAATTTAACAATTAACTGGAATATTATCACCTGTGTATTAGTGATGATATCTAATTTAACAATTAACTGGAATATTATCACCTGTGTATTAGTGATGATATCTAATTTAACAATTAACTGGAATATTATCACCTGTGTATTAGTGATGATATCTAATTTAACAATTAACTGGAATATTATCACCTGTGTATTAGTGATGATATCTAATTTAACAATTAACTGGAATATTATCACCTGTGTATTAGTGATGATATCTAATTTAACAATTAACTGGAATATTATCACCTGTGTATTAGTGATGACATCTAATTTAACAATTAACTGGAATATTATCACCTGTGTATTAGTGATGATATCTAATTTAACAATTAACTGGAATATTATCACCTGTGTATTAGTGATGATATCTAATTTAACAATTAACTGGAATATTATCACCTGTGTATTAGTGATGATATCTAATTTAACAATTAACTGGAATATTATCACCTGTGTATTAGTGATGATATCTAATTTAACAATTAACTGGAATATTATCACCTGTGTATTAGTGATGATATCTAATTTAACAATTAACTGGAATATTATCACCTGTGTATTAGTGATGATATCTAATTTAACAATTAACTGGAATATTATCACCTGTGTATTAGTGATGATATCTAATTTAACAATTAACTGGAATATTATCACCTGTGTATTAGTGATGATATCTAATTTAACAATTAACTGGAATATTATCACCTGTGTATTAGTGATGATATCTAATTTAACAATTAACTGGAATATTATCACCTGTGTATTAGTGATGATATCTAATTTAACAATTAACTGGAATATTATCACCTGTGTATTAGTGATGATATCTAATTTAACAATTAACTGGAATATTATCACCTGTGTATTAGTGATGATATCTAATTTAACAATTAACTGGAATATTATCACCTGTGTATTAGTGATGATATCTAATTTAACAATTAACTGGAATATTATCACCTGTGTATTAGTGATGATATCTAATTTAACAATTAACTGGAATATTATCACCTGTGTATTAGTGATGATATCTAATTTAACAATTAACTGGAATATTATCACCTGTGTATTAGTGATGATATCTAATTTAACAATTAACTGGAATATTATCACCTGTGTATTAGTGATGATATCTAATTTAACAATTAACTGGAATATTATCACCTGTGTATTAGTGATGATATCTAATTTAACAATTAACTGGAATATTATCACCTGTGTATTAGTGATGATATCTAATTTAACAATTAACTGGAATATTATCACCTGTGTATTAGTGATGATATCTAATTTAACAATTAACTGGAATATTATCACCTGTGTATTAGTGATGATATCTAATTTAACAATTAACTGGAATATTATCACCTGTGTATTAGTGATGATATCTAATTTAACAATTAACTGGAATATTATCACCTGTGTATTAGTGATGATATCTAATTTAACAATTAACTGGAATATTATCACCTGTGTATTAGTGATGATATCTAATTTAACAATTAACTGGAATATTATCACCTGTGTATTAGTGATGATATCTAATTTAACAATTAACTGGAATATTATCACCTGTGTATTAGTGATGATATCTAATTTAACAATTAACTGGAATATTATCACCTGTGTATTAGTGATGATATCTAATTTAACAATTAACTGGAATATTATCACCTGTGTATTAGTGATGATATCTAATTTAACAATTAACTGGAATATTATCACCTGTGTATTAGTGATGATATCTAATTTAACAATTAACTGGAATATTATCACCTGTGTATTAGTGATGATATCTAATTTAACAATTAACTGGAATATTATCACCTGTGTATTAGTGATGATATCTAATTTAACAATTAACTGGAATATTATCACCTGTGTATTAGTGATGATATCTAATTTAACAATTAACTGGAATATTATCACCTGTGTATTAGTGATGATATCTAATTTAACAATTAACTGGAATATTATCACCTGTGTATTAGTGATGATATCTAATTTAACAATTAACTGGAATATTATCAACCTGTGTATTAGTGATGATATCTAATTTAACAATTAACTGGAATATTATCACCTGTGTATTAGTGATGATATCTAATTTAACAATTAACTGGAATATTATCACCTGTGTATTAGTGATGATATCTAATTTAACAATTAACTGGAATATTATCACCTGTGTATTAGTGATGATATCTAATTTAACAATTAACTGGAATATTATCACCTGTGTATTAGTGATGATATCTAATTTAACAATTAACTGGAATATTATCACCTGTGTATTAGGTGATGATATCTAATTTAACAATTAACTGGAATATTATCACCTGTGTA